>NC_072413.2:33136420-33761420 GCF_028858775.2 Pan troglodytes
TAAAAGCTTTTAGGCCGGGCGTGATGGCTCACGCCTGTAATCCCAGCACTTTGGGAGGCAGAGGCAAGTGGATTACCTGAGGTCAGGAGTGTGAGACCAGCCTGGCCAGTATGGTGAAACCCCACCTCTACTAAAAAAAAAAACACAAAAATTAGCTGGGTGTGGTGGTGTGTGCCTGTAGTCCCAGCTACTTGGGAGGCGGAGACAGGAGAATTGCTTGAACCCAGGAGGTGGAGGTTGCAGTGGGCCAAGATTGTGCCACAGCACTCCAGCCTGGATGACAGAGTAAGTCTCCATCTCAAAAAATAGAAATACAGGCTGGACGCGGTGGCTCACGCCTGTAATCCCAGCACTTTGGGAGGCTGAGGCGGGCAGATCACGAGGTCAGGAGATGGAGACCATCCTGGCTAACATGGTGAAACCCTGTCTCTACTAAAAATACAAAAAAATTAGCCGGGCGTGGTGGCGGGCGCCTGTAGTCCCAGCTACTCAGGAGGCTGAGGCAGGAGAATGACATGAACCCAGGAGGTGGAGCTTGCAGTGATCTGAGATCATGCCACTGCACTCCAGCCTGGGCAACAGAGCGAGACTCCATCTCAAAATAAATAAATAAATAAATAAATAAAAATACAGGCTGGGCATGGTGGCTCACGCCTGTAATCCCAGCACTTTGGGAGGCCGAGGCAGGCAGATCACTTGAGGTCAGGAGTTCGAGACCAGCCTGACCAACGTGGAGAAACCCTGTCTCTACTAAAAATACAAAATTAGCCGGGCGTGGTGGGGCATGCCTGTAATCCTAGCTACTCAGGAGGCCGAGGCAAGAGAATCGCTTGAACCCAGGAGGCGGAGGTTGCAGTGGGCCGAGATCATGCCATTGCCCTTCAGCCCGGGCGACAGAGTGAGACTCCATCTCAAAAAATAAAAATACAAAAATTAGCCGGGTGTGGTGGTGCATGCCTGTAATCCCAGGTACTCGGGAGGTGGAAGCAGGAGAACCACTTGAACTGGGGAGGCAGAGGTTGCAGTGAGCAAAGACTGTGCCACTGCACTCCAGCCTGGGCAACAAGAGCGAAACTCCGTCTAAAAAAAAAAGAAAAAAAAAAAAAAACCCAAGTGAAAAGGAGGCAAAGGACTTGAATAGACATTTCTCTTAAGATGATATAAAAATGGCCAATAAGCACATAAAAAGATATTCAACATTATTAATCATTAGAAAAATCCAACTTCAAAACCACAGTTGAATACTACTTCATACCTGCTAGATCAGCTGGGAAGAAAAACTCAGATAATAACAAGTGTTGGTAAAATTAGAGCTCTTGTATATTAACAGTGGAAGTGTAAAATGGTGCAGGTGCTTTGGAAAACAGTTTGGCACTTTCTCAAAATTTAACCCTTTTCCAGTTTAGATTTAAAAAAAACACAGCTTGATGCCAGCACTCATTTAATTTTACTTAAACATGTTCTTTGAGGCTGAAGAAAATCTGACTGATTTTCATGTGAAAATAAAATATAAAAACTGTTCTTGGAGTTATTTCTAAACAGAACTAACATCAGAATCGTCTGAACCATCAAAATCGTCTATTTCAGAAAAATCAGATCCATCAAATGAATCTTCAGCCAACAACTGTTTGAGAATGATGCTACGTTTTTTAGGATTTGACATTTTCAGTGATCAAGAATTACTATATTTTGTAAACGGAAATACAACTAAAAACAGAATACTATAAATAGAATAATGTTTTTTGTTTCCAAAGTCAATACACTAGAGCAATGCAAAAATAATAATAAATATTAATATGCTTACTAATGTATTAATAATACAACAATATTTTGTGGCAAGGTTATCTTGGAGTAAATGTTGCAGCTGCAAGCACCGCTGGCAGGTATTGTTGGGGCAAAGGCGAAAAGGGTTAAACAAAGTTATCATATGACTTAGCAATTCCACAATTCCACCTAAGAGTATTGAGAACATATGTCCACACAAAAACTTGTACCTGAATGTTCATAGCAACATTATTCGTTATAGTCAAAAAGTGGAAACAACCCAAATATCCGTCAACTAATGAATGGATAAACAAAATAGCATAACCACTCTGAGGTATATCCACACAACAGAATATTATTGCACAATAAAAAGGAATGAAGTGCTGATACGTACTACAGCATGGATGAGCCCTGAAAACATTATACTAAAAAAGAAATCCCATTCCAGTAGGTATAGCTAAAAATAAATAAATAAACAAAACATTATCTTTAATGAAAGAAGCCAGTCACAAAAGGTCACATGGTGTATGATTCAGTTTATATTAAATGTCCAGAATAGGAAACTCTGTAGAGGTGGAAAATAGATTAGCAGTTGTCAAGGGCTGTAGGGAGGGGGAATTGGTAGTGACTGCTAATGGATACAGGAGTGATGAGAATGTTCTGAAATTAAATGGTTAATAGTTGAATGAATTTATGAATATACTAAAAAACACTGCATTGTACACTTTAAAAGATACATTGTACACTTTAAAAGGTGAGTCTTATGGGATTTTATGAGATTTTATGAAATTTGAATCATATCTCAATTTTTTTAAAAGTGTTTATTGGATTTCTGAGACTCGGGTGTTGTTAGTGGCCTTGTAGAGGAATGTTAGTGGTCAAAGGCAGCTGGCAGTGGACCAAAGAATGAGTGGGAAGTGAAGACTAGTGAGTGTATACAATTCTTTCAAGAAGGTTAGGTGAGAAGAACAGGGCAGTAGCTGAGAGAGACAAAAGGTCAAAGAATATTCTGGTTTTGTTTGTGGTGCTGATGGCAGAAACTTAAGTAGGTTAAAATGCTAATGGAGGCTGGGCGTGGTGGCTCACTCCTATAATCCTAGCACTTTGGGAGGCCAAGGTGGTCAGATTGCTTGAACTCAGTAGTTCGAGATTAGCCTGGGCAACATGGTGAGACCCCTTCTCTACAAAATATACAAAAATTAGCTGGGCATGCTGGTGCCTGTTGTCCCAGCTACTTGAGGGGCTGAGGTGGGAGGATGGCTTGAGCTTGGGAGGTCGAGGATGCAGTGAGCTGTAATCACGCCACTGCCCTCCAGTGGACCTGTCTCAAAAAAAAAAAAAAAAAGATAGATCCAACTGAGAGGAAGTATACTGAGGAGGAGGATGATAAATAATAGAATAGAATAATTAAGATAGCACAAGGTGGTTAAAATGGAATTAAGAACACAGGTAACTGTTAAATAGGAAGAAAGGTGCTGACTGGGGGAAGTGAAATTACATATATTGAATTAGTTTAATTTGAGGAAGTTAAGACACGTTTTATCTGAGGACATCTGTTTTCAGGTCAGTTGATGAAAAGTAAGGAAGTGTAGGCGAAGGGTCAGAAATGTGGGAAGATTAGAAAATGTTGGATGTGCTGGCACGGTGTCTCATGCTTGTAATCCCAGCACTTTGGGAGGCTGAGGCAGGTGGATCACTTGAGCCCAGGAGTTTGAGATTTTATTTAAAAAAAAAAATCTATCTATCTATCTATAGAAATTGACACTTCTGGTCTTAAAGCTTGAAACTTACATTTATTTTATCTGAGTTACTTCCTCAGGAAAGGACCCCCAGACCTCTGGGAAAGTATCAAATAATTGAAACTCATTGGATCATCTCATCCAATGAGAGGCCAGGCCCCTCATTCATCATGATTGCTTCCTTAACCTTCCCCGAGTTCTTGTTTTCCTACACATTGTTATATTTCTTACCTGCTATATAAACTCCTAATTTTAGTCGGCAGGGGAGATGGATTTGAGACTGAACTCCCATCTCCTCCACTGCAGCACCTGGTCAAAGCCTTTTGCCTTGGCAATACCCGTTGTCTCAGTCATTGGCTTTCTGTGTAGCGAGCAGCAGGACCTAGACTGAACCCACAAAACCACAAATTTATACTATTGGGACAATAGTAACTCAATCTCTAGTCCCTGATGATTTGGGAGGTTTAGGGCATCTAATCTGATCAGTTGTTATCTAATGTATCATCGGGTCGTACTTAAATTCCAGAAAATGCCCAGGAAAGGATAATTCTAGTGAAACAAAAAACCCAGTTTGGTCCTGTTACTCCTTATGCTTATGCTAATTGGAATCCCCTGGTAGCACATACTATCTGAAACGTAGCAGAACTCCTAGGAGAATCTATAATACATTTACGGTTTTGGTGATAAGGAACCCCCACTCACTTGAGTCCCTTAGATCTGTGCTAATCCTACTCTACACCTCTGGAACAACCCAGGATTCCAAGGATAGACTGGTAGTTTCTCATTAGTTTAATGAAACTGTGGTTTGGACTACATGTGTCAGCTGCTTTCCACTAATATCTGAGTAGGGCTAAACCACAGGAAAATATTGTTTCAAGTATTAAAATAATATTTAAATAGGACAATAATAATTATTCTAGCCGGGCGTGGTGGTGCGCACCTATTAGTTCCAGCTACTCAGGAGACTAAGGTGGGAGGATCACTCAGCCCAGGAGTTCGAGGCTGCAGAGAGCTATGATCATTGTGTCACTGCCTTCCAGCCTGGGTGACACAGCAAAACCCGGTCTCTACTGTAAAAAAAAAAAAAAAAAAAAAAAGAATAATTAGTTTAATAGGATAGAACAAAAATAATTAAAATTTCTTGATTATTGTCCATCTTCTGTTAGGCTTACATTTATACATATCATATGTATATATATATGTACATATGATATGTATAAATGTAAGATATGCAGCACACCAACATGGCACACGTATACATATGTAACAAACCTGCACGTTGTGCACATGTACCCTAAAACTTAAAGTATCATAATAATAATAAATAATAAAAAAAGATATATAGATATATATCTCTCAATTTGTCTTTCTCCCTCTCCTTACCATGGTTTTTGTTTAAAACTATCTTTATTAACAACAATAATTATAAGTGCAGCATGCAATGCTTTCCAAAGCACTTACTCATCCATTATTTTACTGTATGTAAACTTCCGTCTCAGCTAGGTTGGAGATGCATTATTACCTCCAGGTTGCTGATGAAGAAACAATGATTAAGCAGTGATTAGTGACTTGTCCAAGATCATATAATTTGTTGGCAGGTGAGTTGTTTTTAGACTTCTGATATCTTTTGTTACTTCTTAACGTATACTTTCTATTCACTATAAGGTTAGTGAGAATTTTGATAAAGGTTCCTTTTTTTTACTAAAAAAATTTTTTTAGTCTGTATGCTGCTGAAGATAAAGGTTTCCTAGTAAAACTATTCTAAACTTGTTTTTTTTGTTTGCTAGAAAAATGGTTTCAATAGACTTCTTTTTTTTATGGAATCTCGCTCTGTCCCCCAGGCGGAATGCAGTGGTGCAATCTTGGCTCACTGCAACCTCCGCCTCCTGGGTTCAAGCAATTCTCCTGCCTCAGTCTCCTGAGTAGCTGGGATTACAAGCGTGTGCCACCACGCCTGGCTAATTTTTGTATTTTTAGTAGAGACTGGGTTTCACTATGTTGGTCAGGCTGGTCTTGAACTCCTGACCTCGTGATCCACCTGCTTTGGCTTCCCAAAGTGCTGAGATTACAGGCGTGAGCCACTGTGCCCAGCCTAGACTTCTTTTTTAAAAAATGTATGTTGAACATTCAACAAAGGAAAAATGACCATGATTCGTAAAATACTGATATTTAATACTTCTCAACTTTCCAAAACAATGATAGTGATGATATATTTTAATCACATAAGGGGCAATAATTTTAATATGTCTTTACCACTTTATTTTATTTATTTTTGAGACAGGGTCTCATACTCTGTTGCCCAGGCTGGAGTGCAGTGTTTCGATCAGGTCTCACTGCAGCCTTGACCTCCCTGGGCTCAGGTGATTCTCCCACCTCAGCCTACCGAGTAGCTGGAACCACAGGCTCACACCACCACACTTGGCTAATTTTTAAATTTTTTGTAGAGACAGGGTTTTGTCATGTTTGCCCACCCTGATCTCAAACTTCTGAGCTCAAGCAGTCCTCCCTCCTCGGCCTCAAAAAGTGCTGGGATTACAGGTGTGAGCCATCGTGCCCAGCTATTTTATTTTTCAGATAGGGTCTCACTCTGTCACCCAGACTGGAGTGCAGTGTCGCCATCACAGCTCACTGCAGCCTCGACCTCCCCAGGCTCAGGTGATCCTCCCACTTCAGTCTTCCAAGTAGCTGTGCCACCACATCTGGCTAATTTTTTGTATTTTTTGTAGAGATGGGGTTTCGCCACGTGGTGGTCTCAAACTCCTGGCCTCATGTGATCTGCCTGCCTTGGCTTACCAAAATGTTGGGATTACAGGCGTGACCACTGTGTCCTGCCACCACCTTATTTAGTGCTAACTAAACAACTTTCCCTTTGCCAAATGTGATAATAATTTCTTAATTTCTTGTAGAATTACTGATCAGGGTCAACATTCTTTTTTTTTTTTTTTTTTTGAGACAGAGTTTCGCTCTTGTTGCCCAGGAGGGAGTGCAATGGCACGATCTCGGCTCACTGCGATTTCTGCCTCCCAGGTTCAAGCAATTCTCCTGCTTCAGCCTCCCAAGTAGCCGGGATTACAGGTGCCCACCACCATGCCCAGCTAATTTTTGTATATTTAGTAGAGATGGGGTTTCGCCATGCTGGCCAGGCTGGTCTCAAACTCCTGACCTCAGGTGATCCACCTGCCTTGGCTTCTCAAAGTGCTGGGATTACAGGTGTGAGCCACCACACCTGGCCAGGGTCAACGTTCTGAAATAACCTGCAGCATTAGCCAGTACTCACCAAGATCAAATAATCAGCTTTGCTAATTTGTTGTTGTTGTTGTTGTTTGAGATGGAGTCTCGCTCTGTTGCCCAGGCTGGAGTGCAATGGTGAGATCTCGGCTCACTGCAACCTCTGCCTCCTGGGTTCAAGTGATTCTTCCGCCTCAGCCTCCCGAGTAGCTGGGATTACAGGCACTCACCATCATGCCCGGCTAATTTTTGTATTTTTGCATAGATGGGGTTTCACCATGTTGGCCAGGCTGGTCTTGAACTCTTGACTTCAGGTGATCCACCCACCTTGGCCACCCAAAGTGCTGGGATTACAGGCTTGAACCACCGCGCTCGGCCCACTTTGCTAATTCTTAAAACATTTAAAGCTAAACTTCAAGGAGTGTGAAAAGGTGGTTAGGGTATCCATAAACAATTGGGTGCTGGGGCACATCTGACCCTGGGGAGGAATTAAGTGGCTCAGTGGTCCTGTGGCTGAGAGGCATGGCCAGCAGGGACTCTGACAGTCACCTTTTTTCTTCCTTCAATGAATCTCCAGGTTAGAAGGTGAAGGAAGTTATTTGCAGCATCATTGGCAATTTCTTTTCCACTTCCACCTGCAACAGCCAAGGCACAGGACACTGAAGAAAAGGAGCAAAGAGGCCTGATTCTTCTGGCGAATCAGTTGGAAGAAGAATCACATCTAAAGTAGAGAAGATATCCACTGTTTACACACACACACAAACACACAACTCTTTAACTAAATTCACATTTGTATCTGGTGTTTCCATGCGATAGTGGCTTAACTGATAATTCTGTAACACAAACATGGAGGTCATAGAGGCTTTCAATAATAGAGCTAAGGACTCATATTTCCTATGCTTTTAAAATTATCTTTTTAGGCTGGGCACAGTGGCTCACGCCTGTAATCCCAGCACTTTGGGAGGCTGAGGTGAGTGGATTGCTTGAGCTCAAGAGTTTGAGACCAGCCTAGCCAACATGGTGAAACCCATTCTCTAACAAAAATGCAAAAATTTAGCCAGGCAGGGTGGTGCGGGCCTGTAGTTCCAGCTACTTGGGTCAGGGAGGTGGGTTGGGGTAAAAAGGCAAGAGGATCACTTGAACCCAGGAGGCTGAGGCTGCAGTGAGTCGAGATCATGCCACTGTACACCAGCCTGGGTGACAAAATGAGACCTTGCTTTAAAAAAAAAAATACACTTTGGGAGGCCAAGGCGGGTGGATCACTTGAGGTCAGGAGTTTGAGACCAGCCTGGCCAACATGGTGAAACCCCATCTCTACTAAAAATACAAAAATTAGCTAGGTGTGGTGGCAGTGCCTGTAATCCCAGATACTTGGGAGGCTGAGGCAGGAGAATCGCTTGAACCGGGAGGCAGAGGTTGCAGTGACCCAAGATTGTGCCACTGCACTCCAGCCTGGGTGACAGAATGAGACTCTGTCTAAATAATAATAATAATAATAATAATGCAAATAATAATATAATAAAATTATATATATATATATTTTAAATTCTCGGCATGGTGGCTTGCACCTGTAATCCTAGCACTTTGAGAGGCCAAGACAGGAAGATCACCTGAGCCCAGGAGTTCAAGACCAGCCTGGGCAACATAGTGTGACCTCCTCTCTACAAAAAATTTTCAAAAATAGCCGGGCTTGGTGGCATGCACCTATGGTCCCAGCTACTTGGGAGGCTCAAGTGGGAGGATCACTGCAGCCCAGGAGGCTGTAGTGAGCCATGATTGTGCCACTGCACTCCAGCCTTGGGTGACAAAGAGACCCTGTTTCACTAAAAAATTTTTTTTCAATTTATTTTTTAAAATTGTGGTAAAATATACATAACATTAAAATTTACCAGATGCAGCGAGGGTAGATATCGTAAGTCATAAGCAGTACTGAGAAGTAGTCTGACAGTAATTGAAAATGAAAGAGCAGAAAAGAACCTCAAAAGATTATTATGCCTAAAAATCTGCTACCAGATTGGTTAAAATTATATAAGACATATGTGCCTCTTGAAGATTCCTAAAAATGAAATTTACAAGCCTATCTAGTGAAGTTCTTCTATGCATTTAACTGTGTCCTATGTACTAGGTGAGGCAGCATGATGTAATGGGAAAAGTCCAGGACTTGGAATCAGGGCAAGTGTAATTGTCTCCTGGTTCTGCCTGTTTTTAAGTGGGTGAACATAGACAAGTTACCTAACCTTTTGCACTCATTATGTCCCCCCATGGTTTTTTTTTTTTTTGAGATGGAGTTTCACTCTTGTTGCCCAGGCTGCAGTGAGTGCAATGGCGTGGTCTCAGCTCACAGCAAACTCTGCCTCCCGGGTTCAAGTGATTCTCCTGCCTCAGCCTACTGAGTAGCTGGGATTACAGGCGCACGCCACCACGCCCAGCTAATTTTTGTATTTTTAGTAGAGACAGGGTTTTGCCATGTTGGCCAGGCTGGTCTCAAACTCCTGACCTTAGGTGATCTGCCCGCCTGGGCTTCCCAAAGTGCTGGGATTACACGAGTGAGCCACTGTGCCCAGCTGTAATTTCCTCATTTTAAAAATAGGAACAATAAGAGCACCAACATTAGAATACTGTTACAAGGAACAAATGAGGTGGAGTGTAAGAAAAGTATATTGTGAAGTGCTATGTAAATGTTATTTTTCAACAAAGTTATGGTTTGTATACATCTTCCACAGAAGGTTATCCCTTTTATGGCCATTGACCATTTCTTTCTATAATTTTTTTTCCATTTTTTATCTTTGTAATCAACATTGACACTTTTTCTTCTCTCTACATACATTGTATTGGTCATTGGACAGCACTTTCTTTTTTTTTTTGATACAGAGTCTCACTGTGTCACCTAGGCTGGCATGCAGTGACACAGTCTCCGCTCACTGCAGCCTCTGCCTCCCAGGTACACACAATTCTCCTGCCTCAGCCTCCCAGGTAGCTGGGATTACAGGGGCCCACCACCACATCCGGCTAATTTTTGTATTTTTAGTAGAGATAGGGTTTCACCATGTTGGCCAGGCTGATCTTGAACCCCTGACTTCAGGTGATCTGCCTGTCTCAGCCTCCCAAAGTATTAGGATTACAGGTGTGAGCCACCATGCCCTGCCTAGACACCACTTTAAAATGGCTGTTTCATGTTACAGATTTAACTTGGGGGAGGCCAGCCTAATGAAAATTTATTATTTTCTGTGAGTCACTGTATTTATAACTCAGGTACTGGCTACCGAGTGAATGGTGGTGCCTGGTTTATGGTTTTGTGGGCTTACTGTCTAGTCTATTATCTGATTTGGGTAAGAGAATATAGATTTGCCCATAACTTAGCCAAATTTTAAAAAGCATATCTATTTATTAGAAAGAAAAAGTATTAAAGTATGACCTATCAAGCTATTAATGGCAAATGTTTGTAACAAACTATAGAAATGATCCCTGAAAGTACAGTCTTAATGGCATATTTTTGCACATCATATTCAATAAGATTTAGAGAAGCACAAATATATATAAGGCCCCTCTCCCTTGCTCAATTTCAACACCGGTTTTTTTTTGTTTTTTTTTTTTTTTTTTGGATTCACTAAAGGGGAAAATGGTGGGGTGGTCAGTCAGTGCTAAGAAGGTAGGTAGTTAATGATGGTTATGCTAATTTAGAATGAAAAACTTTCGTTCTAGATAGGACAGTGAATCCAATATCTCTTTTTTTTCCTCCCTAGAGACAGGTTCTCACTCTATTGGAGTGCAATAGTGTGATCATAGCTCACTGCAGCCTTGAACTCCTGGGCTCAAGCAATCATCCCACCTCAGCTTCCTAAGTAGTGGGCATGCTGGCATAAGCATGGTGGTGTGCACCTGTATTTTTTGTAGAAAGGGGGTCTTGCTGTGTTGTCCAGGCTGGTCTTGAACTCCTAGCCTCAAGAGATCCTCCTAAAGTGCTGGGATTTCAAGCAAGGACATCCATGCCTGGCCTCAATACCTTTTAATAACAACTTGCTAGAATCACAGAAGTTCTTCTGGGAGCTTAAGTCAGAACTGGAACATTGCTCTGTTAGAATGAGTGAGCAGTAGGCTGGGTGCGGTGGCTCACACCTGTAATCCCAGCACTTTGGGAGGCCGAGGCAGGCAGATCACGAGGTCAGCAGATCGAGACCATCCTGGCTAACACAGTGAAACCCCGTCTCTACTAAAAATACAAAAAAATTAGCCGGGCGTGCGCCTGTAGTTCCAGCTACTCGGGAGGCTGAGGCAGGAGAATGGCGTGAACCCGGGAGGCGGAGCTTGCAGTGAGCCAAGATCGCGCCACTGCACTCCAGCCTGGGCAACAGAGCGAGACTCCGTCTCCAAAAAAAAAAGAAAAAGAATGAGTGAGCAGTAAAGTCAATAGAGAGCTACCAGAGTGTGCACTCCTGAAAGTCCTGAAGAATAGGTGAGTCCAGTTGCCAACACAGAGAAGATAGGGTAGGAACCAAAAAGGGGTTGTGGTGTGCTGAGAATCAGTCACTGGGATGTCAGTAAGAACATTCACATCAAATCAGGGCCAAGTGAGCCAGAAATTAAGAGACCAAAAAAGATGCCTTACCAGGTCAAAAATTGGAGACTAAGATGAGTCACGCTGCCACGGAGAAAAGAGTGTATCCTTGGGTTAAATAGTGTATACAAACAAATGCTTCCTGGAAACTAGACTCTCCCTTTGGGTTAATGATCAAGAGTTTTCCATAATCATTGTCTTTTTTAAAAATCAGGTATTTATTGAGCATATGTTGCATGCCCTCAACATTTTAAGAACTGTACTTGGACGTGCACGCACCCTGTCCCTCAACCACCGCTGCCGCCTCCTTCTTCTGTCACTCCTGGTGCTGCACTGTGTTCGTTCAGTGAGAAGCTGGTACCTCTTTTGTGAAGCGGCAGCTGAGAAGACTCTGGCATTTGCCATGGCTGAGGAAAAGCCCAAGGCATTGTCAATGGGGCAGATCAGATTCCGATTTGACAGTCAGCCAATCAATGAAACAGACACACCTGCACAGGTGGAAATGGAGGATATAGATATAATTGATGTGTTCTACCAGCAGATAGGAGGTGTCTACTGAAAAGGGAAGCTGCTTCTTTACTCCAGTTCCCATTTTTTTATTGTACATAAAGTAACTGGTATATGTGGACACACATATTGCATTTTTTTTTTTTTTTGAGGCTGAGTCTTGCTCTGTCACCCAGGCTGGAGTGCAGTGGCGCGATCTCGGCTCACTGCAACCTCCACCTCCCAGGTTCAAGCAATTCTCCTGTCTCAGCCTCCTGAGTAGCTAGGACTACAGGCACCCACCACGCCCGGCTAATTTTTGTATATTTAGTAGAGACGGGGTTTCACCATATTGGCCAGGCTGGTCTCGAACTCCTGTCCTCAGGTGATCCACCCACCTCAGCCTCCCAAAGTGCTGGGATTACAGGAGTGAGCCACCGCGCCCAACCCATATTGCATTTTTTAAACTAAATAGCAATGGTACGTTTTGACTGACATCAAGTGGAGATGGAATGGGAAAAAATACTGATTCTGTGAAAATACCCCCTTTCTCCATTAGTGGCATGCTCATTCAGCTCTTATCTTTATATTCCAGTAAGTTATTTTGCTCTTACTATTTTAACAAAACAACAAGATAAAAATCCTTGCATACCTTGTTCAGTTGGAGAATTTTAATGTTTTTCATTTATCCTTGTTAAACCAATGATAATTTTATAACTTTTTTGTATGCAGCTGTTACACGTAGGGCAATCTCTCTGTAAGTAGGGATAAATTACTCTGAAAAAAAAAAAAAAGAATCCTAGATAGTTTTCCCTTCAAGTGTCTTGTTTAAATAAACTTCTTGTTTAAAATGAAAAGATCTTTACTTGTATTATCTTTTAATCTTTACAACAACTCTATGCAGTAGATACTTTATCTTCATTTTGTTTATTTATTTATTTTTTTGAGACGGAGTCTCACTCTGTCACCCAGGCTGGAGTGCAGTGGCACGATCTCAGCTCACTGCAAGCTCCACCTTCCGGGTTCACGCCATTCTCCTGCCTCAGCCTCCCGTGTAGCTGGGACTACCGGAGCCCGTCACCACGCCCGGCTAATTTTTTTTATTTTTTAGTAGAGATGGGGTTTCACCGTGTTAGCCAGGATGGTCTCAATCTCCCGACCTCATGATCCACCCGCCTCGGCCTCCCAAAGTGCTGGGATTACAGGCGTGAGCCACCATGCGTAGCCTATCTTCATCTTAGAGATGAAGAAACGGAGGTAAAGGAGGATAACAAGATTTTCCAAAGTTATTCATCCAACAAATATTAGAGCTATGACCCCAACCCAAACTACCTAACTCTAGTGCTTGCACTCTAAACCACAATGGTATGTGGTTCCCTGTAGTTTTAATTCACATTTATTATTTATCACTTCACTGGGCTCAGCCTACTCTTGAAAGAGATGGCTGAAGACATGCATCTCATGTCCAGATATTATAAGCATCATTTTTCTTGTTAAGAACATAGTATTTGGGCCGGGTGCAGTGGCTCATGCCTGTAATCCCAACACTTTGGGAGGCCGAGGCCAGTGGATTACTTTAGCCCAGTAGTTTGAAACCACTCTGGACAACATAGGGAGACCCTGTCTCTATAAGAAAATTTAAAAATTAGCTGGGTGTGGTGGCACACTTGTGGTCCCAGCTGCTCAGGGGGTAGAGGGGAGGATCACTTGAGCCCAGGAGGTTGAGGCTACAGTGAGCCATGATCACACCACTGCACTCCAGCATGGGCAACAGAGCGAGACTCTGTCTCAAAAAGATAGTATAAATAATAAGAATTAAAAAGAACATAATATTTAATAAAATTTTGAAAAAGGACAACTTAAGGAAAAAAAATCTTTTTTTTTTTTTTGAGACGGAGTCTCGCTCTGTCGCCCAGGCTGGAGTGCAGTGGTGTGATCTCGGCTCACTGCAAGCTCCGCCTCCCAGGTTCATGGCATTCTCCTGCCTCAGCCTCCGAAGTAGGTGGGACTACAGGCGCCCACCACCATGCCCAGTCAATTTTTGTATTTTTAGTAGAGACGGGTTTTCACCATGTTAGCCAGGATGGTCTCGATCTCCTGACCTTGTGATCAGCCCGCCTCGGCTTCCCAAAATGCTGGGATTACAGGCGTGAGCCACCGCGCCTGGCGAGGAAAAAAAATCTTTAACTTTATCCCATTTGGAGTTTAAAAGCCTCTATGTAGTTTGCTGCACAAAAGCACTTGCAATTTTGTCATCAGAATTCTTCATGGCCAATTTTGCTCAATTTTGGATCTGTTTTTTGTAGAAAATAAGTTGGCTTTGTTTTTCCTCCTTGAAGGAAAGACCACATTACCCCTTTGCATTCTAAACTCTCAATCCCTGCATCTTTCTTCCTGGAGGCATATTGAATTTAAAACTATTTCAGGATGTCCAAATAAAAATGTCTGCTAATTAGTTATGTGGGATTAGAGCTCAAGAGAGATTAGGGGAAGAGATATGATTTGGGGTGTTATTTATAGAGAAGCTAGAGTTGAAGTTATGGGAAGTAATTAAGATCTCCACAGAAAAATATTCAAAAAAATGAAAAAAGAGGGCTCCATCTAGGCAGAAAAGACTCAAAATGGGTTTCACCAAAATCAAGGTGCTGGCGGGCTGTATTCCCCCACAGAGGCTCTGGAGTAGAATTCATTTCCTTGCCTCTTCTGGCTTCTAGAGGCTGCCTGAATTCCTTGGCTTACGGCCCCTTCTTCTACCTTTGAAGCCAGCGGCATAGCATCTGCTATGGTTTGAATGTTTGTCACTTCCCAAAACTCATGTTGAAATTTAATTACCATTCTAACAGTATTAAAAGGTGGGATGATGATTAGGCTCTACCTTCATAAATGGATTAATGTTGGCTAGGTGCGGTGGCTCACGCCTGTAATCCCAGCACTTTGGGAGGCTGCGTCCGGCAGATCACTTGAAGTCAGGAGTTTGAGACCAGCTTGGCCAACATGGTGAAACTTCATCTCTACTAAAAATACAAAAATTAGCCAGGCATGGTGGTGGGCTCCTGTAATTCCAGCTACTTGGGAGGCTGAGGCAGGAGAATTGGTTGAACCTGGGAGGCGGAGGTTGCAGTGAGCCAAGATTGCACCACTGCACTCCAGCCTGGGTGACAGAGCTAGACTCTGTCTCGAAAAAAAAAAAAATGCAGCCTACAATCCTAATGGCTAGAATGTACTTATATTCAGATAAACTTTGTCTACACGGGAGTTTCTGAACATTGATCCAGAGGCTTTGTCCTCTGAAGTCACAAATAGTAAATTTGGTATTTGCCACATAACTCTCCTTCAGACTTTGGAAGACATATTGACCCCATCTCCTCTGGCTTTTCTTCTGTGGAGAAAACTATTTCTTTAGCAATTTCATAGGACATAGTTCCAAAGTCCTATTATCCTGGTTAGTCTTCTATGGATATTGATATAGTTTAGATGTTTGTCAAATCTCATGTTGAAATGTGACTTCCAGTGTTGGAGATGGGCCTGGTGGGAGGTGTTTGGGTCATGGGAGTGGAACCCTCATGCATGGATTGGTGCCCTCCTCCTGGTCATGAGTGAGTTCTCTGAGTTCACACAAGATTTGATTGTTTTTAAAAGAGTCTGGGGCCAGGCGCGGTGGCTCACGCCTGTAATCCCAGCACTTTGGGGGACCGAGGCAGGTGGATCACTTGAGGTCAGGAGTTTGAGACCAGCCTGACCAACATGGTGAAACCCCATCTCTACTAAAAATACAAAAAAATTAGCCGGGCATAGCGGTGGGTGCCTGTAATCCCAGCTACTCAGGAGGCTGAGGCAGGAGAATCGCTTGAACGTGGGAGGCAGTGAGCTGAGATCGTGCCACTGCACTCCAGCCTGGGCAACAGAGCAAGACTCGCCTCCTTCTCTCTCCACCTCCTTCCGGAACCTCCTCCTTCTCGCTCTCTTTCTTGTTCCCTCTCTTGCTATGTAGCATGCTGGCTCCCCTTGGCATTATGAGCCATGACTGTAAGCTTCCTGAAGCACTCAGTAGAAACAGGTGCTGGCACCATGCTTCCTGTACAGCCTGCAGAACCCATGAGCCAAAATAAATCTCATTTCTTTATAAATTAAAATTACCCAAGGCCGGGCGCGGTGGCTCACACCTGTAATTCCAGCACTTTGGGAGGTCAAGGTGGGCAGACCATAAGGTCAGGAGTTCAAGACCAGCCTGGCCAACATGGTGAAACCCCGTTTCTACTAAAAATACAAAAATTAGCCAGGTGTGGTGGCGGGCACCTGTAATCCCAGCTACTTGGGAGGCTGAGGCAGGAGAATCGCTTGAACCCTGGAAGGGGAGGCTGCAGTGAGCCAAGATCATGCCACTACACTCCAGCCTGGGCGACAAGAGCAAGACTCTATCTCAAATAAATAAATAAATAAATAAATAAATAAATAAATAAATAAATAAAATAAAGTTATCCCAGCCTCAGGTCTTTCTTTTCTTTCTTTCCTTCCTTCCTTCCTTCTCTTTCTTCCTCTCTCTCTCTGTTCCTTTTTTTGAGATGGAGTTTCGCTCTTGTTACCCAGGCTGGATTGCAATGGCGTGATCTCGGCTCACCGTAACCTCTGCCTCCCGGGTTCAAGAGATTCTCCTGCTTCAGCCTCCCGAGTAGTTGGGACTACAGGCATGCACCACCACGTCCAGCTAATTTTCTATTTTTAGTAGAGATAGGGTTTCTCTATGTTGGTCAGGCTGGTCTCGAACGCCTGACCTCAGGTGATCCACCTGCCTCATCCTCCCAAAGTGCTGGGATTACAGACATGGGCCATGGTGCCTGGCCAGGTATTCCTTTATAGCAAGGCAAATGGATTAACACAGACACCTTTGGCTTACGAATGTTTCTTTGAAATTATAGTGTGGTCTGACCAAGCAAGAATAGATAGGGACAATGTTCATTTGGTTCAGTTTTAATTAATGAAGCCTAAAATTATAGTCAGCTATAATTCCTGCCTTTCCACATACTGCTGAAGGACATATTTACCTGAAATATACTGTACCAATTGTTTGTTTGCTTTTTTAGAGACGGTTTTGCTCTGCCATCCAGACTGGATTGCAGTGGTGTGATCATGGCTCACTGCAGCCTCCAACTCCTGTGCTCAAGGATCCTCCCACTTTGGCCTCCCAAAGTGCTGGGACTACAGGTGTGAGCTACTGTGCCTGACCTGTACTATTAATTTTCTAACTTACATACTGAATTTTACAATTAGGCTTACCTAATAATTCTTTAATGTCAATGAATACATTAGTAATCCTTAACAACTACATGTAATCTACAAATTTAATTTTATGTGATTTTCCATCCAAATAATTACTAAAAATGTTAAATGTAATAGAGCCCATGATGGAACCTTGCAATGTAACCAAAAGCCTCAGTCCAAGGGAACATTTACCTGCTTTTGTGGGTCGAAGTCATTCAAGCAAGGTCTAACTGCATCATAATCTGCTCCACAGTTTTTCATTTGGTCCACAAGTAGTTTCATGTTTTACACATTCTTTGTATAGCATTTTCCAGACTACGAATATGCTAATCTTATCTGAAAAATAAAGTTAGTGTGGCTTAACCTGTTTTTGGTAAACTTAGGCTGGCTCTAAATGATCATGTCTTTTCCTTAAGTACTCTCAAATCACCTATGAAAATCCATTCTAGACTTGTTCCTGGCATTAATGTTAAGTTTGCCAGAATATGTCTTCCTTCCTTGTCAAAAATCTTGTTGTTCTGACTTTACAGTCTTTTGACCCCTCTATTCTTATAATTCCTCAACTATAAATCACTGTGATGACATAAGTAAGGAGATGGAAGAACTGTACATTATAACAAAAGTATTCTGCATATTTAAAAAATGCCATGTAAAAAAAGATTGATATAGCAAATATTCTCTTATCTATAGCTCTCTAAACACTATTATTGTACTTATTGGAGTAAATCCCAAAATTTAGTCCAGTTTGTTGTATGTGCGTACAAATGTTGGCTAATTTAAAATACAGAAGATATATAATAGAAACTTTTCTCATTAAAGTCTTCTTAACAACAGGGAAAAATAAATATTACCTATTCCAACCTTCTGCAAAAGGTCTGGAGGTCATTATGGCCCTAAGATGTTCACTTTATCCAGGTCCCATTTTTAGTTTTAAAAAATTCATGGACGCATCACTTTGGGAAGCCGAGGTGGGCGGATCACGAGGTCTGGAGATCAAGACTATCCTGGCTAACACAGTGAAACCCCATCTCTACTAAAAATACAAAAAATTAGCTGGGACTACAGGGGTGTGGTTGCACGCGCCTGTAGTCCCAGCTACTCAGGAGGCTGAGGCAGGAGAATTGCTTGAGCCCGGGAGGTGGAGGTTGCAGTGAACCGAGATCGCGTGCTGCACTCCAGCCTGGGCGACAGAGCGAGATTCTGTCTCAAAAAAAAAAAAAAAAAAAAAAAAATTCATGGACTATTTTGAGGAAATACATATATTCATGATCTTGACTGTGGTACTGATATGGGTGTATACGTGTCAAAACGCATCAAGTTGTACAGCTTATTGCATGTCATGAGCTTTTTTTTTTTACATTTTATTCTCTTAAAATTTTATTGTAAAAAGATTTAAGCCCATGAAAGAATGAGTGAACTATAATTACATAAAACAACACAGATTAACTTCACAAACATAATGTTGAACAAAGGCTGGAAACAGGCCGGGTGCAGTGGCTCACGCCTGTAATCCCAGCACTTTGGGAGGCCGAGGTGGGTGGATCACCTGAGGTCAGAAGTTCGAGACCAGCCTGGCCAACGTGGCGAAACCCTGTCTCTACTAAAAATACAAAAATCAGCTGGGCGTGGTGGCGGGCGCCTGTAGTCCCAGCTACTCAGGAGGCTGAGGCAGGAGAATTGCTTGAACCCGGGAGGCAGAGGTTACAGTGAGCTGAGATCATGACACTGCACTCTAGCCTGGGTGACAGAATGAGACTCCATCTCAAACAAAAATAATAATTAAAAAAAAAAAAAGAAAGAAAGAGGCCAGATACAAGGAGTACCCCATGTGTGATTCACTCTTAAAAGATGGTAGTATAAGGCAGTCTTCTGGGGTGGTAGTGATTTTCTGTTTCTTGAGCTGGATTATCATATGGGTATATTTACTTCATGGAAATTCATTGAGCTGTGCAGTTAAGACTTGTCCACTTTTCTGTATGTTATTCTTCAGTAAAACGTTTACCATAAAGAGTGAGGCACATGTGCTACAATAAAAGGGAAAGAATATGAAAATCAACTCTCAATAAAAAATTTACAACTGATATTGCACTATAATTATGTCAGACCTGACCATTAGGAGAAACTGGGTGAAGGGTACAGAGAACCTCTCTGCACTAATTTTTCAACTTCCTGTGAATCTATAATTATTTCCAAATGTAAAAATACTATTAACACTGATATTTTAGTGTGTGAACCCCAATTAGATTTTCTTTTCTTTTTTCTTTTTTTTTTTTTTTGAGATGGAGTCTGGCTCTGTTGCCCAGGCTGGAGTGCAGTGGCACAATCTTGGCTCACTGCAACCTCCACCTCCCCGGTTCAAGTGATTCTCCTGCCTCAGCCTCCCAAGTAGCTGGGGCTAAAGGCACATGCCACCACGCCCAGCTAATTTTTTGTATTTTTAGTAGAGACGGGGTTTCACTGTGTTAGCCAGGATCGTCTTGATCTCCTGACCTTGTGATCCACCTGCCTCGGCCTCCCAAAGTGCTGGGATTACAGACGTGAGCCACCATGCCCAGCCTAGATTTTCTTTCTTTTTTTTTGGAAACGGAGCCTCACTCTGTCCTCTGTTGCCCCAGCTGGAGCACAGTGGCGCCATCTCAGCCCCTGCAACCTCCGCCTCATGGGTTCAAGTGACTCTCTTGCCTCAGCCTCCCGAGTAGCTGGGATTACAGGCACGCGCCACCACACCCAGCTAATTTTTCTATTTTTAGTGGAGACAGGGTTTCACCATGTTGGTCAGGCTGGTCTCGAACTCCTGACCTCGTGATCCGCCCACCTCGGCCTCCCAAAGTGCTGGGATTACAGGCATGAGCCACCGTGCCCGGCCCCAGCCTAGATTTTCTACTTATATCCTCCTTCTAAAAATTTCCCTTTCCTGCCTACTCCTCAGAATTGAAGTGAAAATCATCATTTTCAATAGAGGTTGTCCCAAATATAGATGACAGTTGATAAGTCCTGGGATGGACATCTGCCCCAATGTGGGCCGGTTGGAGCCTTTTCCTGAGACATGGCATTTGGACTGAGAAACAACCATTTCTCTTCCTGTGTCCACACTGTAATTTGTAAACTGAAGAGCTGCCAGCAGCTATTTTCCATCTTGTGGTTCGGGGAAGCAGAAGAACCTGATGGACAGAGAGAAGGTGGAATGAAGCTGATGTACAAAGGGAGGAGGACACATGAGACAGAGTCTCTTTGACATTCACCTTCCTGGCTCCTTATGTCCAGTTCAATTTGTGTCCTTGGGTTCTGTGAGACCCTTTATGTGTTTAAAATACATTCACCTCATTATCTAAGCAAGATCCATTCAGATTTCTATTACTTGCAACCATAATCCTAACTAGCACACCTACTACAAAGATGCACAGTTTTTGTCCCACGGCTTACACTTAGAATATGTCTTTTTTTTTAAATTTAAGAAGTATGACGCCAGGAGCAGTGGCTTAAGCCTATAATTCTAGCACTTTGGTAGGCAGAGACAGGAGGATTGCTTGAGTCCAGGAGTTTGAGATCAGCTTGGGCAACAAGGAGACATCATCTCTTAAAAAAAAAAAAAATTAGCTGGCATGCACCTGTGGTCCCCACTACTTGGTAGGCTGAGGTGGGAGGATCACTTGAGCCTGGGAGGTTGAGGCTGCAGTGAGCCATGATTGTACCACTGCACTCCAGCCTGGTGACAGAGTGAGACCCTGTATCAAAAGACAAACAAACAAACATAATGAAGTATGACTTTACTGTATGTAAGATACAGATTGGCACTCCTGCATAGTACGATCACAGAAGATATACTAAAGATCATTTAATCCACCCCTCTTATTTTCAGGTGAGAAAACTGCAGGTTAAGGGCCTTAGCCAAAGTCATACAGCCAGCTGCTAGAAGTATCAGACTCAGCATCGTGTCACCTTTCCCACGTCAATATTACACAGTCAGTCCTGGAGAGAAACATCAGGATGCTCCACTGAGGGTTTTATTTGTTTGCATATAGTATACTAACTGCATAATGAATTAATCAGAACATAGTTAACAAGGACCTACTTGAGAGATCAAATGAATAAGAGATAATGTATAGGGATATAAATAGTTATAATTATAGGTACTTAATTCTAAAAACAATCTTTAACTTTTATCACTATTAGTCATGGAGGTATTCCATGTGTCACTTAGAACAGATATACATAGTCTATTGAGAGCTAAAAAAAAACAATTTGAGGACAGATTACTCCAACATTTTAATTCAAATAGTATCTAGAATTGAGAAAAAAATTAAGACTATATTCAACAGGATGTAAATACTAAGTTTGACGTAAACTTCCTGAGAAGTGGAGGTTTGCTCGGAAACTTCCTGCTTGGTCATAACAGAGAGCTGGAACACATCAGTTTACCTCTCTTGATCTGGTCTGATACTGTTGGTTTAAAATGCTGATTTGGGATTATTCTTAGCCAAAGTAGCCAAAGCACAGCATTGTGTTGACTGTATTTTGGGAGGTAATTATAAGGTGGGAAAGAAGTATTATCTAGTTTGTAAATAAAAAGGAGTCTAATGAACATGTGACTTCCTGGAAAGCAAAGCACAGAATAGAAAATGTGTAATTTACAGCTTTCAGTTTTCTGTTCTCTTTATTGAAGTAGCTGTTCCTGTCACTGCCAGGCCTTTGGCCATCCAAAGTTGCAGCTGTCTACTTTTTGTGTTTTTTTTTGTTAAGACAAGGTCTCGCTCTGTCACCCAGGCTGGAGTGGATATGGATGTCCTATACCTAATCAATCTCCAGCTACTGGACGTTTAGGTGGTTTCCAATTTACTACCATTATAAAACAACACTGTAGTAAACCATCATACAGAAATCATTTTGCAAATATCCGATTATTTTCTTAAGTTTTTAGAAACTGAACTGTTTAGTCAAGGTATTTAAACATTTTTAAGGCCTTTGTGACACTGCTGTCAGCAACAGATGAGGATTTCCTATTCTGATGGGTGGAACTTTTCTAGGGGTGGTAATATCTCTTACGTGAAGTCTTGTTTTGTTTTGAAGATGCAGGAAGTTATATAACAGAGACTTTCCTTGCTGGCACACTGTACCAGGAAGGAGACACAGCACTCTATCCACCCTACTTGGCCAGTTTGGTATTTGAATGGAAAGGGCAAGTTTGTTTTTGAGGTGGTGTGTCACACTTGTGTCATGTGAGACACAATATGTAGATCAAAGAGGAGAAAAACCTTTGGGCAATTCTATTAGTCTTCAGTGTGCTTTTGCTAAATATCTTCAATTAAGCAATCTATTACAGATGGATGGTACTGGTTTTTCTTCCCTGAATCCTCCCCTCTTCAAAGGTGATAACTAATTTCATTATTTTCATTAAATATCCATAGACTGAAAGATCAGGTTCTCAAAGATAGTTTCTTTAATTGTAAACTGTCTAATTTTTACTAAAACAAAGAAAAAGAAAACCAAGTGGTATTAACTTTGATTTGAGTATATGTGTGATGAGGGTTAATCCTCTCCTGTTTTAATGTGTATGATACAAAGTGTATCTGCCTCAATTTTTATTTATTTATTTTTTGAGACAGAGTCTTGCTCTGTCATCCAGGCTGGAGTGCAGTGGTGCAATCTCGGCTCACTGCAATCTCCGCCCTTGGTTCAAGTGATTCTCCTGCCTCAGCCTCCTGAGTAGCAGGGATTACAGGTGTGTGCCACCATGCCAGGCTAATTTTTGTATTTTTAGTAGAGATAGGGTTTTGTCATGTTGGCCAGACTCGTCTCAAACTCCTGACCTGAGGTGATCCGCCCACCTTGGCCTCCCAAAGTGCTGGGATTATAGGGGTGAGCTACCATGCCTGGCCCTGTCTCAAATTTTAGTGCAGTGCAATCTATCACTAAGAAATTTCAAAGCTGTTATTTAAGATGTTAATTATATAATATACAAATATCACGGTTGTGTGGTTTAACCTGTTAAGACATGCTTAGAAAAGAGAACGTGAGTATACTGACTTTATTACAAGCCTATATTGGAAGATATATGGTAATACATAGGTATGTATAACTCCCTGATAACAATAGGTTATGCATTATTTAAAAACATAATGTCAAACAGCATTACAGTTGGTAATTTATTTAAAGACTACAAGCTTGCTTGTCTGTTCACTACTGCATTTCTATCCTGAACATTTCTGGATATATTACTATATATCAGGTTTATATACTTTTACTATAGGTATATAAATATTTGCTGAATGAATAAAATAGGAAGATAATTTTAAAAGGTAAAAATGGCATTTAATTTATAAAACATAATAAACAAAAGTTCTAAATCGTATTAAGTTCTAAAACAAACCAGATTTGTCAATATAATTCCAAGTTTAATTCCAAACTTAAAAATGGTAGCATGTAATATCAGTTCACTGAATATTGTAATTAGATATTAAAAGTTCAGATATGAGTAGTAAAGGCAGAGTGGGACTTGTAATACCAGGGTCAAAGGTAGTGCTTGGGGTCTGACTAAACATTTGAAAAAGGACATCAACCTGTGTGGGCAGGTGTTTATGAAGGATGAGAAAGAAGGCAACTTCTTTTTTTCTCTGGTTCTGTGGGCTTCTCTTTAACTTTTGTTTTTTCACTCTTTATCATCCAAAACTAAAGGATTAATGAACTTTGGAGGATCTGAGCAATCGATCTTCGTAAATAGGTAACTTGACACAGTCTTAGGGGAATTAATGATAGTGTATGATAGACTTAATGGAAGCTTAGAAAACACTCCTTTTTTGGTTAACTACCATATGCACTCTATTTATTTATTTATTTACTAAAGGCTAGCCAAGTGAAGCAGTGGGAGTAGAGAAAGAACAAAGAAATCTGTAACTGGTTGTGATTAATTAGTCATAAACCACTGCACTCGGACCAGCCCATATGCACTCTTTAAAACTTAAAACTTTTTACCAAAATCTTAAATATCAGAACAAGTCAGAAAGCTTGTTTTTTTTAAACCTTGTTTTTATTATGAAATGTATTACACATAACAAAAACTGCATAAAACATATATATAGATTTAAAAATAATAAACATTTTTGTACTCACTAGCTTAAGAATAATTTTTTGGGTGGGCACAGTGGCTCATGCCTGTAATCTCAGCACTTTGGGAGGCTGAGACTGGAGGATCACTTGAGCCCTGGAGTTTGAGACCAGCCCGGGCAACAGAGACCCCATCTTCACAAAAAATAAAAAATTAGGCTGGGCATGGTGGCTCACGCCTGTAATCCCAGCTCTTTGGGAGGCTGCGGTGGGTGGATCACAAGGTCAAGAGATAGAGACCATCCTGGCCAACATGGCGAAACGCTGTCTCTGCTAAAAATACAAAAATTAGCTGGGCGTGGTGGTGTGTACCTGTAATTCCAGCTACTCAGGAGGCTGAGGTAGGAGAATCACTTGAACTCAGGAGGCAGAGGTTGCAGGGAGCTAAGATCGTGCCACTAAACTCCAGCCAGGTGACAGAGTGAGATTGTCTCAAAAAAAAAAAAAAAAAAGAAAAAGAAAAAGAAAATTAGCCGGGTGTGGTGGCTCACACCTGTAATCCTAGCACTTTGGGAGGCTGGGGTGGGCAAACTGCTCGAGCCCAGGAGTTTGAGACCAGCCTGGGCAACTTCGTGAAACTCTGTTTCTACAAAAAAAATTTAAAAATTAGCTGGGCAGCCGGGTGCCGTGGCTCACATCTGTAATCCCAGCACTTTGGGAGGCCGAGGCAGGTGGATCACGAGGTCAGGAGATCGAGACCATCCTGGCTAACACGGTGAAACCCCGTCTCTACTAAATATACAAAAATTAGCTGGGCGTAGTGGCAGGTGCCTGTATTCCCAGCTACTCGGGAGGCTGAGGCAGGAGAATGGCGTGAGCCCAGCGGGTGGAGCTTGCAGTGAACCGAGATGGAGCCACTGTACTCCACCCTGGGCGACAGAGTGACACTCCGTCTCAAAAAAAAAAAAATTAGCTGGGCATCGTGGTGTGCACCTGCAGTCCCAGCTATTCCGGAGGCTGAGGCTGCAGTGAGACATGATTGTGCCGCTGCACTCCAGCCTGGGCAATAGAGTAAGACCCTCTATCAAAAAAAAAAAAAAAAAAAGAAGAAGAAGAATTTCTTAAATTAACTATCTATGAGAATTGTCAGGTTGACTGTCGTTTTCCAGCTGAGTTTCACAAAATGGGGCCTGCTTAATAAAACAGATTGATACATTCAAATCCACAGGCTCTGGTAATTTGTACTAACGAATACTTATTTCTAGAATTGACCAGAGTTATCACAGAACTAGGAGTGTATTATTTTACAGAATAGTGGAGAACTAATTAAGTACCTATGACTTGTAAAAATAGAAGCTCATGGTTTTTAAATGGAAAAGTCTGACTGGAAACTACAGTCCTTTAATATTAATTTCTAAACTCAGAAGTGAGATTATGATACAATCGGTTGGCAACTATCTAAGTTTTTCCTAGGCAATACCTCCCGTGGCTGGGTAAAGAATATATCTTCTCACATGCATATTAATTTCTTTGAGTGAAATCTGAGTTAGGTGTAAGTTAATATTTATCAAACAGAATCTATATTAGTTATCTCTTGCTGTATGAAAAATTACCCCCAAACTTGGTGCCTTAAAGCAATAAACAATTATTTTCTTACAGAGTCTATGAGTAAGGAAGCTAGGCAAAGCTTAGTTGGGTCTCTTGGCTCTGGGTTTCTCATAAGGCTGTATAAAAGGTGTTGAGCGGGTGCTGCAGTCATCTTAAGGCTTGACTAGGTGTTGATGTTGGTAGGACTTAGTCCCTATCAGGGTGTTGCACTCAGGGCCTCCGTTCCTCACTGGCTGTTAACTAGAGGCTATCCTCCGTTTTTCTGCCATATGGACCTATCCTTTGGATTGTGACCTATCCTTTGGAAATTGCAACATGGCAATTTCCTACATTGGAATGAGCAAGTGAGAGCGCAAGAGAGAGAGGAAGATGAAAGTCACAGTCTTTTGTAACCTAATCTCAGATGTGACATTCTGTCACTTTGCCATATTCTATTCTTTTGAAAGAGGTCATTAGGTCCGGCCCAAGCACAAGAGGAGGAAATTACACAAGGATGTGAAAACCAGAAGGTACGGTGCTTAGGAGTCATTTTAGATGCAGCCTACCACAGTAACTCAGAAAGAAGGAAATACAAAAAGTAAAAATGCTTCAACAGCAAATGGTACTAAAAAAAAAAAAAAAAAAAAAAAAAGAATAGGCTGGGCACGGTGGCTCCCAAATCCTAGCACTTTGGGAGGCCGAGGTGGGCGGATCACGAGGTCAGGAGATCGAGACCATCCTGGCTAACACGGAGAAACCCTGTTTCTACTAAAAATTAAAAAAAAATTAGCCGGGCGTGGTGGCGGGCGCCGGTAGTCCCAGCTACTCGGGAGGCTGAGGCAGGAGAATGGCGTGAACCCGGGAGGCGGAGCTTGCAGTGAGCAGAGATCGCGCCACTGCACTCCAGCCTGGGAGACAGAGCGAGACTCTGTCTCAAAAAAAAAAAAAAAAAAAAAAAAAAAAAAAAAAAAAAAAAGAATAGAAAAAGGAAAAAAAGTAAAAATGCTAACTCAGCTAAGCATCGTAATTAAAGAATATCTTTTGTATGCAGAGATGGCATTATTGATGATGATTCCTTTGGGATAGGTGGTCGGGAATAGAAAGACTGCTAATTGAAGTAAGAATACTTTTCACAAAAACAAAGATAGTTCTATGATTTATAGCCATTGTTCACCACTTGTAGAGTTCCTTGCTGTTTTTTACTTTACAAACAATTTTTATAGTGAAGCAAACATTAAACATGAATCAGCAAAGTGGTACTGTGATTTACAACTCAAAAACAATTCTGGGATACACCAATCAATCAGTAAGAATTTACTGAGCACCTACATATGCTAGAAAGTTACTGATACTAGAAAAGTATAAAACAGTATCTGCCCTCAACCTGCCCTCAAGTCTGTGGCAGGTATCGAAAATCTATGCAATAGGAATTAACCCTTTACTAGTGTATTGTATCAGATCCTGGGCTCTAAATTCAAGAGATGAAGAAAATGGGAAAAAATCCAGAGGCATGATTAACCAAAGGATTAAAAATTAGAAAACACAAATAGCAACAACAACAACAAAAAAAATTAGAAAACAGAATTTATGTGGAAAGTTTAAAGGCACATTGCTTATTTAACCTGAGGAAGGTGAAAGTTGCTTTAGTAATCATCTTTAAGTTTATGAATAGTTACACAGGAGATGCCCTCAATGAGAAATCTACAGGGCTGGGTGTGGTGGCTTGTGCCTGTAATCCCAGCACTTTGGGAGGCCGAGGCAGGCAGATCACCTGAGGTCAGGAGTTCGAGACCAGCCTGACCAACATGGAGAAACCCTGTCTCTACTAAAAATACAAAAAATTAACCGGGCGTGGTGGTGCTTGCCTGTAATCCCAGCTACTCAGGAGAATCGCTTGAACCCGGGAGGCAGAGGTTGCGGTGAGCTGAGATTGAGCCATTGCACTCCAGCCTGAGCAACAAGAGCAAAACTCTGTCTCAATAAATAAATAAATAAATAGTTCTGAAGTCCCTTCTAAGTTCAGTTAAGTTCCACATACTAGATAGAGGCAGGAAAATGTGAAAAAAAAAAGTTTTTATTAAAAAAAAGAGACATCTACAAGAGAATTGGATTTCTAATATAGTATATATATTAAAAAGTCTTAGAATACATATATTAAGAGAAAATTGTTTAGGAAGGCTCAATGACTTTTTTTTTCTTCAGGGTTTCTTTACAAAATGTTTCCTCACTGTTTTGACAATATCATGAAAAAAATTCAGTTTAGAATCTAGAACTGACCTGGATGGGATTCACAGGGACTGCACAGTCCCTGATTCCTCCCCGACGGTGGGAGCTTAGCTACTAGAAACAGGAACTCAGTTGGTGTCTCGAGTCAGACAAGAAAGGGGAGGCCAGGCCAGAGGCGCGACGGAACTCCCCTTAGTTCTGAATGACAACTTTTAAACCTGCAAGGTCTTTGCTCTGGAGGGAGACATTAACTTTATTATACAGGAAAGTAAACAAGTCTGATATCTGCTCTGAAGGGAACTACTATCTCTAAATTAAGGCTCACCTGTAATCCCAGTGCTTTGAAAGACCAGGGCGGTGGCTGGGTTTGGTGGCTCACGCCTGCAATCCCAGCACTTTGGGAGGCTGAGGCAGGAGGATCCCTTGAGCCCAGAAATTTGAGACCAGCCTTGGCAACACAGGGAGACCTCATCTCTATATAAAATTGAAAAATCAGCTGGGCATGGGGGCACGTGTCTGAAGCCCTAGCTACTCAGGAGGCTGAGGAATGCACCACCACACTACAGCCTGGGCAACAGTGAAACTGTGTCTCCAAAACAAACAAAAAACTATATTTGACTCTTCTGAATATACCATATTGAGATAAACTAGCTGTTCTCAAGAGCCCCTTTACATAATAAGATCAGATAAATTATAATTGTTGAGGTTTTTATACTTTTTTTTTTTTTTTTTTTTTTTTTTTTGAGATGAAGTCTTGCTCTGTCGCCAGGCTGGAGTGCAGTGGTGCAATCTAAGCTCACTGCAGCCTCTGCCTCCCAGGTTCAAGTGATTCTCCTGCCTCAGCTACCCTAGTAGCTGGGATTATAAGTGCGCACCACCACACCCAGCTAATTTTTGTATTTTTAGTAGAGATGAGGTTTCACCACGTTGGCCAGGATGGTCTTGATCTCTTGATCCGCCTGCCTCGGCCTCCCAAAGTGCTGGGATTACAGACGTGAGCCACCATGCCTGACACCCCCTGCCCTTTTTTTTCTTTGAGACAGAGTCTCACTCTGTCGCCCAGGCTGGAGTGCAGTGGCACGATCTCGGCTCACTGCAACCTTCGCCTCCCGGGTTCAAGCGATTCTCCAGCCTCAGCCTCCTGAGTAGCTGGGACTACAGGCGCCCACCACCACGCCCGGCTAATTTTTTTGTATTTTTAGTAGAGATGGGGTTTCATCGTGTTGGCCAGGATGGTCTCAATCTGTTGACCTCATGATCCGCCCGCCTCAGCCTCCCAAAGTGCTGGGATTACAGGCGTGAGCCACTGTGCCCAGCCAGGGCTAAAATCTTTTAGAACAATTATTATGCTGCTGTATTAGGAAAGCACATCCTTCCCACTTAGTAACCATCCCATTTAGCCCCCCAAAGGAGCAAAAGATGCTTTGTTCTTAGATGATTAGTGGAAGATGATAACCACATCTGTACCCACTGGCACCCTTACACAGTAACATTTCTGCTGTGCCTTCCTTTTTGTCAGAGGTAGCCTTCCAGGCGCATTTCATCCATTTGACAGGAGTGCTGACAAGAAACTCTTAGGTGATCAGGATCTAATAAGCCTGCAAGACAGGTGGGTGTGTTAAAACCCCTTTTCAGTTGTACCTCCTTTATAAAAACTGTGTTTGAAACTTTCCACACCTCTTCTTGGCCCAAAGGTGATTATTTTTGTTCGGAAATTGTGAGATAACTCATCTGAGGTGAGGTTTTCTTTTAGTACTCCCAGGAGAAGATATATTTCTCTTTTCACTTTGAAAGTTTTCCTTTAAAAATAATTTCTTGTTCGTCCCTCTCCAAGATGGCTGCTGAAGACAAGTTACTCCTGCCACAGCTCCCCGAGCTGTTTGAAACCAGCAAACAGCTTCTGGATGATGTAGAAGTAGCGACTGAACCTGCCAGTTCCCGGATAGTCCAGGAGAAGGTGTTCAAGGGCCTGGACCTCCTTGAGAAGGCTGCCGAAATGTTATCGCAGCTTGACTTGTTCAGCTAAAATGAAGATTTGGAAGTGATTGCTTCCACCGACCTGAAGTACCTGTTGGTGCCAGTGTTTCAAGGAGCCTTCACCATGAAACAAGTCAAGCCCAACAAGTATCTAGATCATTTGCAGTGGGCTCAAGAGCACTATAAACTACTTAACTGTGCCATTGCTATCATGTGGCAGAGCTTGAGCTGCCCAAAACCAAGAACTCAGCTGAAAAATCACACTGCTAATTTTTCCATGGCTTATCCTAGCCTCATTGCTATGGCATCTCAAAGACAGGCTAAAAGAGAGAGACACAAGCAGAAGGAGTTGGAGCACAGGTTGTCTGCAATCAAATCTGCTGTGGAAAGTGGTCAAGCAGATGATGAGCGTGTTTGTGAATATTATCTTCTTCACCTTCAGAGGTGAACTGATATCAGCTTAGAAGAGATTGAGAGCATTGACCAGGAAATAAAGATCCTGAGAGAAAGAGACTCTTCAAGAGAGGCATCAACTTCTAACTCATCTCGCCAGGAGAGGCCTCCAGTGAAACCCTTCATTCTCACTCGGAATACGGCCCAAGTCAAAGTATTTGGAGCTGGTTATCCAAGTCTGGCAACTATGACGGTGAGTGACTGGTATAAGCAACATCGGAAATATGGAGCATTACCAGATCAGGGAATAGCCAAGGCAACGCCAGAGGAATTCAGAAAAGCAGCTCAGCAACAGGAAGGTCAAGAAGAAAAGGAGGAAGAGGATGATGAACAAACACTCTACAAAGCTCGGGAGTGGGATGACTGGAAGGGCACCCATCCTAGGGACTATGGCAGCCAACAGAGCATGGGCTGATCTTCCCACAACATGAGAGGACTGAAGGGTGCACACCTCCCACGCCAAGGAAAACCATGCAGTCCTCATCTCCCTGGGCTTCCGCTTCAGCTGTGTACAACAAAGGCAAAGATGCTAAATCTTACTTTGCTTTCAATAAAGTGTCCAGTGATTAAAAAAAATTTTTTTTTTCTGAGATGCCTTCTATGTTCAGTCATTCTGCAACTTGGGCTGTAAAATGATACTAATTATTTTTGGCTTCATTGGAGTAACTACTGGCCACTTGAAAATTAAATTTTGGCTGGGCGGGGTTGCTCATGCCTGTAATCCCAGTACTTTGGGATGCTGAGGCAGGCAGATAGCCTGAGGTCGGGAGTTCGAGACCAGCCTGGCTAACATGGTGAAACCCCATCTCTACTAAAAATACAAAATTAGCCAGGCATGGTGGTGCATGCCTGTAATCCCAACTACTTGGGGGGCCAAGGCAGGAGAATCACTTGGACCTGGCAGGCAGAGGTTGCAGTGAGCTGGGATCATACCACTGCACTCCAGCCTGGGTGACAGAGTGAGACTCTGTCTCAGAAAAAAAAATTAAATATTATGCTCAGTATCTCCCATATTTAAAAGCAAATTTTTCAAATTTTACTTAAGAGCAAAACTGCAGTGGAACAGTGAGTTTTCAAAATGTTGCTAGTCCTGGAATCTGTTTAAGGCTTGAAGCCGTTAAGTAGAAATATAGTAAGTGTTTGGGTGTGCGGTGTCTCCCACCTGTAATCCCACCACTTTGGAAGGCCGAGGCAGGTGGAACACTTGAGGTCAGGAGTTCAAGACCAGCCTGGCCAAATGGTAAAACCCCATCTCTACTTAAAAAAATAAAAAAATAAAAAAGAGCTGGGCGTGGTGGTGAGTGCCTGTAATCCCAGCTACTTGGGAGGCTGAGGCAGGAGAACTGCTTGAACTCAGGAGGTGGAGGTTGCAGTGAGCCGAGATTGCGCCACTGCACTCCAGCCTGGGCAACAGAGCGAGCCTCCGTCTCAAAAAATAGAAATAAAAATAAAAATAAATAATAAACATTTAGGCCAGGTGTGGTGGCTCATGCCTGTAATCCCAGCACTTTGGGAGCCGAGGCGGGCGGATCACCTGAGGTCAGGAGTTCGAGATCAGCCTGGCCAACATGGTGAAACGCTTTCTCTACTAAAAATACAAAAATTAGCCTGATGTGGTGGTAGGTGCCCGTAATTCCTGCTACTCAGGAGGCTGAGGCATAAGGATCGCTTGAACCCGAGAGGAGGAGGTTGCAGTGAGCAGAGATCACGCCACTGCACTCCAGCCTGGGTGACAGAGTGAGACTCTGTCTCAAAAAAACAAAAACAAAAACAAAAACAAAAAAAGGAAGAAAGAAAAAAGAAACATTATAAGGAATTAAAATAATTTTTTACACACATTTTCTAAAAGCCTTTGAGATATTACCTAAGTTGCTTAATAATTAGCTAGTACAATATCTTGGTAAAGTATCATGATTTTCTTATTTGTCAGTTGTTCATTTTACAGCTTTTTTGCTTTTCTACCTTTAAAGATTCCTCCAACTTATAAAATGATTGAAAAAATTAAAATGCAAAATATGTTCTTATTCAACATTTGAATTATCCATATAACTAAGAAAACATTAGGAAATAAAAACTTTATGCTGTGACTTCTGCTACCACCCAGGATGGTGTAACAGGGACCAGAATTAACCTCCCACCTAAAATACTTAAAAAACTGAACAAAAATATACTAGTTAATTGTTTTCAGATATCAGACAGGAGGCAGCGCAGGACAGTGATTTCTCAGAGAAGCAAACAAAAAAAGGTGAGTCCTATGATTGCTGTAGAATTTCCAGGCTGCAGCACAGGGAGGAGCAACCCAAACAGATGTTGATCACCTCTTTGAGTTGAGCAAACAGTATGAAGATCTGGGAGGTGAAGGCATCAGAATTTACATGGTAAAAATCAGAGGAGAGAACTACATAATAGAAGAGCTCAGAAGGGTTCTCCTTGAGTCTTCAGCTGGTTCTGATCACCAGTACATGTACGTGAAGTAAACGACCAAGATTTGAGAAAGAAGCACTGGAGAAGAACAAGTAGAACAAAACTTGGATTTAAACAGGACCAGAAACTGTGGTCCAACCAGATCGAGTGGAAAAACCTCCTAAGATGCAAGGCATTGAGTAGAGTCTTGAGAAGGTATTGCTTCAGTAGCTGAGCCAAATAAGCCCCATATTAAAGGCTGTAATGGACCTTCCTACAAAGATTCAAGGCCGGGCGTGGTGGCTCACACCTGTAATCCCAGAACTTTGGGAGGCCGAGGTGGGCAGATCACCTGAGGTCAGGAGGTCGAGACCAGCCTGGCCAACATGGCAAAACCCCGTCTCTACCAAAAATACAAAAATTAGCTGGGCATGGTGGCACATGCCTGTAATCCCAGCTACTCGGGAGGCTGAGGCAGGAGAATTGCTTGAACCTGGGAGGCGGAAGTTGCAGTAAGCCTAGATAGTGCCATTGCACTCCAGCCTGGGTGACAGAGAGAGACTCCATCTCAAAGAAAAAAAAAAAAAAAAAAAGGCAGCCGGAAGCAGTGGCTCATGCCTGTAATCCCAGCACTTTGGGAGGCCAAGGCAGGTGGATCATGAGGTCAGGAGTTCAAGACCAGCCTGGCCAAGATGATGAAACCCTGTCTCTGCTAAAAATACAAAAATTAGCTGGCACAGTGGCAGGCACCTGTAATCCCAGATACTCGGGAGATTGAGGCAGGAGAATTGCTTGAACCCAGGGGGCGGAGGTTGCAGTGAGCCAAGATTGCACCACTGCACTCCAGCATAAGCGACAGAGTAAGACTCCATCTCAAAAAAAAAAAAAAAAAAAAAAGCTGGGTGCAATGGTTTACACCTGTAATCCCAGCACTTTGGGAGGCCAAGGCAGGTGGATTGCCTGAGGTCAGGAGTTCAGGATCAGCCTGGCCAACATTGTGAAACCTCATCTCTACTAAAAATACAAAAATTAGCCAAGTGTGGTGGTGGGCACCTGTAATCCCAGCTACTTGGGAGGCTGAGGCAGGAGAATTGTTTGAACCCGGGAAGTGGAGGTTGTGGTGAGCAGAGAGCACCACTGCATTCCAGCCTGGGCGACAGAGTGAGACTCCATTTCGGGGGGAAAAAAAAAAAAGGATTCAAAGTAAGCCTTGAAACGACCATTCAAACTATTTCCAAGTAATACAACTGCATCCCAGAACAAAACCCAAAACATTTAAATAAGAAAACTCCAGCACAATGGAATCCAAAAATTAGAAGGCTTTTGAAGAAATAAGAAAATACAACCTATAACAAGGAGAAAAAACAATCAATAGAAACAGACCCAGAAGTGACAAAGACGATAGGATTTGTTAGTTAAGAACATTAAAACAGCTATTCTAACTATACTCCATATCTTCAAAAAGGTAATGGAAAGTTTGAGCATGATAAGAAGAGGAATGTAAGATATTTTAAAGACTCAAAACAGCTAGAGAAGAAGAAAGAAACAATGTCTAAGATGGACAATATACTAGAGGGGATTAACAGCAGATTAAATACTGCTAAAGAAAGGATTAAGGCCTGGCACGATGGCTCATGCCTGTAATCCTAGCACTTTGGGAGGCCGAGGTGGGTGGATCACCTGAGATCAGGAGTTCAAGACCAGCCTGGCCAACATGGCAAAACTCCGTCTCTACTAAAAATACAAAAATTAGCCAGGTGTGGTGGCCTGCACCTGTAATCCCAGCTACTCAGGAGGCTGAGGCAGCAGAATTGCTTGAACTCAGGAGGCAGGGGCTGCAGTGAGCCAAGATTGCGCCACTGCACTCCTGCCTCGATGACAGTGTGAGACTCTGTCTCAAAAGAAAAAAAAGAAAAGAAAAGAAAGAAAGGATTAATAAACTTGAAGGCATAGCAATAGAAATTATCAAAATGAACCACAGAAATATAAAAGATTGGGTTGAAAAAAATCAGATCTCAATGATCAGATCTCATTGCACTGTGGGAAAACATTAAGCAGCCTAATATATGTGTAGTTGGAGTCTCAAAAGAGGAAGAAAAAAATGGAGGGATAGAATAAATATTTGAAGAAATAATAGCCAAAACATTTTCCAAATGTGATCAAAACTATAAACCCACAGATCCAAGAAGTGCAACAAACTCCAAGCAAAAGAAACACGAAATAAAACACACCAATGCACAATGAAAGTCACAAAAAGAATATATTAAAAACAGGGCCAGGTGTGGTGGCTCATGCCTACAATCCCAGCACTTTGTGAGGCAAAGGCAGTAGGATTGCTTGAGCCCAGGAATTCGAGACCAGCCTGGGCAACATGGCAAAAACCTATCTCTAAGAAAAATAAATAAATAAAATATAAAAATTAGCTGGGTGTGTTGCTGCATGTCTGCAATTCCAGATACTGGGGAGGCTGAGGTGGGAGGACAACCTAACCCTAGAATGTCGAGGCTGCAGTGAGCCATGATCACACGACCACACTCCAGCCTGGGCGACAGAGCGAGACCCTGTCTCAAAAAAACAAAACAAAACAAAACAGTCAGAGAAACAAGCTACAAGTGCTGAGGAACAAAGGCAAGAATGACAGAACAGTGTGGCTCACACCTGTAATCTCAGCACTCCGGAAGGCTGAGGTGGGTGGACTGCTTGAGCCCAGGAGTTCAAGCGACCTAGGCAACATGGTGAAACCACATCTCTACAAAAGATACAATAATTAGCTGGGTGTGGGGATGCACATCTATGTCCCAGTGACTCAGGAGGCTGAGGTGGGAGGATCACCTAAGCCTGGAAGGTCAAGGTTGCAATGAGCCATGATCACACCACTGTACTCCAGCATGGGTGACAGAGAGAGACTCTGTATCAAAATAAATAAAATGTAAATTCAGTGGTTTTTAGTATCATCAATTGTGCAACTATCACCAAAATCTATTTTTAAACTATTTTTATCACCTCAAAAAGAAACCCTGTACCTATTAGTAATCACTTCCCATCTTCTTTTACCCCCATCCCAGCTCTAAGCAACCAGTAATGTACTGTCTCTGTAGGTTTGTGTATTCTAAACATTTCATATACACTGAATCATATAATATGATCTTTTGTGACTGGCTTCTTCACACAATGTTTTCAAGATCATTGGGTTGTAGCATGTATTATTACTATCTTTTAACCTACGTAAAATTTCATCGAATGGATATACCACATTTTATTTATCCATTCATCAGCTGAGAGACATTTGTCCCCACCTCCCCTCACTTTCTGGCTTTTATACATAATGTGCTGTCAATGTTTATGTACAAGTTTTTGTGTTGGACATGTTTTCCTTTCTCTTGACTATGTATCTAGGAGTGAGACTGCTAGGTCATATAGTAACTCCATCTTTAGCATTTTGAGTAACTATCAAACTGTTTTCCAAAGCATTTGCACCATTTTAAAATCCTACCAGCAATGCAGGAGGGTTCCAACTTCTCAACATCAACCTAAAGTAATTTTCAAGCTTCATTTTATCCCATAAATTGTGGGTCCCATGTTGTCAGAATGCAGGTAGGTTTTAAGGAAGTTGCATTCACTCATTTCTTTGCAAAGAAGCTTCAAATACAATTTTTTTTTTCTGTAAGAAAATGGAGTTGGACAAGTTTATTCTGAGACATTTTCAAACTTGAAAAGTCTGTGCTTTTCTGAATTCATACAGAAAGCATGGCTCTTATTTTTGCACCTTGCAGTTTGACTTAAATATTAATGCTTGTTTGATAAGGAAAATAATGTTTGTTTGGCAAGGAATTTAAACAAAAGATTGAGTCCAAAAACTGAGTCGTTATAAGCAAACCACGTATAGTCTCTATGAGTTGTCCTTTCCTGCCTGTTTTCAAGCCAAAAACTTGTCATATTTTCTATTTCTTCAGTTGCTTTTGAAAAGTTCGGTATTATTTTATTAATGTATGAACAATTCAGTAAATAAAAAAAAAGAAGAGAAGAAAATGAACCCACTTTCTATATAGGTAACTTTCAATGTAAAAAAAATTACAACAATAATTCCCATTTAGGTTATTAGGTTCATAGTATTGGATGATACCATTTACAGTATTATAGCTATGTTGTACTTTTATTCACAAAAGTCACAAATTTTGAACCTTTATTTTTTCCTCTTGGCTTAAGCACCCAGCAGATTTATAAATCATCTCATACATTTGACAATTACTCAAGCAACTCTCACATTATGAGGGAATGCAAAACCAAAATAAGGCAAAACACATTTTCTATTAGAATCTATTGATTTCTGTGGTTAATAGTAGGTTATGAAATTTAAAATACAGATGCAGCATAACAAAAGGGCATGGTCTTTGGAGTTCAGATAGGAATAGGGTTGAATCCTGGCTCTGCCATTTACTAACTGAGTAACTTTTGGAAAGGTTCTTACCTTCACTAAAACTCAGTTTACTCATCTGTTAAATAGGGTTAATAGCTCCTGCATCATTGGGTTGTTAGGGTCAACAGCTAATGCATCTCGTATAAAATATGTGTCAGCAAATTGTATGTGTTTTTTATTCTCTGAAAATCTTCCTTGATGACTCTTGGTATAGAAGTCTGTGATTTAGGTCAGTATGGAAGCTGTTTTTTTTTTTTTTTTTTTTTTTTTTTTTTTTTTTTTTTTTAGATGAAGTCTTGCTCTGTTGCCCAGGCTAGAGTATACAGTGGCACCATCTGGGCTCACTGCAAATTCCACCTCCCAGGTTCAAATGATTTTCCTGTTTCAGCCTACTGAGTAGCTAGGATTACAGATGCCAACAACCACACCCAGCTCATTTTTGTATTTTTAGTAGAGATGGAGTTTTGCCATGTTGGCCAGGTTGGTCTTGAACTCTTGACCTCAGGTGATCTGCCCGCCTTCGCCTCCCAAAGTGCTAGGATTACAGGTGTGAGCCACTGCGCCCAGTCAGTATGGAAGCATTTTAACAGAGCCTGCTTGAGATGATTTCATAGCTTATGACCTTTTTCTGTCATTAGGTACAGTTGAGATTTTACACACTTTTTTTTTTTTGAGACGGAGTTTCACTCTTGTCGCCCAGGCTGGAGTGCAATGGTGCAATCTTGCCTCACTGCAACATCCGCCCCCTGGTTTCAAGCAATTCTCCTGCCTCAGGCTCCCAAGTAGCTGGGACTGCAGGTATGTGCCACCATGCCCAGCTAATTTTTTGTATTTTTAGTAGAGACTGGGTTTTACCATGTTGGCCAGGCTGGTCTCGAACTCCTGCCCTCAGGTGATCTGCCTGCCTCGGTCTTCCAAAGTGCTGGGATTACACGCATGAGCCACCGCACCTGGCCACATACTTTCTTTTCTCCTCAGTCTACATAATTACATTTTCATTAATCCATAATCCATATTTAATTTATTCCTAAAAGGTTATATTGGGCATTTTTTCCTCATCTCCCTCAAAGAAAGTAGAAATTTGAGAATACCAATTAGTGTTAGAGAACTTAACAGCTGGATGATCATTGTTGTTGGCAAAGAGCAACTTGAAGTTGAATGCTCTTGGAAATGAGGATCCTTGATACAAATATGATTACTTTATCTATCTATGTGGTTGGGACATTTCTTCTGATAAACAGATCAGTTCCAATTTGTATTCTATTTATGTGCATTTCCATATGTGTGTCTGAAGGACTGTTTATCATTCTCGATGTACATAATACTCTTGTGAAATTCATGGTCAGAAAAGATGAATTAACTTATTTTACAAGTGGATAAAACGGCAGCCTAAAGTGGTTGAGTTGCTTAAAGCATTAAGCAGGTTCCAAGGCCTGCCTAAACAACACTGTAACTAAGGAAAAAGTTACTTTTAAAGTAGGTATCTGGGCAGGCATGGTGGCTTAGGCCTGTAATCCCAGCACTTTAGGAAGCTGAGGCAGGTGGATCATTTGAACCCAGGAGCTTGAGATGAACCTGGAAAACATGGTGAAACCGTCTCTACCAAAAAATACAAAAATTAGCTGGGTGTGGTGGTGGGTGCCTATAGTCCCAACTACTTGGGAGGCTGAGGTGGGAGGGTCACCTGAGCCTGAAAGGTTGAGGCCACAGTGAGCTGAGATCATGCCACTGCACTCCAGCCTGGGTGACAGAGTGAGACCATGTCTTAAAAAAAAAAAAAAATTAAGCCAGGAGTGGTGCCTCATACTTGTAATCTCAGCATTTTGGGAGGCCAAGGCAGGTGGATTGCTGGAGCTCAGGAGTTTGAGACCAGCCTGGGCAATATGGTGAAACCCTGTCCCTACAAAAAATTAGCCAGGCATGGTAGTGCACAGCTGTAGTCCCAAGTACTTGGGGGACTGAGGTGGAAAGACTGCTTGGGCCTGGGAGGTTGAGGCTGCAATGAGTTGAGATCACACCACTGCACTCCATCCTAGGAGACAAAGCTAGACCCTGTCTCAAAAAAAAAATTAAAAATAAAGTACGTATCTTTTACTATACTAGCATGTCGCCAGTGAAACCCTTATGTTTGTCTTCTTTTCCGCAGCAAGATTCTTTTTTTTGAGATGGACTTTCGCTCTTGTTGCCCAGGCTGGAGTGCAATGGCACGATCTCGGCTCACTGCAACCTCTGCCTTCTGGGTTCAAGTGATTCCCCTGCCTCCGCTTCCTGAGTAGCTGGGATTACATCCATGCGCCATCACACCTTGCTAATTTTGTATTTTTATTAGAGACGGGGTTTCTTCGTGTCAGTCAGGCTGGTCTAGAACTCCCAACCTTAGGTGATCCACCCACTTTGGCCTCCCAAAGTGCTGGGATTACAGGCATGAGCCACGGCACCCAGCTCCCCAGCTAGATTCTTATTTACAATGTTTAGAACTTTATTTTATGCCCTACCCTAATCCTTGTCTTCAATGCAGTTATCCTTGTGTATCTTATATGTGTGTTTCACCCTTGGCAGGTTCCCATTCAAGCTATTGTTTTAATGTTTGCCTCCTGGCATTCTTTTTTGGCCATGTCCTTAGTATTTAACTATTTTTTATTTTGTTAGTGTATGATTCCATGCAGCAGATTTCTTGCTATTATCTTTTGACTTAATGGATTTGCTGTAATGCCTCATTGATTTTCTCAAATCTCTTCGTAAATGTAATTATTAAAACTACTCACTTCCAGATTTATCTACTCCCCACAAAGTGCTAGGCCCTCCTAAATACTTCATGATTCCTTCTTTCTCCCTTCATTCCCAGTGTTGATGCCTTAGTTCATTACTACTGGGTTTGCTGGACCACTCCAGTGGCTGACTTATTTTCTTTGCTGTTGTTTTGCCCTTTTATTTTGTTTTTGAGACAGAATCTTGCTCTTGTCGCACAGGCTGGAGTGCAATGGCACGATCTCGGCTCACTGCAACCTCTGCCTCCCGGGTTCAAGCAATTCTTCTGCCTCAAGCCTCCTGAGTAGCTGAGATTACAGGTGCCCGTCACCATGCCCGGCTGGTCCAGAACTCCTGACCTTGTGATCTGCACTCCTTGGCCTCCCAAAGTGCTGGGATTACAGGTGTGAGTCACAGCCCCTGGCCGGTTTTTTTTTTTTGATACAGAGTCTCAGTCTGTCACCCAGGCTGGAGTGCAGTGGCGTGATCTCAGCTCACTGCAACCTCTGCCTCCCAGGTTCAAGCAATTCTCGCGCTTCAGCCTCCCGAGTAGCTGGGTCTACAGGTGCGTGCCACTATGCCCAGCTAATTTTTTGTATTTTTAGTAGAGATGGGGTTTCACTATGTTGGCCACACAGGTCTTGACCTCCTGGCCCCAAGTGATCTGTCTTGGCTTTCCAAAGTGCTGGGATTACAGGCATGAACCACTGCACCCAGCCCTGTATGAAGTTTAATAATTTAAAAAAATCATTGGCTGAAAAAAGTTCCAGAGTTCTAATAGGTTTATTTTCTATCAATTTAATTTTTATCAAATCAATGTAAAATGGTAAAGAGCTAAATAATTAGGACATTTACTGTAATCTTAATGTTTTTGAGTACCAGCAATGCTATATGAAAAACTGGTTTTGTTTTGTGTATTTTTCATTTGGCTGATGAAATATGAAACTATCTTAACTCTATTTTTCTCCTTCCCCACAAACCTTCTGAGATGCATTGCATAACACTGGAGGATAGAGAGGGAGGTTGAGGTCAAGCTAAGGAATGACAAATTGTGGGAAGTATAAAGCTTCCAACACTAAAAATTCTCCTAAAGTAAGAAACTAGCATTTTTTTTTTTTTTTTTTTTGAGACACAGTCTCACTCTATTGCCCAGGTTGGAGTGCAGTGGTGCAGCTTCCTGGGCTTAAGTGATCCTCCCACCTCAGCCTCCCAAGTAGCTGGGACTACAGGCATGCACCACCACACTCCTGGTCAGGAGTTCGAGACCAGCCTGGCCAACATGGTGAAACCCCATCTCTACTAAAAATCCAAAAAAATCAGCTGGGTGTGGTGACGCACACCTGTAGTCCCAGCTACTAAGGAGGCTGAGGCAGAAGAATCGCTTGTACCTGGGAGGTTGAGGTTACAGTGAGCCAAGATTACGCTACTGCACTCCAGCATGGGCTACAGAGGGAGACCTCATGCCACACGCACAAATAATAATAATAAAAATAAATAAAATAAAATGACAGTTAGTTGTCTCTAGGCAAATATATACACATTTAAAAACTAAGTTGAATAACTCCACATACAGAATATTGAAGGTGGTGGTAGTAATGTCTCCTTGGTATCCTACAGTTTGAATATTTACCTCATATTTATTAAAAAATGTGTTAAGCATATAAAAGTCATCTCCACTTAGCCATGGTTTTTCTTTCCGTAGTTTCAATTACCTGTGGTCAACTGTAATCTGAAAACAGCACACAAAAATTTCCAGAAATAAAAAACTCCTAGGTTTTAAATTGCATGCCATTCTGAGTAGCATGATGAAATTTCACGCCATCTTGCTCTGTATCCCAGAAGTGAATTTCTCTTTATCCAGGGGATCCACACTTGTCTCCACTACCCACCTGTTAGTCACTTAGTAGCGTCTTCTTTGTCAGATCAAGCCCTTTGTCTCCTTATCGAAGGGCTGGTGGTAAAGTAAGGCTTATTTCTCGTTCTTTTTTGTTTGTTTTTTAAATTTTCTTTTTTTTTAAATTTTCTTTTTTTTGTTTGTTTTTCAAGTAATGCTTATTTTACTTAATGGCCCCAAAGCACAGAGTAGTGATGCTGGCAAGTTAGATATGCCAGAGAAGCCATGAAGTGCTTCCTTGATTTGGGGGCCGAGGCAGGTGGATCACCTGAAGTCAGGACAGAGTGAGACCCTTGAAGTCAGGAGTTCGAGACCAATCTGGCCAACATGGTGAAACCCCATCTCTACTAAAAATACAAAAATTAGCCAGGCATGGTGGTGGCACGCCTGTAATTCCAGTTACTCGGGAGGCTAAGGCAGGAGAATTGCTTGAATCTGGGAGGCGGAGGTTACAGTGAGCCAAGATCATACCACTGCACTCCTGCATTTTAACTTCTCTGTGATGAAAACCTTAATGATGCACCAATCCAAAAATATTAGTGTCTCTTTCAAATATATTGAAAGGAGCTTTCTTGTGTCTAGAATCCATATATACCATATAAAAAGTAAGAAATCAGCAAGCCTGATTTCAGGGTTTCAGACTACAGACTATAGCAATTTTCTAATTAGAGGATCCTATAGGTACTGATGCACCAATTGTGGCAAGGAAGTCAGAAAAGTGATCATAGATTTGCTAGTTTTTCTATTTGAATAGCAGAATAAATTCAAGGAACCTATGATTAATACCTTAAGAACATTTTTAAAGTTCAATAATTAATCTGTTTTCCAGGTTAATAGTCTTGTTTTTTTTTTTTTTTTTGAGACGGAGTCTCGCTCTGTCACCCAGGCTGGAGTGCAGTGGTGCGATATCGGCTCACTGCAAGCTCTGCCTCTCGGGTTCACACCATTCTCCTGCCTCAGCCTCCTGAGTAGCTGGGACTTCAGGTGCCCGCTACCACACCCAGCTAATTTTTTTTTTTTTTTGCATTTTTAGTAGAGACGGGGTTTCACTGTGTTAGCCAGGATGGTCTCAATCTCCTGATCTGCCCGTGATCTGCCCGCCTCGGCCTCCCAAAGTGCTGGGATTACAGGCGTGAGCCACCACACCCAGCAATATTCTTGTTTTTTTTTTCTGAGATGGAGTCTCACTCTGTCATGCATGCTGGAGTGCAGTGGCACCATCTTGGTTCACTGCAACCTCCGCCTCCTGGGTTCAAGGGATTCTCCTGCCTCAGCCTTCTGAGTACCTGGGACTACAGGCACCCACCACCACGCCAGGCTAATTTTTGTACTTTTAGTAGAGATGGAGTTTCACCATATTGGCCAGTCTGGTCTCAAACTCCTGACCTTGTGATCCACCCATCTCAGCGTCCCAAAGTGCTGGAATTTAGGTGTGAGCCACCGTGCCCGGCCAATATTCTTATATCCATTTAATATTCATTTATAAGCCTTAGTTAATTCCCATTAGTTTGTAATAGGATAGCAATATGATGTTATTTCACAGAAAAAAAAACTGAGGCAGAAAAGAACAAGTATAGGCTGGGCGCAGTGGCTCACACCCACATCCTAGCACTTTGGGAGACTGAGGCAGACGGATCACTTGAGGTTAGGAGTTTGAGACCAGGCTAGCCAACATGGTGAAATCCCATCTCTACTAAAAATACAAAAATTAGTCGAACATGGTGGCACGTGCCTGTAATCCCAGTTACCCATACCTAGGAGGCTGAGGCAGGAGAATCGCTGGAACCTGGCAGGCGGAGGCTGCAGTGAGCCAAGATTGCACTGTTGCACTCCTGCCTGGGCGACAGAGCAAGACTCCTCTCAAAAAAAAAAAAAAAAAGAAGTATAAAGGCCCACTGAGAATTGGTATTTTATTGTATCCCTCACTGCTAAGGAAATGTTGGATCATGAAATCATTTTATCTGTCAAAAATTAGACACGCTGGGTGTCACAGCTCATGCCTGTAATCCCACACTTTGGGAGGCTGAGGTGGGCAGATCACTTGAGGTCAGGAGTTCCAGACCAGCCTGGCCAACATGGTGGAACACACCTGTAATCCCAGCTAGTTGGAAGGCTGAGGTGGGAGAATTGCTTGAACCTGGGATGTGGCGGTTGCAGTAAGCTGAGATCGCACCACTGCGCTCCAGCCTGGGTGAAAGAGCAAGACCCTGTCTCCAAAAAAAAAAAAAAAAAATTAGATACTATGTTTTCCAAAATTAGACAAGGTTTGTTTTCATTTTATAAACAGCACTTTTCCTTATAATCTATAAGGAGATTATACTCCTTATAGTTGTTTGAGGAGTTGTTTTTAAAAAGTTTAACATGAAAACATTTCTCCCCTACTTATCTCTTTTCATATCTTGCTGGATATATTTTAATGACAAATTTCTTCCTTGATAAAATAACACACCTGGTCTGTTTTGCCTTATTAATATTCAAAAGCATTATTCATAGCATCAGCATTTTGCAGAAGTAAATCTGGTGTATAGATGTCTGCATGAAGCACCTAAAGAAGAATGAATTCACAGACAAGAACAAGGATACAATAGCATACAAGTACATAAGAAGTATCTATTGGTTCACTGATGTTGTGAAACAACATGACAGGTTAACACTTCTAAAAATTGGAGAAAGAGCAGTATAATACTACCGCTTATGGGAGTAGTATTATATAAGATGCTTATTATCTAGTAAAACCCATGAACCTGTCAATATTTATTTTAGAAGCAATTATTCACTTAGTCATAATTATGCTCTTTGACTTCCAGTTCAGTTTTTCCCGCTATAATTATAACACTAGTTGTAAGAGTCAAAGGACCTAAGTTCAAATTCTGGCTCCATCACCAACTAGGTTTATACTGTTAGGTAATCAGTTTCTTCATAAATAAAATGAAAGAATATGTTCTAATTCACAGAATCAAATAGGACCATAAAAACATTTTTAAAATGGGTTATAAAAAATTATAAAATGTTAATATATGGTAACTGGTCTTGTTTGGCTTTTCATCTAAAAATCACTTAGGTCAGGCGCGGTGGCTCACCTTTAATCCCAGCACTTTGGGAGGCCGAGGCGGGTGGATCACCTGAGGTCGGGAGTTTGAGACCAGCCTAACCAACATGGAGAAACCCCGTCTCTACTAAAAATACAAAATTAGCCGGGCGTGGTGGCACATGCCTGTAATCCCAGCTACTTGGGAGGCTGATGCAGGAGAATCGCTTGAACCCGGAGGCGGGGTTGCAATGAGCCAAGATAGTGCCATTGCACTCTAGCCTGGCAACAAGACCGAAACTCCATCTCAAAAACAAAAAACAAACAAACAAAAAATCACTTAAATGTATCACCTATCCAAAAAAGTAAACAAAACAATTTATTTAAAAAATATAGGAGAGGCCAGGCATGGTGGCTCACGCCTGTAATCCTACCACTTTGGGAGTCTGAGGTGGGCAGATCACTCGAGGTGAGGAGTTTGAGACCAGCCTGGCCAACATGGTAAAACCCCGTCTCTACTAAAAATACAAAAATTAGCTGGGCGTGGTAGCGTGCACCTGTAATCCCAGCTACTTGGGAGGCTGAGGCAGAAGAATTACTTGAACCTGGGAGGTGGAGGTTGCCGTGAGCTGTGATCGCGCCACTGCACTCCAGCCTGGGCAACAGAGAGAGACTCTGGACACTTGAGTTGGCAGAGAGATGCTCAGAGTAGTGGTAAGGGCAGCAAGCCACCTGATGTGAAGACCAGAGGGTTTGCTGCAGGAACATTCTGTAATGGAGCACAGCCAGGGACTGCCATGCCTCTAGACTCGACTTACTTTGATAGGAGAGTTTAGCTCTAGGGGAACTGTCAGACTTGAACTCTGCAGGGCAATCTTGTCCATCAGACGGGTGTTGCAGATGATCAGTGTCTATCTGGGCTGGTGGCCCCGGTGGTAAGAATTTAGACAGTTGTAGGCAAAGAAAGGCAGATTTAGCTGGGCATGGGGGCTCACGCCTGTAATCCCAGCACTCTGGGAGGCTAAGGCAGGTGATCACCCAAGGTCAGGAGTTCAAGACCAGCCTGGTCAATGTGGTGAAACCCCATCTCTGCTAAAACCACAAAATTAGCTGGGTGCAGTGGTGCATGCCTGTGACACAGCTACTTAGGAGGCCAAGGTAGGAGAATTGCTTGAACCTGGGAGGCAGAGGTTGCAGTGAGCTGAGATCGCACCATTGCACTTCAGCCTGGGCAACAAGAGTGAAACTCTGTCTCAAAAAAAAAAGAGGCAGATTTATGGCCAGGCCTGGTGGCTCACGCCAGTGATCCCAGCACTTTGGGAGACTGAGGCAGATGGATCACTCAAGGTAAGGAGTTCCAGATCAGCCTGACTAACATGGTGAAAGCCCATCTCTACTAAAAATACAAAAAAATTAGCCAGGCATGGTGGCAGGCATCTGTAATTCCAGCTACTTGGGAGGCTGAGGCAGGAGAATCGCTTGAACCTGGGAGGTGAAGGTTGCGGTGAGCCAAGATGGTGCCATTGCACTCCAGCCTGGAAAGCAAGAGCAAAACTCCGTCTCGGGAAGAAAAAAAAAAAAAAGGCAGATTTACTAGAGTATGAAAATACATTGCAAGGGTGAAACAGGCAGGTCAGCAAGAAAAATGCTGACTGCAAAGAGACAAGGGCTTGCTGTGAGTTTTTATAGAATGGTGTTTCTGCTGTATGCTGAAGAGGGCTTTGTGCAGTACTGATAATGCCAAGGTTGTGGTGAGCTAACTTGCAAGTGTCTGGTGATAAGTTGGGCACAGGATAACTTGACTTATTTGTGCAGGAGGGCTATGTGTCTTTTTTTTTTTTGAGATGGAGTCTTGCTCTGTTGCCCAGGCTGGAGTACAGTGGCATGACCTCAGCTCACTGCAACCTCCGCCTCCTAGGTTCAAGTGATTCTCCTGCCTCAGTCTCCCGAGTAGCTGGGATTACAGGCATGTGCCACCATGCCTGGCTGATTTTTGTATTTTTAGCAGAGATGGGGTTTCTCCATGTTGGTCAGGCTGGTCTCGAACTCCCGACCTCAGGTGATCCGCCTGCCTCGGCCTCCCAAAGTGCTGGGATTACAAGCATGAGCCACCGCGCCCGGATGAGATGGGGTTTCACTGTGTTAGCCAGGATGGTCTTGAACTTCTGACCTCATGTGATCTGCCTGCCTCAGCCTCCCAAAGTGTTGGGATTACAGGCGTGAGCCATTGCGCCCAGCCGGGTTTTATTTTTTTAACTGTTCTTTGCTGACCAGGGTCACAGAGTTGGCCTTACCTAGGACTGTGGGTGGTTAGGAGGTTACATGGGCCTAAGTCCCTGAATTGGGAGTTAAACTGGGCAGGGTCGCTGTTGGACCATGGGGGAAACAGCATTTACAGCCTAAAAAGACACATGCACATGTATGTTCAATGCAACACTATTCACAATAGCAAATACATGGAATCAACCTAAATGTCCATCAATGGTAGAGTGGATAAAGAAAATGCGGTACATATATACCAAGGAATACTATGCAGCCATAGAAGAGAACAAGATCATGTCCTTTGCAGTAACACAGACGGACCTGGAGGCCATTATCCTTAACAAACTAACACAGGAACAGAAAACCAAATACCACATGTTCTCACTTACAAGTGGGAGCTAAATGATAAGAACACATGGACACATAAAGAGGAACAACAGATACTGAGGCCTATTGGAGAATAGAGGTTGGGAGGAGGGAGACGATCAGAAAAAATAAGTAAAGGGTACCACACTTACCACCTGGGTGACAAAATAATCTGTACAGCAAACCACCATGTCACAACTTTATCTATATAACAAACTTACACACATATCCCTGAACTTAGAAGTTAAATACCCCCCCAATACTATATACCTAAACAAATTAATTTAGACTACAATCTATAAATCTTACAGACAACAGGAAAGATAGTAAGAAAAAACGTATTTGCTCAAGAGCAAAACAAACTTTTATTTTAAAAATAAAAGTTTACTTTGTATCATATGATTTCTTTTCAAATAAGCACACGGTCTTACAAATATATAATATTCAAAATGTTTTGGGGTCTGATTTTTTTTTTTTTTTTTTTTTTGAGAAAGAGTCTTGCTCTGTCACTCAGGCTGGAGTGCAGCAGTACAATCTAGGCTCACTGCAACCTTCACCTCCTGGGATCAAGCGATTCTCGTGCCTCAGCCTCTCGAGTAGCTGGAACTACAGGCACGCACCACCACGCCAGGCTAATTTTTGGAGCTTTTTAGTAGAGACAGGGTTTCACCATGTTGGCCAAGCTGGTCTCGAACTCCTAACCTCAGGTGATCAGCCCATCTCAGCCTCCCAAAGTGCTGGGATTACAGGCATGAGCTACCATGCCCGGCCTGGGGTCTGATTTTTAAATATTTTCCTTCTTTTTTTTAAGTGTTAGGAATACTAAAATATGGGCCTGGTGCAGTGGCTCACGCCTATAATTCCAGCACTTCGGGAGGCCAAGGCGGGCGGATTGCCTGAGGTCAGGAGATCGAGACCAGTGTGGCTAACTTGGTGAAACCCTGCCTCTACTAAAAATAAAAAAAATTAGCCGGGCGAAATGGCATGCACCTGTAGTCCCAGCTACTCGGGAGGCTGAGGCAGGAGAATCGCTTGAACCTGGGAGGTGGAGGTTGTAGTGAGCTGAGATCGCACCACTGCACTCCAGCCTGGGCAATAGAGCAAGACTCCGTCTCAAAAAAAAAAAAGAATACTAAAATAATAAATTTAAAGTTGGCCTGGAGCCTGTAAACATATTACTCAATATAAAGAAAAAGTCAATCATTTCAAACTTTTGAAACATGTATGAAATACATGAAATATGTAAATTAACCTCCTGATACATCACAGCTCTCAAACAATTCCCCCCTTTTCTTTTCCATTTCTGTTCACTCTTTTCCCCCACATCCCACAACTATACAGATAGGGTAAAAGAGAATCAGGTGGATCAATTAATTACGGCAGCCCACAGAGGTGCTCTTAAGGTCCCAGGAAAACCGTAAAGGAATAGCTCTGGGCGAACTCTGGAATGCTAACAATGCAGAGGCCACAAGGTAGCTCAAATCAATTTAACCGATATTTAATAGGCACCTCCTATGCACAAGATACCATGCAGAGATATACACTATGATGAATGAGACACAATATTTACTCTCAAATATGTTATCTAGTAAGGGGATTAGAAAAGCTATGTTAGTAAGTTCATACAACAGCTGCCATCAAAGGAATAAGCCAACACCAGGGATATGAATGAGGGAAAGTTTACCTCTAGCCTGAAGGGAAAAAGAATTTCAATCCATAGGCCTTGCCTGTAAAGACAGTGGACAAGAGACATGTATGTACATTACTGAAACCCCATTATAATGACAGAATAGGGGTTTTTAAAAGAAGGTGTAAACCTTCAAGGATGGGTAGAATGGGAAAGGAAATAACAGATATAAAAATTTGTTAAGTTAGAAAAAAAGGAGAAGTGATAAGGAATTTAGGAGACCAGAGAAAATTGATTTCAAAGATAGAAGTATTGAGAGCTAAGACTCAAATCTGACTTATGCTACAGAATCTCCAAAAGGCTAATAATTGGTGGTACCAGGTGAAGTAGGGAGAAATGCTAAAAATAAGGGAATTTGGCTGAAAGTCAGATTAAGACGCAGTCAGATCCCTATTTCCCTTTCTCCTACTCCAGCAAATGAATAGAGGTTTATTCTCTGGAAATGGTTGAACCAGACAACCAGGGGATTCCAGGCCTCGCTGAAAGAAAGGGTAACGTACTGAAAACTGAGGAATTAAGGAAACATGCATGCAGAATGCTGAGAACCCTGCCTCTTCAACCCTTTTGCTCTACCACTCTGTTCCCAGTATGCTGCTTGCTATTCAGCTAGAAGATTGAAAAGGTTTTTTCTAGGCAATCAGATCAGCCCAAGAGGAAAGATCTTAAGATATTTCACTAGATATTTCCCAACTAATGAACTACTCAGCAAGATCACTCAATAGTGAAGTCCACAGTTAACAATCCCCACTCAGAACTTCAATCAGCTTTTTTGTTACTCATTCTTAAGCATGAGCAGAAAACCAAGGATTCAGAGAAAAGCCCTGTACAAAAAGATGAAACAGGCCGGGCGCAGTGGCTCACGCCCGTAATCCCAACACTTTGGGAGGCCGAGGTGGGCGGATCATTTCAGGTCAGGAGTTTGACGCCAGCCTGGCCAACATGGTGAAACCCAGTCACTACAAAAAATACAAAACTTAGCCAGGCTTGGTGGCATGTGCCTGTAATACCAGCTACTTGGGAGGCTGAGGCAGGAGAATTGCTTGAACCTGGGAAGAGGAGGTTGGAGTAAGCTGAGATCACGCCACTGCACTCCAGCCTGGGTGACAGAGCAAGACTCTGTCTCAAAAAAAAAAAAAAGAAACAACAACAAAAACAAATGAAAAAGGAAAAATTGAACCTTGGAGGCTAGTTGGATTTCAACAGATACAATAAAAAACAATCCTAGAATCCCTTTCTGTTAATTTTAAGATACCTCAAATCCATTTGTTTATAGCTTTAAGGAAGGAAACTGTTAAGGTTTCTAAAAGTCATAAGGTGGTATAAAAATACCAGGTGCGGCTGGGCGCGGTGGCTCACACCTGTAATCCCAGCACTTTGGGAGGCCGAGGCGGGCAGATCACGAGGTCAGGAGATTGAGACCATCCTGGCTAATATGGTGAAACCCGTCTCTACTAAAAATACAAAAAATTAGCCAGGCATGGTGGTGGGTGCTTGTAGTCCCACCTGCTTGGGAGGCTGAGGCAGAAGAATGGTGTGAACCCAGGAGGCAGAGCTTGCAGTGAGCCGAGATCACACCACTGCACTCCAGCCTGGGTGACAGAGTGAGACTCCGTCTCAAAAAAAAAAAAAACAAAACAAAAAAACCAAAAAACCAGGTGCAGTGACTGAGGCCTGTAATCCTAGCACTTTGGGAGGCTGAGGTGGGCAGATCGCTTGAGCTCAGGATTTCAAGACCATCCTGGGCAATGTGGTGAAACCCTGTTTCTACCAAACAAACACAAAAATTAGCCAGGTTGGTGGAGCGCACCCGTAGTCCCAGCATCTTGGGAGGCTAAGGTGGGAGGATCGTCTGAGCCCAGGGAGGGACCCTATCTCAAAAAAAAAAAAAAATGGTATAAAAAAAGTTTTATCTATTTATTTATTTGAGACAGAGTCTTGCTGTGTTGCTCAGGCTGGAGTGCAGTGGCATGATCTCGGCTCACTGCAACCTCTGCTCCTCGGGTTCAAGCAATTCTCCTGCTTCTGTCTCCCAAGTAGCTGGGATTACAGGGCAGGCGCCACCACACCTGACTAATTTTTGTATTTTTAGTAGAGACGGGGTTTTGCTACATTGGCCAGGCTGGTCTCAAACTCCTGACATCAGGTGATCTGCCCGCCTTGGTCTCCCAAAGTGCTGGAATTACAGGTGTAAGCCACCAGGCCGGCCTCAGAGTTTTTATTTTTTTAAAAGACAAAGTCTAGCTGTTATCCAGGCTGGGCTGCAGTGGCATGACTGTAGCTCAATGAAGCCTCAAACTGCTGGGCTAAAGGAGTCCTGCCTCAGCCTCCCAGGTAGCCGGGACTTACTGGTGTGTGCCACCATACTTGGCTAATTTTTTTTTTTTTTTTTGGGAAGAGATAGTTTCTCAGGCTGGTATTGAACTCCTGGCCTCAAGCAATCCTCCCACCTTGGCCTGCTAAGGTGCTGGAATTATAGGCATGAGGCATTGCACCTGGCCAAAAAGTTTTTATTGGGTTGCTGATGGCCACAGAAGCTACAAGCCAGGAAAGTATGTGGATGGGTGTGTCTGCATATTTTCCTTTGAAAAGGGGTAAAAAACATCTTTAAAAATGTAAGTAAGGCTGGGGGCAGTGGCTCACGCCTGTAATCCCAGAACTTTGGGAGGCCGAGGTGGGCGGATCACGAGGTCAGGAGTTCGAGATCAGCCTGGCCAATATGGTGAAACCCTGTCTATACTAAAAACACAAAAAAGATCTGGGCGTGGCGGTGCTTGCCTGTAGTCCCAGCTGCTCAGCAGGCTGAGGCAGAAGAATCGCTTGAACCTGGAAGGCGGAGGTTTCAGTGAGCCGAGATCGTGCCACTGCACTCTAGTCAGGGTGACAGAGTGACACTCCATCTCAAAAAAAAAAAAAAGTAAGTAAATATGTATGTTGTACACCTTTATTATCTTCTTTAAAAAGAAACCAACAAAAATTACTTGGTTATCCATTTATAAACCATGATTTTTAAGAGTTCATAATTTTTAAATATCAATTTTCAATTATATTGATTCTATTAGTTATGTGATTCTTGTGCAAGAGCAAGGTATTATTGTTCACTACATATGGGACAGTGAGAAAATACCATGAACTTACTATTGGACAACGAATTTACTCTGATCATTTGCCTCTATCTCTAATATGAGCAAGTCAGGGAGAGAGAGAGGCGGGAAAGAGGAGGGAATGAAATAATTTCCTTCTGTAAAAAAGGGGAGGCCGGGTGCGGTGGCTCACGCCTGTAATCCCAGCACTTTGGGAGGCCGAGGCGGGCGGATCACGAGGTCAGAAGATCGAGGCCATCCTAGCTAACACAGTGAAACTCCATCTCTACTAAAAATACAAAAAATTAGCCGGGCGTGGTGGTGGGCTCCTGTAGTTCCAGCTACTCAGGAGGCTGAGGCAGGAGAATCACTTGAACCGAGGAGGTGGAGGTTGCAGTGAGCCAAGATTGGGCCACTGCACTCCAGCCTGGGCGACAGAGCAAAACTCTATCTCAAAACAAAAAAAAAAAAGGGGGGGGGTGGTGGAAGACTACATCCTTAATCTTACTGAGGTACATCTTTCCACATTAGATTGCACTTAACATCAGAGATACTCGGTATTTCTCTGCATTGCCATCAGAAGTACAGAACTATTAGTGAAATGATAAAGATTACTGCATTAACCAAAAAAATTCCTTTCTCCTTTTTTGTTATTTTTCTTCTTAAGTAAGGGAAAAATAGAAAACCTCTGTTGTAGCCTAACCTATGGCATCATTCCCCCATGAACTGCTATTCTGTGGCATACACGATACCTGCTGAAAAAGAGGTATTGTGAGCATTACTTAGGCCTTTATGTATTTTTGACATTCACAGATTAATTAAATACACTTCTAACCAACCTCTAGAGATTCAAAAATGCTGCTACCAAAACTGTATCTGGTAGGAAGACAATTCAAAAAATTTTACTTTCCAATAAAATCAGGGAAGAGAGAAATATGTGAATAGGATATAATTACAACAATTCATCTCTATTAATGTTTTAAAATATTTAAGAGAATTCAATCTGTTTCTATACAATGGCAACCAAGAACAGACTGGAAAACAATGCAAAAGAGATTTGGCTAAGTTAAAAGGTACCTTTATTCTGTCAGTGAACAGGTATTTTTTTATGACCATTTCCTGCAATTGGCGAAAGTCTCCTTTCAATTCTACTCCATAGAGTTGCACTGCTGAACTGGAAAGATAACCCTAAAATAGGAAGATACACTATGATGCAAATGAATGAACTCTTACCCATGGGTTTATTTCTACTTGAAATTTTAAAAATCAAGCTTTAAAAAATATAGTTTGGCCAGGCATGGTGGCTCACACCTGTAATCCCAGCACTTTGGGAGGCCAAGGCAGGTGGATCACCTGAGGTCAGGAGTTCCAGACCAGCCTGGCAAAGGTGGCGAAACCCCGACTCTATTAAAAATTCAAAAAATTAGCCAGGCGTGGTGGTGGGCACCTGCAGTCTCCACTACTTGGGAGGCTGAGGCAAGAGAATTGCTTGAATCCGGGATGCAGAGGTTTCAGTGAGCCAAAATCACGCCACTGAACTCCAGCCTGGGCAACGGAGTGAGACTCTGTCTCAAAACATATAAATAAAAATAATTTGATAAAGTAAAAATAAAATGAAAGTAATATCTTGTAGTTTATGTAAAACTTACAACTTCCTGACCTGAAAAAGGCTCTTACTGATCAGAGCCTTGATTATAGTTTATTAATTCCCATTATCTAAAATAGTTATATTTTTAAAGATGGGTTTCCTTTATTTTTTGAGACAGGGTGTCACTCTGCTGCCTAGGCTGGAATGCAGTAGCATAATCACAGCTCACTGCACTCTCATCTTCCCTAGGCTCAGGTGATCCTCTGAACCCAGCCTCCCAAATAGCTGGGAAGAGGAGTGCACACCACCATGCCTGGCTAATTTTTGTATTGTTTTGGAGAGACTGAGTTTCACCATGTTGCCCAGGTTGGTCTCGAATTCCTGGGCTCAAGTGATCCTCCAGCCTTGGCCTCCCAAAGTGCTGGGATTACAGGCATGAGCCACCATGCCCAGTCGGCCACATGTTTTAATAAATCTACTAATGACAACCAGAAATCCTATTTCAGATTTTGGTAAAACCATTTAAGATCATAAGAAATAAAATACTCATGATTTAATTTTAAAAAACCCACACTGAAGTGATGTTTTAGAAACAAGCATTCAAACTTAGGATCACAAAAAACTGGAGCAAGATGTGTCCTTGGATAGCATTTAGTTTGCTCATTTAAAATGAGGAACTAGAGGCCTAGAGGTGTTAAGTGGTTTGCTTATGGCCATACAGCAATATCCTAGGTCAAGTAAATTCGTCAGCTTTATAAAAGCTCTTATCAAAGTTCAACATACTATTTCGGTACAGTACCAAAAAAAGGGGTTAGAAGGCAGTAGTGACTGATAAAATAGCAAAGTGTTACAAGAAAGAGTCATACACTTCTGTTTTGTTGATATTCCTTAATTTGCATTGCAGAGACAAAGTAGTAAAGGAAATCAGACACGTGGTCTTTGAAATCCCAAATTCCATTGCCATCATAAACTAGAATATAAGTGTCTACCTATGTCATAACTTATTATTCTTTTACTTTAATAAATAAAGCCACACTGTCACCTTGGATGGTGACAGGCAAAGCTGTTGCTAGCAGAAGAAAATGCTTTCCAAATGTTGATGTCTGCAAGCTGGACAATACCCCATAAAGGACTATGCTAGGCCTGGAGCTGATGTCAACCAACACCTTTCCTGATATGTCAGAGAGTACATGATGATAAATGAATTTCATTTCCATGAGGGAGAAGTAATGAGAAATAAATCCCAGAGAATTAGAAGAGTGAACATCAAATTTTGCTTGGGTATAAGTAATTGCATTCTGGACTTCTAATTGTTTCATCTATATTTCATCTGTAAAGTATATTTCATGTTTTTGTTCCTTAATCAATGAAAATCATCCAGAAGTTATTTGGAAAAAATTTGTGTGATAATTTTTTACTCATCCACTCTGACTTAGAACAAATATTAAGTCTGACATTTAAGAGGCCTTTAGGGAACAACTACTTAGAAGACCGTCTCTATTCCTGTGCCCCTCATTTCCTTCTTGCTGCTGCTTTAGAGGTCCTGGGTTTTTTTCCTTTCTCTACTTCCTATGGCCTGTTGTGCCTGGGACAGCGTCATAACTTCCATACCATCCGGCTTTCTCACCTTACCCCAGAACTAACCACAGAAGTACTATGTATTGCTGCATAGACTGTAGACTACAAAATGTATGACTGGCTCTGGAGCTATATAGAGTGGCAGCCCTCATCAACCTGGAATAGATTCTGGAGGGCAAGAGAGGAGTGGTGTGAAAGATTCACATACACCCATAAATTGCTTTTATCCCACTTAGTTTAACTGCCACCATTTCTAGCCTGGTAATCTATCTTCTCATCCTAGTTTCTGTCATGAAATATCTGAGATAGCCTGAGTCTGGTTTTCTTCTGATATGTAGGTAACCCAAAGACTTATATTATGTTCTATGTAATAATGATCAGGAAGGGGAGAAACCTTGGTCCTAAGTAACAGAGGGTGAAAAGTAAAATAGAAGCAGGTAGGCCAATCCCTTAGAAGAGAATAAAAGGTGTAACTAGGCCTCTGGAGTCATTCTTGGGGGTTGGGCTGTAAGCAGTGTAGTCGTTATCTCCCTAGGATCCTCATCTTCTCTATCCTCTTTGCCACACTAGTGCTTCTTTGGGTTACAGAGTCACCACTACAGTCTTGTAGCTAGACATGCCCCTTGTAACAGAGAGGGGGAAAGTCCCTTATGGTGATAACTGTTTCAGATTCATTATAGTTCTCTACAATGGGGAGGCTGGCCTGTTTACCCAGTAATTAAAAATAAGATTTTTATGGGAAGACACATCCTAATCTTCGAATTTTTATCTGTCAGACATAGCTCTTCTATAAATATTTTTAACAGGATGTTAACAGTTATTAACTTTTTTTCTGAGTTGTCTCACTTTGTTATCTCACTTTGTTGCTCAGAATGGAGCGCCAGTGGCAAGATCTTGGCTCACTGCAACCTCCGCCTCCCACGTTCAAGCAATCTTCCCACCTTAGCCTCCCATGTAGCTGGGACTACAGGCGTGTGCCACACCACACCTGGCTAATTTTTGTATTTTTATTAGAGATGGGGTCTTGCCATTTTGGCCAGGCTGGTCTCAAACTACTGACCTCAGGTGATCCACCTACCTCAGCCTCCCAAAGTTATTAATAACTTTTTAGTGTTTCTTCTATTATTGTCCAAATCCTTTTCGTTCTGTGAATTTTAACTACCTCAAATGGAAACTAGAAGTATTATTGAGAAATAGGATCTTTTTTTTTTTTGAGACGGAGTCTTGCTGTGTCGCCCAGGCTGCAGTGCAGTGGTGTGATCTTGGCTCACTGCAACCTCCGCCTCCCGGGTTCATGCCACTCTCCTGCCTCAGCCTCCCGAGCAGCTGGGACTACAGGCGCCCACCACCATGCCCAGCTAATTTTTTATATTTTTAGTAGAGACGGGGTTTCACCGTGTTAGCCAGGATGGTCTCGATCTCCTGACCTCGTGATCCACCCACCTCGGCCTCCCAAAGTGCTGGGATTACAGGCTTGAGCCACCGCGCCCGGCCTGAGAAATAGGATCTTAAACTAATAAATCAGAGAAGTTTAATCTCAAATTATAATACAGATACAATATATCTGTTTAGCAACATATTCCCAATTTGGTATTTAATCTTTGATAATGATATCATCTAAGATCAGTAATATAAGCACAAGATTATTTACCCAGAGGGGTAGCCCACTCTATGTAATAATCCTAAATGTAAGTGAGCAGGGAAATACATGTCTAAAGCAACATGACTAGACAAATCTACCCAGCCTGAACAAAGACAGAAGGCTTTCTGTCACTGGAGAAGTTCTCTAATATGGATTGGGATGCTTCACTGGGTCAAATTATAGCCTGAATGAACGATTTCTCAAGATTATCTATCTCTGTCTTCTGCGTCCATGCCTGCCCAATAATATCTCATCACTATCTGATTTCTTAAGGAGATTTTTTTTTTTTTAGACAGTCTTGCTCTGTCACCCAGGCTGGAGTGCAGTGGTGCGATCTCAGCTCACTGCACCCTCCACCTCCTGGGTTCAAGCGATTCTCATGCCTCAGCCTCATGAGTAGCTGGGATTACAGGTGTGCGCCACCACACCCTGCTATTTTCTGTATTTTTAGTACAGACGGGGTTTTGCCATGTTGGTCAGGCTGGTCTCGAGCTCCTGGGCTGAAGAGTTCCACCCATCTCGGCCTCCCAAGTGCTGGGATTACAGGCCTGAGCCACTGTGCCCAGCCAGATGTTTTTCTTTTAAGTGACTGGGTCTCCTGTTGTCCAGGCTGGAGTGCAGTGGCTATACACAGGCCCAATCATACTCCACTGCAGCCCTGAACTCCTGGTTTTAAGCAATCCTTCCACCTCAGCCTCCCAAGTAGCTGGGACTACAGGTACACACCACCATGCCCAGCTCAAGTAGATGTTTTTATGGGGAGAACATTTCAGCCTCCTTGGAAATTATATTTCTCATTGTAAATCAATCAGTGTATAGTTTACCAATCTCTGTTCAATATGTAGAGTATGAGTCAGTTCCTTTGTATTGTCACCTCTGTTTAGTTTCTGAACCTGCAGAGTTGCCTCTGATTACGTAGTTTCTAGATGTGAAAAACATCTCACTGCCTTACTTGACTAGGGAAAAAAAACTGTGAAAAACAGTTTCTAAGCTGGGCGTGGTAGCTCATGCCTGTAATCCCAGCACTTTGGGATGCAGAGGCAGGCAGATCACTTGAGGTCAGGAGTTCGAGACCAGCCTGGCCAACATGGTGAAACCCCCTCTCAACCAAAAATACAAAAAAATTAGCTAGGTGTGGTGGCGGGTGCCTGTAATCCCAGCTACTTGGGAGGCTGAGGCACAAATGCTTGAACCCAGGAGACAGAAGCTGCAGTGAGCTGAGATCGTGCCACTGCACTCCAGCCTGGGCGATAAAGCAAGACTCAGTTTCAAAAAACAAAACAAAACAAAACAAAGTTTCTAAATATATCCTGGGGGACATTAAGTGACCTATTCTCCTGAGATAATATTCGTTTACTCTCCCTAACTGCAGTATTTGGTAATAACCATGCTACAGGTTGGCCTTTTGCTTTCAGAAAACATTGAATAGCTTAGTCCAAACTTTGCATACTCATGACATGTAAGAAAAAATACACATAAAGTCATCAGATTTGCATACCTAAGTGCCTACCTAAAGGTGCTGTCTGGTGTGAGCTGCACATCATACAGTAGTTTCTGCTCATTTTTCCTTTCTCATATAATGAATCAATAAGTCTTCATCATAAAGGAACGCACCAAGGTGAACTGTGGGTTCCGGCTGCTGCTGCATCTGGTGGAGAGAAAAACATCAAAAGAAACAAAGTACAAAGAAGTATCTTTTTATTGCTAAATAAAGCAAAATGTCAGTGGTCTATATGCTAACATTCTGAGAGCAACAAAAAGGCACAGTAAGACATGTTTTGCTTATGCAAGTAACTGCTCTACTTTTGTTTTATTTCTGAGACCCTAGCAACTTTTTGACCTGGAATGATGCAAAACAAGCCATGAGAAATACATAAAACTCTAGTTGAAAGGAATCTCATAGATCATTTTGTTTATCCTAAGTAGCATATTTTACAAATACTTACCCAGAAACATTTCTTCAAAGAAATTATATTAGTTAATAATAGGGGAAAAAATTTAAACTAATACCAGGTCTTCTGAGTCCTACATGTCAGTGACTTACCATTAAAACATTTAACAAGTAATCTTTTCCCAGAGTGCAGTTTTCAAATAATAAAATGCTATTAAAACTTCATGCTTATAAATAGTAGTCATTTGTTAATATTAGTGGTATAGGATATACTAGCAAGTGGTTACAAAGAAACAAATGTTCGATTCCTTTTACCTTAACTATAATAAACCATTCTGCTTGAATACCTAAAAATGTGTCTACATTTAAACAAAGAAACCTTGGTTGGTACATAAAAATCAGGTATGGATATATAAGGATCAGAAGGAAATTTAAGATAAAAAGTTGGGCCAGGCGCAGTGGCTCATGCCTATAATCCCAGCACTTTGGGAGGCCCAGGCGGGTGGATCACGAGGTCAGGACATCGAGACCATCCTGGCTAACACGGTGAAACCCTGTCTCTACTAAAAATACAAAAAAAAAATTAGCCAGGCGTGGTGGGGGCGCCTGTAGTCCCAGCCACTCGGGAGGCTGAGGTAGGAGAATGGTGTGAACTCAGGAGGCAGAGCTTGCAGTGAGCCAAGATTGTGCCACTGCACTCCAGCCTGGGCGACAGAGAGAGACTCCATCTCAAAAAAAATAAATAATAAATAAATAAATAAAAAAGACAAAAAGTTGAAGTTTGTGGGTCAATTATTAACATACAAGGATTACTTTTCTCATTGTATACATCGTGGATTTCACAAAACTGATTATATGCATAGCACTATTAAGAATGTGCAGATGGCTGGGCGCGGTGGCTCACGCCTGTAATCCCAGTACTTTGGGAGGCAGAGGTGAGTGGATCACTAGGCCAGGAGTTTTGAGACCAGCCTGACCAACATAGTGAAACCCCATCTCTACTAAAAATACAAAAATTAGCCAGGCATGGTGGTGGGCACCTGTAATCCCAGCTACATGGGAGGCTGAGGCAGAAGAATCACTTGAACCTGGGAGGCGGAGGTTGCGGTGAGCTGAGATCGCACCATTGCACTCCTGCATGGGCAACAAGAGCAAGACTCTGTCTCAACAAAACAAAACAAAAACAAAAGAGAATTTAGCTCCTTTATGCAGTTATTTATAGTCTGAAAACCACATGGAGAATTGCTGTTTTCAGGTTAGTGGGTGGAAATTTTTTTTTAATAGAGATGGGGTCTTGCTATGCTGTCCAGGCTGGTCTTGAACTCCTAGGCTCAAATGATCCTCTCACCTCAGCCTCCCAAAGGGCTGAGAATATAGGTATGAGCCACCACACCTGGCCAAGAAGAGATTATTAGCCTTGCTTTACAAAACAATATTCATAACATAGGTTTCCCGTAAGGGTTAGGATTTGAAGGAACTTGAAAGAGTTCTGGAGAAGAAAAATGAGACCTAATTCTTTTTTTTTCTTTTGAGACAGAGTCTCACTCTGTTACCCAGGCTGGAGTGCAGTGGCGTGATCTTGGCTCACTGAAAGCTCCGCCTCTGGGGTTCAAGCCATTCTCCTGCCTCAGCCTCCCGAGTAGCTGGGACTAAGGCACCTGCCACCACGCCCAACTAATTTTTTTTGTTTTTTAGTAGAGACAGGGTTTCACTGTGTTAGCCAGGATGGTCTCAATCTCCTGACCTCGTGATCCACCCACCTCGGCCTCCTAAAGTGCTGGGATTACAGGCGTGAGCCACCGTGCCCGGCCAAAAATGAGAACTAATTCTAAAAATAAAGGAATAGAAGAATAAGTAAAAGTGTAAGGGGCAAATGTAGAAGAAAGAAACAAAAAGGTGAGCTTCATCATTAATACAAGTGAGGGAAATGGAACAGAGGAAAAAACAAGGACATGGATGTAGTTAGGATCACATCATTGGCTCTTGTTGGGCCTTGATTGTTTTTCCAGAGCCTGGCAAACAGGATACTCTCAAAAAATATTTGTTGAATGAATAGTACTGATGAGTCAAAGGGTTGAGGACTCAAAAGAATTGGGGACATGGCTGAAGCACTACATGAAAAACTGTTTAAAACCAAATTTAGGGCTGATTAGGCTAAAGAGACTGTGGGGTTAGGAAGAATAGGAGAAACTTTAAGAAGCACTCACAGTAAATTTAACATATTTACTTTTATTTATCTCTTCATGAACTATCCTCAGTCAATGACGTCAGACATTCACTTCTCCTCTTGCTTTTTGATCTAAGTGTTGCATTATCAGAATGCACATCAGGTGCATTCTGGTGTGACACCATAAGCTGAGACTTTCCCATTGCTCATCAGTGAATGCTAACTGACCTGATCTCAATTTTCTTTCTGTATGCTCCCTGCAGTGTGGTCTCTGGAATCCCTCCTGGTGTCGGCCAGTCCTGGTGGTAGTTTTGCATAGTTGAGCTGGTTTCTGCAGTACGATATAATGCTGCAGAGGCAAGGTGCAGGAATGTTGTTGCTGTTATTTTTGAGGAAAAAGGATGACGTGCTGCCTTGGCATAAGGAAACCACTTGGGCCCGACTGCTCTGTCAAATGACTTCCACACCTCTCTGAACTTGAGTATCTCATCTATTACCCTAGGGATTAAGATTAAAGCAGAACCAAAATACTAAAGAAAATTGTTTTTTATGAACACCATAATCATCTGGGGTTCTTTTGTGACTGATGAATCTGAGCTATGAATGGTTGCGCAGTTCCATACTAACCTTAATGGAAAGTATCCTGATGAGAGACTAGTGGCACCATCTATACCCTGCCATTTTAGATACATAAGTAGCGATGTCAATTCAAGAGTAGCAGGCATGCAGCCAGGTACGGTGGCTCATGCCTGTAATCCTAGGACTTTGGGAGGCCGAGGCGGGTGGATCACCCGAGATTAGGAGCTCGAGACCAGCCTGGCCAACATGGTGAAACTCCGTCTCTACTAAAAATACAAAAACTAGCCAGGTGTGGTGGCAGGCACCTGTAGTCCCAGCTACTTGGGAAGCTGAGGCAGGAGAATCGCTAGAACCCGGGAGGCAGAGGTTGCAGTGAGCAGAGATTTGTGCCACTGCACTCCAGCCTGGGCGACAAGAGCAAAACTCCATCTCAAAAAAAAGTTGTTATGCTCTATTTCTAAAAATAGTATATTATTATTTTTGAAATACTTTCAATTCTCTGCTGGATCAATGTACAAATGTACAATCTGTGGATATGGAGAACCCACTGCATATCCTAAGCATTTATGCTATGTCATTAAAATTAAAATTAGTGGAAACTTTACTTTTGAAGGCTGTGTAGTCTCTATTTAACCATTCACTGCTACCCTGAGACAGTTAAATATAGTTGTAATTGTGTAAAACTGAGAATACTGCAACAAACATTTTGACAAACATCATCTCTGCATCTCTGATTATTTCCTTACTATAAATTCTTAGAAGTGCTTCAACATTGAAAAGGCTTTTCCTACACATTTGCACATTTCTTTCTTTCTTGAAGGACATCAGTTTAACAGAAATAAAAAAGAACACGAGTCTCTGGCTGGGCGTGGTGGCTCACGCCTGTAATCCCAGCACTTTGGGAGGCTGAGGCAGGCAGAGCACTTGAGGTCAGGAGTTCGAGACCAGTCTGGCCAACATGGTAAAATCCTGTCTCTACTAAATTACAAAAATTAGCTGGACATGGTGGTACATGCCTGTAATCTTAGTTACTTGGGAGGATGAGGCAGAAGAATTCCTTGAACCCGGGAGGTGGAGGTTGCAGCGAGCCGAGATGGCTCCACTGCACTCCAGCCTGGGCATGAGACTCCCTCTCAAAAAATAAAAAATAAAATAAAAAAAAAAGAACACAAGTCTCATCAAACCCTCACAACACTGAATATTACCATAAAAACAAACTTGGGCAGGGTACGGTGGCTCACACCTGTAATCCCAGCACTTTGGGAGGCCAAGGCAGGCAGATCGCTTGAGTCCAGGGGTTTGAGACCAGCCTGGGCAACATGGTGAAACCACATCTCTACAAAAAAAATTAAAAAGTAGCTGGGCATGGTGGTGTATGCCTATAGTTCCAGCTACTTGGGAGGCTGAGGTGGGAGGATCACCTGAGCCTGGGAGGTCAAGGCTGCAGCGAGCCGTGATCACACGATTGCACTCCAGCCTGGGCAACCAGAGTGAGATCCTACCTGAAAAAATAAAAAAACTAAAAAACCTGGTTAATTTGCATTTATTTAATTACTAGTGAGGTGGAACATCTCTTAACACGTAAACAGCAAATGTGTGGTAATACTACGTTGCTTGGAAAAAGATTAAAGGAAGGTGCTAATCAGCTGCCTAAAGGACAGTAGAGCTTTTCTCAAATTACCTATGTAGAGGGGAAGGGAATGGAGAAAGAAGAGCTTCTCTAAAGGGCAAAATCAATTCTTTAAAATTTCCTACTTACATCTAATTAATTATATGAGGAAAGAAAAGTCCCCAAAGCTGACAGCCTATGAATCAAACCTCACTTTTTGTATCTAGTCAGGTATTCAGTCCCACCACTTTTTCTTTTGAAACCTATTTTCCCTTCATTCTCAATTCAACTATCTCATAGCCATAGTCATCATCTCACACTCTGAATACCATTACAAACTCATAACCAGTTCTTCAATATCAGCTTCTCCCCACTATAAAATACCTTGTTCACCTAAACGAATCTCGCTTAAACCTCACTTTTACATCACTCCCTCTCCTTACAAACTTTTAATGATTTTCTATTTTTCAGTGTATCAAATCTCGAGATTTTTAAGGCCCTCCATATCACAAGCCTACTCAGCCATTTTCTTAAAATTTTATTTTTAATTGACAAATAATAATTGTATATATTTATGGGGTAGAATGTATACATTGTAGAATGATCAAATCGGGCTAACATATTCATCACCACATATTTATTATTTCTTTGTTTTTCTTGGGAGGGAGTTTTGCTCTTGTTGCCCAGGCTGGAGTGCATTGGCGTGATCTCGGCTTGCCGCAACCTCCACCTTCCGGGTTCAAGCGATTCTTCTGTTTCAGCCTCCTGAGTAGCTGGGATTACAGGCATGCGCCACCACGCCTGGCTAATTTTCTATTTTTTTTTTAGTAGAGATGGGGTTTCTCCATGCTGGTCTCGAACTCCCGACCTCAGGTGATCCGCCTGCCTCAGCCTCCCAAAGTGCTGGGATTACAGGCATGAGCCACTGCACCTGGCCAAATTTATTATTTCTCTGTGTCGAGAACATTTAAAACCCACCCTCTTTTTTTTTTTTTTTTTGAGGCAGAGTTTCGCTCTCATTGCCCAGGCTGGAGTGCAATGGCGTCATCTCAGCTCACCACAACCTCCGCCTCTCAGGTTCAAGCAATTCTCCTGCCTCAGCCTCCTGAGTAGCTGGGATTACAGGCATGTGCCACCACGTCTGGTTAATTTTTTGTATTTTTAGTAGAGATGGGGTTTCTCCATGTTGGTCAGGCTGGTCTTGAACTGACCTCAGGTGATCCGCCCATCTCAGCCTCCCAAAGTGTTGGGATTAAAGGCTTGAGCCACCGCGCCCGGCCAAAACCCACTCTCTTAACAATTCTGAAATACAGTCACGTACTACATAATGACACTTCCATCAATGACAGACTGCACACACCATGGTGGTCCCATAAGATTACAATGTCATATTTTTACTGTACCTTTTCTATGTTTAGATACACATATACTAACCATAGTGTTACAACTGCCTACAGTTGCTACAGGAACATGCTGTACAGGTTTGTAGAAGGTGCAACAGGCTATACAATCTAGGTTTGGGTAAGTACTGTACATTCCATGATGCTCACACAACAATGAAATGGCCTAACAATGCATTTCTCAGAATCTGTCCCTGTTGTTAAATGATGTATGATTGTATGTATGTTTTAGCAAATTTGGTGAATTACATTGATTTTCTAATGTTAAACCAACAGGGCATTCCTGAGATAAACCCACTTGCTCATGAGGTATTATTATTCTTTTCACATATCCTGGCCATTTTTAATAGACAACAAATGCGATTGAGAGAAAAGTACAATTTTATTCATTTAATAGAAACTATAAAAGCTCTGTAGCTACTGCTCAGCAACATGTTCAATTGAGGTGTTTACAACAAAGGATACAGAGAATCTCCTGTAAGTGTCTAGTCACCTCTTGTTATTTTAAGCATTTAAATATTTCTTGACTATCTGGTTAATTTCCTTCCTGCAAACCTTAATTTTCTATCCTCTGTAACTTGATCCTTAATAGAAACTGTATGAGCAGTTGGGCGCAGTGGCTCACACCTGCAATCCCAGTGCTTTGGGAGGCTGAGGTTGGTGAAATAATTGAGCTCAGGAGTATGAGATCACCCTGGGCAACATGGTGAAACCCTGTCACTACCAAAAAATGCAACAATTGGCCAAGTATGATGGCACGCACCTATAATCCCAGCTACTTGGGCTGAGGGAGGAGGCTCACCTGAACTTGGGAAGTTGAGGCTGCAGTGAGCCCTGTGTTCACACCACTGCACTCCAGCCTGGGTGACACAGTGAGACTGTCTAAAAGAAGAGGCCCAGCACGGTGGCTCATGCCTGTAATCCCAGCACTTTGGGAGGCCAAGGTGAGCGGATCATCTGAGGTTAGGAGCTGGAGATCAACCAACATGGTGAAACCCTGTCTCTACTAAAAATACAAAAATTAGCCAGGCATGGGCCAGACGCGGTGGCCCACACCTGTAATCCCAGCACTCTGGGAGGCCGAGGGGGGCGGATCAGCAGGTCAGGAGATCAAGACCATCCTGGCTAACACGGTGAAACACCGTCTCTACTAAAAAAATACAAAAAAATTAGCCGGGTGTGGTGGCAGGCGCCTGTAGTCCCAGCTACTCAGGAGGCTGAGGCAGGAGAATGGTGTGAACCCAGGAGGTGGAGCTTGCAGTGAGCTGAGATCCCGCCACTGCACTCCAGCCTGGGCGACAGAGTGAGACTCCATCTCAAAAAAAAAAAAAAAAAAAAAAGAAAAGGAGAGACTTTGTATGAGTTATTGGTTTAACGTCCTCATTTCTATTTTGCATATTCAGGAAATACTGAGAGCCTTCAGAGTAGAATTTGTTAATAGACTGCTGTTGCATTGTATCTGTTCTATTTGCCCTATTGGGGACCCCACTTGCAGCTCTGGTTCTCAACTCCCCTCACTTAATGGATTGCAATCAGTCTCCTACACTTTGAAATCTAGGTCAAGAGCCCACTTTGTACACATCAGGAAAATAGTAGGGAAAAGATACTCTGCCAGAGGATCAGAATCAATGAATTCCAGTACTGCTGTATTTTAACTGCTTTTTATCTTTTTTTGGGGGGAGAGGAACTTGTTTTTGCCTGCACTGCCCCTCAGACTTGGTTTACCTGTCTGACACTAGTGCTCATTATTTCCTAGCCTAAGCTGTACAAAGAAACATCTAGGCTCCCACCTTTGTTTTATGTTCTTTTTTCCTTTTTTTTTGAGATGGCGTCTCACTCTGTTGCCCAGGCTGGAGTGCAGTGGCGCAATCTTGGCTCACTGCAACCTCAGCCTCCTGGGTTCAAGCAATTCTCTTGCCTCAGCCTCCCGAGTAGCTGGGACTACAGGTGCACACCACCATGCCTGGCTAATTTTTTTTTTTTTTTTTTGTATTTTTAGTAGAGACAGGGTTTCACCATGTTGGCCAGGCTGGTCTCAAACTCCTGACCTCAGGTGATCTGCTTGCCTCGCCTCCCAAAGTGCCAGGATTACAGGCGTGAGCCACTGCACACAGCCATGTTGTCTAGTTTTAATAAACTCTTATGAAACTCAAAACCAAAGCCATACTCAACATCTAGCGTTGTCTTTTGTTATTCCATCAAATGGTATAAAAATTCAAGAAGAGTTATAATTTAAATTAAAAGTCTAGGCAAATGTCATGCAAGACATTATTTAAATGACTTAATGCCAGAGATTTAAAAATTTATTTAAAAACTATAGGAGAGGCCAGGCACAGTGGCTCAGGCCCGTAATCCCAGCACTTTGGGAGGCCGAGATGGGCGTATCACCTGAGGTCAGGAATTCGAGACCAGCCTGGCCAACATGGTGAAACCCCACCTCTACTAAAAATATAAAAATCAGCCGGACTTGGTGGCATGTGCCAGTAATCCCAGCTACTCAGGAGGCTGCACTCCAGCCTGGGCAACAGAGCGAGACTCCGTCTCAAAAAAAAAAAACAAAAAAAAAAAAACAAATTTCCCCAGGCAAAAGGAAATCTAATTAGGAAAATGAAAAATGGTTGTTTAGAAGAATATTTTGTGCTGTATTTAGACCACTTCATAAAAAGGTATACTAAGAGTTTCAGTTTGGGAAGACAAGAGTTCTGGAGATTAATAGTGATATTTACAAAACAACGTGAACATATTTAATGCCGCTTAACTATACAGTAAAAAATGGTCAAAATGGCCTGGCCACGGTGGCTCACGCCTGTAATCCCAACACTTTGGGAGGCTGAGGTGGGCAGATCACGAGGTCAGGTGCTCGAGACCAGCTTGGCCAACATGGTGAAACCCCATCTCTACTAAAAATACAAAAATTAGCCAGGTGTGGTGCATGCCTGTAATCCCAGCTACTCAGAAGGCTGAGGCAGGAGAATCGCTTGAACCTGGGAGGCAGAGGTTGCAGTGAGCCGAGATTGTGCCATTGCACTCTAGCCTGGGCAAAGAGCAAGACTCTGTCTGAAGGAAAAAAAAAAAAGGTCAAAATGGTAAATTTTATTTTATACATATTTTACCACAATAAAGAAGGTATGCTAATACGCTACTTTTTTTAAGGATTATAAATAACCATACTCCTTTATTTTAAGCTCAGTGATACTCTCACTTCTTAAAATTTTTTTTAATTTTTAATTTTTTTTTTTTTGAGACAGGTTCTCACTATGTTGCCCAGGCTGGTCTCACATTCCTGAGCTTAGGCACAATTCACCTACCTCGGCCTCCCAAAGTGCTACGATTACAGGAGTGGGCCACATGCCCGGCCTCACTTCTTAAAATATTTGTGTTAATAAACATTCTTCAGAAACTCAAGTTATTTTTTAAATTGTTTAACAAATTGCTTGAGCTTCCTCACTACAGGGTCTGCTGAAGAGAGGCACAAGAAGTACCTTTAGATCAGGTACGATGGCTCACACCTGTAATCCCAGCACTTTGGGAAGCCAAGGTGGGAGTATCTCTTGAGGCCAGGAGTTTGAGACCAGCCTGGGCAACATAGTGAGACGCTGTCTCTACAGGAAATTTAAAAAAGCTGGGTGTGGTGGTTTGCACCATAGTCCAGCTACTCAGGTACTCAGGATGCTGAGGTGGGAGGACTGCTTGAGCCCAGGAGGTCAAAGCTGCAGTGGGCTATAACAGTGTCACGGCACACCAGCCTTCAGCCTGGGAGACAGAGTGAGACCCTTTCTTTAAAAACAACAAAAAGTACCTTTAAAAAAAGTAAAAATAGGGCCGAGCGTGGTGGCTCACGCTTGTAATCCCAGGACTTTGGAAGACGGAGGCGGGCAGATCACGAGGTCAGGAGATTGAGACCATCCTGGCTAACACAGTGAAACCCCGTCTCTACTAAAAATACAAAAAATTTAGCCAGGCGTGGTGGCACGTGCCTGTAGTTTCAGCTACTCAGGAGGCTGAGGCAGGAGAATCGCTTGAACCCAGGAAGTGGAGGTTGCAGTGAGCCAAGATTGTGCCATTGCACTCCAGCCTGGGCGACAGCAAGACTCTGACTCAAAAAAAAAAAAAAAAAAAAAAAAAAGTAAAAATATATTCTTTAGCCAGTGATATCGGCTCTTGTTTACAAAATTATCCAAAACATTCTTTCAAGTCTTCCTGATTTTGAAAAATAGAGTCTCAACTGATATCTCTAAAATTTGAGGCTGGGTACAGTGGCTCATGCCTGTAATTTGAACACTTTAGGAGGTTGAGGTGGGAGGATCCCTTGAGGCCAAGAGTGTGAGGCTGTAGTGAGCTATGATGGTGCCACTGCACTCCAGCCTGGGTGACAGAGACCCTATCTCAAAAACAAACAAAAAACAGGAAAAAAAAATCAAGATTTAGATTGCAAATGGCTCCACAGAACAAATCTTGAGGGCAAAGATGTTTTAGTAATTTTACAATTGCCAGCTCTAGGCAGTATGTGACATCTTTGTAGGCACTCAGTGCTTTTAGAATAAATGACCTTGTACTGAGGAATGCGAAAAAAAGATGTAAATCGGTGCTATTTTATTGACAAATGGGACATGAAGAATGAAATGTGCGGCCGAGCACGGTGGCTCACGCCTGTAATCCCAGCACTTTGGGAGGCGGAGGCGGGCAGATCACGAGGTCAGCAGATCCAGACCATCCTGGCTAACACGGTGAAACCCCCTCTCTACTAAAAATACAAAAAAATTAGCCGGGCGTGGTGGCGGGCGCCTGTAGTCCCAACTACTCGGGAGGCTGAGGCAGGAGAATGGCGTGAACCCGGGAGGCGGAGCTTGCAGTGAGCCAAGATTGCGCCACTGCACTCCAGCCTGGGCGACAGAGCGAGACTCCGTCTCAAAAACAAAAACAAAAACAAAAAAGAAATGTGCAACATAGATAGGGTTTAGATGAAGTGATAGGAGACTCAGCATATTACGGAAATTCTTATCTTGATTTTGTGTATATAGAAATAAAGCTGTATCCGGCTGGGTGCGGTGGCTCATGCCAGTAATCCAGCACTTTGGGAGGCCAAGGAGGGCAGATCACGAGGTCAGGAGTTCAAGACCAGCCTAGCCAACATAGTAAAACCCCGTCTCTACTAAAAATACCAAAATTAGCTGGACGCGGTGGTTCGTGCCTGTAATCCCAGCTACTCCAGGGGCAGGAGAATCACTTGAATCCAGAAGGCAGAGGTTGCAATGAGCTAAGATCGTGCTACTGCACTCCAGCCTGGCGACAGACTGAGAATCCGTCTCAATAAATAAATAAATAAACAAAGCTGTGTATATGGTTTTCTATACTTTCCAGGTCAAATCTCACTATCAGATGTTCCTGTTAACTTCAGTTTGACATCTTATCTAAAATGACTCCTAAAATGTGTAATAATGATAATTATAATACCTAAACCTACTGACTCTAACATCACAAAGAATTTTAAGAGGTCGAGGTTAAAAATCTAAAATTGTAAGTCATCAGCTAACAATGACATTTCAAGTCATGAGTTTGGATAAAAATAACCATGGAAATCACCATTCAGCAAAATACAGGCATAGTGGCCAGGCGTGGTGGCTCACGCCTGCAATCCCAGCACTCTGGGAGGCCCAGGCAGGAAGATCACCTGAGGTCAGCAGTTTGAGACCAGCCTGGGAAACATGGTGAAACTCCGTCTCTACTACAAATACAAAAATGAGCCGGGCGTGGTGGCGGACGCCTGTAATCCCAGCCACTCAAAATCGCTCGAATCTGGGAAGTGGAGGTTGCAGTGAGCTGGATGGCGCCACTACACCCCCGCCTGGGCGACAAGAGTGAAACTCTGTCTCAAAAAATAAATACACACACACACACACTCACATACAGGCATAGGATAGTTTGCTATAGTTACCAAACATAAGAATATCCTATTTTCTTGAGCTTTCATCAGGCTTTACTTTGCCAGAATACATCTATCCCATTTTTCAGTAACTAGATCTAGCTAACACATTTCCTCAGTTTTAACGTGTGTGTTTAAAGAGACAGGGTCTTGCGTCGCTCAGGCTGGAGTGAAGCAGCGGGATCAAAGCTCACTGCAGCCTTTTTCTGTCTATAAATCTTCAACACTTGGCTGCGCTGCAATCTCTCTGAGCCTGCCCGATTCGTGAATCATTCTTTGCTCAAACTGTTAAATTTAACTTGGCTAAGGTTTTTCGTTTAACACTTCCTACTAATGCTACAGCCTAAAACCTCTCCTGCAAAATGCTTTTTCAGGTGGCAACGTACCAATCCTAACAAGTTTGTGGGAGTAATGGGGAGGAGGGCTAACCCTCTATTTTCTTTCAGAAAAAGGGTTAGGCACAAGGAGCTCTAAAGGCTTGTCCGAAGTCTGCTGCAAACTCACAAACCACTCAGAACCAGGTTTCCCACACCCAATTAATTCCAAGTGGTACTGTATCCGATTACCCCCCTTTTCCAAGAGATAGTTTATTTTTTCCCCTCTTTTCCCCTCCCCACTACACTTCCCACTTAGCACTTTTTGAACTGCAAAATAACCTCTCAACTCCCCTCACCAGACCATTCTCTACAGAGCAAATTCATCTACGAGATCCAAGACGCAACTCCCACCGCCAGGCGGTCGCCTCAGAAGGGTAAGCAGAAAGCATGCCCACTTGGCCACTTTTACAACTTATTTCTGCTCAGAAAGGCACCAACTCAACTACCCGGTAGATAAGGCACCAGCTAGCAGGGACCTCTTGCTCATTTCCTCTTGTACCTTATAAAATGCCCGCTTTTTTGCTCCAAAGGCGAAGCGGGCTGGCTTCGGAAATAAAATCCCTCTTCTTGTATACCAGGGCTCGCTCTTGTTAATTGGTCTGTACGTGTGGCAAGCAACTAACTCGCTTTTCCGTTAGAGCACTCTGAGCCCTGGTCAATTTACCCCCCAAGAGAGCAGAGACCAGCACAACGATCCCAAAGAAGGCTGTTGGCTTCACCCCGCCTAAGTCCTCAAAGTCAGCGCCTGCAGCATATCCTTGCCCCCACCGCCTGCCTCTAGCTCTGGTCACTTACACTTACGGGTAGTTCGCATCCACTGTAGCAGCGCCTGGCGGTCGGCAGGAGCCACAGTGCGAAGCGGCCGCAGCATCAACGCCTGCCTCGAAGTGGGAAATTTTACCTTGCAGGAGCAAGCCGCGCAGGCACTGGCTGGCATTGCGCATGCGCAAGCAGAGACCGCCCCACCCTCCGCGGAACAAGCCTCCAGTCTGCAAAGCCCTAAGCCCCGCCCCTCTACGGAGGTCTCACGTGCGCCCGGGGATCCCTGCCTTCAGTCACAACTCCATCTCTGATCTTTCCGCTCTTAGCTGGGAGTGCTCCGCCTAGTCACTTTTCTTAAGGTGGCTCGTCGAGGCCTGACTTCTTCCCCGAAATCACGTCCCTAGACAGCCTCCTATTTTACCACTAACTTTACTCCTGCAGTTATTCAGCGGTAGGAAACTGAAACCAAAAACCAGTGTAAGCAAGTAAATATCTAAACTGTTTCAGTAGCCGCGTAGAAGGAACGCGGCGGTGTGCCCCGGAAGCGGAAGTGGATCCTCCTATAGAAAGGCTGGACTACGCGGAGTGGTGACGTTTCCTCATTGGGCGGAAGGTTCGCTGGCACTCCGTTGGTCTTCCAGCTGGTGGGAGTTGGCGACGCGGTGCTGGGCGTTGGGACCCTACTTTATCTAGTTCGGGAAGTTGGGTTGTGGGGCCATACCTGTCTGTCTGCTCCCAGCTTTCTTGGGTTTCTTCCGACGGCGTGGGGCCTCGCTAAGGAATTCCCGGCCCCTCAGGGCCACGGCTTTACCGGTGTCTTTTGCGGTAAGTGTCTGCTTTTTCCCGCCCCAGACTACGGAGGGGCAGCTAGGGGCAGCCCCAGCGCTGCTCAGGAGGCAAGAGACTCCGGGAGAAGTCGGCCTCCGTGGCCACCGGCCATCGTTACCGAGACTGAGTTTCTGTGGCTTTTCTTTATCTCTTGTCTTCCATGAGAAGTTTTATTAAAGATGCGCTGTGACCCTTTTGAGTTGTCTTCCGATTTACCTGAGCCAAATAAGATGTAGGCAGTTGCAGGCCTGACTCTTCGTTTTGCTTTCCGGATCAAGAATTTAGATGAGGCTACTTCCCCGAAAATCCTTTTACTTGTACGAGACTTTTATTTTTCCTATGTGTTTGTAGTGCTTAACACAATGTCCTGCGTGTAGTAGACGTTCAATAAACGAATATGGAATATCAGTTGAATGCCAGTGATGATTTAAGATAAACTGATAGCTCTCTCTGTACCATTTGACGCTGCTGACCATCCATTTCTTGAAACTTTCCCCTGCTGCCTTTCTTCATGCTATCCTCACCTGATTCTTTCACATGCTTAATTTAACAAAATATATACTTGTTCTTGACTACAAGGATACAGAAATGAATAACACTAACTCTGCCATTGAGAAGCTAACGCACATAAATACACATTATATCAAGATGGGTAATGAGAAACACTAGTTACATATAAAGAGCTGTAGAAAGCTGTGGGAGAGCTAAAGTGCTCCTTAGGTGCTTTGTGACCCTGAGCCAGTTTCTATTCCAATCTAGCCTCAATTTCCTCATCTACTTAATAGGCTTGTTATGAGGAAGAAAGGAGATTAGATAAGAGGTTTGGTTTGGTTTAGTGCCTAGAACACAGCAATCGTGGTGCCAAAGGGGAGGGAAATATTTCCCTCAAATCGCTTTTTCTCAGTTTTTTGATATGGCCAACTGGTATTTTCTACCTTAATATAGAGTACTATGCAAAAGCATCTTCAAGTCTTCCTTCCAGATTACTCCTCTGTCCCCATCTATTTGGAAATTCTGGACCTGCCACAGGATTACAGTAAGATAACCATAAATGTAGCTTTTTAAAAATTGATTTTCTCCTATGTGCCATGGAGAAAGGGAAAGGGAATTAGTAAAAGCTTCTATCCCTTTGGTTATTTTCAGTCTTGGTTAACGCCGTCCTTTTAGTTGGCCCTCAGTCATTGCTATAACCCAAATGGTCTTCCACAGGCTCTCCTCGAGGCTTCTCGCTTGCTTCCATGGCATTGTCCCTATATGCCAACCATGTCCAAACCTTATTCTTTTCATTTCCAAACCTTGTTCTTTTCCAAACCTTATTTGCTCTGTCGCCCAGACTGGAGTACCGAGGCACCATCTCGGCTCACTGCAACCTCCGCCTCCCAGGTTCAAGCGATTCTCCTGCTTCAGCCTTCCGAGTAGCTGGGATTACAGGTGCCCGCCACCACGCCCAGCTAATTTTTGTGTTTTTAGTAGAGATGGGGTTCCACCATGTTGGCCAGGTTGGTCTTGAACTCCTGACCTGAAGTGATCCGCCTGCTTCGGCCTCCCAAAGTGCTGGGATTACAGGTGTGAGCCACCATGCCCTGCCTAAACCTTATTCTTTAGCCTCCATCTCATGAGTTGATAGTTCTGTACTTTCCCCTAAAACTTGCAAACTCATTAGGTCCAAAACCAAATGCACTGTCTTCACCTTCCTTTTTTTTTTTTTCACTATGACATATGTCATGCATACGAAAGTGTATAAAAGCAGTGATTGTCAGTGCATTTTTGAGTTTTGACCTCTGGTTGAATTTTGTGATACAAGTAGGTTAAATTTTTAAGAGGATTATAAGGGCTGTGAGCAATGGCTCACGCCTGTAATCCCAATACTTTGGGAGGCTGAGGCTGGCAGATTGCTTTAGCTCAAGAGTTCGAGACCAGCTTGGGTAACATGGCGAAACTCCCTGTCTCAACAAAAGAGACAAAAATTAGCCGGGCTTAGTGGCGCCGCCTGTAGTCCCAGCTAGTTGGAGGGATAATGAAATGAACATCTATGTACACATCCTTCATAAAAAGTGAAACATTAAAAATAATACATTAAGTCCCTTTGACCTCTTCTCTATTAACTCCTCTTTCTGACTTTCAAACCACCTTCCCTTTTTGCCTTCCATTCATTGGTTAATGGCATCACTAGCCATCTGGTTATAAAAACTAGAGATATTGGAATCATTTTTGCCTCTTTTTTCCTTCGCTTGCCATAACCATTTGGTCATTAGATTCTGCTTCATGAATTAGCCCTTAACCCTAGTGTCTTTTTCTCTAGTTCAAGGCCACATCTTGTCTCAACTAGCCTTATGGAGTATGGGTAGTGCATGTAGTGTCCTGGCTCTTCAGTTTTTTCCCTCCAATGTATTTGTTACACTGTATCTAAAGATGTTTCTAAGGTATAGAACAGATATCTCATTCTGTTGTTTTCTTTGGGACACGTTATTAAATACCTAATATAGTGATTATGAACCCTTGCTGCACATCAATATAGCTAGTGAAAGTTTTCAAAACATAAATGTCTTGTTTTGCACTCCAGATTAAGAATATAGATGAAGCTACTCCCCCTAAAACTTTTTTACCTTACTATCTCTGGAGAGTCTGATTGCGCATTTAATTTTTACTGATAGGCATTATCTAGATGTCATTGAAATAACCCATTGCTTGAGCATATGCCTCTTATCCCTCCTTTTCCTTTTTTATTTTTCACTTTTCCTTTTTCTTTTCAATGTTAAGGCCAACTTTCCAAGGAATTCTTTTGATTTTCGTTTTAATTTTCTTCTTGGTAGCATTTTATGTAAAGATTCTTTTTATGGTTGACCTCATAGCCAGAAAGTATCGTAAAGAAATGATTCCCAGTGTTCCTGAGTTATTACCTCTTGTTGCTAATTGACTTTTTTTTGGTATACCTTTTTTGCTGCAAAAGTACGAATTGGTGCTGTGATATTATTTTACATAAAATGAGTTTTAAAATTTGAAAAACAATTACTTTAATGAAGAGAAAGTTGCTTGATACTTCTTGATATAATTGAATATAATCTTTGGTGCTAAGTTAAGACAGAGGTGGTATGATGCATAATTTATCTTTTGAAGGGAGTCTTGTGTTAAACTGTTATATTTGATTAGGAATTAGAACTTCTCTCATGCTGGGACAATTTCTGGAGTACATAGTAGGTGTTTAATGAATGAGTAAATGAATACAAGTGGCAGCTCCATCCCAACCTCTAGTCTGTTGACTAGTTGCACTCTAATTCTCACAAGGAGCGTTTGGAAAATAATTTTCCCTTGACTTAAAAAATAATGTTCTCAGTCATTACTAAAAAATTGGAAATTAGAAAAAGATATAAGAAAATAAAAATTGCTGGGCGCGGTGGCTCACGCCTGTAATCCCAGCACTTTGGGAGGCTGAGGCGGGTGGATCATGATGTCAGGAGTTCAAGACCAGCCTGGCCAAGATAGTGAAAACCCATCTCTACTACAAATATAAAAAATTAGCCGGGTGTGGTGGCAGGCGCCTGTAATCCCAGCTACTTGGGAGGCCAAGGCAGGAGAATCGCTTGAACTCGGAGGGCAGAGGTTGCAGTGAGCCGAGATTGTGCCACTGCACTCCAGTGGGCACAGAGTGAGACTCTGTCTCAAAAAAAAAAAATTGCTAGTTATTCATCATCCAGAGATAACAAATGTTATTTTAACAGTTTATTAAAATATAATTCTTGGCTGGGTGCGGTGGCTCAAGCCTGTCCCAACACTTTGGGAGGCCAAGGCAGGCAGATCACAAGGTCAGGAGATCCAGACCATCCTGGCTAATAAGGTGAAACCCCATCTCTACTAAAAATACAAAAAATTAGCCGAGCATGGTGGCACTCCATGTAGTCCCAGCTACACGGGAGGCTGAGGCAGGAGAATCGCTTGAACCCAGAAGGCAGATGTTGCAGTGAGCCGAGATCTTGCCACTGCACTCTAGCCTGGGTGACAGAGAGACACGACGTCTGAAAAAAAAAAAAATATATATATATATATATATACACACACACACACACACATAATTCTTACACAGTTCACCTAAAGTGTACAATTGAAAGGATTATAGTGTATTTACAAAGTTGTGCAACTATCACCATAATCAATTTTCGTACATTTTTATTATCCCATGAAGAAACCCCATACCTATTAGCAATCATTCCCTATTTTACTCCATCTCCTGAGCCCTAAGCAACTATTAATCCACTTTCTGTCTCTGTAGATTTATGTATTCTGAACAATTCATATGGAACCATAATATGTGGTCTTTTGTGACTGGGTTTTTTCACTATGTTTCGAAGATTAATCCATGTTGTGGCATATGTTCAGTACTTCATTTCTTTTTATTGCCTACTGATATACCTTTGTATTTTATTCTACATTTTACTTATCCGTTCATAAGTTGAAGGATATTTGGGTTGTTTCTACTTTTTGGCTATTATGAATAATGCTGCTCTGACCATTCATGTACAAGTATTTGGATGATATCTCATTAAGATTTTGATTTACAATTCCCTGATGGCTAATATTTTTTAATACTTGTTTTTAGACTGTGTTTAACAAAATATGGATTATACTACATATGCAGTTTTGTAGTCTGCCTTTTGCATTTAAGCCTGTTTTTAGCATTAGCAAGCATATTTTACAAAAGAATTTTCCTAATTTTTGCTCCCCTCTTTACTCCCCGCCAAAACCATAAATTCTTGGGAAACCTTGCTTAAATTAATATACCTAGAAAATACAATCCATATTAATATATACCAGATTATTATTGGTTGTTACCATGGTATGGGAGTGGGTAGAATTAGGGGAATTATATTTTCTACCTTAAATATTTCTGTAATGTTTTAACTTTTACAGTGAAGATACATCATTTTGTAATCACAGAACATAAAGGTGAATTATTTCCTTGGGGAATAAGTAGATTCAGCATGAAAAACAATTCCTAAATTTGAAAGTCATAATTAACATTGTAAAATTAGTCATTAAAATATATTTCACTAAGCTGGGTGCGGTGGTTCACGCCTGTAATCCTAGCACTTTGGGAGGCTAAGGTGGGTGGATCACGAGGTCAAGAGGTCGAGACCATCCTGGCCAACATGGTGAAACCCCGTCTCTACTAAAAATACAAAAATTAGGTGGGTGTGGTGGCATGCGCCTGTAGTCCCAGCTACTCAGAAAGCTGAGGCAGGAGAATCTCTTGAACCCAGGAGGTGGAGGTTGCAGTGAGCTGAGATCACACCACTGCACTCCAGCCTGGCGACAGAGTGAGACTCCATCTCAAAATATATATATATATATATATATATATACACACATATATATATGTAACATATATATGTAACATATATATATATAATGTATATATTTTACTAAATACAATACCTATAGGCCATTTTGTTAACTAAATTTACTTTTCTGTGGTCCTAGACTATGAACACATATGCTGTGCAGAATTAAGAAAAATATTTAGTATTAAAGTCAGAAAAGCAAATACTGGTTATTAGCCTTTGACTGCTTTATAGAAAAGTATACAGTTGTCTCTTGCTATCTGGGGGGGGATTGATTCCAGGACCAAAATCAGAGGATGCTCAAGTCCCTGATGTAAAATGGTGTAGTATTTGCATATGACCTATGCACATCCTTCCATATACTTTAAAGCATCTCTAGATCAATACCTAATACAAAATGTAAATAGTTGTTATACCATATTTATATCCTTAAGAAAATACTTGTTATACTGTATTGTTTAGGGAATAATGACAAGAAAAGTCTGTACATGTTCACTAGAGACACAATTTTTTTTCTGAATGTTTTGATTTGTAATTGGTTGAATCCATGGTTGTGAAGCCCCAGATACAGAAGGCTGACTGTACTATGTAGAAGTAATTTTTCTAAGTATATTTAGTTCTTGAGGCTAATATTGATTCAAAAAGTCATTGACAAGGACTTAGAAGAAAGGACTTTTGGCCAGGCGCAGTGGCTCATGCCTGTCTGTAATCCGAGCACTTTGGGAGGCCACGGTGGGTGGATCACCTGAGGTCAGGAGTTCAAGACCAGCCTGACCAACATGGTGAAACCCTGTCTCTACTAAAAATACAAAAAATTACCTGGGCGTGGTGGTGGGCACCTGTAATCCTAGCTGCTCGGGAGGTTGCAGTGAGCTGAGATTGCCCCATTGCACTCCAGCCTGGGCAACAAGAGCAAAACTCTGTCTCAAAAAAAAAAAAGAACTTTTTTGTAGGGATTACGTTGTAATAGGATTTGACATAGCTAATCATTAGACTCTGTTTATATAATCTCAGATCAGGCAAATCTGGCAGGAATATTTATAATTGTTTATGTAGAGAAAGGTGGGTTTTTGGACACTGCAGCTTCTGTTGAATAATAATCTGGCAGTTGTAATTGCCACTAAATTTTAAAGATTCCAGGAGTGGTTCCTGAATGATGGGACAGACACTTCTGTAAGATTGTTCAGAAAATTTCCAGCTTACTTACACTCCATATAATACAGAGAGAGATAGTTGGTATCATTAAAAAAAGAAAGGAAGTTAATAGTTAATATGCTAGGTTTTTGAAGACAGCTTTATATGTATTGTCTCATTTAATCCTCACAACAGCCCTTCAGGGTAACTACCTTGGTAATGGTATCTTCATTTTGCAAGTGAGGAAAGTGAGGCTCAGAGAGATTAAGTAACTTGCCCAAAGCAACACAGCCAGTATGTAACAGAGCTAGGATTTGAATCTAAGTCTGTCAGACTCCAAAATCTATGCTCTTTCTAGTACTTCACACTGCAGCAAGTAAGTGTGATACTTGGCCCTGTGCTTGCCTTACTTAGGGCACCCCAAACTTCAGCCTGTTTCTATTGCTTACTATCCAAATCCTAGTCAGACCCCAGTTAGAAGACCCTGTGACTCGAGCCAGGATCAGTCCTTGTATGTACTGGTCTGATTGCAGTGATAGTTATCATTTCTTTCTGAACGTTGCAATTACTCCTCCACAAAGAGGAATATACATCTTTAAATATGATTAAAATGTGATTTCTTCTATTATAGCATAGCAGCAAAATTTGTCCTTGCAGTTTCCAGCAGGTGTATTCAACCCTATAATTTAAAGCTTCATTCATACTCTAGCCAAAGGACTATGGGAAGTCATTTTGCTTTTTTTTGGCAGGGAACGGTTGTTCTATTCCCTATCCTGCTTATATCATAAAATCGTTGTAAGAGTGAAATGAGATAATAGATGTTCAACTGTAAGAAAGTACTGTGTGGTAATCTCTTACCTTTCTAAAAGCCCCATCTAAGTAGAGATTCTTCTTTTGTGAAATTCTAGCATATACAGATTTATTTCTATAAATCGTTTTAGTTAGGCAAGAGAATCTTGAGAGTGTACTTGAATTGTAGATTACTCCAACCTGAGATTTAGGCTTAGCTATTAACATACAAAAGGTATTTTTCACTTTAGTGTACATATTAGAACAAGGTGAGGTTAATTTTTAAGTATCTTGTTGGAAATGCATGGCAGGGAAATTCTGAAGAAGAATTATAAGTAATGACAAATAAATATATTTAATGTACAGTATAAATTACCCAAGTTATTGTTTTTCTTTTGATTCATCATATTATCTTCATTGATTTATTTTAGTGGCTTTTTAAAGATATTTGCAGTGCCTTTCATGACTTTAGTTCTCTGGTCTCGCTTTCTCCCTAAGGCCTTAAATACATCATTTCATTCATTCATAATGTTCATTTTTATTAAGGATTTACTGTATAAGGCTGAGGATAGATAAAGCAGTGAGCTCACAGGAGAAAGCAAAAGAGGCAAAAATCCCTGCCCTCGTGCAGGTTAAATTTCTTTTCTTTTTGTTGTTGTTGTTGTTGTTGTTGTTGTTGTTGTTGTTGAGATGGAGTTTTGCTCGTTCACCCAGGCTGGAGTGCAGTGAGTGGCACGATCTGGGCTCACTGTAACCTCCACCTCCTGGGTTCAAGCGATTCTCATGCCTCAGCCTTCTGAGTACCTGGGATTACAGGCATCTGCCACCACGCCTGGCTAATTTTTGTATTTTCAGTAGAGATGGGGTTTCACCATGTTGGCCAGGCTGGTCTCGAACTCCTGACCTCAGGCAATCCACTCACCTCGGCCTCCCAAAGTGCTGGGATTGCAGGCATGAGCCACCACACTTGGCCACAGCTTACATTTCAATAGTGAGATTATAGATGACAAATAATATAAATAAGCCATATGTCAGTTGATAATAGAACAATAGGAAAAAATAAAGGGAAGAGGGTTGCAGTTTTAAATAAGTGATTAGGGAAGACCTCATTGAGAAATGGCATCTGGACAAATCTGAAGGAAATGAGGGAGTTATGTTGTCAAGCAGAGGAAGAGCATGCTGGCTAGTACCGAGACACTGAGGTGGAAATGTGTAGCAGCAATAGCAAGGAGGTCAGTATGATTAAAATCAGTCATGCGTGTGTGTTGGGGGTGGGGGGTGGAGGGGGCCTTACAGTCCATTCTGAGGACTTTACATCTGTGTGCAATGGAAGTCATTGAGATTTTAAGCAAAATTCTAACACGGAGTTTTCAGGAACACATCATCCTTGGACATTGTAGAGGAAACACTGTAAGTTAAAGGTATTATTAGATGTTCTTACTCCTCTACTGAAATGCAGGATTTTATTTTGTTTTTGTGTTTTGTGTTTTAAGACGGAGTTTTGCTCTTGTCATCCAGGCTGGAGTGCAGTGGCACCATCTCGGCTCACTGCAACCTCCACCTCCTGGTTCAAGCGATTCTCCTGCCTCAGCCTCCCGAGTAGCTGGGATTACAGGCATCTGCCACCAAGCCTGGCTAATTTTTGTGTTTTTAGTAGAGATGGGGTTTCGCCATGTTGGCCAGGCTGGCCTTGAACTCCTGACTTCAGGTGATCCACCCGCCTTGGCCTCCCAAAGTGCTGGGATTACAGGCGTGAGTCACTGGGCCCGGACAGATTTTGTTATTTTATATATTAAAACTATATGTATTCATGTATTATATAATAAAATATATTTTTTTAATTTAAGGCAAAAATGTTTTAAAATACACACTGCCAGTAACTACTTGCAGAAGGAAAAGTATATTGGAAAACCTCACAGAAGTTTTTAAAATTTTTAAATTTAAAACAACCAGTTAACATGGAAAGTTAGATTTATATTTAAGAATTTACTAGGCAGCCATAAAAAGAATGAAATCATGTCCTTTGCAGCAACATGGATGGAGCAGGAGGCCATTATCCTAAGAGAACTAATTCAGAAACAGAAAATCAAGTATCTCATGTTCTCACTTATAAGTGAGAGCTAAACATAGGTACACATGGACATAAAGACGAAAGTAGTAGACACAGACCATTCCAAAATGGGAGAGTTTGGGAGGAGACTGAGGATTGAAAAAGTACCTCTTGGGTTCAAGGTTCAATATTTGGGTCATGTGTGTATAAGTCCAGTCCCCACCATTACACAGTATACCAATGTAACAAACATACACATGTACCCTCTGAATCTAAAATGAATTAAAAAAATTAAAATAAAGACACTTCCTAAAGTTTGCCCCCCAAAAAGTTAACTAGTATGGCTTATTTATTTATTTATTTATTTATTTGGAGATGGAGTCTCACTCTGTCTCCCAGGCTGGAGTACAGTGATGTGATCTCGGCTCATTGCAACCTCCACCTCCTGGGTTCAAGTGATTCTCCTGCCTCAGACTCCTGAGTAGCTGGGACTACCGGAGTGCACCACCATACCCGGCCAAGTTTTGTATATTTTGTAGAGATGGGGTTTCACCATGTTGGCTAGACTGGTCTTGAACTCCCAACCTCAAGCAATCTGCCTGCCTTGGCCTCCCAGAGTGCTGGGATTATAGGCGTAAGCCACCATGCCTGGCTTAGTATAGCTTTTTAAAATGAAAGATGATCTGTTTATGACATGACCTCTAAAAAAGTTAATTGTGGTGTCATAAATAGGATTCTATCACTCCCAGTGCCACCATGGTGAAGGATATAAACTGAAACATCTGAATCTTATTTCTTAAATGAAGAATATTAATTTAAGGATCAATAATTATTTTGTATAATGGGTATGGCATAAGAAATAAAAAGTCCTGGATCTTTTCCATGAGGTGGTTGGCTCTCAGGTTAAGTAACAATGTAATTGTAAAAAAATCTTATGGTAAGCAATTTTTTTTTTCAATTTCATCAAGTATTGGTAGTAAGTTTTTTTTAAGTTCTAAATTACCAAATTGTACTTGAGTGAAAGTGTAGTGTTTAATTTATAGCTCAGCCTGGGATATCTGTTTGCCAGTGATAGGTCCTCGAATGCATTTTCCCTTCCTGCCTTTTTATGATTCCTCTCACCTCTTTACTTTCTCTATGGTGAATGAGTCAGCTATTTCATCTTCCTGTTTGTCTTAAAATTAATTAATTAATTAATTTATTTATTTATTTATTGAGATGGAGTTTCACTCTTGTTGCCCAGGCTGGAGTGCAATGGCATGATCTCCAGCTCACCGCAATCTCCACCTCCCGGGTTCAAGCGATTCACCTGTCTCAGCCTCCCAAGTAGGTGGCATTACAGGCATGTGCCACCATACCTGGCTAATTTTGTATTTTTAGTAGAGACGGGGTTTCTCCATTTTGGTCAGGGTGGTCTCGAACTCCCAACCTCAGGTGATCCGCCTGCCTCGGCCTCCCAAAGTGCTGGGATTACAGGCATGAGCCACCGCACCTGGCCCAAAATTTATTTTTTTTAATACGGACTTTCGCTCTTGTTGCCCAGGCTGAGTGCAATGGCGCGATCTCAGCTCACTGTAACCTCTGCCTCCCATCTTCAAGCGATTCTCCTGCCTCAGCCTCCTGAGTAGCTGGAATTAAAGGTGCCTGCCACCATGCCCAGCTAATTTTTTTTTTTGTATTTTTAGTAGAGATAGGGTTTTGCCATGTTGGCCAGGCTGGTCTCGAACTCCTGACCTCAGATGATCCACCCACCTCGGCCTCCCAAAGTGCTGGGATTACAGGCGTGAGCCACCATGCCTGGTGCTGTTTCTCTTATTTTTAATCTCCTGTGTATTCTGTAGAAGGGATCTAGTCTGGATAATCTTGGTTGACTAAATTAGACTACATTAGTTTGGAAGGGTTACCAAAACAGTTGTTTTGAAGAGTTACCTTTTCTGCTAATATTGTTCGTATTGGAAAATTGATATTCCCCAGACCGTGTTTTTAGAGCCCTTTGAAATCTCTCTTTCCTTCTAACTGTATACACCTCTGTCCTAAGCAGAATGTTTTGTTTCCTGTCCCCTAAATAATGCTCAGTGATCCATAAGTACAGTGCATATATAAGGCATAAGTATGTCCCAGTCTTACCTCTCTCTCCATTTCTGCTTATGCTATTTCATCTTCCTCAAATTCCCTTTTGTCTTCTCCACTTACTCAAATTCTACTCTTATTTCAGGACCAAATTCATACTCAAGTCTTTCCAGTAAAGCCTATACTCTCTGCCTTAGTCTAAAATTCTTCCTTTTCTGTTTTCTTTTTTTGTGGAGACAGAGTCTCACTCTGTCACCCAGGCTGGATGGAGTGCAGTGGTGTGATCATGACCTCCTTGGCTCAAGCAATCCTCCCCTCACCCTCCCGAGTAGCTGGGACTACAGGCACATGCCGCCATGCCTGGCTACTTTTTTTTTTTTTTTTTTTAAGAGTTGAGGTCCTGCCTGCTATGCTGCCCAGGCTGGTTTCCAACTCCTGAGCCCAAGTGATCCTCCTTCCTTGGCCTCCCAAAGTGCTGGGATTACAGACATGAGCCACTGTACCTGGCCTTTTTTTTCCTTTTTTTTTTTTTTTCTTGTTCCAGAGAAGCAGAATCAATAAGGGGTGTGTGTGTGTGTGTGTGTGTGTGTGTAGAGAGAGAGAGGGAGAAATGGATATAAAGATATGTATTTATTATAAGGAATTGGCTCAGGCCGTTATGGAGACTTAAGTTTCAAGATCTGTAGGATGAGTTGGCAAGCTGGAGACCCAGGAGAGCCCATGGTGTAGATCCAGTCTGAATCTGAAGGCCTGAGAACTCAGAGAGCCATTGATGTAGTTTTAATCCAAAGGCTTGAGACCCACAAAGAACCAGTGTTTCAGTTTGAAGGCAAGAAAAGCTGATGTCCCTGTTAGCAGTCAGACAGGAGGAATTCTCTCTTAGTGTTTATTTTAGTGTTCATTTGTGTGCCTTGTCTTACCAGCTAGTAGGTAAGCATCTTGAGGGCAGGGACTACAAATCATATTTGCTTGTTTATCATCCATAAGCCCATGCATCCTTACAAGTAGTAAGTACATCTAATATGTAATACTTTTATAAAACAGTAAGATTTTAGAGCTGGAAAGTGTTTTTGACTCTTAGTTAACTGAAACAGAAAGTCTGTTGCATGTGACTATTTTTTGGAAGAACCAGGATCAGAATTTTATTTTCAGTTCCTCATCAAGGGCTTTTTCTAATAATTCTTATTAATAATAAATGATAACTTAAATCATTATCTTATTTTAGAGTTTTCCTGGAATCAGAAACAGGTTTAAAATGGGAAGAGAACCAGCCTTGGCAACATAACATAGTGAGACCCCGTCTCTACAGATAATAAAAATTAGCTGGGCATGGTGGCATGCACCTGTGGTCCCAGCTACTTGGGGGGCTAAGGCAGGAGGATTTCCTGCGCCCAGGAAGTTGAGGCTGCAGTCAGCTGTGATCACACCACTGCACTCCAGCTTGGGTGACAGAGTGAGACCCTGTCTCAAAAAAAAAAAAAAGAGTAAAATAATATACCTCTTTCCTTTGTGGTTAGAAGAATAAAATGAAATAATGTATGTGGAATCACTTAGTATAGCGCTTCGATATAGCTGATAGCTGAACAGTTGCTTTTTTTGTACTAGAAAAGTTATTAAAACCTTTTTTCTTTTTTTGCTTAGGAGCAAGAATCAAAATAGTTTGCAGAGTCCTTTAATGTGGGAAATTAGGCAGTATTCCTGGAGATTTCACCTTTTTCTCCTCTTTTAATTTAAAAATGTGCATGATACATAATTCAGTTATTCATAAGTATTGTGCCAAAAAAAGAACATATTTAATGTGGGATTATGTCATTATTTCCTCAAAGTATGTTATTTGACATGTTAAATTTGCTGATTCATATACAAGATTCCAATTAAGTATTCAAATATAAGGCATCATAACCAAGTAGCAGTTTTATCTTTATGACATGACTGTATTTAAGCACAGGTTGAGGCTATGGAAGGTGATCTTACAGTATCTAAACACTAGAGTAATTTGAACTTAAATACTCTTTAGAACTCTTCAGTCATGGGAAGTGAAATTGATTATTCTCACTTAATTTTTTTTCTGCTGTAGAGTTCTTCATAAGTACATCTTAAAGCTGTCAAGATGGTTCTAGCAGACCTTGGAAGAAAAATAACATCAGCATTACGCTCGTTGAGCAATGCCACCATTATCAATGAAGAGGTATGTAAAATATTGTATGAAATATATATGATTGTATATTATCACTAGCATTGGGAAGATGGCTTATTCATAATCCCTGTATTTATATGTATTTTGATGTAGACTTAATACTTGTAGATAAAAGCCTAAAAGTGGATACAGTAAGTAGTGTTTTATTGAGAAATTAACTACAACTTCAAATTTACTTCAACTTTCTATAAAGAATTTTCCAAAAAAAAATCCAAAAAAAAACTGACCTTAACTTACATGTAAAAATAACATATTTTATCTTTTGAAAGTGGCTTAAATCTGGAACTGTACTTTTGTTTTCTTTATTGATATAGACCTAAAATTTCATTACCCTGCTTCTTTCTTCTTGGCTAGGCCTGTGCTTATCTGTCCTTTTCTTTGTGACTTTTATTTAGCATTTTTATAAAAGGCTAGCATTTCCATCTTGTCTGTTTTGATTCATTTTCTTTGAAATCTTCAGTTTTTTGGAGATTTTGTAAGCCACTCCTTAGATGATATTAAAATACTTTTCTTCCCGGCTATATTATTTTAAGATATTTCTTTGTTCCATTTGTCCCCCACAGATTGTATCTTAGTGGTTTATTAATTGAAAAAGATGACTGTGGTTCACAAGTATACTTTATATTTTGTATCAACAATGGAAAAGTACTGAATTTGGTGTTAGAAGACATTGGTTAGTCCCACTGTAGCTATTTAGCAGCTGTACGATGTAAATTGGGGCAACTAAACCTTAGATTCCTTAGTGTATAAAATAGGAAAAATAGCATTTACCATAGAAAATGGTTTTAAGTTTCAAATAAACTTTCTAACTTGGAGGTTAGAAAACTTACGTAGAATTCTTACATGAAATTTGATCTCAATACTAAGCTAACGGAATTAAATAATTTTGAGACCATCTTAGAGATCATTTAGTTCAGCCTCTTATTTAACAGAACCAAAGTCAGTTTCATGTGATTATTTATTTGGAAGAACCAGGATTAGAACCTTTTTTTCCTAGTTCCTCATACAGGGCTTTTTCTAATACTGCTTATTAAAAAATAAATCATAACTTAAATCATTGTTTGGTCTTGTAATTCCAAATATATAAAACAACTTTCCAAACAGTTTTCCCTGTTGTGTAGCCCTTATGTTCTTTGTGTTTACAGTAGAAAGGAAAGGAAACCAGGGGAGGAGTTCTTGGTGGGAGGTAGAGTAACAGCTGTTGCTTAAATTGGCAGCTTCTCTGTTCTTGATACTGTGCTGCTAGCTAATTAACAAGGAGAAAGCCCTCTAGTGAAAGATCAGTTCGAATTTTAGCAGACCCGTTTAATGAGGGATAGAGAAAACTGGTAAGCCTCTCTCTGTAGGGCATATGAAGTGAGTTGAAGGAGAGAGAACAGTCAAGAAATATTTGAGGGCCTATGTTTTTGCAGACATTTTTGCTGGCACCAGAGATACAGCGGTGAACAAAATAGACTAAAATTCCTACCCTCATAGAGTTTACATTCTAGTGTGTGAGCACTTTATATACATGAGTGGCTAAAGCCTCATCTTTTCTTAAGACTTTTAATTTTATGACCTTTTAACTACAGTGCCTTGCAATTCAACAAACATATGATGATAATAAGTTATTAATGGAGAGTAGCCTCCTTTCCACCTGTATTCTGCTGCTCTAAGTAAAAATGACAAGACTGGGTAACTTTCTTCTGTCACATTTACTTCCATAATTGTCCAGTTTTTAAGAAAAGCAATATTAAGCCGGGTGTGGTGGCTCACACCTGTAATCCCAGCACTCTGGGAGGCTGAGGCGGGCGGATCACCTGAGGTCAGGAGTTTGAGACCAGCCTGGCCAACATAGTGAAACTCCATCTCTACTAACAATACAAAAAATTAGCTGGGCGTGGTGGCAGGCGCCTGTAATCCCAGCTACTAGGGAGGCTGAGACAGGAGAATCTCTTGAATCTGGGAGGCGGAGGTTGCAGTGAGCCGAGATCACGCCATTGCACTCCAGCCTGGGCAACAAGAGCGAAACTCTGAAACTCTGTTCCAAAAAAAAAAAAGAAGAGCAAATATTGTAACTATATACCACTACATAATAGTGACAGGAGCTCTTCAATAAAGTAGAAAACATCAAAGGCAACATCTATTTGTAGTAACTTTTTTTTGGCTTGAATATTGTCTTTATTATTACTTTGTGTGTGTGTGTGTGTGTTTTTGTTTTTTTTTTTTTTCGAGACAAAGTCTCACTCTGTCGCCCAGGCTGGAGTGCAGTGGCACTATCTTGGCTCACTGCAGCCTCCGCCTCCCGAGTTCAAGTGATTCTCCTGCCTCAGCCTCCTGAGTAGCTGGGATCACAGGCACGTGCCACCATGCCCAGCTCATTTTTCTATTTTTAGTAGAGATGAGGTTTTGCCATGTTGGCCAGGCTGTTCTTGAACTCCTGACCTCAAGTGGTCTGCCCACCTCGGCCTCCCAAAGTGTTGGGATTACAGGCGTGAGCCACCATGCCCGGCCTATAATTACTTTTATATAGGAATAAAATTGTGGTAATTAATAGTTGGGTGTAAAACTAAATGGGGTCTCTTATTTTGACAAAATGACTAAACATTTAATAAAATTATCTCTCCAAGAACTAACTGAAAAACCCAGTAGTGTGGTATTATTAAGCTGTGGTTATGTAAGTGATCAACAATTGTTTTTATGGAACTGAAATGAAACATTGGGTGCTTTAAATTTCATTTATTTCTTTATTTTCAGGTATTGAATGCTATGCTAAAAGAAGTCTGTACCGCTTTGTTGGAAGCAGATGTTAATATTAAACTAGTGAAGCAACTAAGAGAAAATGTTAAGTAAGTTAAATCAATCAGGTAAAACACAGGCACAGTTAAGTTGAGTTTACTGGAAAGAGGTGCTAACTAGAAGTGTTTGCTGTATCAGGAATCATTTCTGCTCTGCACCACTGGAAAAGTGCTGTGTTGGAGCTCATATGTTGGGCGAGAGCATGTGTAGTACATTTCCATAATGATGGTTCAAAGAATAAACTACATGTGATTTTCATTTAATTACATATTTTTTTCTATTTTACTAGTCTTTTATTTGGATGGATTTTATTAAATACTGTATAGTATTTTAATATATAAAGCCTTTTAACAATTCAGGTTCTTCATAGAAAAGTACTGCCATTTTATTCTTTTTAGGCTTAAGATGATCTTAATCAACCTTCATTATTGGAGGACTGTATTCTCTTTTGTTCTCCTTTTGGTTTCTCTGTTTCATATTTGAATGAAGAATTAATGTGTTTGGTCTCAGTTATCATATTCATTGGGAGAGGCACTGAGTTGGTAGGACACACAGAGCAATACAGGTAGCTCAGTTAACTGCCTGAGTCTTATCTCTTACCATGCTTTAGACATCTCTCCTTGTATTGTTAGACTGAGATTAGTTGTGGGGCTACCAGCATTTAAGCATTTAGACATAGAGGAAGTAGCCGGGCGCGGTAGCTCACGCCTGTAATCCCAGCACTTTGGGAGGCTGAGGTGGGTGGATCACGAGGTCAGGAGATCGAGACCAGCCTGGCCAACATGGTGAAACCCTGTTTCTACTAAAAATACAAAAAATTAGCCGGGCATGGTGGCACACGCCTGTAATCCCAGCTACTCAGGAGGCTGAGGCAGGAGAATTGCTTGAGCCTGGGAGACAGAGGTTGCAGTGAGCCGAGATCATGCCACTGCACTCCATCCTGGCTGATAGTGAGACTGTCTCAAAAAAAGAAAGAAAAAAGAAAGAAAGAAAAGCAATAGAGAAAGTAGTCCTGATTTCTGTTGTAAAGATATATAAAATATATAAGCTGCAAGAAAAGTAAATAAAACTAGTTCTTTGTGGTAATATTAGGACAAATTTATATTTATACTTTCAAGTGTAATCCTTGAAAACCAAAGTCTTGCATCTAATACTTCATGGGAAAACTCTTTATGATATAGACTTACGAGTCTGTAGTAATTACATGCATGTTAATTGGAAGACTATTAATATGAATGACTGAACGTTGTACATTCTTTGGAGCAGAAGCTTCTTTTTCTTAGAGTTTCTTAACTGATTTTCTCCTCCCCACCCCAATCACCAACCACCATCATAAAGGTCTGCTATTGATCTTGAAGAGATGGCATCTGGTCTTAACAAAAGAAAAATGATTCAGCATGCTGTATTTAAAGAACTTGTGAAGGTAAAAGTATATGAAGATTGTGCTGTGATTCTATACTCAGTGGATAAAAACGCGTTAGCACTACAAATATTTCAGAATTTTTAAATGTTTTTTATGGAATATTCATCTGTATTAAAATATTAATGAAAGGATTATTGAGTTTTCTTAGGGACTTTTTTTTTTTTTTTTTTTTTTTGAGAAGGAGTTTCGCTCTTGTTGCCCAGGCTGGAGTGCAACCTCCGCCTCCCGGGTTCAAGCAATTCTCCTGCCTCAGCCTCCCGAGTAGCTGGGATTACAGGCGTGCACCACCATGCCCGGCTAATTCTGTATTTTTAGTAGAGACGGGGTTTCTCTATGTGGGTCAGGCTGGTCTTGAACTCCTGACCTCAGGCGATCCGCCCGCTTCGGCCTCCCAAAGTGCTGGGATTATAGGTGTGAACCACTGCACCTGGCCAGGACCTATTTTTATTGTAGACTTTACTGAATATACATAATTCTGAGTGCAGATATGAAGGCTAGTACTATTCCTGCAAAAAATGCCGAAGCCAAGATGCGATGAGTGAAATTTCACTACAGATTTGTTGATGGAAGGGCCTAAGTTTTTCCTCTTTCACTATCATGTTTTGCCTAGTGATGGTCCTGCTTTTGTATGGCAAAGTCACATATAGCAAGTATTCTTTTCTACACTGTTTGTTGTGTAAGGAATTCCCTTTGCAAAGACCAGGTATCCCAATTCTTGCCTAGATTACGAGCAATTTTGAATTAGTGAAAGTTTTATTTTCAAATAGTAAATATAGCCGGTTGCCCTGCCTCACCTTATTGCTGATCATGCAAATTATGGTGAAAATCTTAGAGCTTAAAAATATATATATGGGCTCAGTTGTAGAAAAAAAAAAGAAAGGAGCTGTTAAAAAAATTATTTTAGTCCAGGCATGGTGGCTCATGCCCGTAATCACAGTGCTTTGGGAGGCGGAGGTGGGAGGATTGCTTGAGGCCAGGAGTTTGAGACCAACCAGGGCAACATAGTGAGAACCAGTCTCTATTAAAAAAAAAAAAAAATTGATAAAAATAGCTGGTGCAGGCCGGGCGCAGTGGCTCACATCTGTAATCCCAGCACTGTGGGAGGCTGAGACGGGTAACCACCTGAGGTCAGGCGTTCGAGACCAGCCTGGCCAACATGGTGTAACCCCATCTCTGCTAAAAATACAAAAATTAGCCGGGCATGGTGGTGCACATCTGTAGTTCCAGCTACTCCGGAGGGTGAGGCAGGAGTATTGCTTGAGCCCAGGAGTTCGGGAGTGCAGTGAGCCGTGATTGTGCCACTGCACTCCCGACTGGGGGAGAGGGTGAGACCCTGTCTTTAAAAAACAAACAAACAAAAAAAATTTTTAGAGCATTAGATGCCCACTAGTTCTACAATCATTTTTCCCCCACATTGTTTGAATATTTTCTTTTTTTTTTTTTGAGTCTCCCTCTGTCACTCAGGCTGAAGTGCAATGGCATGATCTCTGCTCACTGCAACCTCTGCCTGCCAGGTTCAAGCAATTCTCCTGCCTCAGCCTCCCAAGTAGCTGGGATTACAGGTGTGTGCCATCACGCCCAGCTAATTTTTTTTTGTATTTTTAGTTGAGATGGGGTTTCACCATGTTGGCCAGGATGGTCTCTATCTCTTGACCTAGTGATCTGCCTGCCTTAGCCTCCCAAAGTGCTGGGACTACAACCATGAGTCACTGTGCCTGGCCTCCTTTTTTTTTTTTTTTTTTTTTTTTTTTTTTTTAAGAGACAGTCTGACTCTGTTACCCAGGCTGGAGTGTAGTGGTGCAATCATGGCTCACTGTAGCCTCAACCTCCTGGGCTCAAACAATCCTCCTGCCTCAGTGCCCCCCAAGTAGCTGGGGCTACAGGTACATGCCACCACGCCCAGCTAGTTTTTGCATTTTTTGTAGAGACAAGGTTTTGCCATGTTGCCCTAGCTGGTCTTGATCTCCTGACCTCAAGTGATCCACCTGCCTTGGCCTCCCAAAGTGTTAGGATTGCACATGTCAGCCACTTTGCCTGGCCAGAAATTTTTATTGTTAGGGGCTCGTAACTGTAGGCAATTCTGGAGCATCAAGTGCTTTATTAAGAAGCATTTATTGAGTACCTACTTTATTTCAGGAAGTATGCCAAATGCTGCTGATAGCAGAAATAAATAAGACTGGTTCTTATACTCAGATGCTTATGGTCTAGAGCAATGGTGTACAAAGCAAGGTCAAAATTATTTTCATAATACTAAGACATTATTTGACTTTTGTACTATGTTGACATTTGCACTGAAAACAATGGTAGGTAAAACTCCCTGGTATGAATCAAGGCAGTGGCACCAGATGATACTAGTAGTTTCTGGACTCTTTATTTATTTATTTATTTTTGAAGACAGAGTCCCTGTCATTCAAACTAGAGTGCAGTGGCGTGATCAGAGCTCACTGCGGCCTCAAATTCCTGGGCTCAAGTGATCTTCTCTTCTCAGCTTCCAGAGAAGCTAGGACTGCAGGCATGCACCACCATGTTTTTTGTTTATTTGTTTTTTGTTTTTTTGGTTTTTTTGGTTTTTTTTTTGAGACAGGGTCTTACTCTGTTGCCCAGGCTGGAGTGCGGTGGTGTGATCATGGCTTGCTGCAGCCTCATCCTCCCTGGGCTCAGGTGATCCCTACACCTGAGCCTCCTAGTAGCTGGGACTACTACTCTTTGAGCCCAGGAGTTTGAGACCAGCCTGAGCAACATGGTGAAACCCCATCACTACAAAAAATACAAAAATTAGCTGGGAACGATGGCTTACACCTGTAAACCGAGTTACTCGGGAGGGTAAGGTGGGAGAATCGCTTGAATCCGGGAGGTGGAGGTTGCAGTGAGCCGAGATCACGCCACTGCACTCCAGCCTGGGTGACAGAGCGAGACCTGTCTCAAAATAAATAAATAAATAAATAAAGCTTCCAGGCATGGTGGCGCATGCCTGTAATCCCAGTACTTTGGCAGGCCGAGGCAGGTGGATCACCTGAGGTCAGGAGTTTGAGACCAGCCTGACCAACATGGTGAAACTCCGTCTCTACTAAATTAAAAAAAAAAAAAATTAGCCATGTCTAGTGGCACATGCCTGTAATCCCAGCTACTTGGGAGGCTGAGGCAGGAGAATGGCTTGAACCTGGGAGGCAGAGGTTGCAGTGAGCTGAGATCACACCATTGCACCCAGCCTAGGCCACGAGAGCGAAACTCCATCTAAAATAAAAATAAAAAGGACTTGTATCTATCATCTGTCTCTATCATGAGTTTGACAGTATCCCACTACTTAGTTTTCTGATGAGGGTCAGTATTGATATTAATGAATAAAGTTTTTTGATTATGTATAGTGAAATATGTCAATGACGAGAGATCTGCCTAACTCAGTGAACCAATGTTTTGTGAATAGCTAGTGCATGATGTTACAATATCATTTACCAGTATAAGATTCATTTAAAATGCAAGATGGAATCACAGATTTTAATGTAACGAGTATAAAAGTTTATATGGTTTCAGATTCTACATTGCAGCTAACCTTTACAAACTACCATGATTATAAAGAAGCCCTGAGACCAAGAAGTTGAAAACTGCTGTTCTTGATGGTGGGAGGAAGAGAAGACAAATTTATAAAATTATTTAGTAAAACATATATGTTCCAAATAATGGGTCCATAGAGAGCTGGGAGATTTTGCCATGACATGTAGAAAATGGAGATGAATGTGGAGCAGCATCAGTGTACTGAAAGGATCTATGAGGAAGGGAAGTGGATTTATGTTTAAGACAGATTTTGCCTATTTCAAAAGTTTGCCTAAGGGTAGGTTGATGCCTAGGAAAGGTATAAGAAAATGTATTTTCCTCTCTTCTCTACCTCATGGCTTTCCTTGAAATTCAAGTATAATATAGATGATGTAATTTTTATGGATGGCTTGGCAGACTTTCTCTCAAAGGTTTAGACTTTGTGGACCACGTGATTTCTATTGCAACTACTCAGCTCTGCTGTTGTGGCACAAAAGCAGTAAATGGGTCAGGCACAGTGGCTTATACCTGTAATCTCAGCACTTCAGGAGGCCAAGGCTGGAGGATTACTTGAGGCCAAGAGTTCAAAACCAGTCTGGGCAACATAGCAATACTCCATCTCTACAAACAAATACTAAAGTTAGCCAGACATCATGGCATATGCCTGTAGTTCCAGCTACTCAGGAGGCTGAGATGGTAGGATCGCTTGAGTCCAAGAGTTCGAGACTGCAGTAAGCCATGATTGATTGTACCAGTGCACTCTAGCCTGGGTGACAGAGTAAGACCCTGTCTCAAAAAAACAAAAAAAGTGGTAAATGAATGGGCATGACTGTATTAGATTGAAATTTTTTTCAATGTAATAACTAGAAATGTAATAACTTTACAGCCTGTTGCCCAGGCCGGAGTACAGTGGCCTGATGATAGCTCATTGCAGTCTCAAACTCCTGGGCTCAAGCAATCTTACTGCCTCAGCCTCCTTGATTAGCTGGGACCACAGGTGCATGCCACCACACCTGGCCAATTCTTTAAATTAGTAGAGACAAGATCTTGCTATGCTGCCCAAGCTGGTCTCAAACTCCTGGTCTCAATGAATCCTCCTCCTTTGTCCCCCCGCCGAAAGGGCCGGGATTATAGGCATGAGCCACCACACCCAGCCTCCATTGAAACTTTATTTGCACATAGTTTACCAACCCCTGATCTAGGACATTAACTATTATGGATTTATTATTTTATCATACATTTCAAGCTCCAAACAACTGACCCCCAAGTGAATTATTTTTTAAATGTCCCATGCTTTTTTTTGTTTTTGTTTTTGAGACGGAGTCTCGCTCTGTCACCCAGGCTGGAGTGCGGTGGCGCGATCTCGGCTCACTGCAAGCTCCGCCACCCGGGTTCATGCCATTCTCCTGCCTCAGCCTCCAGAGTAGCTGGGACTACAGGTGCCTGCCACCATGCCTGGCTAATTTTTTGTATTTTTAGCAGAGATGGGGTTTCACCGTGTTAGCCAGGATGGTCTCAATCTCCTGACCTTGTGATCCACCTGCCTCTGCCTCCCAAAGTGCTGGGATTACAGGCATGAGCCACCGCGCCCGGCCCTAAATGTCCCATGCTTTTTTAATTTGGAGACTGTCCCTATATGAACCTCAGTTTTCCACTGACTGATTTTCAAGTTGATTATTATTTTTTACTAGCCTTCTAAATGTAGTAACTTTACAGTAAATATTTGGTATTGGAGAATTTACAGTTTGACCTGGAAAATCTTTCACATATAATCTGTAATTTTGTTAAGTAAATATTTGTCAAATTGAATATGGACATTAGCACTCTCAAGTATGGCATCCACTAGCCACATGTGGTTATTGAGCATTTGTAATGTGGCTAGTCCAAACTGAGATGTGTTTTACATATAAAATACACACCAGGTTTTCAGACTTGGTATGGGAAAAGAAATGTAAAATATCTCATTAATTTTTTATATAGATTACATATGAAAATGATAATTTTTTAGATGTATTGGGGTAGATACTAAAATTAGTATCACCTGTTTTTACTTTTTAAATGTCAGTACTGGAAATTTTAAAATTCATGTGTAGCCTTCATATACATTTTTGTATTACATTTCTGTACTGCTGTTGTAGATTCCTCCTGTGGCTTAAATTTGGTTTCACATTTTATACTCCAGCTTGTTCTAAAAAATGCTGTGAGATCTTTACCTCTGAATTGGTTTGGAGTATAGACTTGATTATGACTTCTTAAATTTATGTTCTTAAATTTTACTCTGTCTTTACAAAGGGGAATAATTGTATTATAATAGCTTATGGTAGCTTTTACATGAAAATGTCCTTATTTATATAATTTAAAAGTTGTGGCAGCACAGTGGCTCACGCCTGAAATCCCAGCACTTTGAGGCTGAGACAGAAGGATTGCTTGAACCCAGAAGTTGGAGACCAGCCTGGGCAACATGGCAAGACCCTGTCTCTACAAAAAAAATTTTTTTTGGTTAACTAGGTGTGGTGGCGTGTGCCTGTAGTCCCAGTTACTTGGGAGGCTGAAGTCGGAGCATCATTTGAGCCCAGGAGATTGAGGCTGCAGTGAGCTCTGATTATGCCACTGCGCTCCAGCCTGGGTGACAAGAGTGTGACCCTGTCTCAAAAAAGGAAAAAAAAGTTGTGGGGAAGGGGTTTTGAATTTACATGTATGTTAACCTGATTTTATTTTTAATTTATTTTTGGTATTTAGCTTGTAGACCCTGGAGTTAAGGCATGGACACCCACTAAAGGAAAACAAAATGTGATTATGTTTGTTGGATTGCAAGGGAGTGGTAAAACAACAACATGTTCAAAGGTAAATTGAACTTAATTTAAAAAGAAGTCATATGGAAGATAGGTTTGTATAAATCAAGTTTTGTATTTAATATAAAAATATAAAGCCTGGCTTTATAATATTGAAATATATATTTTATTAATTATAATTAATTAGAATGCATTTATATATTATAAATAATGTTATTTTATATAAAATATATTTACATAAAATATATTATAATAAAATATATTTACATAAAATATATTTATATTAAAATAAAATATATTTACATAAAATATATTTTATTAAAATATATTTATATTAAAATATATTTGTTGTGATATATTAAAATATATTAATAACATATTAAAATATCTTATAAAGCCAGCCTTTAATAATATTGTTGCTTTATAATTTTGTGTTACTTGATGTATGTTTTTAAATAGTTTTTTGTAGGATAAGAGGAGAGGTCCTCATAGTTTCTTATGATTTCTTTTTTGTAAGAAGGTAGACATCTGTAACTATGCGATTTCTTTTATTAAAAAAAGACCATTCCTATCCTTTCAGGAAGTGAGTGTGTGATTTTTGGAGAAGAGAACATGGAGTTTACTTTATCCTCTATGGCTCAGGACTCCTTTTTCAGGTTCCCACCCAGCATACTATAGATCTTCATTTTGTATATCCTTATGCCATATTTTTTTAGACAGAGTCTTACTTTGTTGCCCAAGCTTGAGTGCAGTGGCACACAAACATAGCTTACTGTAGCCTTGACCGCTTTATGCTAATTTTTAATTCAGTTTACCACTCCTTTCTCCCAAATTGCGTGTCTCAACAATATTACAAGATTTTTCCACAAGCTTCACATATGTTACAGTTTGAGAGGGAAAAAGAGAAAAGGATGATTTTTAGATCGTTTTGTTGTTTGTTTTTAATTAACATTAATAGTAGTTAACATTTTTTGCTATGATCATTTGCTACTTGATCATTTTATATTTGAATGCTACTGCATGACAATTAGAATATAAAACTTTGTAGGAAATTTGCCACATTCAAAAATCTTTAATAATATTTTCAGGAGAATTATAAGCAGTTTTATTTTACTCCTTAGGTAAATAATAAGGAAAAACAGAAGAAATTATATGTATAATTTGTTATATTTTATGATATTATATTTTTAAATCTTTTCTCACCCAGCTAGCATATTATTACCAGAGGAAAGGTTGGAAGACCTGTTTAATATGTGCAGACACATTCAGAGCAGGTAATGTCTTGAAATTTGAAAATTGTTTTATATAATTTTTATTTTCAAGTTTGAGGATTCATGAACTCTTTATCTTCTAGGGGCTTTTGACCAACTAAAACAGAATGCTACCAAAGCAAGAATTCCATTTTATGGAAGGTAGGTTACTGTTTTTTATTTTAACACTTATATGCCTCTTCTTGTCTGTCAGCTTTTTTTTTTTTTTTTTGAGACGGAGTCTCCCTCTGTCACCCAGGCTGGGGTGCAATGGTGCGATCTTGGCTCACTGCAACCACCACCTCCTGGGTTCAAGTGATTCTCCTGTCTCAGCTTCCTGAGTAACTGGGATTACAGGTGCCCACCACCATGCCCATCTAAATTTTTGTATTTTTAGTAGAGACAGGGTTTTACCATGTTGGCCAGGCTGGCCTCGAACTCCTGACCTCAGGTGATCCACCTGCCTCAGCCTCCCAAAGTGCTGGAATTACAGGCATGAGCCACCACGCCTGACCATGCCCTGCTAATTTTTTTTAAAACTTTTTGTAAAGACCCTGTCTTATAAAATATCCTTTGTTGCCCAGGCTGGTCCCAAGCTCCTGGGCTCAAATGATCCTCCCACCTCAGCCTCCCGAAGGGCTGGGATTACAGGCTTGAGCCACTGTATGCAGCCACACACATATTCTTATTAAGTGTATTTCTATCTGAGTTTTTGGTGGTGGTTCTTAATTTAGGGGAAAAACTTTTTTTGTAACATTATGTGTCTTTATTTGATAATAGTGATCTGCATATAAAAAGTTGCCACTAATCAGAAGAGTGCAAATTAAAATATCTCATTTCTTGATTTTCAAGTTGACAAAGATTGTATTGGGGATTGTGAAAATGTAGTGAAATAGGGATGAGATTAAACTTCTGTGGAAGAGATTTGCCTCATAAAAGCAAAAAGCCTTAAATGGTCATACCATTTGCTCCAAATTCAGCTTATAAGAGTGTGTCATAACATAGTGTCAAAGAAGAAACATTTATGTACCAATTATATTGGCTGTATTTTTAATATCAGGAAATTGGAAACACTGCCATGCACAGTGGCTCATATCTGTAATCCCAGCACTTTGGGAGGCTGAGGTGGGAGGATTGCTTGAGCCCAGAAGTTGGACACCAGCCTGAGCAATATAGCAAGACCTCATCTCTACAAAAAATAAATTTAAAAAATTTTCAGGCTGGGCGCAGCACGTTGGGAGGCTGAGGCGGGCGGATTATGAGGTCAGGAGTTCGAGACCAGCCTGGCCAACACAGTGAAACCCTGTCTCTACTAAAAATACAGAAATTAGCTGGGCGTGGTAGTGGGTGCCTATAATCCTAGCTACTTGGGAGGCTGAGGCAGAAGAATCGCTTGAATCTGGGAGGCGAAGGTTGCATTGAGCCGAGATCGTGCCACTACCCTTCAGCCTGGGTGACAGAGCTAGACACCGTTTAAAAAAAAAAAAATTTTTTTTAGGCCGGGCACAGTGGCTCACACCTGTAATCCCCTTACTTTGGGAGGCTTAGGCGGGTGGATCACCTGAGGTCGGGAGTTCAAGACCAGCCTGACCAACATGGAGAAAGCCCGTTTCTACTAAAAATACAAAATAACTGGACGTGGTGGTGTGTGCCTGTAATCCCAGCTACTCAGGGGGCTGAGGCAAGAGAATTGCTTGAACCCGGGAGGCAGAGGTTGTGGTGAGCTGAGATGGCATCATTGCACTCCACCCTGGGCAACAAGAGCAAAACTGTGCCTCAAAATAAATAAATAAATAAATTTAAAGAAGAAATTGGAGGCCAGGCATGATGGCTCATGCATGTGATCCCAGCATTTTGGGAGGCCAAGGCGGGCATATCATGAGGTCAGAAGTTTGAGACCATCCTGACCAACATGGTGAAACCCCGTCTTTACTGAAAATACAAAAATTAGCCAGGCCTGGTGGCAGGTGCCTGTAATCCTAGCTACTTGGGAGGCTGAGGCACGAGAATCCCTTGAACCCAGGAGGCGGAAGTGGCAGTGAGCCGAGATCGCACCACTGCACTCCAGCCTGGGCAACAGAGTGAAACTTTGTCTCAAAAATAAATAAATAAATACATAAAAATTAAAAAAAAAAATTGGAAAAACGTCAAATGTCTAATAGTAGGGCGTTATTTAATAAATGATACAGCCATCTGATAGAATGTTGTATAACCTCAAGGTTATGTGTTACAGAAATATTTTTTCTTTTTTCACCCCTGTTAATTTTTAAAGAGACATGCCATGGTCTTGCTCTGTTGCCCAAGTTGGAGTGCAGTTGCATGATCATAAGCTCACTGCAGTGTCGAACTCATGGACTCAAGTGGTCCTCCTGCCTCAGTCTCCCAAGTGGCTGGGACTATAGGCATATTCCACTATGCCAGCTAGTTTTTTTTTTTTGTAGAGATGGAATCTCACTATATTGCTCAGGCTTGTTACAAGAATATCTACTGGTTTTATAAAATGCTTCCCAAATGGATGTTAAATGGAAAAATGTGTGAAACACTGTGAGCATGAGTTCAATTATTAAAGAAGATATAAAAAATAAATTTGAAGGAGACACAATTCATTCAAAAAAGACATGCAGTAGAATCATACTGGGTTTTGGAATTGGAAAATTGGATAATGCTTCATGCTTTTTTAGAAGTAGATTCTGTATTTAATACTTTATAGATTTTCTTCTTCTAAATTGAAATTGGGGTCATTTTGGCTTTTTCAAAATAGATTATAGGTAAATTAACTTTCCGAATTAGTAGTATTTGGAAGTTTTGTCGTTGTGTTAAATCATTTGTCCATGTTATATAGCTATACAGAAATGGATCCTGTCATCATTGCTTCTGAAGGAGTAGAGAAATTTAAAAATGAAAATTTTGAAATTATTATTGTTGATACAAGTGGCCGCCACAAACAAGAAGACTCTTTGTTTGAAGAAATGCTTCAAGTTGCTAATGCTATAGTAAGTAGCTTTCAATGTAACACTATTATTAGGACTTTGGTTAATTTAATTATAAAACCAGGTTGAGTATATGACCAATATAAATTATTCTTTGCCTGTGAGGCAGATCCCAAGTAATTTATTTTTGTTTTGGGCACCTATATCTATGTGGTAGGGACTTAATTTCATTATTTTTGTTCTCCATTAAATATAAAATTTTCATAAGTATGAAAAAGTAATTTCCTTTCTCACTTAGTCATCCTATTAGTATGCATAAGAAAACATTTAAAAATTAGTAATTAGGCCGGGTATGGTGGCTCACATCTATAATCCCAGCACTTTGGGAGGCCAGGGCGGATGGATCACAAGGTCAGGAGTTCAAGATCAGCCTGGCCAACATGGTGAAACTCCGTCTCTACTAAAAATACAAAAATTATCTGGGCATGGTGGTGGGTGCCTGTAATCCCAGCTACCTGGGAGCTGAGGCAGGAGAATAGCTTGAACCCGGGAGGCAGAGGTTGCAGTGAGCCAAGATCACGCCATTGCACTCCAGCCTGGGCAACAAGAGCAAAACTCCATCTCCAAAAAAAAAAAAAAAATTAGTAATTAGCCTTTAGTTTCTGTTGAATTTCCTTTTTAAAAATTCAGTTGGAAATACTTAGATTTTTAAATACTTTAAAAAATATTAATTATCATTTTGTGTCTCTTTAAAAGTGTGATGGAAACAATTTGGGGGAGGAGAAGCAGTTTATAGATATCTGCAGCATATATTATTAGGAACCCACGTCTTGACATTGGAGTGTTAGCAGTAATTCTTTGGTTTGTGGTTAATGCTAATAAGTTTCTTTTCAGTTATGTTGTTATTTTGACCAAGTTGAGCAGATCTAAGGGAAGTAGCCTCAAGTATATTTTATCTGTTTTCAGTATACACTCTTCTACTTTGATTTGCCTTTGTACTTTTTTTGCCTAGATTGCCATTCTTTCAAATCTTTGCATATAACCTTTTCCTCTTTATTCAGGCCTCAGCTCAAACATTAGGTCCAGAGAGGCCTTCCCTGACTATCCTACTAGAAAATGCCTCCCATACTTCAAAACTGATACTCTGTATCCCATTTTCGTTGTTATACATCTGAAATGTTTATCTATTTATTATATATGTCCTCTGACTAGAATGCAAGTTTCTTAGGACAAATATTTTCTCATTTACCTTTTTGTTCTCATGACCTAGATGGTACCTGATAATACATAGTACTTCAACAAATATTTATGGATTGAATAATTATTTATAGTGTAAATGTTGTAGGGTTTTTTTTTTTTTTTTTTTTTGAGATGGAGTTTCACTCTTGTCGCCCAGGCTGGAGTGCAGTGGCATGATCTCAGCTGACTGCAACCTCTGCCTCCCAGGTTCAAGTGATTCTCCTGCCTGAGCCTCTCAAGTAGCTGGGATTACAGGCACTCGCCACCATGCCTGGCTAATTTTTGTATGCTAATTTTTGTATTTTTAGTAGAGACGGGGTTTTCACCATGTTGGCCAGGCTGGTCTTGAACTATCTCAGGTGATCCACCCGGCTCGGCCTCCCGAAGTGCTGGGATTACAGGCATGAGCCGCTGCGCCTGGCTTTAAATATTGTTTTATAGCTTCTAATGATGACATTTGCTTAGGATCAATAAAAATCTTTTCTAAAGTATCTTTTCTATTTAAACTTTCTAGCAACCTGATAACATTGTTTATGTGATGGATGCCTCCATTGGGCAGGCTTGTGAAGCCCAGGCTAAGGCTTTTAAAGATAAAGTAGATGTAGCCTCAGTAATAGTGACAAAACTTGATGGCCATGCAAAAGGAGGTGGTGCACTCAGTGCGTAAGTATCATTGATACTGTTGTCCTCTGTCTTGGGATTATATGGGGAAGGATATGTGTTTATAGCTTTCATATTGATCATTTAAAATATGTTTCAATAGTGAGCCTAATATCGTTTATAAAGAAAGTTTAAATAGAAACAATTTTGGAGCCTGTCTGATATAGGTCTATTATAACTTGTGAAATGAAACTTGAGTTTTGTACCTTTGTCTAATTAGCTTTGGAGGCGGATTCACTTCGAATTTCAGATCTGCTGGAAATTTGTGGGGTTCTTTTGAGGTTATTTTATATTTTCTTTTTTTTCCAGAGTCGCTGCCACAAAAAGTCCGATTATTTTCATTGGTACAGGGGAACATATAGATGACTTTGAACCTTTCAAAACACAGCCTTTTATTAGCAAACTTCTTGGTATGTACAGTGGTGGGGATATAGAAAAATCTCCAAGAAATACGATGTATCTTTAGGACAAAATAGGATTTTAATTCTGTCCTCACTAATTTAAGCACATCATTTCTTTCTGTGACTTAGTTTCCTTACCTGTAAAATAGAGATAATGGTTATCTGCTCTCTGTGGTGAAAGTGGTAAAATGAGGTATCTAGTAGAAAGTTCTTTGGAAAAGTTTTAGAGCACAGTACAAAAACAAGTGGTTTTAATAATAGTGGATGTAAGGGCAGTAATACTTTGGCAATGTCTCAAGGTGGTATAGTTAGAGAGCATGGAATTTGGAGTTAAATCCTGGGCTGCAGTCCTTGCTTTGCCACTTGTTTGTTGCCACTTAACTTTTTTTTTTTTTTTTTTTTTTTTTTTTTTGAGACGGAGTTTCGCTCTTGTCACCCAGGCTGGAGTGCAATGGCGGGATCTCAGTTCACTGCAACTTCAGCCTCCCGGGTTCAAGCAATTTTCCTGCCTTAGCCTCCCAGGTAGCTGGGATTACAGGCGTGCACCACCAGGTCCAGCTAATTTTTTTTTATTTTTAGTAGAGACGGGGTTTCACCATGTTGGCCAGGCTAGTCTCAAACTCCTGACCTCAGGTAATCCACCCACCTTGGCCTCCCAAAGTGCTGGGATTACAGGCATGAGCCACCGCTCCTGGCCATGCCACTTGACTTTCTTAGCTTTGGTTTTCTCATTTGTGTAGTGTAGTAAGAATACCTAACCTATTATAACCTCACAAGGTTATTATGTATGTGAATGTGTTTTGTATAATGTGAAGCAGGGTATAGTATTAGTTGTTAATTTTTCTTTTTTGTATCTTATAGGTATGGGCGACATTGAAGGACTGATAGATAAAGTCAACGAGTTGAAGTTGGATGACAATGAAGCACTTATAGAGAAGTTGAAACATGGTATATGAGTGACAAAAAAGCACTTCATCTCAGATTTCTTCCATTGATTTTTTTATAAAGTTACTATTAAGTTATTTGAAATGTAATATCTGTTAGAGTCAGATCTTCCACTGCTTATTATTTTAGATGATTTATATGCAAATCATTTAAAATCTCAGGTACCTGAGCAGTTACAGAATTCAGTGTTTTTATTTTCTTTATTGTAATAAAATTAAGATTAAAATAAGGCTTTCACTAGGTTCCTTGAAGTTTTTCTGTTCTTTAAGACGGAGTCTCACTCTGTTACCCAGGCTGGAGTGCAGTGGTGCAATCTTGGCTCACCGCAAGCTCCGTCTCCTGGGTTCAAGTGATTCTCCTGCCTCAGCCTCCTGAGTAGCTGGGATTACAGGCACGTACCACCAGGCCCAGCTAATTTTTGTATTTTTAGTAGAGATGGGGTTTTGCCATGTTGGCCAGGCTGGTCTTGAACTGCTGACCTCAGGTGATCCACCCACCTCAGCCTCCCAAAGTGCTGAGATTACAGGTGTGAACCACTGTGCTTGGCCGGTTCCTTGAAGTTAAACAGGTTAAAAGTAAGTTAGAACACAAGGATGAAATTAAATATACCACATTTTCTTTACCCCACATGAAAGACCACTCCTGTAGAGAAGGATATTATTCTGATTAGGAGCTCAGGTTCTTAAATATAACATACCTGTTTTTGTATCTCTGATCTATTTTTTAGCTTTATAACTTTTTAAATTACTTAGCCTCAATTTTATCATCTATAAAACTTACATAATACTAACTACTTCATATGGTTGTGAAGATTGCATTTGCTGATGCATGTACAATGTCTGGCACATCATAAACACTCAATGTATATTATTCTCGACCATTCCAGTTGTTCTAAAAATAATCTTTAATTACCGTAGCAACTATTCTGCCTCTTTGCTTCTTCTCACTCATCTTACCAGATAATTGTGCCTTTACTTTTCTCTTAAATGCTGGTGTTTCTCAGGGATCATTCGAAGTTATCTTTCTCAGGAGCTTCAGACTCATGTATCTGTGTTTACTAGACCATTCTTGGATGTTTCATAGACATCTCAAATTCAGCATATCCTTATTCCCATCCCAACCTCTCACCTCGTTGTCTTATCAATGAATATTAATATCATTTATATTGTTGCCAGAGTCAGAAACTTGGGTGTCATTATTATTTCTTCCTCACTCTGTCCACTCCTTTCTCCATCAGTTAACTAGTCCAAGTGTTTCCACCTCCTAAATATCTCCATTCCATCCCCTTCTCTGTAGCCGCCCTTCAACTATGCTAGTTCATCTCTTTCCTAGATCTTCTTATTGTAAGTCTTTCAACAGATCTTCCATCTTCCTGTACTCTTCCCCTTTGATGTATTTTTTCATACTACAGCCCAGAATAATCTTTCAAAACTGCAAATCTGATCCCATTACTGCTTTTCTTAAAATTCTTTAGTGGCTTTCTATTGCCCTTTTAAAGTTTTTAACTGATTTTACTGTCTAGCTCACATCTTCCATGTTGTGTTTTAGCATTGTTGTTCTTAGTATTCTGTGTGCCAGCTATGCTGGACTTCTTTTAGTTTCTCAAATGTACATTCCTGTCTCTCACATCTGGGCTGTTGCCTTTGCCAGTGCCTCTATCTCTCTTCTTACCTCTGCCATCATCTCCTCTGGCCAAGATGGCTAACTGCTACTTACACTTCAGATTTCTCCTTAAATGTCCTTCTTCAGGGACATTTCACCTGAACCCTAGACTGAGTTGGAACCTTCTGACAGATGTTTCTATCACTTCCTACAATTAATTTTTATATTATTCAGCACAATTATTTGATGTCTGTTTTTCCTGCTTGAAGGTGAAGGTAGAGGTCATAGCTGTGTTATTCATCTTTTATGTTCACAGTACCTAGCACAGTGTCTGGCACATAGTAGGCCTTCAGCAACTATTGAATGAATGAATTTATCCTTTGTTGCCTGTCTCTTTGCCCCTTTTTTTTTTCTTTTTTTTCTTTTTTCTTTTTTTGAGACAGAGTTTCACTCTTGTCGCCCAGGCTGGAGTGCATTGGCACAATCTCAGCTCAGTGCAACCTCCGCCTCCCAGTTTGAAGCAGTTCTCCTGCCTCAGCCTCCCCATTAGCTGGGACTACAGGCATACACTGCCACGCCCGGCTAATTTTTGCATTTTTAGTAGAAATGGGGTTTCACCATGGTGGCCAGGCTGATCTCGAACTCCTGGCCTCAGGTGATCTGCCTGCCTCGGCCTCCCAAAGTGCTGGGATTACAGGCGTGAGCCACCTTGCCTGGCCGCTCCTTCCTTTTTCTATCTTGGATAATCCTACCACTGTTTCTGCTACCACTATGAAGCTGGGTGTATATTCCTACTCTGTTTCCTTTCTGACTCCTGACTCTCCTTAAGTCTCTACATTTTTGTTTCTATTTCTAATATTCTACTCATTCTGAGGTCTCCAAGGGTCTCCTAATTTCCACATGTAGTGACCTTTCTTGTTTTCCTTGGTTCCTAATATTTGTTTTCTGCCTTTTCTGTTTTCAGACTCTAAGTTCCATGTCTGTAGATTTCTTATATTATTCTAGCTTTAATTATCACTTCTGTATAAATGGCCAAATATGTATTTCAACCTTAATCCTCTCTTCCACTGTTTAATTCTGCGTTTCTAGTTGCCTGGTATAACATTTCTTTTAAGATACTGTACTGCCACTTCACATTCAGAATGCCTGAAACAAATACCTTTTCTCTTTTTATCTTTAGGACATAAATAGAAAATACTTTCTCTTTTGGCTTGTTCCATCCCCGTTTTTAAACCTTAGGTTAGTATACATACAATGAAATGCTCAAATCCTAAGGATACCTTTCTTTTTTTGACAAATGCACAGTAACCCACACCCAATCAAGAAACAGAACATTTCCATTACTCTAAAAGGTTTGCTTGTGCCCTTTCCCAGTAATACTTCATATTATAGAAGTCCTGGGCTGTGCATGGTGGCTCACACTGTAATCCTAGTGCTTTAGGAGGCCAAGGTGGGAGGATCATTTGAGGTCAGGAGTTTGAGACCAGCCTGGGCAATGTAGTGAGACCCATATCTCTTAGAAAAATCCAGTGGCATGCATCCATAGTCCTAACTACTCTGGAGACTGAGGCAGGCGGTCACTTGAGCTCAAGAGTTTGAGGCTACCAGTGTGTTATGACTGTACCACTTCAATCCAGTCTCAGTGATAGAGCACAACCCTCTTAAAAAAATAAAGAAATTCTGAGTATATCCTTTTTCTTCCAATCTGTTTTCTTTGACTAAGCATATTTTGATATTAATTCATGTAGTTGTACTTATCTATAGTTTGTTCTTTTTATTGCTGAATAATATTTTTTCCACAGTGTATCCATTTTCCTGTTCATAGATACCTAAGCTATTTAAGAAACTCCAAACAGTCTTCTAAAGTGTCTTGCTATTCTATATTCTCACCAATATATGGGAGTTCTTTGTGGTCCACATCCACTTTAACTTTTGATATTGTCAACCTTTAAAATTTTACTCATCCTAGTAGGTGTAGTTTATGTGCCTTGTTTTCAGGTTTCTTGTGTGTTTGTATATGTGTCTTCTCAGATAGAATGTAAGCTTCTCTATGATAGGACCTGTCTTTGTCTATGTATTCTCCCCAGCATTCATCCTGTCATCTTGCACATGGTAACTGCTTGGTGAATATTTATTGATTGTATATTTTATAAATATGCTTCAAGATAAATTCATGATTAAGGAATAAATTAGTTTTGTTAAATGGAAATGTACATACTTTAATATATCCGAATTATTTCCATTGTATTTCAGGTCAGTTTACGTTGCGAGACATGTATGAGCAATTTCAAAATATCATGAAAATGGGCCCCTTCAGTCAGATCTTGGTTAGTTATCCTTAAAACTTTATACCTTCTTTTGTTTTCATTAAATTTTCTAAAATAGATACACTTGCTTTAATTATTTTTACATTCGGGTAAAAATATATCTAAGACTTAGTGTCAATATTAAACCTAATAGTTAAATGTGGACATTTTGAACCATTAATCTTAAGCTACTATTGACTTTATGTTTAAATCTGTTGTAGGGGATGATCCCTGGTTTTGGGACAGATTTTATGAGCAAAGGAAATGAACAGGAGTCAATGGCAAGGCTAAAGAAATTAATGACAATAATGGATAGTATGAATGATCAAGGTAAGATGGCAGATTATTTTCCTCAGGCAAAAATGTTCTGAGTATCAGTAAGATGAGAGTTTCACTGTATTCTTGTGGACAAGATGGGGAGAAATTTAGCCTGAAAGATTATTTTTGGGTAGATTTGTAATAGCTTGAAAGCTCTTACTCAAAGGGTTATGATTATTGGATTGCCTTCATCGTTGAGAGAAATGTCTAGTATAATACTTCTCCAAATGAGTTACAAGGAAAGAACACTAGTTCTTCATGATGTTCATAGAGTTAACTTAAAAGGAGAACTCTGAGTCAAATGTGGTGGAATGCTAGTTTTTAAAGAGTTAAATTTGGCTGGGTGAGGTGGCTCACACCTGTAATCCTAGCACTTTGGCAGGCCAAGGTGGGAAGATTACTTGAGGCCAGGAGTTTAAGACCAACCTGGCCAAAGGTAGCAAGACCCTGCCTCTATGAAAAAAAATTATTTACTGAAAGTTTCTTCACAGAGCTTTAATATTGCTAACATACATTGGGAAACTAAGAAATGGATAGCTTAAGCAATGCTTAGAAAATTCTTTCTGTCTGAAACATAAGAATTCAGTTTTCTCAGTATACTGCTCTGTTCCCCTGACCCTATAAAGGCATGCCTCAGAGATACTGTGGGTTTGGTTCTAGACCACTGCAGTAAAGGAAATATCATGCAATAAAGTGAGTCATACAGATTGTTTTGGTTTTCCAGTGTATATAAAAGTTATGTTTACAAATACATATACTGTAGTCTATTAAGTGTGCAAGAGCATTATATCTAAAAAACAATGTATATACCTTAATTTAAAAATAGTTGATTGTTGGCCGGGCGCAGTGGCTCACGACGCCTGTAATCCCAGCACTTTGGGAGGCTGAGGCGGGCGGATCACCTGAGGTCAGGAGTTTGACACCAGCCTGGCTAACATGGTAAAACCCCGTTTCTACTAAAAATACAAAAAAATTAGCCGGGCGTGGTGGCGCGCACCTGTAATCCCAGCTACTTGGGAGGCTGAGGCAGGAGAATCACTTGAACCCGGGAGGCGGAGGTTGCAGTGAGCCGAGATTGTGTCATTGCACTCCAGCCTGGGCGACAGAGTGAGACTCTGTCTCAAAAGAAAAAATAAAAAAATATAGTTTATTGCTAAAAATGCTAATGATCATCTAAGCCTTCAGTGCATTATAATCTTTTTGCTGGTGGAGGGTCTTAGCTTGATGTTGATGACTGCTAACTGATTACAGTGATGGTTGCCAAAGGTCAAGGTGGCTGTGACAATTTCTTAAAACACAAGAATGAAATTTGCCCCATTGATTGACTCTTCTTTTCACAAAAGATTTCTCTGTAGTATTCGATGCTGTTTGATAGCATTTTACCCACAGTAGAACGTCTTCCAAAATTGGAGTCAGTTCTGTCAAGCCCTGCTGCTGCTGCTTTATCAACTAAGTTTATGTAATATTCTAACAATTTGAACAATTTTTCATATCTGTGCTTTATCTACTATCTGATTTATTGTTATTTTTTTGTAGTCTCTTTTTCCTGAGCTCCAGGTTTTCATAGTAGCCCAAATAAGACTGTCTTTTTCTTTTAAGGTTGTCTTTTTCCTCACTGTCTTTAACACTGCAAAAATGTTTGCATGTAGAATTCATAATTGCAGCATATCTAAAGTATCCATTCTGTGCCAGGCACTGTCCTGAGCACTTTAAATATATTAATTCATTTTATCATCGTAACAACTCCTATGGCATATTCAGTTATTATCTGCCTTTTTCAAATTAGGAAACTGGGATACAGGGAAGTTGAGTAATTTGCCCAGTATAGAACCTTTCCTGACTTCCTTCCTTCTTTGAATTAAGGCCCCTTCCTCTACTTGCTTAACTCTGTCATATTGCTTGCCACGATGTGCTGCTATTAGTTTATCTTCTTTCATTTGATTTGAGCTGTTGGAAGGAATATAATATATATGTTTCATCAATCTTTTATAAGGAAGATGTGGCTTAAAAGCTGCATTTATGAAATGGATTTGGAGGTTTTGATCGTGACTTTATTTTGAGATATTGTATCTTTGTTAGTATTGCATTGATAATTAGACTTCACCTGGATTTCAGTTCACTTCTGGACAATATACTTAGAGGGTATGTATAGACAAATTAAAAGATGTAGGAAATCAGGATGATAAATGGGGTTCTAAACCATGTTAGAAGAGTCAGAGTTGGATATTTGTCATCCAGCGAAAATTCACAGGAGACATGGTAGCTCTTATGCATTTGAAAGCTGGCCAGGTGCGGTGGCTCTCACCTGTAATCCCAGCATTTTGGGAGGCTGAGGTTGGTGGATCACTTGAGGTCAGGAGTTCGAGACCAGCCTGGGCAACATGGTGAAACCCTGTCTTTACTAAAAGTACCAAAAAAATTAGCTGGCTGTGGTGGCGTGTGCCTATAGTCCCAGCTACTCAGGAGCCTGAGGTGGGAGAATCGCTTGAACCCTGGAGGTAGTGGTTGCAGTGAGCGAAGCTTGCACCACTGCACTCCAGCCTGAGTGACAGAGCAACACTCTGTCTCAAAAAAAAAAAAGATTTTGAAAGCCTTATTTTTTATGCGTAGCAAGGAGACATATACATGAATAGGAATGGAAGTGCCAGGTAAATGGATTTCAATTTAATATGTGTAAAGAAAAGATTTTTCCCTAAGTATAACAGAATGGCATAGACAGCCTTACATTAGATAGCAGGTCATCTCTCCTGGGGATATTAAGACCAAGGCTAGATAACCATTTATTTGGGGGATATTGCAGAGGGAATGCAGACATAATGGACATTTTGACTAAAGTCCATCCCATTCCTGAGATTGCATGCAACTGAAGCTAGAAGAAATGCACCTGATATTCTAAGAGTGATCAAACAACTGCGGGAATTAATTCACTATATGCTACTGAGAGAATTAAAATACTAGTAGTAGTAATTACTTGATTATAGGAAATAATTTTTCTGTTGATTATGGATAGAACGTACCTCTTTCTGCTTGCTTAGTCTACATTTATGAATTTATGATTAATATTTAGGGTAGAGCTAAAGTGAGCATTTGTGTTCATTTTTTAAATATACCATATACCTCTGATGTTTGGAGGGCCTGGAGAGGGTAGACATATGAAGTATGGAAATGTTGGACATGGGGTCTCAAAACATTCTATTAATAGTTTACTTAAACTGTAGGGAAAGTACATGTTTGTTTCATTGTTTTTATAGCTTATGAATACTATAAATGTTCTTTTGAATATATTCCGTATTTTCTTTTCTTTTTTTTTTGAGATGGAGTCTCGCTCTGTCGCCCAGGCTGGAGTGCAATGGCGCAGTCTTGGCTCACTGCAACCTCTGCCTCCCAGGTTCAAGCGATTCTTCTGCCTCAGCCTCCCGAGTAGCTGGGACTACAGGCACATGCCACCATGCCCAGCTAATTTTTGTATTATTAGTAAAGACAGGGTTTCACCATATTGGCCAGGCTGGTGTTGAACTCCTGACCTCATGAGCCGCCTGCCTCGGCCTCACAAAGTGCTGTGATTACAGGCATGAGCCACCACGCCTGGCCTCCATGTTTAATTTTTAAAACTCAAAGCAAACATAGCGAATGTTAACATTTGTTAAATCTGGGTGGTAGTTTGACTATGTATTATGTCTGTTTTTCTGTATGTAAGATATTTTGTAATATAAAAAGAAAAATGAGATAGTTATCACTTTAAAAACATCTGCTAAGCTCTTTGAAGTTATATATTGCCCATTTGCACATAACTGCTTTGATGGTGAATGATAATTGTGTGTGAGAGTAATTGACCTTGTCTACAGAACTAGACAGTACGGATGGTGCCAAAGTTTTTAGTAAACAACCAGGAAGAATCCAAAGAGTAGCAAGAGGATCGGGTGTATCAACAAGAGATGTTCAAGAACTTTTGACACAATATACCAAGTTTGCACAGATGGTAAAAAAGATGGGAGGTATCAAAGGACTTTTCAAAGGTAAGAAAAATAAGCTTGTTATTAGTTAACAGACGGAAAAGAAAGGAAGTTGAGAAAAAAGAGTGCTGCCAGTATTGGAAAATTCACAGCTGAATTTCATGTTATTTTCAAGTACTTCCAGGATTTATGTGACCTGTGATTTATCTGTTTTCATATTCAAGGTAATATTAATATTTAAAAAAAAAACTTTACATCTGTGTAGTGTGGGTAAATGAAAAAAATTAATAAAGCAATGATTTTCTTTTTGTGAACACATTATATTAAATTTAGATAATATAAGGAAAAAAAACCACATTACCTTTACTCCCCAGAGAATCCAGTGGATCCTACTGGAAATAACAGTTGCTATAACTAAGTTTTCTTCTGATATATCATAACTGTTTTTCCATGTTGTCAAATATTCTTCAAAACATAATTCTTGGCCAGGCACGATGGCTCATGCCTGTCATCCTAGCACTTTGGGAGGCTGAGGCGGGCGGATCACTTGAGGTCGGGAGTTCAAGACCAGCCTGGCCAGCATGGTGAAACCCTGCCTCTACTTAAAATACAAAAAATATCCGGGTGTCGTGGGGTGTACCTGTTATCCCAGCTACTCGGGAGGCTGAGGCAGGAGAATCACTTGAACCCAGGAGGCGGAGCTTGCAGTGAGCCGAGATTGTACCACTGTACTCCAGCCTGGGCAACAGAGTGAGACTCCGGTCCCCAAACACACACACACACACACACACACACACACACACACACACACACACTTCTTCTGAGTAATACTGTTCGAGTTATGCATGTATCTTTGTCTAATGTAGTGCCACTTTTTTGGACAGTAAGGCTGATTCATTCACTTCTATATCAGATCAGTTTTTGTGCAGTTCCATGAGACCAGGGATTTTTGCCTGTTTTGATCAGAAACATAGTAGAAGCTAAATAAATTTTGTAGTAATATAATTTCCATTATATTTCTTTATTTATATTATTTTGAGACAGAGTCTCTCTCTGTCACCCAGACTGGAGTGCAGTGCGGCACAATCTCAGCTCACTGCAGCCTCTGCTTCCCAGGCTCAAACAATTCTCCTGCCTCAGCCTCCCGAGTAACTGGGATTAAAGGCATGCACCTCTACTGCCTGGCTAATTTTTGTATTTTTAGTAGAGACGGGGTTTCACTATGTTGGCCAGGCTGGTCTTGAACTCCTGACCTCAAATGATGTGCCCGCCTCGGACTCCCAAAGTGCTGGGATTACAGGCTTGAGCCACCACGTCCGGCCTCATTTCCATTTTAATGGTTGAATGTTTTCTCAATATGTGTTTTTACATTATTAAGTTTAACATTTCTTTCTACATTTACTGGTTTGAATTTACTTTGTGAATCACCTCTTCATGTTCCCTGTCCAGTTCTTCCATTTTCCCCCCTTATATCTTTGTAATAACTCCTTAAAATCTTTGGTTTATGTCTTCAAATATTTTCCCCCAGTTTTTCATTTACCTTTTATTTTTATTTATATTTTATAATGAACAGTAGTTGCCCTTTTTAATGTAGCCAGCCTATCTTTTTTTATTTCTTTTATGCTCATAAATAGCTTCCCCTTGTTTATTTTTTCCTTTTTTTTTCTTTACAGAGGTAATCAAGTTAATCTTCTCCATGTTGATACCACAGTTGTCACCATTTTCTTCTTTTTTTGAGACAGAGTCTTGCTCTGGCGCCCAGGCTGGAGTGCACTGGCATGATCTCAGCTCACTGCAACCTCCGCCTTCTGGGTTCAAGCTATTCTCCTGCCTCAGTCTCCCGAGTAGCTGGGATTTCAAGCACGTGCCACCATGCCCAACTAATTTTTGTATTTTTAGTAGAGACTGGGTTTCACCATCTTTACTGGCCAGGCTGGTCTCAAACTCCCAACCTCAAGTGATTCGCCCGACTTAGCTTCCTAAAATGCTCTGGGATTACAGGCATGAGCCACAACACCTGGCTTCTACTTGTTTTTGTTTTTATTTTGTGTTTGACTTTTTAATCTCAATTGAATTTATTTTGCTGTGTATTATGTATCGTAAAAAGATAAGGTTTTCCAAAGACTTCCAACTGTTCCAGTCCTCTTTTTGATTTTTTTCTATAATGTAAACAACTAATTCAGAGTCTGTGAAAATTTGCCTTGAAACCCATTAAAATGAATTTATTATTTCCAAAAATATTAATTAGACAAGCTCTGAATATGAACAATACCGTTGAATAGCTTCTAAAAGAATGAGTATTTTCAGATGTTCTAAATTACCTTTTGTCTTTGAAGCTTTCCTTATTTTCCTTGCGATATCCTATTTTCTCTTTTGTGACAAAAAAATTAGACAAACATGTTGAAAATTGGTTATAATTCCTACCATCACATGCTATTTCAGATAGTGACTAATAAACACATTACATCACTGTAATGTCTTTCCCATGTAGTCCTGACTGTTCTTGATAGAACAGATTCACCATCCAGATCTTATCTATGCATTGATTCCTCAATAAAGGAATAACCCAAGATGAAGTTGGCAGTGGGTATACACACAGCTATGTCACACCAAACTTGAAATACTTTTTAGAAGTTTTAAATGCTGATAAACAAACTCTTAGGACAAATCACTAATGAGCATGGAATTCCCATCTTCTTCAGATTTATTCATCATAAATGGTTTTCACAGATTTTATCATAAAAACATATCTTCTCTTTCATTCATAGTTTATAATTCACATGATTTATTCACATTAACCAGCTGTGATTGGAGAATCAGGAGGAGCTTTGAGTCCCATTTTTTATAAATGCTTCTGAGAAGTACCATAGTTAATGCCCCTTTCAAATAAATAATTTTGGATGGTTGTGGTGGCTCATACTTGTAATCCCAGCACTTTGAGAGGCCAAGGCAGGAGGATCCCATGAGCCCAGGAGGGCAAGGCTGCAGTGAGCCATGATCAGAGCACTGCATTCCAGCCTGGGCGACAGAGCAAGAGCCTGTCTCAAAAAAAAAAAAAAAAATTGTTGAAGCAGTTCTATTCATTGTTGTAGTGATGATCTCTTGCTTTCCTTTCTTTTATGAGTACAGCTGTTGTCTAAAGGGTGTTTTTATCTATTCTGGCTCAGAGTCCATTTATTTTTTGTTGTTTTTTGTTTGTTTGTTTTGTTTTGTTTTGTTTTGAGACAGGGTCTCGCTGTGTCACCCAGGCTGGAGGCTGAAGTGCAATGGCATGATCATGGCTCACTGCAGCCTTGACCTCCCAAGCTCAAGCGATCCTCCAATCTGAGGCTCCCAAGTAGCTGAGACTACAGGCGCATGCTATCACACTGAGCTAATGCTTTTTTTTGTTTTTTTTGTAGAGACAGGGTTTCGCCATGTTGCCCAGGCTGATCTTGAACTCCTGGGCTCAAGTAATCAGCCTACCTTCGCCACCCGAAGTGCTGGGATTACAAATGTGACCCACCTCACCCAGGCTGCATCTCTTCCATTGACTGCCCTTTTTACTATGGTGTTTTGACATAGTGTAGAAATTCCTTGACAAATGAAGTTGCATTATTTGTCTTTGTATTCTCTGAAGGTTTTCATTACTTAAAGAAAACTTCTGGCCAGGCGCTGTGGCCTACGCCTGTAATCCCAGCACTTTGGGAGGCCAAGGTGGGCAGATCACGAGGTCAAGAGATCGAAACCATCCTGGCCAAAATGGTGAAACCCTGTCTCTACTAAAAATTCAAAAATTAGCTGGGTGTGGTGGCTCATGCCTGTAATCCCAGCTACTCGGGAGGCTGAGACAGGAGAATGGTGTGAACCCGGGAGGCGGGGGTTGCAGTGGGCTGAGTTCGTGCCATTGCACTCCAGCCTGGGTGACAGAGCTAGACTCCATCTCAAAAACAAAACAAAACAAAACAAAATTCTTAGATACATACACATCTTCACGTTCTCTCAGACTCATACTTTACTTTCTACTTTTTTTTTTTTTTTTTCTGAGACAGAGTCTTGCTCTGTCGCCCAGGCTGGAGTACAGTGGTGCGATCTCGATTCACTGCAACCTCCGCCTCCCGGATTCAAGCAATTCTGCCTCAATCTCCTGAGTAGCTGGGACTACAGGCGCGTGCCACCATGTCTGACTAATTTATTTTGTATTGTTAGTGGAGACGGGGTTTCACCACGTTGGCTAGGCTGGTCTCGAACTCCTGACCTCAAGTGATCTGCCAGCCTCGGCCTCCCAGAGTTGTGATTATAGTTGTGAGCCACCACAGCCAGCCCAACAGACTCATACTTTCATATTCATCTACCAGCCATCCAGTCTCTTTGCTAATTAACCCATGTCTATAAACTCAGCTTTTTGTCCAGCATTCCCCTGTATCAGTATTAAGCCGTTGTTATAGCTTACTATTAAAAACTGCTGGCTGACCAGGTACGGTGTCTCACACCTGTAATCCCAGCACTCTGGGAGGCCGAGGTGAGTGGGTCACGAGGTCAGGTGTTCGAGACCAGCCTGGCCAAGATGGTGAAACCCTGTCTCTACTAAAAATACAAAAATTAGCTGGGTGTGGTGGCGGGCACCTGTAATCCCAGCTACTTGGGAGGCTGAGGCAGGAGAATCACTTGAACCTGGGAGGTGGAGGTTGCAGTGAGCCGAGATCACGCCACTGCACTCTAGCCTGGGTGACAGAGCAAGACTCCATCTCAAAATAAATAAAAAATAAAACACTGGGTACAATTTTGCTAATAGTGGCTTATTCACAGATATAAATAAAGTATTAGCATAAATCGTAGCCTTAAATGCTTTTATATGTCCTTTTATATAGAATTTTACGTGGTCTTCAAAAAATAGTATGTAATTGAGAAAAAGATTAGAAGGGAATATGTAGAAATAGAAAGAACTGTGTTAGAGTGATAGGATTATGTAATTTTTTCTTAGTATTTTCTCAGTTCATCAAACTTTCTATTATACCCTGATTATACTGATTATATTACTCTCCTACGCTGACTCAAAATCTTTTTTTTTCCCCCTCAGGTGGCGACATGTCTAAGAATGTGAGCCAGTCACAGATGGCAAAATTGAACCAACAAATGGCCAAAATGATGGATCCTAGGGTTCTTCATCACATGGGTAAATACCAAGTTGTTGGCAGTTGCTAATGCAGTTTAATTTATAAGGGTTGAGTTTTAATGATAAGCCTTTTATTGTAATATTATGAAAATATATTCAAAAGGTGTGTGATTTCAGGGAAATGGTCATCTGAATCCTAAGTTGAATTCAATTGTAATAGGGCTTATTAGCTGAGGTCTTATTCACTCCTCTGCTGCCATCTGTGTGATGTTTGAGCAAGCTATTTAATCATCTTTTGTTTGTTCTGGTGACTTTTTCCCTTATTTTAGAACCTGGATATTTTTAATTATATGACTGAGGATTTTTAACCTGAGTTCTACTTTGACTATATAACCTTTACAAAGTTCCTTAAACTTTCTGAACCTCACTTTCCCCTTCGGTAAAATCACAGATCATATCTCATCAAGAAATTGTGACAATTAAATGAGATAATATATATGAAGACATTCAGTACAATTCTGGGCATATAGTAGATGTTCAATAAATGAATTATTTTCTTTTTGTAAGTCCTATGAAATAATCCCCTATTGATTATTTTTTATGTAACTTAGAGTAAGACCCTTTTGGATTTATAAGAAAAAATTTTTTTGTTTAGATTTATTGACTATGTGACACGTAGTATCCTAAGATCTTTTTATGTATCACCTCATTTATTCCTCACAATAACTCCGTAAGATAGGCTATTCATTCTCTTTTATTGATGAAGATAACTGGTGATAATACAAATTTTTAGGTGGTACGTTCTTTAAGGCTGATGACTAAATTGCAATCAGAATTCAGTATTTTTAGAAGTACTTATTAGGCAAAAGTAATAAATGTTTCCAGTTCTGCTTAATAATTCTCTGTTTTTAACTCTACTCCCTACTCTTGCTCTAGGTGGTATGGCAGGACTTCAGTCAATGATGAGGCAGTTTCAACAGGGTGCTGCTGGCAACATGAAAGGCATGATGGGATTCAATAATATGTAAAGAAAATGCCTTAATATAAACTGACTCAGTTGAATACCTAATTTGCTGAGACCTCAGAGTTTCCCTTCTTTTTGCGAATTGGGGGGAAAGTGTATTTTTCTTGCTTATCATGCACTCTTTCCTTTTCTTCTCGCCCGCTTTTCCCCTCCTTTTCTTTTTCCTTCCTTCTTTCCTCCCTTTAATATAAGGGATAAATACATGGTTTTTGTGGAAATCATTATATGTTTGCTTTAGATTTTCTTCTGTTTTCACCATCATAACACTTAAGTTAAATCATGATGTAAAATTTTAGTACTTAAAGGTTTTTAATTATCTCGAAGGCCAAGCATTGCATTTGTAAACAGTCCTGGTCAGTAGTTAAATAATGTTTCAATTAAAGTGCTGTAAAATAAACTTCAAAGTGGTTATAAGTTAAGGGGTTGTTAACTTTCTTTATGGTTAAACATTATCAGTTTATCACACTAAAAACTCAATGGAAAAGCCAGTAGATAAATGTCATTTAAAACTATGCCTGGGGCCGAGCACGGTGGCTCACGCCTCTAATCCCAGCACTTTGTGAGGCTGAAGTGTGGATCTCTTCAGCCTGGGTGACAGAAGGAGGATCATCTGAGGTCAGGAGTTCAAGACCAGCCTGGCCAACATGGAAACCCCGTCTCTACTAAAACTACAAAAATTAGCTGGGCGTAGTGATGCATGCCTGTAGTTCCAGCTACTCGGGAGGCTGACGCATGAGAATCTCTTGAACCCGGGAGGCAGAGATTGCAGTGAGCCGAGATCGCGCCTCTGCACTCCAGCCTGGGTGACAGAGTGAGACTCTGTCTCAAAAGAAAAAAAAAAAAGAAATTAAGAGGCCAAACGTGGTGGCTCATGCCCAGGCTGGTCTGGAACTCCTGAGCTCAAGTGATCCTCCTGCCTTGGTCTCCCAAAGTGCTGGGATTACAGGCCTGAGCCAGTGCACCCAGCCAATCATTGATTTTTTTTTTTTTTTCTTTTTTGAGACGGGGTCTTGCTTTGTTGCCCAGGCTGGAGTGCAGTGGTACGATCTCGGCTCACTGCAACCTCTGCATCCCAGGTTCAAGTGATTCTCCTGCCTTAGCCTCCTGAGTAGCTGGGATTATAGGCATGTGACAACACACCTGGCTAATTTTTTTTTTTTTTTTTTTGAGACAGAGTCTCCTCCTGTCACCCAGGCTGAAGTGCAATGGCATGATCTCGGTTCACTGCAACCTCCATCTCCCAGGTTTGAGCAATTCTCCTGCCTCAGCCTCCCTAGTAGCTGGGATTACAGGTACGCACCACCATGTCTGGCTAATTTTTGTATTTTTAGTAGAGATGGGGTTTCACCATGTTGGCCAGGCTGGTCTCAAACTCCTGACTTCAGGTGATCCACCTGTCTCGGCCTCTCAAAGTTCTGGGATTACAGGCATGAGCCACTGCGCCTGGCCAATTTTTGTATTTTTAGTAGAGATGAGGTTTCACCATGTTGGCCATGCTGGTCTTGAACTCATGGCCTTGAGTGATGTGCCCACTCTGTCCTCCCAAAGTGCTGGGATTATGGGCATGAGCCACCATGCTTGGCTTAATCTTTCATTTTTTTAAAGCCATTTTTGTTATGTTTTCTACATACCAAAAATATACTTGAAGAACTTGATATACTTTGATGATAATAGCTAATGTATACATCTTCTAAAGGAAAAATAATTGCAAGTATTAGGTTGTCACTATTATATATTAAAAATAATGACCTGACAGGAGTTCGAGACCAGTCTGACCAACATGGTGAAACCCTGCCTCTATTGAAAGTATAAAAATTAGCTGGGCGTGGTGACAGACACCTGTAATCTCAGCTACTCGAGAGGCTGAGACAGAGGAGTCGCTTGAACCTGGGAGGCAGAGGTTGCAGTGAGCCAAGATCGCGCCACTGCACTCCAGCCTGTGTGACAAGAGCAATACTCTTGTCTCAACAACAACAAAAAAAGAAAAGCCAGGCACGGTGGTTCATGCCTGTAATCCCAGCACTTTGGGAGGCCCAGGCGGGTGGATTATGAGGTCAGGAGTTCGAGACCAGCTTGGCTAACATAGTGAAACCCTGTCTCTACCAAAAATACAAAAGAATTAGCCAGGTATGGTGGCACTCACCTAGTAGTCCCAGCTACTTGGGAGGCTGAGGCAGGAGAATCACTTGAACTTGGGAGGTGGAGGTTGTGGTAAGCTGAGAGTGCGCCACTGCACTCCAGCCTGGGCAATGGAGCGAGACTCCCGTCTCAAAAAAAAAAAAAAAAAAAATGACCTGAATCTAAAATGAAAGTTAAAAACATAAATCATGAGACCGTGACAAAGTTGATTTGGTTTTTGGTTATCTTGGATTGCTGCATGGTTCATTTAGAACAATGGCTTTTAAATAAATTAAGGAATTGAAAATGCTGGAATAATTTATTAATATTATGCCTATTCATTATTGACATCAAGTAGGTAATATATATGGTATAACAGTGTATTTTGAATTAGTATGAACTGATCTTCAGCAAGTGATTGATTTGTAGAAGTAAGAATGAAAGAAACAGTTTTTATGGTGCTAATTTTTTATGACTCTTGTTTAAAAAAGATCTTGTCGCCAGTAATCCCAGCACTTTGGGAGGCTGAGGCGGGTGGATCATGAGTTCAGGAGTTCAAGACCAGCCCAGCCAAAGTGGTGAAACCCCGTGTCTAATAAAAATAAAAATTAGCCGGGTGTGGTGGTGGGCACCTGGAATCCCAGCTACTTGAGAGGTTGAGGCAGTAGAGTTGCTTGAACCCGGGAGGCGGAGGTTGCAGTGAGCTGAGATCGGACCACTGCACTCCAGGCTGGGCAACAAAAATGTGAAAATTCATCTCAGAAAAAAGAATGCAATTGAGATATTCTTGTTAACTTGGGCAAAGGTTTTATATCCCTTTAAAAACTAAAATAAAAAGGTTTTAGCTAGTTTTTCTGCTAGCTAAAGACTAGAATAACCCTGTAGAAAATTATATACCATATTAAAATGATGTATCTTGTGTTCTGCAGAAATCTTACTAAGCTATAAACATTTGACAACAGAGAAAATCCTGTTCTCCAAAGTAGTTTCTTACTAACTGATGCATACTACCTTTTCTAGGTACACGTTTGTGACTCTATTCTCAGGGTATCAATTTTGCATTTTGACCAAAAAAGGAAATTGAAATCTTTGGCCATAATAACCTTGATGGCTTCAGGCATAGTTTTAAATATTTGTGTGTCTGACACAAACAATATTTTTTAATATATATTTTTTATATATTTTTCAGAAGCAAAAATAACAATAACAAGATAGGCACAGTGACAAGACATTGACACACACCTGTAGTACCAGCTACTTGTGAGGCTGAGGTGGGCAAATCAGTGAATTGCTTGAGTCCAGGAGTTGGTGGTCACAATGAACTATGATCATTTATGAATAGTCACTGCTGATGAATAGCCACTGCACTCCGGCCTTGGCAACATAGGGAGGCCTCATCTAAAAAACAACTGAATGCAGTACCTCATGCCTGTAATCCCAGCACTTTGGGAGGCTGAGGTGGGCTGATCACTTGAGCCCAAGAGTTCCAGACCAGCCTGGGCAACATGGTGAAATTCCACTGCTACAAAATACAGAAATTAGGCTGGGTGTGGTGGCTCATACCTGTAAAACCAGCACTTTGGGAGGCCAAGGCAGATGGGTCACCTGAGGTTAGGAGATTGAGACCAGCCTAGCCAGTAAGGTGAAACCCTGATTTTACCAAAAATAGAAAAATTAGCTGGGCATGGTGGCCGGCGCCTATAATCCCAGCTACTCAGGAGGCTGAGGCACGAGAATCACTTGAACCTGGGAGGCAGAAGTTGCAGTGAGCCAAGATCACACCACTGCACTCCAGCCTGGGTGACAGAGTGAGACTCTAATATCTAAAAAATAATAATAATAATACAGAAACTAGCCTGGCATAGTGGTGTGCACCCATAGTCCCAGCTACTTTTGGGGCTAAGGCAGGAGGATCACTTGAGCCTAGGAGGTCAAGGCTGCAGTGAGCCAAAATTGCGCCACTGCACTCCAGCCTGGGTGACAGTGAGACCCTGTCTCTAAAAAGTAAGTAAATAAATAACTAAGAGGACAACTAAAGGTCTAGGATACTTTGTTCAGCTTCCCTTTATCTTTCTTTTTCTGCTAAAATGAGGAAATTGAAAATGTTCTTTAAAATTCTGATTCCATTAGGTCCTCAAATTGGCATTTTAGTTAACAAAAGCTGTCCTTCAGTTCTCACAGTTTTCATTGAAGTGATGTTTCACAGCATAAATACTATATACCTGTATTAATCTGTTTTGATGCTGCTGATAAAGACATACCCAAGACTGGATAATTTGTAATGAAAATGAGGTTTAATGGACTTACAGTTCCAGGTGGCTGAGGAGGCCTCACAATCATGGTGGAAGGCAAAGGGCACATCTTACATGGCGGCAAGAGAGAATGAGAACCAAGCAAAAGGGGTTTCCCCTTAAAAAACTATCAGTGCTCATGAGACTCATTCACTACTATGAGAACGGTAGGGGGGAAACCGCCACCATGATTCATTTATATACCACCAGGTCCACAGCCAAACCATATCATTCTGCCCCTGGTCCCTCCCAAATATCATGTCCTCACATTTCAAAACCAGTCATGCCTTCCCAACAGTCCCCCACCGTCTTAACTCGTTTCAGCATTAACTCAAGAGTCCACAGTCCAAAGTCTCATCTGAGACAAGGCAAGTCCCTTCCACCTCTGAGCCTGTAAAATCAAAAGCAAATTAGTTACTTCCTAGATACAATGTGGGTACAGGCATTGGGTAAATACAGCCATTGCAAATGGGAGAAATCGGCCAAAACAAAGGGGCTACAGGCCCCATGCAAGTCTGAAATCCAGTGGGGCAGTCAAATCTCAAAGCTCCAAAGTGATCTTTGCCTCCTTTGTCACACGTCCATGTCACGTTGATGTAAGAGGTGGGCTCCCACAGCCTTGGGCAGCTGTGCCCCTGTGGCCTTGCAGGGAACAGCCCCCCTCCCAGCTGCTTTCACAGGCTGGTGTTGTCTGTGGCTTTTCCAGGTGCACAGTGCAAGCAGTTGGTGGATCTACCATTCTGGCGTCTGGAGGATGGTGGCCCTTTTCTCACAGCTCCACTAAGTAGTGCCCCAGTAGGGACTCTGTGGGGGGCCTCCAACTCCACATTTCCCTTCTGCACTGCCCTAGCAGAGGTTCTCTGTGAGGGCCCTGCTCCTGCAGCAATCTCCTGCCTGGACATCCAAGTGTTTTCATATATCCTCTGAAATCTAGGTGCAGGTTCCCAAACCTCAGTTCTTGACTTGTGTGCGCTCACAGGCTCAACATCACGTGGAAGCTGCCAAGGCTTGGTACTTGCATCCTCTGAAGCCGTGGCCTGAGCTGTACCTTGGCACCCTTTAGCCATGGCTACAGTGGCTGGGACACAGGGCACCAGGTCCCAAGGCTGCACACAGCAGGGGGCCCTGAGCCCAGCCCACAAAACCATTTTTTCCTCCTAGGCCTCTGGGCCTGTTATAGGAGGGGCTGCTGCAAAGGTCTCTGACATGCCCTGGAAACATTTTCCCCACTGTCTTGGTGATTAACATTTGGCTCCTTTTTTTTTTTTTAAGACAAGAGTTTCACTCTTGTTGCCCAGGCTGGAGTGCAATGGCACAATCTCGGCTCACTGCAACCTCTGTCTCCTGGGTTCAAGTGATTCTCCTACCTCAGCCTCCAGAGTAGCTGGGATTCCAGGCACATGCCACCACACCTGGCTAATTTTGTATTTTTAGTAGAGATGGAGTTTCTCCATGTTGGTAGGGCTGGTCTCAAACTCCCAACCTCAGGTGATCTGCCTGCCTAGATACAATGGGGGTACAGGCGGGAAGAGAGAATGAGAACCAAACAAAAGGGGTTTCCCCTTAAAAAACCATCAGTTCTCATGAGACTCATTCACTACTATGAGAACAGTATGGGGGAAACCGCCTCCATGATTCATTTATGTACCACCAGGTCCACGGCCAAACCATATCATTCTGCCCCTGGTCCCTCCCAAATATCATGTCCTCACATTTCAAACCCAATCATGCCTTCCCAACAGTCCCCCACAGTCTTAACTCATTTCAGCATTAACTCAAAAGTCCACAGTCCAAAGTCTCATCTGGGATTACAGGCGTGAGCCACCGCACCTGGCAGCTCCTCATTACTTATGCAAATTTCTGCAGCCAGCTTGAATTTCTCCTCAGAAAATGGGTTTTTCTTTTCTATCACATAGGCTGCAAATTTTCTGAATTTTTATTCTCTGTTTCCCTTTTAAAATGGAATACTTTTAACAGCACCCAAGTCACCTCTTGAATGGTTTGCTGCTTAGAAATTTCTTCCTCCAGAGGCTGGGTGCAGTGGCTCATGCCTGTAATCCCAGCACTTTGGGAGGCTGAGGCTGGCAGATCACAAGGTCAAGAGATCGAGACCATCCTGGCCAACATGGTGAAACCCCATCTCTACTAAAAATACAAAAATTAGCTGGGCATGGTGGCATGCGCCTGTAGTCCCAGCTATTTGGGAGGCTGAGGCAGGAGAATTGCTTGAACCCAGGAGGTGGAGGTTGCAGTGAGCTGAGATCATGCCACTGCACTCCAACCTGGGTAACAGAGCGAGACTCCATCTCAAAAAAAAAAGAAATTTCTTCTGCCAGATACCCTAAATCATCTCCCTCAAGTTCAAAGTTCCACAAATCTCCAGGGCAGAGGCAAAATGCTGCCAGTCTTTCTGCTAAAAGATAGCAAGAGTCACCTTTACTCCAGTTCCCAACAAATTCCTCATCTCCATCTGAGACCACCTCAGCCTGGATTTCATTGTCTATGTCATTATCAGCATTTTGGTCAAAGCCATTTAGCAAATCTCTAGGAAGTTCCAAACTTTCCTACATTTTCCTGTCTTATTCTGAGCCCTCCAAACTGTTCCAACCTCTGCCTGTTACCCAGTTCCAAAGTTGCTTACACATTTTTGGGTATCTTTACAGCAGCACCCCACTCTACCAGTACCAATTTACTGTATTAGTCTGTTTTCATGCTGCTGATAAAGACATACCCAAGACTGGGTAATTTATAATGAAAAAGGTTTAACTGACTCACAGTTCCATGTGGCTGGGGAGGCCTCACAATTATGGTGGAAGGCAAAAGGCACATCTTACATGGCGGTAGACAGGAGAAAATAAGAACCAAGCAAAAGGGGTTTCCCCTTACAAAACCATCGGCTCTCATGAGACTTATTTGCTACCATGAGAACAGTGTGGGGTAAACTGCCCCCATGATTCAATTACCTCCCACCAGGTCACTCCCACAACACGTGGGAATTATGGGAGCTACAATTCAAGATGAGATTTGGGTGGGGACACAGCCAAACCAAATACCAAAATTAAATCCCTTAATAATTTGAACACATTTCCATTTGTTTTTCACTAGTGTTAAAATTGACTCCATTTTTTTTATATACTCCCAACTTAGGCCACTAGCTAGCTCTAATACTGTACATCATTGAATTCTTCCTGAATTTTATTATAATGTTAAATATATGTAACCATAAAACTAGGTGTAGCTTCCCTAAGCTTACAGTACTCATGTAATTACAAGACAACAGATTGAGAAATTAAATATCACAAACTACAAAATGAAGAAAGGGGAAATTAATGATTTTTTATTTATTAATTTTTTTTTGAGACAGGGTCTTTGCTCTGTCACCCAGGGTGGAGTGCAGTGGTGCAGTCATGGCTCACTGCAACCTTGACCTGGGCTTAGGCAATCCTCCCACCTCAGTCTCCTGAGTAGTTGGGACTATCAGAGTGTGCCACAACACTCAGCTAATTTTTTATTTTATTTCATTTATTTTTTGAGATGGAGTTTTACTCTGTCACCCAGGTTGGAGTGCAGAGACATGATGTCAGCTCATTGCAACCTCCACCTCCTGGGTTCAAGCAATTCTCCTGCCTCAGCCTCCCAAGTCCGGGACCACAGGCATGTGCCCAGCTAATTTTTGTATTTTTAGTAGACATGGGTGATTCACGCCTGTAATCCCAGCACTTTGGGAGGCTGAAGCGGGCAGATTACTGAGGTCAGGAGATCAAGACCAGCCTGGCCAACACAGTGAAACCCTGTCTCTACTAAAAATACAAAAATCAGCCAGGTGTGGTGGCATGCGCCTGTAGTCCCAGGTACTTGGGAGGCTGAGGCAGGAGAATTGCTTGAACCTGGAAAGTGGAGGTTGTGGTGAGCCAAGACTGTGCCACTGCACTCCAGCCTGGGGGACAGAGTGAGACTCTGTCTCAAAAAAAATAAAAAAATAAAAATAAAAAGAGAGATGGGTTTTCACCATGTTGGCCAGGCTGGTCTCAAACTCCTGACCTCAAGTGATCCACCTGCCTCGGCCTCCCAGAATGCTGGGATTACAGGCGTAACCCACTGTGCCCAGCCAATTTTTTAATTTTTTGTGGCGACAAGGTCTCACTGTGTTACCCAGGCTGGTCTTGAACTCCCGGGCTCAAGTGATCCTCCTGCCTTGGCCTCCCAGAAGTGCTGGCATTACAGGTGTAAGCTACGCTGCCCAGACAGAAATTAATGATTTAAATGTGATAGATGTCAGTGTTCTGAAAGTATCATATTTAATGGTATATAAGATACAAAGGTATATATATGCCCAGTGCGTCACAATTTTCTGGAGAAATTTTTTAGAAAAACTTAAATTCTTTTTATCATGTAATGTGTGTTATATAAACCATTATTTTGTTAAAGTAAATACAGTATGTTACAATGTGAGAGTAAGTCCTAAATTCTAATATGCAGTAATAATGTACTAATATTATTAGTAATGTGAAATATAGTATCACATAACTAAAAAGAAATATAATGTTATACATGAATACTGATAAACAGGTGGCAACAAAACCAGGAAATTTGCTGGAGCTAAAGCCCCATAATATGCATATTAATGTAACAGTAAAATTAATATGTTAGTATTTTAGTGAATTTAGGAAATCTAAACAGCAAATCATAATATAAAATAAATTTGAATGAATTTATTTTACAGGTAGCTCTGGTACATATACACATACAAGCAAATATTTCAGTAAAAAATGGAACAAAGTATTGAAAATTAAAATGTGAAGGAATTTCAACTTGATGCTTATGTAGAGTAAAATATTTTAGTATTTGAATACATAGAGCAGCCAGAGAATTTGAATGAGGTCTAACAAAAACAACCATGTCAGTGAGAATCATGGTTAAATAACAATATAATTACTGATCTTCCTCAAGACTTACAAATAGTTATTGATAAATGGTTATTGGTAAAGCCAAGTAAATGATCATATCCAAAACCAGAAGGCCATCATCACAGCTCAAGTCTACATGATTTGATCTCTTTATCACTATCATTCTTTGGATTCACTAGATTAGTCATCATCCTCAAAATTCTGCCCCAAGTTCTAATTACGTTCCAAACATTTAGGGGTTACATGAAGCTTGAACCTACTACCTTCTTTGCTTTTGAGCCATGAGTTGTAGGAATGATGAGTTTACACCTTACATGCTGGGGATTAATTTAAACTTTACCTCTAAGTCAGTTGGGTAGCCTTTGGCTTATTTTTGTAGCTAATTTTGTAGTTAATGGATGCACTGTGAATCTTGCTATGATAGTTTTCCTCCACACTTTGCCACTAGGGGTAGGTAGGTACTCAGTTTTCAGTAATTGCTTACCTAAGACCCTAAGCCCTATTTCTCTTGTACTGGCCTTTATCTGTAATATGGGCATATTTAATACAATATAATTTTTGGAGTTTTTTTGTTTGTTTGTTTGTTTTTTTGAGACGGAGTCTTGCTCTGTCGCCCAGGCTGGAGTGCAGTGGTGCCATCTCGGCTCACTGCAAGCTCCACCTCCCGAGTTCACGCCATTTTCCTGCCTCAGCCTCCCGAGTAGCTGGGACTACAGGCGCCCGCCACCATGCCCGGCTAATTTTTTGTATTTTTGGTAGAGACGGGGTTTCACCGTGTTAGCCAGGATGGTCTCGATCTCCTGACTTCGTGATCCACCTGCCTCGGCCTCCCAAAGTTCTGGGATTACAGGTGTGAGCCACCACGCCTGGCCAATTTTTGGAGTCTTTTAAAGTAAAAATATGTCTTGTAAGCTGGTAACTATGGTACATTTCCTTTTATTAATGTGGTGCTGACGGTCATATAGGTTCTTTTGAGTTTGGCATGCATATGCTACTTTTTGCAGTCCTTTCATTACGTTTTTCTCTCTTCATTTGAAGAGCATGTTATATCTTTTAGCTTCACTTGGCTTAAAAGGTTCTCTCATTAGCCTAACACAGTGCATTGTTGGTACCACTTGGATCATAAATGGAAAAACAGTCAAGAAATTGCACAGTAATACTTGTTTGTAAGAGGGATGATTCAGGTAAATCTGACACTAAGAAACTCCCCTACCTGAGGTCTGAGATTCCTCTGACATTGCTGTATATAGGCTTTTCCTTTGCAGCCTGTGACTGCGGACTATTTTTCTTAAGCAAGATATGCTAAAGTTTTGTGAGCCTTTTTCCAGAGAGAGGTCTCATATCTGCATCAAGTGAGAACATATAATGTCTGCATGTTTCCATATTTCAGGAATGTTTGCTTGTGTTTTATGCTTTTATATAGAAAGGGAAACTTGTTCCTCAGTGACCCAAAAGAGGTGGGAATTGTTATTGGATATCATCATTGGCCCACGCTTTCTGATCTTGGGAAATCAATTAAGGGGTTCATAATCTCAATTCTGTCAGAATTGGTACAAGAAATAGCTGCATGTTTCTTGACATTCCACTTGGTAGGAAATAAGAATGTGAAACTCTTCAGTTGGTGTGTGTCCCTTGTTTTTTGCAATTTCCTTCTTACTGTGTTAAAAAAAAGTATGATCTTGCTCTGAGAGGTGAGGCATTCTTAATCATGATCTTTAAAGATCAATAATATAATCCTTTCAAGGATTATGTCTTTATTATAATAAAGATAATTTGTCTTTAACAGAATCAATAATATAATCCCTTAAAGGATTATATCTTTGCTGGGCGCAGTGGCTCACACCTGTAATCTCAGCACTTTGGGTGGCCAAGGTGGAAGGATCACCAGGTCAGGAGTTCGAGACCAGTCTGGCCAACATAGTGAAACCCCATCTCTATTAAAAGTACAAAAAATAAGCTGGGTGTGGTGGTGTGCGCCTGTAATCCCAGCTACTCGGGAAGCTGAGGCAGGAGAATCACGTGAAGCCAGGAGGTTGAGGTTGCATTGAGCCAAGATCGTGCCATTGCACTCCAGCTCAGGTGACAGTGCAAGACTCTGTCTAAAAAAAAAAAAGATTATATCTTTATATTTGTTATAGATTCTTATCAGAAGACACTCAGGGTTCTACAGATTTTAGATGAAGATGCACAGCTCTCCAACATTAAAATTACTGAGTCTAGCATAGTGTGCAAAGAAAGCTAGTTATTTTATGCCTAATACCATACAGAAAATTCTAGGCCGGGCATGGTGGCTCACACCCGTAATTCCAGCACTTTGGAAGGCTGAGGCGGGTGGATCACTTGAGGCCAGGAGTTTGAGACCAGCCTGGCCAACATGGTGAAACCCCTTTCTGGGAAAATACAAAAATTAGCTGGGTGTGGTGATGTGTGCCTGTAGTCCCAGCTTGGGACCCGAGGTGGGAGGATGACTTGAGCCTAGGAGATCGAGGCTGCAGTGAACCAAGAGCACACCACTGCAATCCAGCCTGGCTGACAGAGTGAGACTGTCTCAAAAAAAAAAAAAGAAAATTTTGGTGATTGGATATCACTGGTATATTCTCACCACACACACACATATACACACACACACACACACACACACAGACACACACACACACAAAATGACCAAATTTTAATTAACAAAACAAAACCTTACATAACATCAAATCTAAAAATTCACTTGGTATTTTCATCTGCTTCTTACATATAGAGCTTTAAAGCTTACTAAAAGACTTTTAAAAAGAAACATACTTTACTCATTTCCATCCCAATCTTTCCAAACAACATACTCACCTTTGGTGTGGAAATTTCTTGCCTTGCTAACACTTACTGGCCTTGTATTTTTTGACATTTTCATTCTCAGTGGGGCGGAATGGCTAAGTGTGTAGGTGGTGGAATCAGAATGCCTGGGTTTCAATCCCAGCTCTGCTGCTTACCAGCTGCGTCATTGGAGCAAGTTGCTTAACTTCTCTTTGTTTCCTCATCTATAACATGTTGGTAGTTACAGTAATACTTCAGAATTGTTGTGAGGAATAAGAGTTAATACAAAGAAAGCAAAGTACCTGGCATATTGTGCTCCATAAGTGAAACCACTACCATGATTTTAATAACTTCTTCAGCCTGGGCAACATGGCAAAACCTCATCTCTACAAAAAATATAAAAATTAGCCAGGTGTGATGGTGCACGCCAGCTACTCAGGAGGCTGAGGTGGGAGGATCGTCTGAGTCTGCAGTGAGCCATAATTGTGCCACTGCACTCCAGCCTGGGTGATACAGTAAGGCCCTGTCTCAAAAAAAAAAAAAATTTCTTTATGCTTAGACTGAACCTAAAATGCATTTTTATCATCTTTTTTTCTTGTGCATTATTTTTGATGAAAATATATTGTCCTGTTTGACGGATAACTTAAAAAATATTCTCTATCAAAGTATATATATGTAGCTATGTTAAAACCCTAAGAATGTCTTGCTTATTTGATGAACATTCCTGGTTATCAAATTTTATTCAGATTTATTTTCCCAGCCTTACGCAGAAATGGTTCAATCCAAATTTACCTTTTTAGCTCTATATGTATCATTAAATGATAAATTTAGACCACATTATGTTTTCAAGTAGATAAATTATCATAATACTTGAATTTATTTTTGTCATAGTGCTACGATACAATTTATGTTACAAAGTGAAAGAAGGAAAAATTTGGCACATTGCCTTGGTGCCTACTTTTGGTTGAGCTATAACAGTTTGGAAATAATGACAAAAATATAAATGCCCAAAATAAAACCATTAGAATTTCTATGCTTTTATGTTGCTTTGAGTTGTTGATTTGTTTTGTTTTTGTTTTTTTGAGACGGAGTCTCGCTCTGTCGCCCAGGCTGGAGTGCAGTGGCGCGGTCTCGGCTCACTGCAAGCTCCGCCTCCCGGGTTCACGCCATTCTCCTGCCCCAGCCTCCCGAGTAGCTAGGACTACAGGCACCCTCCACCATGCCCGGCTAATTTTTTGTATTTTATAGTAGAGACGGGGTTTCACCGTGTTAGCCAGGATGGTCTCGATCTCCTGACCTCGTGATCCACCTGCCTCCGCCTCCCAAAGTGCTGGGATTACAGGCGTGAGCCACCGTGCCCAGCCCGAGTTGTTGATTTGTAATAAACTGCTCTTCAATTGCATATTTGTGTTAAAAATAACTTTTTAGGAAATACTTCCAGTTCACGTTAGAATATAACTTGTACTTTGAATTTTCAGTAAACTAAGAAATACACTTGTAAACTGTGAAAATATATTCTGCTTCGGCAATGAAAATTGTAATTTGAGGCCAGGCGTGGTGGCTCACGCCTGTAATCCCAGCACTTTGGGAGGCTGAGGTGGGTGGATCATCTGAGGTCGGAAGTTCGATACTAGCCTGGCCAACATGGTGAAACCCCGTCTCTACTAACAATACAAAAATTAGCCGGGCGTGGTAGTGCACAACTGTAATCCCAGCTACTTGGCAGGCTGAGGTGGGGGAATCGCTTGAACCCGGGAGGCGGATGTTGCAGTGCGCCAAGATTGCGCCATTGCACTCCAGCATGGGCGAGACCCCATCTCAAAAAAAAAAAAAAAGAAAAAAAAAAAAAGAAAATTGTAATTTGATATTTAATTGCCACTTTGGAAAATAAAATCATGCATTTATAAATATCCCACAAAGTTTTAGTAATAAAGATTGTTGATTGCCCTGCTTGCCAGTAAGAAGGAAGAGATTTTGAATACATATAATGCAGAACTGTGTTGTTTATGAATGCCAATTCATGAAGTCTTAACAATTGGTTCTTTATTTTTGTTTTCAATTTATGGCCGAGTTTGGTTTTGCTGTTTTGGACTGTCTCAATTCCCTGCTGATGCCACCATACAGAGTCAGATCAGGTACTAACTTGTTTACTTCAGCAGCAACCTAACTTGATTTTATTACCAGGATAGAGAGCAATATGGATTTCCAACTAGTTTTTAAGGCGTAGATGGTTTTCAAATGATTATTTGTTTTTTAAAGTTTTTGGTTTTGTTTTTAGGTTCCAGTTATACATAGAATAGGAAGTGTACAATAACATTAGGCAGAGGGTAAGAAGAAGAACTTTGGCACAGAAGAGAAAGGAATATTTAATGTTTGGGCCTGCTGTTGTTATGATGAAAAACATTTACAAGGTCATACAACTTTAGGGAGCATTTCTGAATTGAGACTAGTATGAAAATGGAATTTAAAGTATCAAATGAAGCCTCCCATAGCCAAAATAATGTATGTTTTGGTTTTGCCCCCTACATATTTGTGAAAACTTTCATGCTAAAACAACAATAAACCATTTACCTGCAGAACCTCAGACTTGTTTGATGTTGAAGTCATGCAGTAATTGCATGATTTTTTACTTTGGTTGAACATTGCGAAAGACGGAAAAAATCTGGGACGCCCCCTCTAACACACGCACACGACTTTAAGACACAGATAAAACATTCCTTACATTTGTCAAGATGGAAGCTTACTACTGCCCTTTGCTCTCCTTCAGGTCTTTTCACTTAACACTTTCTACAGTTATACTTAGGTATTTCAGACAAGAGTAAGCAAATATCACGCCTGGGGTTCTTCTTTCGAGGGTATTTTGGCTGGACTGTCACCCACGTTTGGAATGGAAAGTGCAGCACGAGCCGTACATTTTACATTTTTCAGCAACCACATCCCATTACTAGCCTTTGAAGTACAACGACACAGCTGTCTTCATTTTACAAGTGCAAAAACCGAGGTCCTGCGGGGTGACTGCCCCGGACGCCGCTGGTGACGGGCTGCGCCGAGGTCGAGACGCCAGGCTTCAGGTACACGTACCAGGAATGACGTCACAGGCGGTGCCAGGCGGGGATCCACGAGCTCTGGATGCTTGCTTGGCCGGAAGCGACGCCCCGCAAGGACCCGCCCCGCCCCGCCCCGCGCGAGCCGGTAGTTGCGCCTCCCAGACTGCAGGCGGCCAGCTCTCGGGGTGCGGAGCCAGGCGGGCTAGGCGAGGCGCGGGCTGGCCCCGCCCCTCAGGCCGGGAGTCCCCTTCTCAGAGACTTGGCTAGGCGCGGCGCGAGGCGGGCGCTGCGGGTGAGTCCCACTTCCCGACAGCCTGGCTCGGCCAGCGACTGGGCGGGGAGACCAAGGATGGAAGTGGGCTTACCGGCCATTACCCTCTTTCTCACCAGCGCCAGCAGCCCTGTGGTGGCGACGACGATGGACCAGGAGCCAGTGGGCCGTGTGGAACGAGGAGAAGCCGTCGCAGCCTCGGGAGCTGCGGCCGCCGCGGCATTCGGGGAATCTGCAGGGCAGGTAGGTGGGGCCGCCGAGGCTGACTTCCGGGGAGCCGAGCCGCCTCCTTGCCTTCTCCGCGGGCCGCTCTTTTAGCCTGCGCGGCCGTCCTCCGAGCAGGCCGCCCCAGCTTTGGAGTTCCTCCTCACTGCACCCCTGTTTCTGCTCAGTGAGACCAGCTTGTGGGAAGGAGCGACCCCCGCCTCACTCACCAACCCCTTGGCTGGCAGCACAGCAGACTCTGGGGCGGCCTCGGGTTCCTGGGGTGATAGTCCAGCTTCTGGTCTACCAGAGGAAGAAGGAAGGCGTGTCCCCCAAAGGCTGTCCTTGCAGTAGCTGGAAGCCAGGTGAGGGCGGCTTCAACCACTTCTCAGTCTCTTCTGGTGCGAGCGCCTGCCTTGGCATCTGCCCTTTGCTTGGCATATGCCAAACGTTTACCAGCTTTAATTCACTGGATCCTTACAGTAACCGCTCGAGGTGGGTGTTAGCCCCATTTCATCGCCGAGGCAACTAAGGCTCCGAGCTGCGCTGTCCAACATAAATAGAATGCAAGCTGCATTGAAAATTGTAATTTAAAATTTTCCAGTAGGCACGTTTTAAAAAAGTGAAACCGATATTAATTTTAATAGCATATCTTATTTAACCTAATTTATCAAAACAATTTCAACCTAAAATTACTATGAAAGTTATTAATGAAGTATTTGCATTCTCTTTTGGAGTCTTTTCTAAGTCTTTTAAATCCTGGGTGCATTTTACACGCACAGCATATCGCAGTTCTGGCTGACCACATTTCAAGTGCGCATTAGCCACATGTGGCTAGTGGTTACTGTATTGGACAGCGCTGGTTTAGAGAGTTAAAGTTTCTTGCAACTTTTCAGTATTAGACAAAAAGACACTTTGGGAGGCCAAGGCGGGTGGATCACCTGAGGTCAGGAGTTCAAGACCAGTCTGGCCAACATGGTGAAACCCCTTCTCTACTAAAAATACAAAAATTAGCTGGGCGTGGTGGCGCTCGCCTGTAGTCCCAGCTACTCGGGAGGCTGAGGCAGGAGAATTGCTTGAACCCTGGAGGTGGAGGTTGCAGTGAGCCGAGATCACGCCACTGCACTCCAGGCTGGAGACAGAGCGAGACTCCGTCTCAAAACAGCAACAACAACAACAACAAAAAAACCCTTGAGTTGCTCATGTGTGTAAGTCTTCCCATCCTCCATGAGAATGAAGCTTTTTCAGTAGCTTCATTTTTGAGACTAAGTACCTGAATGTTAGTAAGACATTTCCCCCAAACTGTGAGTATATCTCTGTGTATCTCTTATAGTATAAGATGTCGTTTGCATTAACAAAAGCTTATCCAGCCTGGGCAACAGAGCAAGAACCCATCTCTTAAATAAAAAACTAAAGAAACCCCAAAAACAAAAAACACAACTTTCCCACATACCAAACTCTATATGGAATATGTTTTTTCCCTCCTACTTAAGAAGGGGATTCAGGGGACAACATGAATTGATAAGGAAGCCACGTCATTTTCAGTTGAGTTGAGACCTATTGTTGGCAAGTGCACTTACACTTAACCTTTGAGTCCATGGCGCTTGATATGTTTTTCAATTTGATTTTTCCTGTTGTTACAAGAATTGTTTTTTTAAAATCACTACCTCCGCCCTGGATCTAATAGCAAAGTAAACACACGTGTACTTATATACCAGCTAAATGTTGTTTGAAGTGAGAGGCTCTTTGATTCGGGTTAGTGATATTATGTTGTTTTCACATTCTTGGTTAACAAATAACTACTTAAACAGTAAAGAAGGCTGTAGAACAAAAGATAAAAATTCACAGGAATACCCCACCACCACCCTTTCTTCATGTTCTCATTCCCCAAAGGTAACTATTAAGTTTTGGTGTAGTCTCTCTGGAATTTTATCATTCAATATTATATATTTCTTATATATTATATATATTATTAAATATTAAATATCTCTTCTTTCTTGTTAAACACCAATGAGTTCCGTTTTCTGATTTGCCCTTTGTGCTTTCAGATTCACATTCCTGAATCAGAAACATCTTTGGGAACTCCAGTTCTATGCCCAGGGGGTTGAGCACAGTAACAGGGAAGAAGCCAGGGAAGTGGACATCTCAGGAGATGGAGAGGCCGCTATCTTACACTTCTTCCCAAGTTTGGCAGAACTGAGAAATCCCTAGTGCAATGTAGGGAAAGGGAGTAAGAGATAGGAGATAGGGTCTAGAATTAGGCCTCCAAACAGGCCATCCAGTACCTTTTTTTTTTTTTTTTTTTTTTTAAGACGGAGTCTCACTCTGTGGCCCAGGCTGGAGTGCAGTGGCATGATCTTGGCTCACTGCAACCTCCACCTCCCGGGTTCACGCAATTCTCTTGCCTCAGCCTCCTGAGTAGCTAGGACTACAGGCGCACGCAACCACATCTGGCTAATTTTTGTATTTTTAGTAGAGGTGGGGTTTCACCATCTTGGTCAGGCTGGTCTTGGAAGTCCTGACCTCGTGATCCACCTGCTGCCTCGGCCTCCCAAAGTGCTGGGATTACAGGTGTGAGCCACCGCACCCGGCCTCCTGTTGTGACATTCTATCCAGCAGCTTCTCTGAATAGACTTTTAACCAGAATCTCAGCCTCAATGTTTTTAAAGGAGTTAAAATTTCAGTACCACTCAGTGATTGATTTATTTGGTACCTCTGTTACCAAACACTTACTATGTGCCAGGAACTCTAGGCTGAAAGATATAGCAGTACCTACCCCCATGTTGCTAATAGCCTAGTTGGGGAAGATGACAAAGAATAAATTCTAAGTCTAGTATGTGTTTTAAAGAAGTCTGGGTGCCATGGGAGTATATACAAAAAATTGCCATTAAAACCAGATCCTGAGCTGGGCAGGGTGGCTCACACCTATAATCCCAGCACTTTGGAAGGCTGAGGCCAGTGGATCACTTGAGGTCAGGAGTTCGAGACCAGCCTGGCCAACGTGATGAAACCCTCATCTCTACTAAAAATAGAAAAATTAGCTGGGCATTATGGCTCACGCCTGTAGTCCCAGCTACTCGGGAGGCTGAGGCAGGAGAATCGCTGAAACCCAGGAGGTAGAGGTTGCAGTGAGCCAAGATTGCACCACTGCACTCCAGCCTGGATGACAGAGCAAAACTCCTTTTCAAAAAAGAAAAAAACAGATCCTGAGAATAAAGATAAGCACATTTATAGTTTGGTTAACTATAAAATGGAGTAAAATGTTAATTGACATGGTACCTCATAATTTCCTGGTGTTATGAAACTATCTTTCAGATCTTTGGGGTTCGTTATGGAATTTGCATAATTGGCGGTGAAATTTTTCTTACTTGCAGATTTGTAAAATGAAGCATTTGGAAAATTCACAGTGTAACTTTTTTTGTTTTTTGAGACAGAATCTCACTCTGTTGCCCAGGCTGAAGTTCATGGCGCGATCTCGGCTCGCTGCAACCTCCACTTCCCGGGTTCAAGCAATTCTCCTGCCTCAGCCTCCTGTGTAGCTGGGATTATAGGCACGCTCCACCGCGCCTGGCTAATTTTTGTATTTTTTTAGTAGAGGTGGGATTTCACCATGTTAGCCAGGGTGGTCTCACACCCTTGACCTCAAGTTGTCTGCCCGCCTCAGTCTCCCAAAGTGCTGGGGTTACAGGCATGAGCCACCATGCCCAGCCACAGTGTAAATTTTATTTGTAATTATTGGATTTCTGGTTCAAGTTGATGTTTGAAAAATAAAAAAAGAAAAATATTTTAAAAATATAATTATTGGGAATTTTGTATCAAATGATTTTCTGGTTGGTTTTACCTGTTAGTGCTTCCTTCATTGCCCCCCACCCCGCCTCCCAAGTAGAGGTTGGAATCATTATCCCTAATCTGAAATACTCTAAAATCTGAAGCTTTTTGAGCACTGACATTCCTTCCTTTGCCTGTGTCATAGAAGGAAAAAATTAAGCCAATGAGAGATTGCTAGAGGTAGCAGTGAGAAGCCTCTACTGTCTTGGGGGTGGGATAGGGTGGGGCATGGTGGTATACTGTGAAGGATCTGAGCTCTCTATTCACTGACTGGAGCTGTTGCATTGACATTAGATCCATCCAGTTAGTAGGATGACTGGAGATCTAACTTAGCTCATCTGTCTTTCCTTTGCATAGGAAATTAAGGGATCCAAAAAGCTGAGTCATGGTCCAAAAGGAAACGTTGATGTCAGGACAGCCATAGCCAAATTTTATCTCAAGGGTAAACATGAGACTGGGTAGGGATGGCTGTCAGTGCCTGGGGATTGGTGGGGGTTGGGGGTGGGTAGAAGAAAAGTGTCCTGGGTTAACTACTTGTTTATTTTTTTCATGGACACAATAAATGACTTGATCTTTCCTTGTTAAGGGCTGGGATTTATTTGAACCCTCAGGACAGGCTAGAAAGAATTGTGACTTTTTTTCATGTTAATACATAGGTAGCCTATGTTACCAAATTTTATTTTTTAAGATAGTTTATTATTTTTATTTTTTGAGATGGAGTCTCGCTCTGTGACCCAGACTGGAGTGCAGTGGCACGATCTCAGCTCACTGCAACCGCCACCTCCCGGGTTTAAGTGATTCTCATTCCTCAGCTTCCCGAATAGCTGGGACTACAGGTGCGTGCCACCACACCCAGCTAATTTTTGTTTTTTTAGTGGAGACAGGGTTTCACCATGTTGGCCGGGCTGGTCTCCAACTCCTGACATCAGGTTATCTTGCCTTGGCCCCCCAAATTGCTGCCATTATAGGCCTGAGCCACAGCACCCAGCCTTATTTTTATTTTTTTGAGACAGTCTGGCTCTGTTGCCCAGGCTTGAGTGCAGTGGTGTGATCTCGGCTCACTGCAACATCCACCTCCTGGGTTCAAGTGATTCTCATGCCTCAGCCTCCCAAGTAGCTGAAATTACATACGTGTACCACCATGCCTAGCTGATTTTTGTATTTTTAGTAAAGTTGGGGTTTTGCCATGTTGGCCAGCCTGGTCTCGAACTCCTCACCTCATGTGATCCTCCTGCCTCAGCCTCCCAAAGTGCTAGGATTACAGGTATGAGCCACCACGCCTGGCCTGTTACCAAATTTTCATGATCTGCAGTTCAAATCCTGGCTAATGACTAAACTTACCTTTGGGAGGTAAAAGGCAGAGAAGAATCATATCTGTTTTCTAAGAAGGACCTTAGAAGATTAAGATGAAACAATGTATAAAAATAAAGTAGCTTATACTTGCATAACTGGGCAGTTCACTGTTTTTATCAGTATAATCCTTTTTTTGGAATAGCAATTCAAAGAGCTTTTCCAGTGGTTGAACAGCAGTCATGGGTTTAAATTATGTTTGCTTATAACCACAAGAATCTTTATAGAGAACAAAATGTTTATACTCTGGACTATCCTAGAGAATTCTACGAACATAGACTGTAATCATGACATTACTGTAGTCCTGTATATGCAAAAAGAATAAAAGCCCTCCTTTGACTACTCCCTTGCCTTCTCCTTCTCCCCCATCTTAGTTTCTACCCATGGGGTAACCACTGTTGCCAGATTTTTCTTCACAATTGTATGTACTGTACCTTTTTGAAATCTGGAAGTTTAAACTTCAGGCAGTTTTCTTTTTTTTTTTTTCGAGACAGAGTCTTGCTCTGTTGCCCAGACTGGAGTACAGTGGCGCGCCTTCCAGGTTCATGCCATTCTTCTGCCTCAGCCTCCTGAGTAGTTGGGACTACAGGCACCCGCTGCTGCGCCCAGCTAATTTTTTATATTTTTAGTAGAGACAGGGTTTCACCATGGTCTCGATATCCTGACCTTGTGATCTGCCTGCCTCAGCCTCCCAAAATGCTGGGATTACAGGTGTGAGCCACCGCGCCTGGCCCAACTTCAGGCAGTTTTCTTAGGAGTTTAAACTTGAGGCAAGAGGACAATGAAAAGAAGCTCTTCACCATCTCCCACTATATATATAGATATATATAGTGTAAATATATAGGAGTAAAATTTGTATTAGAATTCCAGCTCAGGCACAGTGACGTATGCCTGTAATCCTAAAACTTTGGGAGGCTGAAGTGGGAGGATTGCTTAAGGCCAGTAGTTGGAGACCAACCTGGGCAACATAGCCAGACACTGTCCCTATAGAAAAAAAAATTAGCCAAGTGTGGTGGCATGCTCCTATAGTCCCAGGTACTCAGGAGGTGGACACAGAAGGATCACTTGAGGTCAGGAATTTGAGATTGCAGTGAGCCGTGATTGCACTACTGCTCTCCAGCCTAGGCAACAGCCAGACCCTGTCTGGGGGAAAAAAAAAATTCCATAGACTACTAAAGTTTAAGAACTTGTGAAATCTTTTTACTATCAGAAATCTCTTTTGTTACATATGTATTACTGGCCAAGACATCTGGAAGTTCGGAGATACAACGCTGATAATCTGCTTTCCAGATTTGGTTTACAAATGGTGGGTTTTATTTGGTCTGCCATAGTCTTGACACTGTACTCCAGCCTGAGCAATAGAGTGAGACCCTGTCTCAGAACAAACCAAAACTGCTTAAAGATTTATTTCTTTACTACAATAAACCTACCAAAAGTTTTTCACGTGTAATGAAAGAAAATTAATCTCACTTGAAACTCATTTTCTTAAAATATCGTTGATATAGATGAGTAACGAAAGAGGCTTTGAAAATGTAGAACTGGGAGTCATAGGAAAAAAGAAGAAAGTCCCAAGGAGAGTCATCCACTTTGTTAGTGGCGAAACAATGGAAGAATATAGCACAGATGAAGACGAAGTTGATGGCCTGGAGAAGAAAGATGTTTTGCCTACTGTTGATCCGGTAGGTTTGATAATATTGATGATTCTTTGCTCAGTGGGCTTTGTTTTGATTTATTTTTTTTCCCTAAACATTGAGTGGAAGGGACCTTTTGAGGTTTAAATCAACTATATTCTTATTATAAAATTATGTATGGTGATTTTGATAGAAAATAATATTTTTACATGATATGGATGGAAATATTTCCAGCATTTCAGTAGCCTGAAACAGCTTGTTTTTCAGTGTCAGAGTACTGTGTTAGTATGGATAGATTTAAGATTGATCAGCCAGGCGCGATGGCTCACACCTGTAATCCCAGCACTTTGGGAAGCTGAGGTGGGTGGATCACCTGAGGTCAGGAGTTTGAGAACAGCCTGGCCACCATGGCAAAACGCCATCTCTACTAAAAATACAATAAATTAACTGGACGTATTGGTGGACACCTGTAATCCCAGCTACTTGGGAGGCTGAGGCAGGAGAATTGCTTGAATCTGGGAGGTGGAGGTTGCGGTGAACCAAGGTTACGCCATTGCACTCCAGCCTCGGGGACAGAGCGAGACTCTGTCTCAAAAAAAGATTTATCTTACTAAATTGAGTGCTTGAATCCCAGTTCCTTTGATTTAAGGACTGTACTACCATGATAGTTTCCACCCAAAACTTAGGGAGTTGTCAGCTTTTTAAAATACTGCCTCAACAGAGGAATGGCATGAACCCGGGAGGCAGAGCTTGCAGTGAGCCGAGATCGCGCCACTGCACTACAGCCTGGGCAACAGAGTGAGACTCCATCTCAAAAACAAAACAAAACAAAACAAAACAAAAGTTTGCCTCAAGTTTTGATTGGAAGATAAGAATATACATTTCTGAACTTTGTGTGCCTTATCAACTAACTTGGAGAATTTCTAAATTATACAAGATGTGACTATACAATTATGAGACTAGCTATATATTTATAAAGAAATTTTTATTTATTTATAAAGAAATGCCCTTCAAGTAATTATTTTGAGAGTCCAGGTAATCACATATTTACTGACTTTCTAACAGGTACTATTTTAGGTGCCGGTGATATAGCAGTGGGTGATATAAATTTCTGCTCTCATATACTAGTGAGAAGACAGGCAATAAATAAATACATACTATAATTATCAGGCTATGAAAAGTGCTATAAAGAAAATTAAGCATAGTAACAGAATAGAGAATTGTTTATATTTGATTTTAAAAATGTTATTCCTTTTCATCAGATTTGGCTTTAAATATTTGGCTATTAGAAAATCATGCCAGGTGTGGTGGCTGACACCTGTAATCCCAGCGCTTTGGGAGGTCGAGGCAGGCAGATCACCTGAGGTCGGGAGTTCAAGACCAGCCTGACCAACATGGAGAAACCCCATCTCTACTAAAAATACAAAAAAATTAGCCAGGCATGGTGGTGCATGCCTGTAATCCCAGCTACCCGGGAGGCTGAGGCAGGAGAATCGCTTGAACCCAGGAGGCGAAGGTTGCGGTGAGCCAAGATCGTGCCATTGCACTCCAGCCTGGGCAATAAGAGCGAAACTTGGTCTCAAAAAATAAAATAAAATAAAAAATAAAAAATGATAAGCAGGCCAGGAGCAATGGCTCACGCCTATAATCGCAGCACTTTGGGAGGCCGAGGTGGGTGGATCACCTGAGGTCAGGAGTTCGAGACCAGCCTGGCCAACATGGTGAAACTCTGTCTCTACTAAAAATACAAAAAATTAGGCAGGCGTGATGGCAGGCGCCTGTAATCCCAGCTACTCAGGAGGCTGAGGCAGGAGAATTGCTTCAACCCGGGAAGCAGAGGTTGCAGTGAGCCGAGATCGTGCCATTGTACTCCAGCCTGGTCAACAAGGGTGAAACTCCATCTAAAAAAAAAAAAAAAAAATCGAATATTCTACACAGAAAATATTCAAAGGATTGTACCATATACTCTGAAGGTAGTTCCAAATGCAGGTAGAATATTAGGGGTACATAACTAGGACTAGAATTGCTGGGTCATGCAATAACTGTTTTTTTTTTTTTTTTTTTTTGAGACAGGGTCTGTCACTCAGGCTGGAGTTCAGTGGCACAATCTTGGCTCACTGAAGCCTCTGCCTCCTGGGTTTAAGCGATTCTCGTGCCTCAGCCTCCCAAGTAGCTGGGATTGCAGGCATACACCTCCACGCCCAGCTAATTTTTGTATTTTTTTTAGTAGAGATGCAGTTTCACCATGTTGGTTAAGCTGGTCTCGAGCTCCTGCCTCAGCCTCCCAAAGTGCTGGGATTACAGGCATGAGCCACCACACACAGCCCTAAGTCTATGTTTAAATGTCTGGGGAACTGCCTGACTGTTTTCCAAAGTGGCTGCACTATTTTAAATTCCTACCAGCAGTGTGTAAGGATAATGATTTCTCCACGTATTCAGCATCACTTGTTACTATGTGTCTTTTTATTTTTTTGTTCTCTTGTGCCTTTGCTATGTATCTTCTTGATTTTAGCAACCCTAGTGAATATGTTATTTCATTGTGGTTTTGATTTACATTCCCTTGATGGTCAGTGATGTTGAGCATCCTTTCAGGTGCATATTGGCCATTTGTAATCTTCCTTTGCTTATTTTGATTAGGTTATTTGTTTATTTATTTTTATTTTTTGAGATGGAGTCTGGCTCTGTCACCCAGACTGGAGTGCAGTGGCGTGATCTTGGCTCACTGCAACCTCTGCCTCCCTGGTTTAAGCAACTTTCCTGCCTCAGCCTCCCGAGTAGCTGGGACTACAGAAACGCACCACCACACCCAGCTAATTTTTGTATTTTTAGTAGAGACATGCTTTCACTATGTTGGCCAGGCCGGTCTTAAACTCCTGACCTGAAGTGATCTGCCCACCTCAGCTTCTCAAAGTGCTGGGATTACAGGCGTGAGCCACTGCGCCCAGGCAACTATTTTTTATTTTTTATTTTTTTATTTTTATTTTTATTTTTTGAGATAGAGTCTCACTCTGTCACCCAGGCTAGAGTGCGGTGGTATGATCTTGGCTTACTGCAACCTCTGCCTCCTGGGTTCAAGCAATTCTCCTGCTTCAGCCTCCCAAGTAGCTGGGACTACAGGCACATGCCGCAACGTCTGGCTAATTTTTTTTGTATTTTTAGTAGAGTTGGGGTTTCAACATGTTGGTCAGGCTGGTCTTGAATTCCTGACCTCAAATGATCCCTTGTCTCAGCCTCCCAAAGTGCTAGGATTACAGGTGTGAGCCAGCGCCTGGCCTTCATTATTTTTTGAATGTTCGGAAGACTTCAGCTGTGAAGCCTCCTTGGCTTTTCTTTGTGGGTAGTTTTTTGATTACTAATTCAGTCTCTTTACTTGCTATAGGTCTATTAAGATTGTTCCTTTTTGAGTCAGTTGTGTATGAGTTTGTGTCTTTCTAGGAATTTGTCCATTTTATCTGTTATCTTATTTGTTGGCATACAGTAGTATTTCATTATGATTCTTTTTATTTTTCATAAGGTTGATTTTCCTGTTCATTTTGGATTCTAGTAATTTTGGGCATTTACTCTTTCTTTTTGGTCAATCTAGCTAAAGGTTTGCCAATTTTGTTGGTCTTTCACGAGAACCACCTTTTGGTTTCATGATTTTCTTTGTTGTTTTTCTGTTCTCTATTAATTTCTGCTCTTGCCTGTATTATTTCCTTCCTCTGTTTGCTTTAAGTGTAGTTTGTGTTTCATTTTCCAGTGTCCTAGGGCAGAAGTCTAGGTTATTGCTAGTTTCTTAATTGGGCATTTACGAATACAAGTTTCCCTTTAAGTACTGCCTTAGTTTTATTCCATAAATTTTTGTTGTTGTTCTTGTTGTTTACAAATGGGGTCCTGCTATATTGCCTAGGCTGGCTTCGAACTCATGGGCTCAAGCAATCCTCCTGCTTCAGCCTCACAAGTAGTAGGGTTTACAGATGTGCACCACCATGCCCAGCTTCCCATAAGTTTTTGTATGTTATACCTTCTTTTTTTTTTTGAGACGGAGTCTCACTCTGTCACCCAGGCTGGAGTGCAGTGGCATGATCTTGGCTCACTGCAACCTCTGCCTCCTGGGTTCAAGCAATTCTCCTGCCTCAGCTTCCCGAGTAGTTGGGATTACAGGTGCACGCCACCATGCCAAATTAATTTTTTGTATTTTTAGTAGAGGCAGGGTTTCACCATGTTGGCCAGGCTGGTCTCAAACTCCTGACCTAGGTGATCTGCCCGCCTCGGCCTCCCAAAGTGCTGGGATTATAGGTGTGAGCCACTGCGCCCAGCCTATACCTTCATTTTTATTTAAAGTATTTTCTTTTTTTTCCTTTTGGTTTTCTTCCTTGACCCATTGGTTATTTAGAAGTACATTTTTTACTTCCCATGTATTTGTTTGTCTATTTTTTCTTTTATTGATTTCTGATTTCATGCCATTCTGATCAGAGAACATACTTTATATTATTTGACCCTTTAAATGTATTGACGTTTGTTTTATGGCCTGCCTAGCAGGTGGTCTGTCTTAGAACGTTCCATATGTACTTGAGAAGAATGTATATTCTGTTGTTGAAAGTGTTCTATAGGTGTCTGTGAGGTCTAATTGATTTTATAGTATTGTTCAAGCTTTCTGTTTCGTTGCTGATCGTCTGCCCTGTTGTCCTATTTATTATTATTATTATTATTATTATTATTTTTCGAGACAGAGTTTCACTCTTGTTGCCTAGGCTGGAGTGCAGTGACACGATTTCAGCTCACTGCAACCTCTGCCTCCCAGGTTCAAGTGATTCTCATGCTTCAGCCTCCCATGTAGCTGAGATTACAGGCTTGCACCTGGCTAAGTTTTGTATTTTTAGTAGAGACGGGGTTTCACCATGTTGGCCAGGATGGTCTCGATCTCTTGACCTCATGATCCGCCCGCCTTGGCCTCCCAAAGAGCTGGTATTACAGGTGTGAGCCACTGTGTCCAGCCCCTATTTATTATTAAAAATGAGATATTGCAGTCTTCAACTATTATTGTTGAATTGTCTATTTCTCCCTCTCTTTCTATCAGATTTGTTTCATGCACTTTGGTGCTCTGTTATTAAATTAACTGCATATGTATTTATAATTTCATATCTTCCTGATAGATTGACCCTTTTATCATTATAAAATGTCCTTCTTTACCTCTAGTTACGTTTTTTGTTTTCAAGTCTATTTTAGGTCTGGCATGTGGCTCATGCCTGTAATCCCAGCACTTTGGGAGGCTGAGGCAGAAGGATTTCTTGAGCCCAGGAGTTTGAGACCAGCCTGGGAAATGTAGTGAGACCTTGTCTCTACAAAAGATAAAAAAAATTAGCCATGCGTGGTGGCACACACCTGTGGGCTCAGCTACTTGGAGAGGTGAGTTGGGAGGATCGCTGGAGCCCAGAAGTTTGAGGCTGCAGTGAACTGGGATCTCACCACTACATTCCAGTCTAGGTGACAGAGTAAGACCTTGCCTCAGAAAAAAAAGGAAAAAAAAAATCTGTTTTGTGTGCTACTGATATTGCCATGTGAGCTTTTTTTTTCTTCTTTTTTTTTGGGACGGAGTCACTCTGTCGCCCAGGCTGGAGTGCAGTGGCATGATCTCGGCTCACTGCAAGCTCCGCCTCCCGGGTTCACGCCATTCTCCTGCCTCAGCCTCCCGAGTAGCTGGGATTACAGGTGCGTGCCACCACACCCAGCTAATTTTTTGTATTTTTAGTATTCACCATGTTAGCCAGAATGGTCTCAATCTCCTGACCTTGTGATCCACCTGCCTCGGCCTCCCAAAATGCTGGGATTATAGGTGTGAGCCACCACGCCCAGCCAGTGTGAGCTTTTTTATAGTTTGTTTTGTATATCTTCTTCCATCCCTTTTACTGTGAATCTGTTTGTATTTTTTAATCTAAAGTATCTCTTGTAGACAGCATATAGTTGGATCTTGTTTTTTTAATCCAATCTAACAATCTCTGCCCTTTGATTCAGTTGTTAATCCATTCATATTTTATGTTGATTTAGTTGGATTTACATCTGCCATTTTACCTTTTATTTTCTATGTCTCATGTCTTTTTGCTCCTTTCTTTTCTACTGTTATCTTTTGGATTAAGTGAATATTTTCCACAGAAGCATTTACATTTCTTTTTTTTTTTTTTTTTTTGAGACAGAGTCTCGCTCATCGCCAGGCTGGAGTGCAGTGGCGCAATCTCGGCTCACTGCAACCTCTGCCTCCCAGGTTGGGTGATTCTCCTGCCTCAGCCTCCCGAGTAGCTGGGATTACAGATGCACACCACCACATCCTGCTAATTTTTGTATTTTTTAATTTTTGTATTTTAGTAGAGACAGGGTTTCACCATGTTGGTCAGGTTGGTCTCGAACTCTTGACCTTGTGATCCACCCGCCTCAGTCTCCCAAAGTGCTGGGATTACAGGCGTGAGCCACCACACTCCACCAATTTTGTGTTTTTAGTAGAGACAACCAAGCTGGTCTTGAACTCCTAACCTCAAATGATCCACCTTCCTTGGCTTCCCAAAGTGCTGGGATTACAGGCGTGAGCCACTGCGCCTGGCTGTTTTTTTTTGTTTGTTTGTTTTTTTAAGATGGAGTTTCACTCTTGTCGCCCAGGCGGGAGTGCAGTGGCGTGATCTCGGCTCACTGCAACCTCTGCTTCCTGGATTCAGGTGATTCTCCTGCCTCAGCCTCTGGAGTAACTGGGCTTACTGGCACGCACCACCATGCCCGGGCTAATTACTGTATTTTTGGTAGAGACTGGGTTTCACCATGTTGGCCAGGCTGGTCTGGAACTCCTGACCTCATTTGATCCACCTGCCTTGGCCTCCTAAAGTGCTGGGATTACAGGCATGAGCCACTGCGCCTGGCCAGTTTTTGTTTTGTTTTGTTTTTAATAATTTCTGTCTCTTTTTTGGTACTCTCTACTTGATGTGATACTGTTATACCTTCCTTTATTTTTAATTTATTATTTTCTTAGGTCTTCAAACATATTTATAAAAGCTATTTGAATTTTTTTTTTCTGTTAAATCCAGCATCTTGTCAGTCTCACAGGTATTTTTTGTTGCCTGATTTTTTTCCCTATGTATGGGTCATACTTTTCTGTTTCTTTGCATGTCTCATAATTTTTTGTTGGAAACTAGATATTTTAGATTATATATTATGGCAACTCTGGGTACTGCGCCCCCATATCTTGTCATTGTTATTTGCCTGTTTATTTGTTTAGTGACTGCTGTGTTCTTTTAGTGAAGTCTATTCTCCACTCCTATTCTTTCCTGCAAATTAGCTAGCCAATAGTTTAGCCTGTATTTTTATTGAATCTAAGAATCTTCTCCCAGTTACAGTAGTCCCCCCTTTATTTGTAGTTTTGCTTTTTGTGGTTACCCATGGTCAGTTGTGCTCTGAAAATATTAAATGGAAAATTCCAGAAATAAACAATTGATAAATTTTAAGTTGATCACCGTTCTGAGTAGCATCATAAAATCTCATACTGTCACACTTGGTACCTCCTTCATCAGAAGAAGGGTGCATACAGTACAACATGATATTTTGGGAGACCACATTCATATAACTATTATTACAGTGTATTGTGATAATTGTTCTATTATTAGCTATTGTTAATCTCTTATTGTGACTAATCTATAAATTAAAATTTATCATAGGCATGTGTATATAGGAAAAAAACATAGTATAGGGTTCAGTATTATCCGCAGTTTCAGTCACCCATGGGAGGTCTTGGAACACAGCCCCTGCAGATAAAGGGGGACCACTGTACATTTTGCTACAATCTCCAGTGTTTTTGAGAACACCCTTAGCCTTGGACTTTTCTAGGTGTGTTGCAAATGAAGTCAGTTCCTTTGGGAAGAGATTAGGAGTTGTCTGCTTTGTTTCCTGTCCTGGCTGGCTCCCCTACCCCAGCCCCGCCCTTCTGCCTCTCACTCAGGGCAATCTCTGAGCCAAGGTTTTGGAGCTGGGGGTGGGGACAATGGCTCATTTCTGTCTGAATAACACCTTCACTTTAGGAGCTGAGCATTTATGGGAGGTGGGGTCAGTAGCTTTAAGTATTTTTTTTTTTTTTAGTCTTTGTTTTACAAATGTCTATGTTTTTTTCTCATTTTTTTTTTTTTTTTTTATCTCACTCATAGATGGGAATTGAACAATGAGAACACATGGACACAGGAAGGGGAACATCACACTCCGGGGACTGTTGTGGGGTGGGGGGAGGGGGGAGGGACAGCATTAGGAGATATACCTAATGCTAAATGACAAGTTAATGGGTGCAGCACACCAGCATGGCACATGTATACATATGTAACTAACTGGCACATTGTGCACATGTACCCTAAAACTTAAAGTATAATAATATAAAAAAAAAAAAAAAGCTGTAAGTATTTTTGACTTGCCTCTGCTGGCGTAGAACTTGCCTCTGCTGCCTTACGAACTGGGTAAAGGCGATCAGGGCCCTGGTGTTCTCAGTGGTGCCATGCTCAAGGTAGAGCGTCCGTTCTGTGAGGAGAGGCTGGTGGAAGAAGAGAGTCACCCCCTGTTAACCACACTTACCTGGAAATTGGCCTCAGTAATAGATGAGAAGTGCTGGTTAATATTCTGTTCCTCCTGAGAAGAAAACCCAACTGGAAGCTGAGGGGAGGGGGAACCCTGTATTCTTGACTGTACCAGTCTGAAGTGCAGTTTCTGCCTTCCTTTGCTGGGAGGATGCTGAGAGGGAGTGGTCTTAGTTCAGTTACCACAGACGTTTGCTTTTGTTACCAAATTTTCATAGATTTTCTTGAATAGATGTTTATTCATTTATATGCCATTAAGACCATTTCCAGGTGCTTTAAATGTTTATTTTTTAATAAATTTCATCAGTTTTACTGGGAAGTGGGCCCAGAGTTCCTCATGCTGTTATGATAGAGGTCTATATCCACTCTTAAGGTCTTTAATGACCATGTATATAGCATATTCATGTTGGAATTTCCCTGAGTTGTGAAGCCCAATCCAACAGATCCCTGGGTGATAAGAAATCTTCTTATATTTTCTTCACTGAGAGGTACCATGAGATGTCAGAAACTCGGTTTTTAGTTCTGGCTCTGTCCTGTAGTAGTCACCTTGCTTTGACAAAGACTTAACTTTCATTGTAGTTAAAGTTCCATGATTACAAAGAAGAGAGATAACTTGCCTCACCTACCTGTAGTTGTTTTTAAAGATTAAATGAGATAATATCTATGAAAACTCACTGAAAAGTGACTTGGCTGAGCGCAGTGCCTCATGCCTATAATCTTTGCTTTGGAGGGCTGAGGCAAGAGGATTGCTTGAGCCCAGGAATTCAAGGCTGCAGTGAGCCATGATCATGCCACTGTACTCCAGCCCGGGCAACAAAGTGAGACCCTGTCTCAAAAAAAAAAAAAAAAAAGAAAGAAAAGAAAAATATATGGTAGTATTAATTAATAAAGCAAATATAGCAAGTAGCACAAGAAATTTTATTTGCAGTTTGTTTTTTTTTTTACTTGAGGTAATTTTAGAACTCGATTTGAGATTGAAACCCCATAACTTATTTTTTAAATTTTCTCTATAGTTCCTATTTAGTATCATTTAAAAAAAAATAGGTCGGGTGCGGTGGACCACGCCTGTAATCCCAGCACTTTGGGAGGCTGAGGTGGGCGGATGAATGGCAGGAGAATGGCTTGAACCCGGGAGTCGGAGATTGCAGTGAGCCAAGATCGCCACTGCACTCCAGCCCGGCAACAGAGTGAGACTCCATCTCAAAAAAAAAGAAAAGAAAAAAAGATCTAGTTCTATATTCAGATTTTAGTATCATTTTAGAGTTTATAAAATTGATTTATGACTCCAAATTTTAAATATCAATTTTAAAGCTTTAAAATTATATTTTCCCTTTGGGGCCAGGCATGGTGGCTCTTGCCTGTAATCCCAGCACTTTGGGAAGCCAAGGTGGGTGGATCACCTGAGGTCAGGAGTTTGAGACCTGCCTGGCCAACATGGTGAAACCCCGTCTCTACTAAAAAAAAATACAAAAAATTAGCCAGGCATGGGGGCGGGTGCCTGTAATCCCAGCCGCTTGGGAGGCTGAGGCAGGAGAATCGCTTGAACCTGGGAGGTGGAGGTTGCAGTGAGTCAAGATCCCGCCATTGCACTCCAGCCTGGGCAACAAGAGTGAAACGCCATCTCAAAATAAATAAATAAATTTTCTCCATAGTTCCTATTTAGTGTCATTTTCTTTTTGAAATAACAAATCTAGTCCTGCACCCAGATTTAGTATCATTTTAGAGTTTATAAAATTTATTTGTTTTATGATTCCAATTTTGAAATATCAAGTTTAAAGCTTTAAAATTATATTTGTTCTTTTGGGCCACGTTACATGGCTCTCGCCTGTAATCCCAGCACTTTGGGAGGCTGAGGTGGGCAGATCACTTGAGGCCAGGAGTTTGAGACCAGCCTGGCCAACATGGTGAAACCGTGAAACTCCATCTCTACTAAAAATACAAAAATTAGCTGGGCTTGGTGGCACAAGCCTGTAATCCCAGCTACTCGGGAGGCTGAGGCAGGAGAATCGCTTGAATCCAGGAGGCGGAGATTGCAGTGAGCAGAGACCACCCTACTGTGCTCCAGCCTTAACCACAGAGCGAGACTCTGTCTCAAAAAAAAAAAAAAAAAAAAAAAAAATCCCTTTTGGTACTTCATGCCTTTAAGAGTGCAGTGGGCCAGGTGCAGTGGCTCACACCTGTAATCCCAGCACTTTGGGAGGCCAAGGTGGGCAGATCACTGAGGTCAGGAGTTTGAGACCAGCCTGGCCATCATGGGGAAACCTCGTCTCTACTAAAAATACAAAAATTAGCTGGGCGTGGTAGCGTGCACCTGTAATACCAGCTACTCGGGAGGCTGAGGCAGGAGAATCGCTTGAACCTGGGAGATGGAGGTTGCAGTGAGCCGAGATGGAGCGACTGCACTCCAGCCTGGGCAACAGAGCAAGACTTTGTCTTGAAAACAAACAAAAAAGTACAATGATTTTTTTAGGCAATATGAGCTGTTACTGTACTGTTAGTTGGTAGCTTTATGTTATAACTTAGCCTGAAGCTGAGAGAGGACATTTTACTTGAATTCTAAGTAAAATTTTCACAGAAAAACCTAATACAGTTAATGAATAATTTATACTTAGGAAATGTGACTATACATGTTGACTAAATTAACCGAGATAGAATAATAATTAATTAGGTCTTTAGCAAAAAGAGATACAATTTATTTCTCTGATTTTTTTTTTTGAGACGGAATCTTGCTCTGTCGCCCAGGCTGGAGTGCAGTGGCGCCATCTTGACTCACTGCAAGCTCCGCCTCCCGGGTTCACGCCATTCTCCTTGCCTCAGCCTCCCGAGTAGCTGGGACTGCAGGCACCCGCCACCACGACCAGCTAATTTTTTTGTATTTTTAGTAGAGACGGGGTTTCACCGTGTTAGCCAGGATGGTCTCGATCTCCTGACCTCGTGATCCGCCCGCTTCAGCCTCCCAAAGTGCAATCCCAAAGTGTAATCCCAGATTACAGGCGTGAGCCACCGAGCCGGGCCTATTTCTCTGATATTTTTTATAGCTGCCTGAATTGCAAATGACTTCATCTGGTTAATTTTTTATGTACGCTCATGTTAATATTAGTCTGTCACCATATTTTTTTTGTTGTTTTTTAATGCTGTAGCTTAATGTAGAATTACATTCATAAAGTAAACTTGCTGGTGGTTTTATTTCCCTTAAATAACTATAATATTTTTGGAGGGAAACTTTTTTTTTTTTTTTTTTTGAGACGGAGTCTCTCTCTCTCGCCCAGGCTGGAGTGCGGTGGTGCGATCTTGGCTCACTGCAAGCTCTGCCTTGGAGGGAAACTTTAAATATTAATAGAATACATTATGGTTTAATATATTAAACCATAATGTATTCAGCCACTCAGGAGATTTTTCCATTGAATCTTTTTTTTTTTTTTTTTGCCAGACAACATTCTCATTTCTGTTCAGAAAAGATTTTTAAAGCTTAGAACTAACCAAAGACTTCCACCTGAATAGTTTTTTTCAATTTTTCTCTGATAAGATAAGCCATCTTAAATGCCATTTAGGGAAGTTGCCAACTGAGTATTTGTTTACTTTTTGAATCCTTTTATATAGACAGAATGGTGCTCAGGCAGAATATTCTTTAAATAAAAATGTGTTACCTGCTGTGCATTTCCTTCAACTTCCACCAGCAATAGATGGCTGTTAATTTTGTTTTTCATTAATGTAGACTTTGTTTTAAAAGGTATAAGAAGCAATTTTTTTTTTTTTTTTTTTTTGAGACAGTCACCCTGTCGCTCAGGCTGGAGTGCAGTGGTACGACCTCGGCTCACTGCAACCTCCACCTCCCAGGGTCAAATGATTCTCCTGTCTCAGCTTCCCGAGTAGCTGGGATTATAGGTACCTGCCACCATGCCCAGCTAATTTTTGTGTTTTTAGTAGAGACAGGATTTCACCATCTTGGCCAGACTGGTCAACAGGAGTTGGCCAGACTCCTGACCTCGTAATCCACCCACCTTGGCCTCCCAAAGTGCTGAGATTATAGGTGTGAGCCACTGCACCCTGCCTAGAAACAAAGTATTAAAGCCATTGTCTGATAATATGAAAATCGTAGGAATTCTAATCCTTTTTTTTAAATTTTTTTCTTTTTGAGACAAGGTCTTCCTCTGTTGCCCAGGCTGTAGTAAAGTGGCATGATGATGGCTCACTGTAGCCTTGACCTCCTGGGCTCAAACGATCTTTCCACCTCAGCCTCCTAAGTAGCTGAGACTACAGATATAGGCCACCACACCTGTCTAATTTTTAAAATTTTGTGTAGAGATAAGGTCTCATTATGTTGCCCAGGCTGGTCTTGGGCTCCTCGGCTCAAATGATCCTCCTATTTTGGCCTCCCAAAGTGCTGGGATTACAAGCATGAGTTCCTGGCCTCAAATCCATTTTTCTTGTGTTGTTTAAAGTAGTAAAAGAGCATCTTTTTTTTTTTTTTTTGAGACAGAGTGTCACTCTGTTGCCCAGGCTGGAGTGCAGTGGCGTAATCTCGGCTCACTGCAACCTCCGCCCTTGGGATCAAGCAATTCTCCTGCCTCAGTCTCCCTTCTAGCTGGGATTACAGGTGTGCGCTACCACTCCTGGCTAATTTTTGTATTTTTAGTAGAGACGAGGTTTCACCATGATGGCTAGGCTGGTCTCAAACTCCTGACCTCAAGTGATCTGCCCGCCTCAGCCTCCCAAAGTGCTGGGATTACAGGCGTGAGCCACCGCGCCTGGCCATAAAAGAGCATCTTGATGCCAACTTCATGTATATATTTAAATGCCATTGTTATAGTTAATGGAATGTATACATAATAGAGGCTTTTGAATCTTCAATCTTTTTTTTTGAGACGGAGTTTTGCTCTTGCCCAGGCTGGAGCGCAATGGCACGATCTCAGCTCACCGCAACCTCTGCCTCCCGGGTTAAAGCGATTCTCCTATCTCAGCCTCCCTTGTAGCTGGGATTACAGGCATGCACCACCACGCCTGGTTAATTATGTATTTTTATAGGGACGGGGTTTCTCCATGTTGGTCAGGCTCGTCTCAAACTCCCGACCTCAGGTGATCTGCCCACCCTGGCCTCCCAAAGTTCTGGGATTACAGGCATGAGCTACCATGCCCAGCCCATTTTTCTGTTTTTATTAAACATATTTATTGCCTCAAGTACTTACCATTTATTCTTCCTAACTGTAACATTGAGCTCTTTGTCCAACATCTCCCCATTTCCCCTTAACCCCCAGCCTCTGGTAACCACCATTGTGCTCTCTGTTTCTATGAGTTCAGTTTTGGATTCCACATAAAAGTGAAAACGTGGTATTATGCCTCTCTGTGCCTGGGTTATTTCAGTAGCATAATGTCCTCCAGGTTCATCCATGTTGCACAAATGACAGAATTCCCTATTTTTAAAGGCTGAATTGTACTTCATTTTGTATATATGTCACATTTTCTTTATCTATTCATCTGATATGGACACCTAGGTTGGTTCCATAATGTGGCCATTGTGAATAATGATGTAATAAACATGGGAGTGCAGCTATCTCTTTGATATACTGATTCCAGTTCCTTTCAATATATATTCAGAAATTGAATTGCTGGATTATATAGTAATTCTGTTTTTAATTTTTTGAGGAACCTTCATCCTGTTTTCCAAAATGGCTGTACTGATTTGCATTCCCACCAAGTGCACCTGGGTTCCCTTTTCTCTACATCCTTGCCAACATTTGTTATCTTTTATCTTTTTGATAATATCCATTTTGACAGGTATGTGGTGATATCTCATTGTGATTTTAATTTGCCTTTCCTTAATGATTAGTGATGTTGAACATTTTTTCATATATCTGTTGACTATTCATATGCCTTCTCTTGAGAAGTATCTGTTCAGGTCCTTAGCCTAGTTTTTAATTAGGTTGTTTTTTTGCTTTTGAGTTGTTTAAGTTCTTTACATATTTTGGATATTAACCCCTTATCAAATGTATGGCTTGCAAGTATTTTCTCCCAATCCATGGGTTGTCACTTCACTGTGTTGATTGTTTCTTTTACTGTGCAGAAGCTTTTTATTTTGATGTAATCCCATTAGTCTGGTTTTGGTTTTGTTGCCTGAGCTTTTGGGGTCAAATCCAAAAAAGTATTGCCCAGACCAATGTTATGTAGTTTTCCCTTATGTTTTCTTCTAGTAGTTTTACATGGATAATTTTTCCAATATGTATTTCAGAATCTCCATCGGTGGCAGTAAATAGGTTTTTTATTGTGTAAGTAGAAAATCTTTTACATGGTGGAGAATGTTAACAGATGATTGGTATCTTAATGTTAGAGCATTTTGATAGCAGGTAACCATAAAACTACTTCTAATCACCATATCCTTTCTTGTGTTTGTGGACTAGGCATCATGTGAAGTTTCTGTTTGCTCCTATAGATTTACTCTCTACTCGTCTGCATGTTGCATTGTACTTTGGCATGTGTGCACTGTATTAGTAGAGTCCTTTGTCCTCTGGCTTTTTATTGAGTTTAGCCAATGTGAACCACCGGCAGGAAATTAGAGGGCAGGGAATAAAATGAGGTTGTGTTATTTACTCTTCACCATTCTGATTCTGGGATTCCTTCCTTATTATATGCCATAGGTAACTGGATTTTCTACTAAGGCCACAGCTACTATTGGGAAGCCTTCTCCATTTGGGTATTCTCCCGGGGTTCCCAGTAACTGCTCTCTCTTTTTACCCCTTCAGATATTGGGTTTGTGATAGCCCATTTTGTGCTGCTATAACGGAATACCACAGACTGGGTAATTAATAAAGAACAGAACTTCATTGGCTTACAGTTGTGGAGGCTGGGAAGTCCAAGATTGAGCGACTGGCATCTGGCAAGGGCCTTCTTGCTGCATCATTGAATGTAGCAGAAGGCAAGAGGGTGAGAGAGAGACAGAGAGAGAAGGGGCCAGAGCTCATGATTTTATAACAAATCCACTTCCATAATAATGGCATTAATCCATTCATGATGCTGGAGCTGTCATGGCATAATCACTGCTCGTTCAGTCCCAGCTCCCAACACTGTTATATTGTTTCCAACACACGTTTTTTAGGGGACACATTTAAACAACAGCAGGGATATTAATGGTTTTCTCAGTGCTATTAGCTCTGGGGTACTATTCTGTTCATTGTTGGAAACCTTGTCCGCATCTTTGTAGATAATACCTCTGCCTCCCGGGTTCAAGCGATTCTCCTGCCTCAGCCTCCCAAGTAGCTGGGATTACAGGCATGTGCCACCATGCCCGGCTAATTTTGTATTTTTAGTAGAGACGGGGTTTTGCCATGTTGGTCAGGCTGGTCTCGAACTCCCAACCTGAGGTGATCCGCCTGCCTCGGCCTCCCAAAGTGCTGGGATTACAGGCATGAGCCACCGTGCCCGGCCCCATTGGAGTACTTTTTAACAACTGAAGATAAACCTGGCTTCACTTAATGTTAAGAGCAGACTTTCAATTTTCTGTTTCCTCTTAATACATCATAAATATGATAAGACAAAGGAATTTTGAAAAGGTCCTGTATTTCCATAGTACATTTGTAAAACAGACTCAATTTTTAAAACCCTGACATTTAAGATAAAGATTTAAGATTAATACTCCTGGCATATGATACTAATAGAGCATAAGAAGTGGAGACCTATGCTAGATGTGGTGGCTCACACCTGTAATCCCAGCATTTTGGGAGGCCGAGGCGGATAGATCACGAAGTCAGGAGTTCAAGATCAGCCTTGCCAAGATGGTGAAACCCCGTCTTTACTAAAAATACAAAAATTAGCTGGGCGTGGTGGTGGGCGCCTGTAATCCCAGCTACTCGGGGGGCTAAGGCAGAGAATTGCTTGAACCTGGGAGGTGGAGGTTGCAGTGAGCCAAGATCGCACCACTGCACTCCAGCCTGGGCGACAGAGTGAGACTCTGTCTCAAAAAAAAAAAAGAAGTGAAGACCTAGATCTTTTTATAATCTTATAGTAACTCACTTCAATTTTACCTTAGATGTACCTTAAGAATAAACATATTTTCTCTAATTCTCTTACACATTAATTTAGTTTCAGTTAATATTCCTCAAATATGTGTATATTCGTATAAGTCTATATATATTTTAAAAATATTGTTATAGGCGGCCGGGCATGGTGGCTCACACCTGTAATCCCAGCACTTTGGGAGGCCAAGGTGGGCAGATCACGAGGTCAGGAGATCGAGACCATCCTGGCTAACATGGTGAAACCCCGTCTCTACTAAAAATACAAAAAATTAGCTGGGTGTGGTGGCATGCACCTGTAGTCCCAGCTACTTGGGAGGCTGAGGCAGGAGAATTGCTTGAATCCGGGAGGCTGAGGTTGCAGCGAGGCAAGATCGTGCCACTGCACTCCAGCCTGGACGACAGAGCGAGACTCCGACGCAAAGAAAAAAAAAATATTGTTATAGGCCAGACACGGTGGCTCATGCCTGTAATCCCAGCACTTTCGGAGGCTGAGGCGGGTGGATCACGAGGTCAGGAGATCGAGATCATCCTGGCCAACATGGTGCAACCCCATCTCTACTAAAAATACAAAAATTAGCCAGGCGTGGTGGCACGCGCCTGTAGTCCCAGCTACTCAGGAGGCTGAGGCAGGAGAATCGCTTGAACCCAGGAGGCGGAGGTTGTAGTGAGCCAAGATCGCGCCACTGCACTCCAGCCTGGGCGACAGAGCGAGACTCCGTCTCAAAAAAAATAAAAAATAAAATAAAAAAATAAATGGATTGAGTGATGCTTTTCTAATATAGTCAAAACTAAAAATTATCTGGTCTCATTTTTTGCCTCAATTTTTTTTTTTTTTTTTTTTGAGACGGAGTTTCACTCTTGTTGCCCAGGCTGGAGTGCAATGGCAAAGTCTCAGCTCACTGCAACCTCCGCCTCCCAGGTTCAAGGGCTTCTCCTGCCTCAGCCTCCCAAGTAGCTGGGATTACAAGCATGAACCACCATGCCCGGCTAATTTTGTATTTTTAGTAGAGATGGGGTTTCTCCATGTTGGTCAGGCTGGTGTCGAACTCCTGACCTCAGGTGATCCGCCTGCCTCGGCCTCCCAAACTGCTGGGATTACGGACATGAACTGCTGCGCCCAGCCACCTCAAATTTTACAAAAAGGAAAAGGGTAATATATTGAAGTGGAGATACAAGTTTTTTTTTTTTTTTTTTTTTTTGAGACAGAGTCTCCCTCTGTTGCGCGGGCTGGAGTGCGGTGGCACAATCTCAGCTCACTGCAACCTCCACCTCCCGGGTTCAAGCGATTCTCCTGCTTCAGTCTCCTGAGTAGCTGGGATTACAGGCACATGCTACCACACCTGGCTAATTTTTGTATTTTTGGTAGAGACAGGGTTTCACCATGTTGGTCAGGCTGGTCTCGAACTCCTGACCTTGTTATCTGCCCACCTTGGCCTCCCAAAGTGCTGGGATTACAGGCGTGAGCCACCACACCCGGTGGAGCTACAAGTTAATGGACAATCACATACATTGCTACTGCATATTTATTGGCAAATTTTCTAGTGTGAAGTTTTGCAATGTGAATGAAGAGCTTCCTAAATGATTATATTTTTGGCCTAGTTAATTCCACCTTTAGGAATTTAAGCAGATTAAGTAAATAGGCTTAATATTATATTAATATGATATAATACATGTGGAAAAATAGGATAGAGAAAATATGTAAGGGACAACAATGTTGTAAAAATAAGTGTATGCTCAGGAAAAGACTGGAAAGATACCCTGATATTTGGATAATTATTTCTAGGTGGTGGAAAATGGGTAAATTACATTTTTCTTATATTGACCTCCATTTTCTTTCTTTCTTTTTTTTTTTTTTTTGAGACGGAGTCTTGCTCTGTTGCCCATGCTGGAGTGCAGTGGTGCGATCTCAGCTCACTGCAAGCTCCGCCTCCCAGGTTCACGCCATTCTCCTGCCTCAGCCTCCTGAGTAGCTGGGACTACAGGCACCTGCCACCACGCCCGGCTGATTTTTTGTATTTTTTTGTAGAGACAGGGTTTCACCGTGTTAGCCAGGATGGTCTCGATCTCTTGACCTCGTGATCCACCCGCCTCGGCCTCCCAAAGTGCTGGGATTACAGGCGTGAGCCACTGCACCCGGCCGACCTCCATTTTCTAAGTGTTCTACAACAAATAAATATGACTTTTATAATCTGAAAATAAATTGTTTTAATAAGAAGAGGTAGTAGGTCTTAATAGGGAAGGAAGAGATACTTATATTTTTGGAGGAAAAATGAATCATTTTGAGTTTTAGCACTATATACAAGAAGTCTTGAAGACACAAGATCTTGTCCCAGTTTTGCTATTACTGGGATAGCTTAGGTGGTGGAATTCTGGCATAGACTCTATCTACTTCTTTTTTTTGATTCAATCAAGTCAATGTTCAAACAAAGGGCCCTATATATTCATTCTGTATAGTTGTGTGGGATGATGATAAATGTTATTCAGGAATTATTAACCTGTTTTTCAGCTCTGGAGCAGATTTGATTCTTTGGTAGTCATAGCTTGGATATTATCAATTATTCTCGCCAGAAACAACCCCAGGAGAATTGGTCCACTGAGAAACATATTTACAGTTGAACCTTGAACAATGTGAAGTTTAGGGGTGTGACCCCCAACTACCCTGCACAGTTGAAAATCTGCATATAACTTTTTATCCCCCCCAAACTAAATTGCTAATAGCCTAGTGTTGACTGGAAGCCTTACCTAGAGCATAAAGTCAATTAACACATATTTCTTATGTCATATGTATTATATGCTATATTCTTACAATAAAGTAAGCTATAGAAAAGAAAATGTTGGCTGGGCATGGTGGCTCATGCCTGTAATCCCAGCACTTTGGGAGGCTCAGGTGGGCAGATCACAAGGTCAGGAGTTCGAGACCAGCGTGGCCAATATAGTGAAACCCCGTCTCTACTAAAAATACAAAAATTAGCTGGATGTGGTGTTGGGCACCTGTAGTCCCAGCTACTCGGGAGGCTGAGGCAGGAGAATCACTTGAACCCGGGAGGCGGAGGTTGCAGTGAGCCCAGACCGCACCATTGCACTCCAGCCTGGGTGACAAAGAAAAGATAAAAGAAAGGAAAGGAGAAAGGAAAGGAAAGGAAAAAGGGTTAAGAAAATTATAAGGAAGAGAAAATATATTTACTATTCATTAAGTGGGAAGTGGATCATCATCATAAGTCTTCTTCCTCATTGTCTTCACATTGAGTAGGCTGAGGAGGAAGAGGAGGGGTTGGTCTTGCTGTGTTAGGCATGGCAGGAGGTGGAAGGGGAGGCAAGAGAGAAAGGCGTACTTGCTGTGACTTCATGGAAATACGTAGTAATTTCTGTCTGACTGTTTTACTTTTTTATGTCTCTAAAAATTGTTTTATGTGGTAACAGTTCTTTTCCCACCATTTGCTTTAGTTTCATTGCCTGTATAGAAGGGTCCATGTTGTAAAAGAAGTCAAGTAGTCTTGAAAAATCGGAGCCCTTCTGCCAGATTGTCTAATGTCAGTTTCTTTTCTGGCATTGCTGCTTTTACATCTTCTTCATTATCTGGCAGTGGTTTGGAGGCACTCATCTCTATCAAGCCATTTTCTGTTAATATCTCTGGTGTTGTGTCTGTTAGCTCTTGAATTTCTCCAAGATCCAAATTTTGAAATGCTCCACCCTCCACCCCACCTTTCTTTTCATATCTACCATATCTTTCATGATTTCATTGATTGGCTCTGTCGTAAATCCTGTGAAGATGTGCACAACACTTGGACACAGTTTTCTTCAGCAGAAATTTGTTTCGTGTTGATGTCTTTCACAGCTTTTTCTATAACAATGGCATCTTCAGTGGTGTAATCCTTCCAGACTTTCATGATGTTTTCTTTATCAGGGTTCTCTTCTTCTTCTTCTTCTTCTTTTTTTTTTTTTTGAGACGGAGTCTCGCTGTCACCCAGGCTGGAGTGCAGTGGCATGATCTTGGCTCACTGCAACCTCCATCTCCTGGGTTCAAGCAATTCTCCTGCCTCAGCCTCCCAAGTAGCTGGACTACAGGTGCACGCTGCCATGCCCAGCTAATATTTTGTATTTTAGTAAAGACAGGGTTTCACCATGTTGCCCAGGCTGGTCGCAAAATCCTGAGCTCAGGTAATCTGCCCGCCTCAGCCTCCTGAAGTACTGGGATTATAGGCGTAAGCCACCACACCTGCCCAGGGTTCTCTTCTATGGCATCAACAATGCTTTCCATAGAGTACTGTGTGTAATGAGCCTTAAAGGTCCTTATGACCCCTGATCCAGAGGCTGAACTAGAGATGTTGTGTTTGGGGGCAAGTACAACACTTTGACACCTTCAGTGTTGAACTTGTGGGGTTCTGGGTGGCCAGGAGCATTGTCCAATAACAAAAGAATTTTAAAAGGCAGTCCCTTATTAACAGAATACTTCCTGACTTCAGGGACAAAGCATTGATGGAACCAATCCAGGAAAAGGGTTCTTGTTGTCTAGGCCTTGTTGTACAGACAAAAGACTGGTAGCTGGTGTTTATCTTTTTCCTTTAAGGCTTGGGGGCTAGCAGCTTTATAGATAAGGGCAGTCCTAATCATAAACCGGACTGCATTTGTACAAAATAGTAGAGTTAGCCTATCCCTTTCTGCCTTGAATCCTGGTGCTTGCTTCTCTTCCTTACTAATAAATGTCTTTTGTGGCATGTTTTTTCAGAATAGGGCACTTTGATCTCCACTAAAAACCTGTTCTGATAGATATCCTTTCTTCTCAATGATTTTCCTAATGATGTGTGGGAACTCATCTGCTATCTTTTGTTTGGCAGAAGCTGCTTCTCTTGTTTTGTTGACATTTTTAAAGCCAAACTTCTTTCTAAAATTATCAAGCCATCCTTTGCTGGCATTAAATTCTCCAGCTTTAGATACTTTATTAGGGTTCTCCAGAGGGACAGAACTAATAGAATATATGTATATATGAAAGGGAGTTTATTTATTTATTTTTTGTGAGACAGGGTCTCCCTCTGTTGCCCAGGCTGGAGTGCAGTGGTGCAGTCTTGGCTCACTGCAACCTCCGCCTCCCGGGTTCAAACGATTCTCCCGTCTCAGTCTCCTGAGTAGCTGGGATCACAGGCGTGTGCCACTACAGCCCAGCTAAGTTTTGTATTTTTATTTATTTTATTTATTTAGAGATGGAGTCTTGCTCTGTTGCTCAGGCTGGAGTGCAGGGGCTCAATCTCGGCTCACTGCAACCTCCGCGTCCCAGATTCAAGCGATTCTCCTGTCTCAGCTTCCCTAGAAGCTGGGATTACAGGTGCACGCCACCATGCCTGGCTAATTTTTGTATTTTGAGTAGAGACGGGGTTTCTCCATGTTGGTCAGGCTGGTCTTGAGCTCCTGACCTCAGGTGATCCACCCGCCTCAGCCTCCCAAAGTGCTGGGATTACAGACGTGAGCCACTGCGCCCCGCCCCATCCACTCAGTCTTAACAGATATTCTTGTGTTTGCCTTTTTAATGCCCTTTTAATCATTAGTATATATAAGAAGATTATGGACAAGTTTTTCTCTTTCTCCCCTCCTTGGAAGCCATATTAAAACAACTATTGCCCAGATGCAGTGGCTTACCCCTGTAATCCCAGCACTTTGGGAGGCTGAGGTGGGTGGATCACATGGAGCCGGAATTTGAGACCAGCCTGGCCAACATGGCGAAACCTTATCTATACTAAAAATACAAAAATTCGTGCTATTGGTGCACGTTTGTAATCCCAGCTACTCGTGAGGGTGAAGCACAAGAGTCACTTGAACCCAGGAGGCAGAGGTTGCATTGAGCTGAGATTGTGCCACTGCGTTCTAGCATGGGTGACAGAGTGAGACTCTGTCTTAAAAAAAAACTCCAGAAAACAATTATTAATGCATTTGATTCCTTGAAGGCTTTATACTATGTTTTCTTTGGATAAACGTATTGGTACAATGAAGCATGCCTTTATCACTGGCTTCATCTAGAGAGGCAGATAACATCTGTTTGGCAAGCTTCACAAAATTCATTTGGAATTACAGAACCAAGATTAACTACGTAGGTGTGCATTGTGGATTGCATTCTGCCAGTGGCCCTGGCTTACCAAATATGCACTGAACTTGTCTTGGGTTCTATGGTCTAGTCCTTTTTTAAGACTTAAAGAAGGGATCCAGTTTCAGCTTTCTACCTATGGCTAGCCGGTTTTCCCAGCACCGTTTATTAAATAGGGAATCCTTTCCCCATTTCTTGTTTTTGTCAAGTTTGCTACAAAAATTAACTCAAGATGGATTAAAGACTTTAATGTTAGACCTAAAACCATAAAAACCCTAGAAGAAAACCTAGGCAATACCATTCAGGACATAGGCATGGGCAAGGACTTCATGACTAAAACACCAAAAGCAATGGCAACAAAAGCCAAAATTGACAAATGGGATCTAATTAAACTAAAGAGCTTCTGCACAGCAAAAGAAACTACCATCAGAGTGAACAGGCAACCTACAGAATGGGAGAAAATTTTTACAATCTACTAATCTGACAAAGGGCTAATATCCAGAATCTACAATGAACTCAAACAAATTTACAAGAAAAAATCAAACAACACCATCAAAAAGTGGGCAAAGGATATGAACAGACACTTCTCAAAAGAAGACATTTATTCAGCCAACAGACACATGAAAAAATGCTCATCATCACTGGCCATCAGAGAAATGCAAATCAAAATCACATACCATCTCACACCAGTTAGATTGGTGATCATTAAAAAGTCAGGAAACAACAGGTGCTGGAGAGGATGTGGAGAAATAGGAACACTTTTATACTGTTGGTGGGAGTGTAAACTAGTTCAACCATTGTGGAAGACAGTGTGGCGATTCCTCAAGGATCTAGAACCAGAAATACCATTTGACTCAGCCATCCCATTACTGGGTATATACCCAAAGGATTATAAATCATGTTGCTATAAAGACACATACACATGTATGTTTATTGCAGCACTATTCACAATAGCAAAGACTTGGAACCAACCCAAATGTCCATCAATGACATTTAAGAAAATGTGGCACATATACACCATGGAATACTACGCAGCCATAAAAAAGGATGAGTTCATGTCCTTTGTAAGGACATGGATGAAGCTGGAAACCATCATTCTGAGCAAACTATTGCAAGGACAGAAAACCAAACACCGCATGTTCTCACTCTTAGGTGGGAATTGAACAATGAGAACACTTGGACACAGGAAGGGGAACATCACACACTGGGGCCTGTCGTGGGGTGGGGGGAGTGGGGAGGGATAGCATTAGGAGATATACCTAATGTAAATGACGAGTTAACGGGTGCAGCACACCAACATGGCACATGTATACATATGTAACAAACCTGCATGTTGTGCACAGGTACCCTAGAACTTAAAGTATAATAATAATAATAAAAAAAGACTTAAAGAAACAAAACTTATCTTGCCACTTATTTGTCCCTTATTTTCCCACCATTAAAAGCTCATTTGATGTTCCCTTACATATCCTGCTTAATTTCTCTGAACCTTAATTTCCCTGCTATAGCATAAGTATGTCAGATGGCATCCTTAAGTTTCTTTCTATTGACTGAACACCCCCTCTGATGTTGTGTTTATAAATAGTGGAGACAAAAATGCAGCAAGACAGGAGAAAGGAAAGCTCTGGATTGTCAACTCATAAAATAATCCAGACTGCGATTACCAACTCCATTTCAGCGGCTGCATCTTTTTTTGATTCTTCTATGGGCTTAAGGTGGTGGTAGTTATATGGGTGAATGTAAAATATCTTTGTGGAATTTTAACTCTAAAGATTTTAAATTGTTGATTGGATTGCAGTCTCTTTGTAGTACTGCCTATAGAATATTCTCGGTGCCTAGCAAGTATTTGACTACTTCATTCTGGCCTAAATATATGGAATGAATTTAGGTATGAATGTTGCTAACATGATTTCTTGTTGCAGACAAAACTTACCTGGGGCCCCTACTTATGGTTTTACATGCTTCGGGCTGCTACATCAACTCTCTCAGGTATTGCTTTTCTGCTTGAATATTGTATAATTGCTGTAACATGCTTCAGCAACAGGAACTTTGCTAAATAGGATGTTTCCAAACTGAAGGAGAAACAATAGGGAGTTAATCACTGTCCTCAAGAGCTAGCTAGCATTGGGAGATAGTAACCTAACTTGTACTTCACATTAAAACATTCTTCAGCTTCCAATATAGTTTATTTTTTGAGGAATGAAAAATGACTGTGTTAGTTTAGATATGGTTTTCAAGTTCTTAAACCCTTTCTCTTAACAGCTATTTTGCTGCTTTGTCATTTGGTTTCCAATTGATAACATTCTCAGTCTGTCTCACTGCTTATTCTAAAGCCTGTATTATAGTTAATTTCTATTTCTATTTCATTAATATTCCATTTCTTAAATTGAGATGTGACTAAGTCATATTTGAAGGAAATGAATTATCAACTTATAACTTAATAATGCTAATTTAAAATATAGGTTTTAAATTATGAAGCTTTCTTCTGCTTCCATTTTTAACTCCCTCATAGCTTTTTATCACTTTCTGCATTTTATTAGAGCTAATTGTGAATAGTAATTGATTCAACAAACATTTACTGAGCACTGAATATATGCTAGACAGGTTGGTGTAATGGAAAGAGCATGAGCTTGAGATTCAGACCTAGCTTTGAACTTTGGATCTGCTTTATCAGTTTGGGTTAAGTTCTTTAACCTCTCTACGCCTAACCTTTCACAGTACCTGGCATATGGTAGGCACTCAGTGAATATTATACTACAAGCCATTCCCCTCCTCCAGCCCAGTGATATCCCAGCTTTCTGAGTATACATTTTTCTTTTTTGAGACAGAGTCTTGCTCTTTCATCAAGGCTGGAGTGCAGTGGTGTGATCTTGTCTCACCATAACCTCCACCTCCCAGTTTCAAGCTATTCTCCTGCCTCAGCCTTGTGAGTAGCTGGGATTACAGGCGCCCACCACCATGCCCAGCTAATTTTTGTATTTTTAGTAGAGATGAGGTTTCATCATGTTGTTCAAGCTGGTCTTGAAGTCCTGACCTCATGTGATTTGCCTGCCTCAGCCTCCCAAAGTGCTGGGATTATAGACATGAGCCGCCATGCCTGGCAGTATACACTTTTCTTAAAGACATAGACATATAACAGATACACCTAGTGATAAGTGTTCTAATACAGACATGAAAAGACTTGTTTGGAGTTTTGAAGCCACCGGTACTTCTTGAAGAAAATCAGGGAAGATATACAGAAGAGAGATCTATTAGGTTTTTATAATCTCCTTGAGAGCAGGAACAGTAACTCTTGTATTCCTACAGTGTCTTACACATAGAAAGTGCTCAAGAAATGTTTATAGAATTATATAAGTCTTTTAACTTTTGTATCTTCAGTGTGTGACTTCCTTGGAGAGAAGATTGCATCTGTTTTGGGTATCAGCACCCCAAAGTACCAATATGCCATTGATGAATATTATCGGATGAAGAAGGAGGTATGCCTCCTTTTTACATTTTCTTGATTCAGTTTGGTTTGCTATGGACTTGATGGGTTGCATAATGAGCCTATGTATTTTCTAACTGCCCAACATGTAGCTCTCTTATGCTAGGCATTTCATTCTAGAATCATTAATTTCTTTTATCAAAGTAACATACATTTTGGAATTCCTTAAAACTGGAATTTTCCTATGATCTGTGTGCAAAACTAAGCTAGATTTCATTGTCTTAGTGGTATGTGAGATGCCTTATATACATTATTTAATCTTCACATGCCTCTCTTTGGATTATCATTCTAATTCTAAGATGAAGAAACAAGATACTTAGAGCACATGGACTGGATATAGGAAAAGTGGAGTGGGTTTGGCACAGATAAAAATTTAAGTACAAGAAATGTGTATGTGCCAGGTGTTAATGCACAAAAATTTGAGGGCAGTTTAAAAGTAGTGAGGTCTTAAGGTGAGAGTGAAGTGAATTTTGTCTTAAAAAATAAAAGCCTTTAGTGCTTAAGAGCATGGGCTCAAGAACCAAAGGGCTTGAATTCAAAATCTGTTCTACCACTTAAAACTTTGTAACCTTGGACAGAACACTTAACCCCTCTATAAGCCTCAATCTCCTCATCTTTGTAATAAGGAGAATTGCAGCATCCATGCTCGGGGGCTGCTCTACAGATTAAATACATTAATATATAAAATGTTTAGAACAGCACCTAGTGAGCACAACAAATATTGGCATCTGCTATTCTTCAAGCAAATAGAGGGCAGCAATTCAGGTAAAGCTAGAATGTAGAGGCATGAAGGTACATTGTTATGGTTGGGGAAATGGCAAAAATATAATAGTTTATTGTCACTGGAGCATAAGGTACAATGTGGGAGTGACTGGACATGAACCTGGAAAGGTCAGCTGACTTAATATTTGTCATATGGTTTCAAACCTGTTTTATGAACAAATAAGTATTTCTTAACACTGTAAGCCTTGCTTAGAGCCTCATTACCTCATCTGGACTATTATACTAGCCTCCTAAATGGTCTCTCTCTATTCTCAAGCAAGCCCCAGAGTAATCTTCTGGGGTTACTCACTGTGTACTGACTACCCGTTCTGCAGGGTCCAATACAAATGCCACCTACTCAATGAATTTAGTAGTTCTGCAACTAGAAATTATTTACCCTTTCAAAATCTCTACATCTGTCATAATACTGTTTTTACATGTCTTAACTTCCCTACTAAGTTGTAAACTTCTTGAGGGTAGGTGCTGCCTTATCTATGTATTTGATGCTTATGGGAAAACTAACTATGCTATATATCATGTAGTAAATGAACCAACCTATTCAACCGAATAGACTTACACCCTACAATTGAAGTGATACAGTTGAAGCTAACTTTTTATTTATTTAGCTTAGACTTAATCTGAAAGAAATAAAGTCCTTGTCAAAGTTAATTCAGGTCTCATCTACGTGATGTAGTGCTGGACCCTGTTTTAAAAAGTAACCTCTTTTGGGCTGAGCGTGGTGGCTTATGCCTGTAATCCCAACACTTTGGGAGGCCGAGGTGGGTGGATCACTTGTGGTCAGGAGTTCGAGACCAGCCTGGCCAACATGGTGAAACCTTGTCTTTACTAAAAATACAAAAATTAGCTGGGCGTGGTTGCAGGTGCTTGTAGTCCCAGCTACTCAGGAGGCTGAGGCAGGAGAATTGCTTGAGCCTGGGAGATGGAGGTTGCAGTGAGCCACTGCACTCCAGCCTGGGTGACAGAGCAATACTCTTTCTCAAAAAAAACAAACAACAAGAAAAAACTACTTTCCTTAAAATGTTTTACAGTAGTTATTTCAATTAGAGAGCAGGAGAAGGGAAAGTATGTCTTAATTAGACCAAACTGATTTGAACATGAGACTGTTTTTTTTTTTTTTTTTTTTTTTTAAACATAAGCTGACAGTGGGGAAAACAGCACTATATACCTTTTGGACTTTCGTATTTCAACTATTCTTGATGTTGCTCCTTTTTTTTAGGAAGAAGAAGAAGAAGAAGAAAACAGGATGTCTGAAGAAGCAGAAAGACAATATCAACAGAATAAATTGCAGACTGATTCCATTGTTCAGACAGATCAACCAGAGACAGTGATATCCAGCTCATTTGTGAATGTCAATTTTGAAATGGAGGGAGACAGTGAAGTAATTATGGAAAGCAACCAAAATCCAGTCTCTGTCCCACCATAAAATGAAATGACTATCAAGCTTCAAACTCTTAAGTTTTTTTTTTTTTACTACAAAAACTTTCACATTCTTTATTCAGTGGGACTTAATACAATTATTTATATTTTAAATTATTAAAGTATCTGGAAAGGGAAAATGTTTTCTTCATTTTTAGGATCTATCTAGCAAAAGCCAGATCTGAAATTCAGATATTTGTACTGTTTTTACTGTGTATAGAAATTAGTGCTTTGGTTTTAAAATGATCTTTTAAAAAAGTTAAGGACATCCTAGAGCCTTAATAGTTAAGAAGAGTTAAATTATCAAGCCTATTTGTGCATTTGCTTTTTTTAAAAAAGGTAAGTTGCTGATTAAGTCTAATTGGAATTGATAATTCCATAGTCTTAGATTAAAATGAGGATATTTTCTCCTAGATTTTCTCATGTTATGCCATGCATTTATATATCTAACCATTAATTTCACACTAAGGATGCTTCACCATATAATAAAAGGAGCAAGATGGAAGCACTTTGAATTTTCTTTCATTGAGAATAACTGTTTTATGTAAGAATCTGTATTTATAACACCAGATATTAAGATAGGCTTCCATTTTTTAATGCAACCCACTTACTTAATCTTGTATTCTTTTTCAGGACTCAAATAACTAGCTTTGAACATAATATTAAAACACTACTTATAGAATAGATTTATTAATGTTAATACCTAGTGAATATCCATGTGGCATCCTGGTTATGTTATCGGTTCAGCGTTAATCCTATAGAAAAGTGGTTTGGAGGGGATTGGGGGATAGTGGGACAGGTATAGATTTAATCCATCAGGAGCAATTAGATATTGTATAAGGTGCAATGATAGCCTAATGAAATTACCCGTCATTCATCATTTAGAAGTAGCAACAGTGAAGACTGGACGGTTTACTTGAATCTGGTTGGCCACTCCTCTACCTACTTGCTTATTTGTAAACCTTATAAATGTATATATTGTGAAGCTAATTTTGAAAATATTCCTAAATATGGCCAGGTACGGTGCTCACACCTGTAATCCCAGCACTTTGGGAGGCTGAAGTGGGCAGATTACTTGAGGTCAGGAGTTTGAGACCAGCCTGGCCAACGTAGTGAAACCCCGTCTCTACAAAAATACAAAAATTAGCCAGGCGTGGTGGTGCACGCCTGTAATCCCAGCTGCTCGGGAGGCTGAGGCAGGAGAATCACTTGAACCAGGGAGGTGGAGGTTGCAGTGAACCAAGATTGCACCACTGCACTCCAGGCTGGGCGACAGAGTGAGACTCCATCTTGGGGGGAAAAAAGTATATATATATATACACACACACACAGACACACACACACACACACATATATATCTAAATGTGTGTATAGAACCTTTTATCAGTATAACATTGATTTATAATTAAATGTGGGTGAGGAAGAATGTGTGGAGTGTTTCAGAAATTTTGATCTTAAAAGCCTTTTCAGAAACTCAAAGCTTTCAGAAATTAAGTTATATTAATAGCCTTCTAAACAGCATTAAGTTTTCAATTTTAATATATCAATATAAAATATAGTGTCAAAGAAAGTAACATCAATATAGTGGGTCTGTAATGGAAATCTGTCAATGAACATGAACTGAGTTCTTCAACTACAGGTTGAAGGATAATTAAACTTTTCATTAGGAGTGTTCAGCTACATGGATTCATGGAATGGTGGTTCATAGTAAGTGATGGTAATCTTTTTATTCATGGGTGTAAACCCTTTATAACTTAGTGCTTAAAATATTAATCTTTTGATTATATAATGTCCCATGAATTATAGTTTACCAATAGTTCTAAAACATGCTAACCTGACCTTTTCCTTCTAATTTGTTTTTAACTTCATTCGAGATAGTGCCTCTCACTCACAGATATTTATTTGGTTATCAAGTGAAGATAGGTGTGTCTAAAAGTGATCTTCTGAATCCTGTCTCCCTAGAGGTACTAGTATCTAGAGTTTACCCAGAAAATTTTATGATTGTAACAAAAGGAAGTAGTGACTTATGAAGGTTTTATTTCTTGAATTTTACTTTTGCTACTTGTCCAATAGTGGCTAGTTGATGTTTATCAATATAGTTATTCACTGTGCCTTAAGTTTATACTTTGTTTATGCAAACTATAAAATTTCCCATAAAGGTATTCAATGGTTTGTCTTACTTTAAGCCTCTTTCACTCACTTTTTCCTATCTCCTTTTCAGTCCCTTTAAGAATTCCAGTTCCAGCTGGGCACGGTGGCCCACGCCTGTAGTCCCAGCACTTTGGGAGGCCAAGGTGGGCGGATCACTAGGTCAGGAGTCCGAGACCAACCTGGCCAACATGGTGAATTAGTAGAGATGGATTTCTACTAAAAATACAAAAATTAGCCGGGCATGGTAGCAGGTGCTTGTAATCCCAGCTGCTCGGGAGGCTGAGGCAGGAGAATCGCTTGAGCCTGGGAGGCGGAGGTTGCAGTGAACGGAGTTTGCACCATTGTACTCCAGCCTGGGCGACACAGCAAGACTCGTCTCCAAAAAAAAAAAAACAGAATTCCAGTTCCTTCTGGATCATAGTTCATATTTACCTTCTTCTGATCTTTCAGCATCTCATAAAAACTAAATGTAATGTATAACTGAAGTCTTTATCCTGAATTAACATAAATTCTTTAACAAAAATCCTTAACAAAATGAAGTTTGTTTTTTGGTTTGAGACAGGGTCTTACTCTGTTGCCCAGGCTGGAGTGCAATAGTGCAATCATGGCTCACTCCAGCCTCGACCTCCTGGGCTTAAGCAGTCCTTCCCTGTCAGCCTCATAAGGATCTGGGACTACAGGCTCACACCACCATGCCCAGCTAATGTTTTTTATTTATTTTTTGTAGAGACTTGGTTTTGCCATGTTGTCCGGGCTTGGAATTAAGTTTTGTAAAATGTAACTCTGGTATTGGTTAATAAAACTAGACAATTTTTTTTTTTTTTTTTTTTTTTTTTTTTTTTTGAGATGGAGTCTCACTCTGTTGCCAGGCTGGAGTGCAGTGGCTCGATCTTGGCTCACTGCAAGCTCCGCCTCCCGGGTTCACGCCATTCTCCTGCCTCAGCCTCCTGAGTAGCTGGGACTACAGGCACCCTCCACCATGCCCAGCTAATTTTTTGTATTTTTAGTAGAGACGGCGTTTCACTGTGTTAGCCAGGATGGTCTCAATCTCCTGAACTCGTGATCCGCCCACCTCAGCCTCCCAAAGTGCTGGGATTACAGGCGTAAGCCACCGTGCCCGGCCAACAAGTTTTTTATACCAATGATTTTCATGAAAGTAAAATACTAGTTTGAATACATTTTATTAAAACATCCAATTAAAAGAAAGAACAAGGCTGGGCACGTGGCTCACGTATCACTGTGAATCATGGTGGCTATAGTCTCAGCACTTTGGGAGGCCGAGGCAGGCAGATCACCTGAGGTCAGGAGTTTGAGAACAGCCTGGCCAACATGGCGAGACCCCCATCTCTACTAAAAATACAAAAATTAGCCAGGCATGGTGGTGCACACCTGAAGTCCCAGCTGCTTAGGAGGCTGAGGCAGGAGAATCGCTTGAAGCTGGGAGGTGGAGGCTGCAGTGAGCAGAGATCATGCCACTGCACTCCAGCCTGGGCAACAGACGGAGACTGTCTCAAGAGAAAAAAAAAAAAAAACCGCAAAACAAAAAGGCTGGGCGTGGTGCCTCACACCTGTAATCCCAGTACTTTGGGAGGCCGAGGCGGGCAGATGACTTGAGGTCAGGAGTTTGAGACCAGCCTGGCCAACATGGTGAAACCCTGTCTCTGCTAAAATACAAAAATTAGCCAGGTGTGTTGGCAGGCGCCTATAATCCCAGCTACTCAGGAGGCCGAGGCAGGAGAATCACTTGACCCCCCCTAAAAAAAAAATCCTAATCCTAACCCAGAAATAAAATGGCTCTACTCATGAATGGGAAAGTTTGTCATCTTTGAGATTTTATATATATAGACACACACACACACACATGTTGTGTGTATATATATATGCACTGTCAGTCAAATATTCACATTCTAAATGACTGTCAGAAATATTCCATGGAAACTTCATCTCTGAAGATTATACAGATTTAAACTGAACATCATCTACCTACAGCAAATCACACTTCCCATCTTTGAACTAAAAGGAACCAGAACTTACCCCACCTCCTAACAAGCAATATTTGGTCCTATTGCTTCTAAACTATTGCAACCAAAATTCCAGTAACCAAAACATTTGCTGTGTTCTCTAGGCATATCAAGTAAGTGTTTTATTTAGACCATTTCTGAGGATTTTGCTTTAAAGGCTTTACATGCAGCATTCAAGTATCTCTTAATACAAGACAGTCTAGTCTTTCAGAGATCATGTATCATCAAGGTCTGCAGAGTTTTCACTGTCATTTGCAACAAGAGCCTCTCTGTTCTCGTAAGTCCAGAAGCCATTCAGATCGATTAGAATGGTGGTTACTGTGTCTCCTTGATTACTGTTGATTAAATCCTGAAGAGAGATTTTCAAAGGATCCTTTGGTTTTACCATGTCAAAGATTTCATCCTGCAAGAGAAAAAAAAACTACAATGAAATTTGATCCACTTAATTTCTATCACACATAGTGATCCAAAATTCAGGGCTGTTTGCATCCACTGAAGTACAGAGGAATAAAATTGAGGGCTGCTACTTGGGCTTATGTTAATTTTTTGTTCTACTTTTTTTCTTTTCCATTTAACAGGCAGTTTCCTTTTCTCTACCTACAACCACAAAATTTTATTGGATAACTCCTTAGCTATGTGATAGCTATCCTTCGTTTTATAGATGAAGAAACCAAGGCTCAGTGCCTAATCCAGCTACGTAGGTAATTAGTGGCAGAACTATCTAATGCAGTGTTCAGGGACTGCACGTTAACTAGTTTCTTATATATTTTTCTGTTGCCTTCTAATTGGTGAAACAAGGTTTTGTCTGTAGTTTTTGTTTTTGTTGTTTTGTTTTGTTTTTGAGATGGAGTCTCACTCTGTCATCCAGGCTGGAGTGCAGTAGTGCGATCTTGGCTTACTGCAACCTCCGCCTCCTGGGTTCAAGCGATTCTTCTGCCTCAGCCTCCCGAGTAGGTGGGACTACAGGTGCACGCCACCACACCCAGCTAATTTTTGTATTTTTAGTAGAGATGGGGGTTTCACCATATTGGCCAGGCTGGTCTCAAACTCCTGATGTTAAGTAATCTGCCTGCTTTGGCCTCCCAAATTGCTGGAATTATAGGTGTGAGCCACTGCGCCCAGCCTTGTTTTTTTTGAGACAGAGTTTCACCCTTGTTGCCCAGGCTGGAGTGCAATGGTGTGATCTCGGCTTACCACAACCTCTGCCTCCTGGGTTCAAGCGATTCTCCTGCCTCAGCCTTCCAAGTAGCTGGGATTACAGGCGTGTGCCACCACATCTGGCCAATTTTTGTATTTTCAGTAGAGACGGGGTTTCTCCATATTGGTCAGGCTGGTCTTGAACTCCCGACCTCAGGTGATCCGCCTGCCTTGGCCTTCCAAAGTGCTGGGATTACAGGCGTGAGCCACCGTGCCCAGCCCCTTCTTTTTTGTGTGTGTGAGATGGAGTGTCCTTCTGTCACCCAGGCTGGAGTGCAGTAGTGCGATCTTGGCTCGCTGCAAACTTCGCCTCCCAGGTTCAAGCCATTCTCCTGTCTTGACCTCCCTAATAGCTGGGATTACAGCCGTGTACCACCACACCCGGCTAACAAGGGTTTGGTTTAATTTTTTTTTGCTAACCGTTCAGCTCAATTAAACATCTAAATGTTTCAGAGATAGTGACAAAGCTTCATTTCCAATGTTGATGTCAACATTTTATTAGGATGGGAGAGGGGAGTTCTCTCTGGATATGCATTAGACATCCAAAAAGAAGCTAAATTCTGCTAAAACTTACTGGAACATATAGAAGACCTCCTTCTATATTATGAAGTGTACAACAGATATTTACAGGGAATTAGTACATGTTTTCTAATCTTTTTGTAGTAAAATAACTACAAAATTTGTAGTAAAATAAAATTTGTAGCAAAATTACTGAAAGTGAACAGGCTGTTTGAGGTAGCATACTAAAACAGTTTCCAAGGTAAAAAATCAGTTTACAGTTGAACAGACTGCCGTAGGATATAGACTGTACTGACTGTCTTAATTTTCTTTTTTTTCTTTTGAGATGGAGTTTCACTCTTGTTGCCCAGGCTGGAGTGCAGTGGCACAATCTCAGCTCACTGCAACCTCCACCTCCCGGGCTCCAATGATTCTCCTGCCTCAGCCTCCCGAGTAGCCGGGATTACATGCATGCGCCACCATGCCCAGCTAATTTTTGTATTTTTAGTAGAGACGGGGTTTCACCATGTTGACCAGGCTGGTCTCGAACTCCTGACCTCGGGTGATCCGCCTGCCTCAGCCTCCCAAAGTGCTGGGATTACAAGCATGAGCCACTGAGCCCGGCCCCCTGACTGTCTTAATTAAAATGAATGAATGCTTCCAATGAAAACATAATGATGACAATACTAAAATTATAAACTACATAAATAGTCCAAATGTGGTCTCAGTTCGTAATGATTTAAATATCAGTTCAGAACAAAAAGCAAACACTTGATTCAAAAGTTGCTTTCATATAAAATTTCATGTAATACAAATGACTATCTCATAATTATCTGGTAATACGTAAATTAAAGGAAAAGATAACCTTGACATCTTGAAATGAAACAGGATCTTGTCCATGGATTTTCATTAGTTCCTGTATGGCCTGTATTTAATAGAAATAAATCTGTAAATAAAAAATGAAATACACAACATCCCTCTTTTGCCCTACAACCCCTTTCTACTTATACTTCCTTTCTTATCAGACCACAAACCTCATCATTCTCTCTCTTGCCAATCTTCTTAGCTTTCTTGACCTTATTCCACATCAGTGAGCAAAACCTAAATTCTCGATTAGTGTATTGACCTTTTTAGACCTATATCTTAACTATTGAGAACTTCAGGAAAAAAAATAAAAAGATTACGGATTGCTGCTTCTACATAGGAATGTTCTCCAACCTCAAACAGGCCCTCAGCATGGCCTCACAATTACTCTGTTTGATCTGCTCCTCTCATTTTCCATGAATGTTATTCCTGCCTTCACTATTCTCTTAAGATCCCCAATCTACTGTCTCCCTTCCTACCCTACACTTTGCTTTCTACGTAATACAAGAAATGGAGGTAGACCTCCCAAAACTCTTCCTTTTCATAAACTTTAACAAAAAAATGAAGAAACTGCTGTCATCCAGTAGGAATACAAAATACTTCAGGTGAGCATTATTCACTGGAAATGTGAAGTTTCAAATTCTTGGTGAATAGTCAACTTTGTTCCCGATGCCTACTCTGTTACCACTAATAATCAGAGTATCCATAAAGGAATCCCTTTGAAGTAGGTAAGAATCTGAGTACACGCTCTGTTAATATAGTAATAGATGGTATGATCTAGAGTGAATCATCCAGACCCAGCTTTATCATTAGGATAGTGATGTCCAAACGCCCTATGAACAGCCCAGGATTATAGGGCTCAGCATTGGACACTTTTTACCTTATCCCATATAACCAAGCCTAAATAAGCTTTGACAAAATGCTTATATGAAATATTTTTAAAGTATTTTTAAAACAATTTAATATTCTAAGAGTAGAAAATACTGTAAAGAAATCTTTATGAAAAAGAACAGTGTTTAATTTCAAATACATTTATTTTCTTAAGACTGGATTTTTACTTAATAGGTTTGTCTAAAGTAGGGGCATTCCTATGATGGGTTGGTATTTATTTTCTCAGATGAGCCGCTGATATAAGCCCATATAGCATTCAGTTTTTTTAATTTTTATTTTTAGAGATAGGGTCTTACTCTGTCATTCAGGCCGTAGTGCAGTGGCAAATCATGGATCACTGCAGCCTTGACCTCCCGGACTCTAGTGATCTTCCCACCTTAGCCTCTCAAGTAGCTGGGACTGCAGGCATGTGCCACCACACCCAGCTAATTTTTAATTTTTTTGTAGAGATGGAGTCTCCCTATGTTGCCCAGGCTGGTTTCCCAACTCCTGGGCTCAAGCAACCCTCCTTCCCTGGCCTCCCAACGTGCTGGGATTAGAAGCATGAGCGACCACGCCTGGCCTAAAAATTATTTTCATGGTTTATTTATTTCAACATAGCAAATAAAAGTATCTACAACTGGCTGGGCACAGCCTCCCCAGTAACCGGGACCACAGGCATGTGACCACTACACCCAGCTAATTTTTTAAATTTTTTGTAGAAGTTGGGGTTTCCCTGTGTTGCCCAGGCTGGTCTCAAACTCCTGTGCTCAAGTGAACCTCCTGCCTCAGCTTCCCTAAGTGCTGGGATTACAGGTGTGAGCCACCATGCCTGGGGTATGATTTTTAAATTTTTTTTTTCTTTTTGAGACTCATTCTCGCTCTGTTACTCAGGCTGCAGTGCAGTGGCGCAATCTCGGCTCACTGCAAGCTCTGCCTCCTGGGTTCATGCCATTCTCCTGCCTCAGCCTCCCGAGTAGCTGGGACTACAGGCGCCCGCCACCACGCCTGGCTGATTTTTTTGCATTTTTAGTAGAGATGGGGTTTCACCATGTTAGTGAGGATGGTTTTGATCTCCTGACCTTGTGATCCGCCCACCCTGGCCTCCCAAAGTGCTGGGATTACAGGCATGAGCCACCGCAACCCGGCCGATTTTTAAATTTAATAAAAGCATTTACATAACAGATTTCAGAAAGAAATCAAGTTTTTAGTTTTCTTTCCTACTTAAAAAAATATAACTGAGTGAAAGCTGATTTGACTAGATGTAAAATAAAAATATGTAAATACATGTCAGGGGCTGTACTACCATTGGAATTACAAATATGTGATAAATTCTATACTTGTGATGAAAAACTTGTAAGATGCTAAGCAGTTCAGAAAAGGTAGCTCCTTTCCACAGAAATTTTTATAGACTTTGGTAGTTGTAGTTTTTTTTTGTTGTTTTTTTTTTTTGAGACCGAGTGTTGCTTTGCTGCCCAAGCTAGAATGCAGTGACGCGATTTGAGCTCACTGCAACCTCCGCCTCCTGGGTTCAAGTGATTCTCCTGCCTCAGCCTCCCAAGTAGCTGGGATTACAGGCGTGTGGACCCAGTTATTGGGGAGGCTGAGTGGGAAGACTGCCTGAGCCCAGGAGTTGGAGGTTGCGGCGAGCTATGATCATGCCACTGCAGCCTGGGCGACAGAGCCAGACCCTTTCTCAAAAAAAGAAAAAAATAAATAAAAATCACGAGTTAGGTAAAATGGTTACTAAATATTTAATTTAAACCAAATGATATATCTTTAATTTGCTCTTCTTTTTCTAATTTCCTAAAGTAGATGCTGATTTTAGATCTTTAACATTTTCCAGTATATCCATTCAATACTATAAATTTCCCTCTAGCCACTGCTTTTGCTGCATCTCACAATTTTTTTTTTTTTTTTTTTTTGAGACGGAGTCTCACTCTGTCACCCAGGCTGGAGTGCAGTGGCACAATCTCGGCTCACTGCAAACTCTGCCTCCCGGGTTCATGCCATTCTCCTGCCTCAGCCTCCCAAATAGCTGGTACTACAGGCACCCACCACCACACCTGGCTAATTTTTTGTATTTTTAGTAGAGACGGGGTTTCACCATGTTAGCCAGGATGGTCTCTATCTCCTGACCTTGTGATCCACCTGCCTCGGCCTCCCAAAGTGCTGGGATTACAGGCGTGAGCCACTGCACCGGCAGCAACAAAATGATATATCTTAAGGAACAATGACTCACTTATGCAAATGAGACTTACCCTAAAGAAATAATTAAGTGAAAAGACATTCAGGTATCCTTTGTTCTCAATATCAAGCAGTTTGAAAATATATTGTAGAGCTGCAGGTTCCTTTCTGTTTTCTAATGCAAGGACAAAGTCCAAGTAGGTCTTATAGTCCTACAGAACAGAAAATAATGTTCATTAGAGGCCTTAGTTGAAATTAACTTTCAAGTGAATATCTTATGATTTGAAGCTATTTTGCAATCAAAGGTGGCAAATTTAATTTTTTCCCTAAGTTATGAAATGAGAAATCCATTTATATACTTAATATTGGTTTCTAGGAAATTTTTTTCGAGACAGAGTTTCACTCTCGTTGCCCAGGCTGGAGTTGCAATGGCACAATCTCGGCTCACCACAACCTCCACCTCCCGGGTTCAAGCAATTCTCCTGCCTCAGCCTCCGGAGTAGCTGGGATTACAGGCATGTGCCACCATGCCTGGCTAATTCTGTATTTTTAGTAGAGATGGGGTTTCTCCATGTTGGTCAGGCTGGTCTCGAACTCCCGACCTCAGGTGATCCACCCGCCTCAGCCTCCCAAAGTGCTGGGATTATAGGCATGAGCCACCGTGCCCAGCCATAGGAATTCTATATATAATCTACACAGGACAGTTTTGAGGACATAGTTCTTTTTTATTTATTTATTTTTTTGAGACGGAGTCTTGCTCTATTGCCCAGGCTGGAGTGCAGTGGTGCAATCTCAGCTCACTGAAACCTCTGCCTCCCAGGTTCAAGTGATTCTCCTGTCTCAGCCTCCCAAGTAGCTGGGAATACAGGTGCACACCACTATGCCCAGCTAATTTTTATATTTTTAGTAGAGACAGGATTTTCCATGTTACCTAAGCTGGTCTCAAACTCCTGACCTCAAGTGACCCGCCTGCCCCGGCCTCCCAAAGTGCTGGGATTATAGGCATGCACCACTGTGCCCAGCCCTAGTTCATTTTTTTATGAGAGATTTGCTGTGTTAAACTATAATTTTCTTTCATTATTCTTGTTTTTGAGACAGGGTCTCACTTTATCAACCAGGCTGGAGTGCAGTGGTACAATCATAGTTCACTGCAACCTTGATCTCCCAGGCTCAAGCAATCTTCCCACTACAGCCTCCGAGGCAGCTGAGACTACAGGTGCACGCCATCACACTTGGCTAATTTTTTAAATTCTTTGTAGAGATGGGGTTTTCCTGTATTACCCATGCTAGTCTCAAACTCCTGGGCTCAAGCAATCATCTGGCCTCGGCCTCCCAAAGTGCTGGGACTAGAGGGATGAACTACTGCATCCTGCTTCAAACTTTTGAAACAGATGACTAAGCTATAAACTTATAACTTCATTTCAGTGCAGTTATTTTGAAAAACAAATTTTTTATCTGGAATGAACAGAACAGTATTTTTTTTTTGAGATGGAGTTTCGCTCTTGTTGCCCAGGCTGGAGTGCAATGGCGCGATCTTGGCTCACCACAACCTCTGCCTCCCGGGTTCAAGTCATTCTCCTGCCTCAGCCTCCTGAGTATCTGGGATTACAGGCATGCACCACCACGCCTGGCTAATTTTGTATTTTTAGTAGAGAAGCAGTTTCTCCAAGTTGGTCAGGCTGGTCTCAAAACTCCCGACCTCAGGTGATCCACCCACCTCGGCCTCCCAAAATGCTAGGATTACAGGTGTGAGCCACCGTGCCCAGTCTCAGAACAGTATATTTAAATTGCTATTTTAAAATATTGTTTAAAATTTTTAATTCAGATTTCCAATAAGAAGCTGTCTTGAGATTGCCAGACATTTTACAGTGAGCTGACACTGTTCTCATCCATAAAAAGGCAAAATGGAGAGGCCAGAAAGACATGAAGAGAACAGAAAGCCTTCCCTATAAAAACAGGATACGCACTTTGGGGGGCCGAGGCGGGCAGATCAGAAGGTCAAGAGATCGAGACCATACTGGCTAACACGGTGAAACTCCGTCTCTACTAAAAATACAAAAAAAAATTAGCCAGGCGTGGTGGCGGGCGCCTGTAGTCCCAGCTACTCGGGAGGCTGAGGCAGGAGAATGGCGTGAACCCGGGAGGCGGAGCTTGCAGTGAGCCGAGATCGCGCCACTGCACTCCAGCCTGGGCGACAGAGGGAGACTCCATCTAAAACAAAAACAAAAACAACAAAACAAAACAAAAAAACAGGATACTCAGATTTTTTTTTTTTAATGGTAAAAAGTAGTAATTGGGAGGTTCTCACTTAGATAACAATTTTATATTCTTAGAAAAGTTCCTTTCTGCATAAATAGCACTAAAGAGTTAAAGAATGCAGATTGTGATCTGACTTCATCCATAGTTGTAGCCTGATTTTCTCTATTCATCAGGAATCATTATATTAATAATATAAGCTCCTCACTGTCTATTGTTTACAGCTGTGGGAGTTACAAAGTAAATTTTCTGTGCCTTTTCCCCTCTTTTCTTTTGTTGTTACTAATGGTGTTATTTAGCAAACTGCTATTGAAGCTAAATGATAAATGTAAGACCCCCATTCTCATGACAATATGACTATTTTTTAAGCATAACTGGTTTGGGAAATTTATCAGATTCTTTTTTTTTTTTTGAGACGGAGTCTCGCTCAGTTGCCCAGGCTGGAGTGCAGTGGCGCCATCTCGGCTTACTGCAAGCTCCGCCTCCCGGGTTCACACCATTACACCATTCTCCTGCCTCAGCCTCTGGAGTAGCTGGGACTACAGGTGCCCGTCACCGCGCCCAGCTAATTTTTTGTATTTTTAGTAGAGACGGGGTTTCACCGTGTTAGCCAGGATGGTCTCAATCTCCTGACCTTGTGATCCACCCGCCTCGGCCTCCCAAAGTTATCAGATTCTTAACCCATGTTTTTAGCAGCAAAAATGGTGATTTTAAAATGCTGTTTAGAATTTTCCTTCTCAAGTATTTTGCATTGTCCTAATAAAAAGACAAGTGCATGTTATCTTCAGCTGTTCATATAGCCACTTCTAGAGACTAATACAACCTGATTCTCAGAATTAAATCATGGCATATGTGTTACTACATTTGACCTGGTAATTTAATGACGGAACTATCTAAATGAAAATAGCCAGAATAATTTACTAATGTTTCAGCTTTTAAGAGACATGGTCTCACTCTACTGCCCAGACGGGAGTGCAGTGGCCTCATCATAGCTCACTGCAGCCTCAAATTCCTCAGGCCAAGCAATCCTCCTGCCTCAGCCTCCCGAGTAGCTATACTACAGGCACATTCCATCCATGCCCAAGTAATTTTTTTATTTTTTGTAGAGACAGTCTCGCTGTATTGCTCAGGCTAGTTTTGAACGACTGGCCTTAAGTGGTTCTGTGGCCTTGGCCTCCCAAAGCGCTGGGATTATAACCATAAGCTACCAAGCCTGGCCTCAGCTTTTTTTTAAAAAAAAAAAACTAGAATGCACTACTGTATAGTAGGTGCACTGACAATGAAATGAACAAAATAAGCTTTTCTATTTGCCCTGAGGCCATAATGCAGATGTTTTAATTTACGTTAAGACCAAAGACTCTGAATCTCAAGTAATTTGATCAGTTTACACATTTTAAAGACACTGTTACACAGTGATATAAATAAAGCTGGGCCGAGTGTGGTGGCTCACGCCTGTAATCCCAGCACTTTGGGAGGCAGATCACCTGAGGTCAGGAGTTCAAGACCAGCCTGGCCAACCTGGTGAAACCCCATCTCTCCTAAAAGTACAAAAATTAGCTGGATGCGGTGGTATGCACCCATAATCCCAGCTACTCCGGAGGCTGAGGCAGGAGAATCACTTGAACCTAGGAAGTGGAGGTTGCATTGAGCTGAGATCACACCACTGCACTCTAGCCTAGGCGACAGAGCAAGACTCTGTCTCAAAAAAAAAAGGGCTGTATTACATCAAGAAAAGGGTTTGTGGAAACTCTGGGAGCCTAAACTTTTAAAACTTAGCAGCAGATTTAAACTACTACCATTTCTCCATCATAAGTGAGACACTCCTGGAAAACACGGTCTAAGAAGACATTGGTCATGGTAGCTGTTCCATAGCGTGAGAGTTCTTCTTTACTGAGCATGCCATTGTGATCTTTATCAAGATTCAAGTACTGGCCTTGGGAAGAAAAATAATAAAGACACGTATGACCACAATAAAATTTTAACCAGAAGAATAGACTAACAAAAAGTTTTTTCTTGGTTAATATTTTGATTTTCAAACTATTCATGTTATGATTAGGGTAGTGGCCTATGTGTAATACTATCAGCTACCTTTGCAATCTTGATCAGAAAAACCCTTGGGCTAGAAACAGCCAAAAAAACCCATCATGAAGGCCATAGTCTCTGGGCTGTTTCACTTACATCATTATTTGTTTTCAGTTTGCAGTCTTTTTAAACATTCCTAGGTTTCTAAATTAAATGGAGGTAGAGGCCAACAAAAAGCACTGAAATGCTAGCACTTGAAAGTAGAGATAAGAATGCCAAAAGGAGGTCGGGCGTGGTGGCTCACGCCGGTAATCCCAGCACTTTGGGAGGCTGAGGGCAGATCAGAGGTCAGGAGTTCCAGACCAGCCTGGCCAACATAGTGAAACACCGTCTCTACTAAAAAAAAAAAAAAAAAAAAAAAAAAATATTAGCCGGGTGTGGTGGCAAGCGCCTGTAATCCCAGGTACTTGGGAGGCTGAGGCAAGGAGAATCGCTTGAACCTGGGAGGTGGAGGTTGCAGTGAGCCAAGATCATGCCACTGGACTCCAGCCCAGGTAACAGTGCAAGACTCCATCTCCAAAAAAAAAAAAAAAAAGCCAAAGGAGTCAAAAGACCACCCAACAAGATAATGTAGATTAGCTCCATCAGTAGACCCTGGGAATAGCATTTTATCAACAAAGCATGACAATAGCTAATGTTCATAATGATGCTCCTGAGTCAACAAGGATCAAATTACATTCCGTTCTATTGAAAAGGAAGTGTATAACTTAAAAAGGGTTCTGCTGGGTGCAGTGCCTCATGCCTATAATCCTAACACTTTGGGAGGTCAGGGCAGGTGGACTGCTTGAGCCCAGGAGTTTGAAACCAGCCTGGGCAACACAGTGAGATCCCATCTCTTAAAAAAACATAAAATAAATTAGCCAGGCATGGCGCCTGTAGACCCAGTACTGGGGGCGGTGGGGTGGGTGGGGTAGGGGCACTGAGGTGAGAGGATTGAGCCTAGGACTTCAAGGCTGCACTGAGCCGTGATCATGTCACTGCACTCCAGCCAGTGTGACAGAGTGAGACCCTGTCTTCAAAAAGAAAAGGTTGGGGGGAGTCCAAAAAGTTAAAACATCGGTATTTAAGCAAGTAAATTTTGGTAATGTAGAATACTAAAGCTTAAGGTAATTAAATATTTTGATCTTAAGGTGTATCAGTGTATGTATAAAACTGTCCTCTGAACACCAATTTCCTGAAGAATGGATAATTCAAATTTTAGCATTATGATAGGAACATACCATAAACTCTTAGGGCAGAAGGAGCAGAAAACCAATTTGTTTCTTGACTCTCCTTGGACAGTTCCTCATCCCTTAGCTAATGGAACACAAAGACATAATTAGAAGATAGCAACTGTCAAGTGATACAATTAAGTAGTTTAAAAACATTTACCTCCAATAAATCATCTAGGAAGCTGCATGCTAAAATATCTTGAATTTTTATCTTTCCTTTAAGAACATAAACAAACATAATTAATTTCATTTTAAGAAAAGAGCAACTCAATTAATTAAAAAAAATTTTTTTAACAAGAGCAATCACACAATTGATATTTTAAAGCTTCTAGCTCTTATGCTCCAAAGTCCTTATTACATATTGCTACAAAAAGGGAAATCTTGGCTGGGCGCGGTGGCTCACTGCGTAATTCCAGCACTTTGGGAAGCTGAGGCAGATGGATCACCTGAGGTCAGGAGTTCCAGACCAGCCTGGCCAACATGGTGAAACCCCATCTCTATTAAAAACACAAAAAATTAGCTGGGTGTGGTGGAGGGCACCTGTAATCCCAGCTACTCTGGAGGCTGAGGCAGGAGAATCGCTTGAACCTGGGAGGCAGAGGTTGCAGTGAGCTGAGATCAAGCCATTGTACTACAGCCTAGGGAACAAGAGCAAAACTCCATCCCCACCCTGCAAAAAAAAAAGAGAGAAACCTACAGGCAACATTTAATAACATCTCTACTTGTATACCTCAACTATATAAATCTAAGTGGTAAATTCTAAAATTATACTGATGTCAGATTTTCAAAAAAGTTGTGATTATAGATATAGTACTGCTGGTACACGAACAGGGACACTGTCTCCATTTATTTTTGGCAGTTTCTGGACTAGAAAGCAATACGCAGGTAAACAGGTGTGGTTTAAGAGCAGAGTTTGTTTTGTCTTGTTCTTGTTCTTTTTTTTTTTTTGAGACAGAGTTTCGCTCTTTGTTGCCCAGGCTGGAGTGCAATGGTGTGATTTCAGCTCACTGCAATCTCTGCCTCCTGGGTTCAAGCGATTCTCCTGCCTCAGCCTCCTAAGTAGCTGGGAATACAGGCACCCACCATCACACCCAGCTAATTTTTTCTATTTTTAGTAGAGATGGGGTTTCACTATGTTGGCCAGGCTGGTCTTGAACACCTGACCTCAGATGATTCACCCATCTTAGCCTCCCAACGTGCTGGGATTACAGGTGTGAGCCACTGCGCCTGGCTGCTGCTGCTTTTTTATACAGAAGAGGTCTGTCTTGCCAGGGCTGGTCTTGAACTCCTAGGCACTAGTGATTTCTCACCTCAGCCTCCCAAAGTGCTGGGATTACAGGTGTGAGCCACCACACCCAGCCCAGATTGGAGTTTGAATGCCACTTTTAAATATGTAACCTAGCAAAGTCTCAGTTGCCTTACACATAAAATGTGGACAATAATGTACCTTCCTTATGGGGTTATGAGATGAAAATGAATGAATCCATGTAAAATGCTTAGCATACTACATAAGTCAAAACGTGATATTATTTTGTAAAATTTGAAAAAGTATATATGTGTGTACTTATAGTAGAGGAGTTCAAAAAACACTGTCAGCTACCATATGCTGTGATTGGATTCATAACTGGATTTTTTTTTTTTTTTTTTTGGACACAAGGTCTGGCTCTGTTGCCCAGACTGAAGTGCAGTGGCCCGATCTTGGCTCACTGCAACCTCTGCCTCCTGGGTTCAAGTGATCCACTTCAGCAGCTTCCCAAGTAGCTGGGACTACAGGCGTGTGCCACTACGCCTGGCTAGTTTTTTTTTTTTTTTTTTTTTTTTTTTTGAGACGGAATTTCCCTCTTGTTGCCCAGGCTGGAATGCAATAGCGCGATCTCGGCTCACCTCTGCCTCCTGGGTTCAAGCAATTCTCCTGCCTCAGCCTCTCGAGTAGCTGGGATTACAGGTGTGAGCCACCGTGTCCAGCCAATTTTTGTATTTTTTTTGTAGAGAAAAAGTTTCACCATGTTGCCCAGGCTGATCTTGAACTCCTGAGTTCAAGTGGTCCACCCAACTCAGCCCCCCAGAGTGCTGAGATTACAGGCGTGAACCACTGTGCCAGGCCCATAGCTGAATTTTCAAGGACAGAAGTACAATCAGGCACTTTGATTTGGACCTTCTCTGTCCTTTCCTCTGCTCCAGTTACATGTAGTTAAGTCTGGGCAGGTTTGAACAGTTAATAAAACAAACTGTTAATGAGGCCATATTTACCAATCCGATCCTTATAGAGAATAAGAAAAATATGCATCACTGGCTAAATGGCTCTCATATTTCCAAATACATATTTTTCATCAAAAAGAGAATAATTCTGCAGTATGTCACACAGCAGAGACAGCAAATTATATGCAAATAACTGGCTTCCTAGAACTGGAAGGAGGTATTTATGACTGACTACCCACTTCATACTTCTTCACTGTTAGGTGATGTCCCTCCATCTGTCACACAGCAGGTTATGGTCAGTGCAATTAAATCATAAAAGATCTTCAGATAAACATAACCAAAGTACTGCTACTGTTTTTTCTACCTTTTTATCTCCTTGAAATTCACCAAATTTTTAATGGCAGTGACAGGAAAATAAATGATATTTTTCAAGAGTTTTCTCTAGTTATTGAGATTTAGATATAATAATATCCTCATAATATCTAAGTTAGATAAGATTTTCTTTTACCTGTTCTTAAAGGATCTAAAAAGAAGAAGAACTTCCTAACTGCTGTACAAACATAAAAGGAGTAGAAAGATTTTTCCAGACCATCTAATTGTGGCAACGTAGGGATAAGTTCCAATATGTAGTTTTCTAAATCCTGAAAATAAAACAAAATAAAGTGTTAAATGTCCAGTCTTGATTCATTAGATATTAGAATTTCATTACTAAAAATTATTCAGCATTAATACTATATTGATAAAGAAATAAATGCATGACTATTTTAGTGGTAAAACTATTTTACATTAAATTTTGTTTCTAATTTAAGTTTTAACATTTTTGAAAAGTAGTAAATTCTACATAGTTCCAAATTCAAAGGGAACAAAGATATTGATTAAAAAGCCTCTCACCTATTTCTTCTCCCCAAAGGTTAAGTAACTTGTATTATCAACTTCTGATGCAGCTTCCCAAAGGTAACAGATGCAAATATGAACCAATACATATATATTTCTTTCCCTCTTTTTTTTTTTTTTTTTTTGAGATGGAGTCTTGCTCTGTCACCCAGGCTGGAGTGCAGTGGTGTTGATCTCAGCTCACTGCAACCTCTGCCTCCCAAGTTCAAGCGATTCTCCTGCCTCAGCTTCCTGAGTAGCTGGGACTACAGGCGCACACCACCATGCCCAGCTAATTTTTGTATTTTTAGTAGAAACGGGGTTTCACCATGTTGGCCAGGATGGTCTCGATCTCTTGACCTCGTGATCCAGCCACCTCTGCCTCCCACAGTGCTGGGGCTACAGCCGTGAGGCACCACACCCAGCCTTTCCCTCTTTTTACACAAAGGATGTATCAACATACCATGAAAACTGCTTTTGTCATTCCGTAATATATTTTACAGTTATTCCACACTGACTCTCAAAGAGCTCCCACTCTTTGAGAATAAATAGCTATATATTATATCATTGCATAGATGTGCCCTATTTAACTAGGCCTCTATTGGGACATTTAGTTTTTTCCTAATATTTTGCTGCACGAAAAATAATACCATAAGGGCTAAGCTAATTATTCATTCATAGATATTGTGGAAGAATATAGAATACAATTTCTATAAGTGGACCTGCTGGGTTGTAGCATATGCACATGTAGAATTTTGATAGACCCTGGGAAACTTCCATCTCCCCACAAACGCCATGTGAATTTTATACTCCCACCAGCAATGTGAAGGCTATTTCTACAGTTCCGAATTCTGCACACAGGTGTCCCAGGAGCACCACAGTTAATGTACAGGGGTGCATCAGGATATTTTAAAATTTTGAGCGAAACAGCAACATTTGTCAGACACTGCATGACAGATATTGCTACAAGCTAGAACTACGTGCTCAAGGTAGTTCACATGTTCAATACTGGATCTCAACGTATTCCTTCTTTTTGAGGCAGGGTCTCACTGTCACACAGGCTGCTGGAGTGCAGTAGCATGATCTCGGCTCACTGAAACCTCTAACTCCCAGGCTCAAGTGATCCTCCCACCTCAGCCTCCTGAATAGCTGGGACCACAGAGATGCACCACCACACCCAGTTAATTTTTTGTATTTTGGTAGAGATGGGGATTCACCATGTTGCCCAGGCTGGTCTCGAACTCTTGAGCTCAAGCTATCTGCCCACCTTGGCCTCCCAGTGTTGGAATTACAGGTGTCAGCCACTGTGCCTGGTTATTATTCCTTTTTAAAAAATTTTTTAAATCACCAAAATGTCATGAATATATTCCTTTTTTTTCGAGATGGACTCTTGCTCTGTCGCCCAGACTGGAGTGCAGTGGCGAAATCTCAGCTTACTGCAACCTCCGCCTCCCGGGTTCAAGCGATTCTCCTGCCTCAGCCTCTTGAGTAGCTGGGACTACAGTCGCGTGCCACCATGCCTGGCTAATTTTTTGTATTTTTAGTAGAGACAAGGTTTCACCGTGTTAGCCAGGATGGTCTCGATCTCCTGACCTCGTGATCTGCCCGCCTTGGCCTCCCAAAGTGCTGGGATTACAGGCGTGAGCCACCATGCCCAGCCAAATATACTCCTTTTAATGACATAAATCTTTGCAAAGCTAGGTTTTGATGGTTCCTGTGGTAAAGTACCACACAAAAATTAGTGAACAGGAAATGAGGAGGGCAAGTGTCCAGTCTAATTCCCAGGTTTAAGTAGTTGTACACATCCCATTAATAACTGTACTTAAGAATGAAATAAAAATATCTTCTTTCAACTTAAGTGTATTATTTATTCAAATGGCCAATAAGCTTAATGAATACTCATTAAATTGTTTAAAATTAACTAGTTAATAAGTGAAACTTTTAGGGATTTCTTTTGGCTCAGAAGCACTGTGAAAAAATTACTCAAACACTAAAGGTGTCAATTCAAACTTTCTGATCTTTGCTAATTTGATAGGTGAAAAATGGCAACTTAGTGTAGATTTATCTGGCATTTCTCTTATGTGAAGTTAGTTGTTTCTTATGATTAAGAAGCATTTGAATTTTACTTTTTATACATTATCTATATCTTTGTCCAGTTTTTTATTGGGTTAATGGCTTTCTTCTTGATTTCTGGGAGCTTTTTATATATTAGGGTAATTGGCCATTTCTGACTGTTTCAGGTATTTCCCCCAGTTTGTTGTTTTCTTTTTACTTTAACATGGGCTTTGCCCTATAGATCTTTAAAAATTTAGCTGAATTTATTGTTTTCTAGACTTCTGGGTTTTGTCATACTTAGAAAGGCTTTCCCTATTACAGGATTATAAATTTAAAAGCCTCCCATGGTTTCTCTTTTTTTTTTTTTTTTTTTTTTGAGACGGAGTCTCAGTCCAGTCCAGGCTGGAGTGCAGTGGCGCAATCTCAGCTCACTGAAACCTCCACCTCTTGGGTTCAAGCGATTCTTGTGTCTCAGCCTGAGTAGCCAGGATTACAGGCACGTACCACCACGCCTGGCTAATTTTTGTATTTTTAGTAGAGAGGGGGTTTCGCCATGTTGGCCAGGCTGGTCTCGAACTCCTGACCTCAAGTGATCTGCCTGCCTTGGCCTCCCAAAGTGCTGGAATTACAGGCGTGAGCCACTGTGCCTTCCCATGGTTTCTTATACTTATGTTAACAATGTTATTTTTGCTTTAACCATTTCAAATATCAAATTTCTGGTAGATCCGAGATACTTTTAAGTTTATAGGGCAACTGGCATCTCAAACTTGAAGTGTCCAAAATGGGGCTCTCTTGTCATCTCCAACCTTGGTCCTCACCTGCTTTTCCTCTATTCCAACAGTTACTCAAAATAAAAATGTAAGACTTGTCTTTGGCTTCTCTTTTTCTTCATCAATGCCTTCACACTCCTTACCCTGAACATCCAATCTAGCAGCAATTTGTGTTTTTTCTGGGAAGGAGGGGAGTCCAAAATATATATTGAATTAATCTATTTCTTGCTTTCTCTACAGCCACCAATTACCCTAGTTATGGGCCCATCATCTCACCTGGACTATCATGGTAGGTGCCTAAATATTTTGCTTATACTCTAGATTTATTTATTTATCTATTTAGAGATGGAGCCTTGCTCTGTCACCCAAGCTGGAGTGCAGTGGCTCAATCTTGGCTCACTGCAACCTCCATCCCCTGGGTTCAAGTGATTCTCCTGCCTCAGCCTCCAAGTAGCTGGGATTACAGGTGCCTACCCCCATACCCAGCTAATTTTTGTATTTTTAGTGGAGACGGGGTTTCGTCATGTTGGCCAGGCTGGTCTTGAACTCCCGAGCTCAAGCGATCCACCTGCCTCGGCCTCCCAAAGTTGCTGGGATTACGGGCATGAGCCACCATGCCTGGCCGTACTTTGAGTTCCTTACATCCTCCATACAGCATCCAGAATGATCTTTTAAAATGTAAATCATATCCTGACAGACTCAGCTTAAAACTTCCGATGGTTTCCCGTTAGCCTCAAAATAAATCCAAAGTCCTTACTGTGGCCCAAAAGGCCCTACATGTGGCCCCTGCCTACTTCTCCAACTTCATTTTCTGTTACTATAATCCTTGTTCTAGCCACACTGGCTTCCTTCTGTTCCTAGAACAGGTCCAGGCTTAATTTTGCCTTGGAGACACTGTATTTGCCATTTCCTCTATACTACATCTTCATAAGGCTGGCTTCTTTCTCGTACTTCATGGCTAAAACTTAATCACTATCTCAAAAAGATGCTCCTTCCAGCCTACCTAAAATCGTCTGTCAATCCCAGTCATATTCCTGCCTAGTTTACTGTTTTATTTTCTACATATAACTTGTCACTATTTGATATTATCTGCTTATAATTTAGTGTCTGTCTTCCCACTCTGCTAGAAAAAATAGGTCTACAAGGGAACAAAAATTGTACTGTGTCCCTGGAAAGGTTTTAAAGTATAACATTTAGAATGAGCTAACAGATTCCATCTACAGAAATCTGGGCAAGACAACAAAAAAAAAGAAAAAAAAGAAATCTGGGCAAACAGATTGTCACAAAGTAAAACATGAGCCCTACAAGCTTAGAATAATACCTGCCCCCAAATAAATGTCTACTAAATGCTTAATAAGATTTAATAAGTGAATAAAACTTTGTATACTCTACTCAGATTATAAATGTTGGTCTGGAAGCCACTGCCTTTCAAATTAGTAAGACACAAAGTCTGGGTTTCAAAAGGCAATGGGCCAAGGATGGAAGAAATACTTTGAGAGAAGTGTTTTCTTTCATTGAGAGAAGGGGAAAATTATTCCTTTTTAAAAACAACTATAGAAGTACACTGTTTCTTTTCTCTCCCTTTTGCTCATCTCTCTTTCAATCTTTGTTTCCATCCATGGAAAGAGGCAAGACAAGCAGTAACTGGGGACTGTTTTTATAAATCAATATTGCTGTTTTTATAAATCAAGTGAACTGCTAACTAGAATTCTCAGAGCTAGAGAAGTACTCCAGTTTTGGACCTGACCTCTAAACGAGTATCAGCAGGTGGCTAATTATGTCTTCCTTGCTAGAAAGAGATGGCCAGAAGCAAGAGCCTTTTATTGTCAAGTTGGTCTGAACCTTAAAGAGAACTGTAGTGTGCCCCTGGAAAGGTTTTACAGTATAAATGTTCAGAATGAGCTAACAGATTCTATCTACAGAAATCTAGACAAAACAGAATGCAACAAATTATAGCAGGAACCATACGAACTGTAACAAGAAATTTACATTTCTTTAACCCTTATATCTGAATAATTATTTGATTAATTAACCTAGTTTATATTCATGCCCAACTCCCTTCCCCTCTCCCCTACAACCTTAAAAAAAGCACTGTATATTTGGGAAAAAAGCCTGAGGTGAAAAGTAAGTCCATATAATTTAGATACCCATACTCAGAAGAAGCATAGCCATTTGGACCATGAAGTTATAATTCTCTGTTGATAACTTGGCCTAATTACAGCAGTGCCTAATAGGAAACAAGCAGCCTCTTGGTAACTGACCTAGCAACCTTAAACCCAGAGGTGGGAATACAGTCACATTCATTTTCTCTCTCATATTTTCTTTTTTCTTTTTCTTTTGAGACATAGTCTTGCTCTGTTGCCCAGGCTGGAGTGCAGTGGCATGATCTCAGCTTACTGCAACTGCCTCTTGGGTTCAAGCGATTCTCCTGCCTCAGCCACTCTAGTAGCTGGGATTACAGACATCTGCTACCATGCTCAGCTAATGTTTTTGTATTTTTAATAGAGACAGGGTTTCACCATGTTGATCAGGCTGGTCTCGAAGTCCTGACATCAAGTGATCTACTCGCCTTGACCTCCCAAAGTGCTGGGATTACAGGCGTGAGCTACCGTGTCTGGCTTCTCTTATATTTTCTTAAAAAAAAAAAGTGGGGGGGGGGTGGAATTCTTGGCCCTTTAAAAAATAGTGACACATTAATATCACTCATGAATAATCAAACGTTTTTCAGTGATTTTTAAATGTTAAAATGCTACATCCTTTTTATTTTCCCCTTTAAAAGGCTTTTTTTTTTTTTTTTTTTTTTGAGACAGAGTCTGCTCTTGTCACCCAGGCTGGAGTGCAATGGCACAATCTAGGCTCACTGCAACCTCCGCCTCCTGGGTTCAAGCGATTCTCGTCTCAGCCTCCTGAGTAGCTGGGATTACAGGTGGCCACCACCATGCCTGGCTAATTTTTGTATTTTTAGTAGAGACGGGGTTTCTCCATGTTGGTCAGGCTGGTCTTGAACTCCTGACCTCATGATCTGCCCACCTCGGCCTCCCAAAATGCTGGGATTATAGGCATGAGCCACCGCGCCCAGCCAAAAGGCCTTTTTTTTTTTAAAAGTTTGAAGAAAAAGAATCTAAAAAGGAATTTGTATAGTCAATATACATTAAACATTTGTTTAGTAACACATGTCATTTGTTAAAAAAAATAAAAATAAAAAACCAAACCCCAAAACGGAAACATCCTGTGTCTCAACAAAAACTATATGGAATCAACACCACCGAGGTCTATGGAAAAAAAAAGAAAAACCTGTTCCCTTTGCTCTGCTGGAAGCTGGAAGGTGCTAGGCCCCTGTGTAGTCGTGCATAGAATTCTAGCTGCTTTCCTCTATTGAGCGCAGAGTATACTATGTCTCTATGTGAATATGGACAGTTAGCATTTACCAACATCTCCTTGTCTACTGTCTCTTTTTTTTTTGAGACGGAGTCTCGCTTTCTCGCCCAGGCTGGAGTGCAGTGGCGTGATCTCGGCTCACTGCAAGCTCCGCCTCCTGGGTTCACGCCATTCTCCTGCCTCAGCCTCTCAAGTAGCTGGAACTACAGGTGCCTGCCACCACGCCCGGCTAATTTTTTTTTGTATTTTTAGTAGAGATGGGGTTTCACTGTGTTAGCCAGAATGGTCTCGATCTCCTGACCTCATGATCCGCCCGCCTCGGCCTCCCAAAGTGCTGGGATTACAGGCGTGAGCCACCACACCCGGCATCCTTGTCTACTGTCTCTTATTTAAAAAAAGAAAATAAATTTTACAAAATGGGGTTATAGGTCAGCAAAGGGTAGGTTTGAAACGTCTTGATAGTTTAAAGTGAGCATTTTGACAAAGTTGCTTTTCCTTTGGCATGTTTAACTGTGATTTTTAAGGGGCATCCTTGCAGTTTAAAATGACACCTTTAAAATAAATTCTCTCTCTCTTTTTTTCTGACACAGGGTCTCCCTCTGTTGCCCAGGCTGGAGTGCAGTGGTGCAATCTCGGCTCACTGCAAGCTCTGCCTCCCAGATTCAAGCGATTCTCCCACCTCAGCCCCTTGAATAGCTGGGATTACAGGTATGCACCACCAGAGCCCAGCAAATTTTTCTATTTTTAGTAGAGATGGAATTTCACCATATTGGTCAGGCTGGTCTCAAACTCCTGACCTCAGGTGATCTGCCCACGTCAGCCTCCCAAAGTGCTGGGAGTACAGGCCTTGGGAATACAAGCGTGAGCCACTGCACCCAGCCAATACATTTTTTTTTTTTTTTTTTTGAGACGGAGTTTCACTCTTGTTGCCCAGGCTGGAGTGCAATGGCGCTATCTCGGTTCACAGCAACCTCTGCCTCCTGGGTTCAAGCGATTCTCCTGCCTCAGCCTCCCAAGTAGCTGGGATTACAGGTATGTGCCACCAAGCCTGGCTAATTTTGTATTTTTAGTAGAGATAGGGTTTCTCCATGTTGGTCAGGCTGGTCTCAAACTCCCGACCTCAGGTGATCCGCCTGCCTCATCCTCCCAAAGTGCTGGGATTACAGGTGTGAGCTACCACACCCAGCATAAATTCTCTCTTAATGATGACTTGAAGGCTGCTACTCCATGGGAGAATCAGTAGAACCTGTAGGATCTTATTTGGAATTGACATTCTCTATTGTAATTTTGTTTATTTTAAATTTGTTTTTTGTTTCACTGGAAAGATGATGTTCAATTTTAAAAGTTGAAAGTGTACAAGTTGCTTTGTTACAGTAAAACTAAATATGTACACACAAACACACACAGACAGAAATAAAACAAAGTATTATGAGAATAGCCTGTAATCCCAACACCCAGTGATAACTACAGTTTACATTTTAGTGTCTATAAGAGTTAATATAATATCTATAAGGTTAATACTTACAGATTCCCGAAGGTACCCCTGCCCAGCGACATCATATAAACTGAGTCCTATTCTTGTTTGATGAAGCCAAACTGACAATAAACAAGAAAATGAAAGTAATTCTTAAGATCTATCCTTCAGATATGAAAAAGGAGATAAAGAGCCAGATTTGAGACAAGCTAATCTAGTAACTCTAAAAACATTTCTTCTCACCACAAAATTGCTTGAAACAAAAAACCATAGAATGGAAGAGTTCAACAATTCTACCATGACTAAAGCTATAATAAAATTGACGCCTTGAAGATACTGTTCTTTACCAATTAAACTTGGTGTTCCACCAAACAGGGACAGCTAGTATAATGTTATGCCTTCAGTGAAGCTGCTTTTATTTCTGAGGTTAATTACAGCAACCAATTATTAAAGATTGTATACAATAGGCTTTCACAGATTATTATGGCACTTGTAGGAGTCATAAGTCCAAGCTGTTTAATTGATGCTCCTTGAAACTGATATTACAGCTTTGGGTTTGAAATTATCCTTTCAGTCAACTCAACTTGTAATATACTGGTAAAATAAAATTATCAGTAAATTAAAATTATTTCAAATTACCATACATTAAAACTCTTGGTTCAGCTCTTAATATTTCTAGTCTACTATTATCTTTAAGACACATGAGGGTTTAAAAAATTTTTGTTTTTTTATGCTAACCCAAGTTTATGTAACACATCTTGGTCAAAAGATAAGAAATTCTACTATTCAAACTTAGAGTGATTTCACATGGAACAAATACTTATAAAAGCACAGACCAAAAACCTTCTTGATTCCCAGATAAGGAGTTCAAGCACAGTAAAAATGAATCACCTTTTCTCATAACATAATTAAAGAACTGCATGATGGAAATTCTTCCATATGAATCTGTATGAAGGAGTTTAGCGAAGACTTTTGCTGTGAAAAATTGCCTAAGAAAAGAAAATAAAGATTTAAATGATCTGCCAACATAAAAGAAAATGACTTCTACATAAATTAGCAAACAATGGCATAAATTCATACAATTAAAAATGAAAGAACAATAGAGACTCCTTATAATTCAAAAACTTAAAATATTAAGTCAAACTTTTTTTTTTTTTTAAAGAAATGGAGATTTGGCTAGGCGCAGTGGCTCTTGCCTGTAATCCCAGCACTTTGGGAGGCTGAGGCAGGCACATCATGAGTCAAGAGATCGAGACCATTTTGGCCAACATGGTGAAACCCCGTCTCAAGTAAAAATACAAAAAGTATTTGTATTGGGTATTTATATTGTATTTATATTGGCCCAGCCAATATTTGAGGCATTTAAAATGCTTAACATATTCTTTTGTTAATACAATAATACTTGGGAGGCTGAGGCAGGAGAATCACTTGAACCCAGGAGGCGGAGGTTATAGTGAGCTGAGATTGCGCCACTCCCCTGCAGCCTAGTGACAGAGCAAGACTCCATCTCAAAAAAAAAGATAAATATATATATAGAAACAGAGATTTGCTCTGTTGCCCTGACTGATCTTGAACTCCTAGCCTCAAGTGATCCACCTGCCTTGGCCTCCCAAAGCACTGGAATTACAAACGTGAGGCATCATGCCTAGCCTAAGTCATAAATGTTTGCATTCTTTTTTTTTTAATTAAAAGTTTTTTTTATTTTGCAGAGATGGGCACGTGAGTCACAGTGCCTGGCCTTGCATTCTTTTTTGTTTGCTTTCGTCTGTCTTAAGGCTGAAAGTGTCATAAACTATATTATTTCTTTTTTTTTTTTTTTTTTTGAGATGGAGTCTTGCTCTTTTGCCAAGCTGGAGTGCAGTGGCACGATCTCGGCTCACTGCAACCTCCACCTCCAGGGTTCAAGCGATTCTCCTGCCTCAGCCTCCTGAGTAGCTGGGATTACAGGCACACGCCACCACGCCCAGCTAATTTTTGTATTTTTAGTAGAGACAGGGTTTCACCATGTTGGTCAGGATGGTCTTGTTCTCTTGACCTCGTGATCCGCTCACCTCAGCCTCCCAAAGTGCTGGGATTACAGGCATGAGCCACCACACCTGGCTATATTATTTATTTTAATAACTTCATACCAATGTGATTTTTTGACTGTAAATAATTTTATTAAATTTCATTAGTAACGTAAATGGACTCAAATGTCATTCCATTTACTTCATTTAATATTTGAGGATTTGTTTATTTTTTTTAAAGGTAAGGTCTTGCTCTATCGCCCAGGCTGGAGTGCAGTGGCTTAATCACAGCTCATCCTCCCAGGCTCAAGCAATTCTCCCACCTCAGCCTCTGGAGTAGCTACAGGTGTACGCCCCCACAACCCAGATAATTTTTTTATTTTTAGTAGAGACAAGATCTCCCTAAGTTGCCCAGGCTGGCCTCAAACACCCCAGCTCAAGCAATCCTCTCACCTCAGCCTCCAAAACTGCTGGGATTACAGGTGTGAGCCACTGTGCCCAGTCAATATTTGAGGCATTTAAAATGCTTAACATAACACATTCTTTTGTTAATTATATTATTCTTACTTGCACTTTGCTCCAGCCTTTTCACCAACCTTCAGAAAGTTTTCGTAATTGATCATCGCTTCCTCTCCAATCATAGGTGGTGTCTGGTGTTTGTCCAGCAAAAACCATAAGTTCTTAAGAGAATTGTGGAAGTGAAGATGTTGTAAGTTAAAAACAACAAGATTTTAATATGTAGTTAAATGTGTGCTTTCCACTAAAATGAGAGTTTGTTGGCAGAGTCAATATTAAGATGAATCTCATGCCCTATTATCCTTTTGATTACTAACAATAAAAATAACATTTATTGAGTGCCTACTAAGCTTTTGATATACACTGCCTCTTTAATCCACATATCTCTATGATATAGTTAGCTATCCCTACTTTAGAGATGATAATCGAAGCACAGAGATGTTAAGTCCATTGCCTAAAGTCATATAGCAGGGCTGGGATTTGAACCTCTGTAGTCTGACCCTACAGCAGTGGTTCTCAACCTTGGCTGCACATTAGAATCACCTAGGGCCTTAAACAAAAATAACAAACAACACTATGTTTGGGGTACATGACCCATGCAAACTCAGCGGCTGCTTCTGGTGGGAACTGCTGCTTCAGAGCCTACGTAGTACCACTCTGTAGTACGGACTCCATTAGGCACCAAGAAATCCTGCATGATTTAAGTAGCACAAATGAGAAATGGTTAACATCTAAAGCAACTTTTTGCTTTGTTCTTACCTGTAATTCTTCATTATCTAACAGTTCTCTGCTTTTTCTTTGTAGAAAGACAGCTCTTGATTCCTCTCTTAATTTCTGTAGTAAGACTTCATCTTCAGCAGGCAGCTGAAAATACAAGGTAAATTTCTACATGTAAATTTTAGACTACTGGATCTTATAAAATGTATGTGGCCTCATAAAATAACTGTATGCCACCGCCTCGAATTATTTCTTGTATCTCACCTTAATTGTGCTTAACATTTGTTTAACAAAAACTGATCCACAGAGAATCGGTGATCAGAAAGGCTGGATCTCTGCCCTGAAAAAGCTATTCTAAAAGCTAGTCTAGTCCAAGTTTCATTTTATTTTTTTAAGCACTGTGTTTCTATTGTCACCTTAGAATGACACAGAATTGGCTGGGCATGCTGGCTTCCTTAGAATGATATAGAATTGGCTGGGGGCGGTGGCTCACACCTGTAATCCCAGCACTTTGGGTGGCCGAGGCAGGCGGATCATGAAGTCAAGAGATCGACCATCCTGGCCAACACTGTGAAACCCCGTCTCTACTAAAAATACAAAAATTAGCTGGGCATGGTGGCATGTGCCTGTAGTCCCAGCTACTCAGGAGGCTGAGGCAGGAGAATTGCTTAAACCCAGGAGGCGGAGGTTGCAGTGAGCTGAGATCACGCCACTACACTCCAGCCTGGCGACAGAGCGAGACTCCATCTAAAAAAAAAGAATGATATAGAATTAAATGAGGATTAACTGGAGATTGACAATTTCAAAACCACCTTTGCAAAATTATAACAGTGACAAAATGATGACAGTGAAAGAGATCTGACCTAACCAACTCCATCTTGTTTTTAACCTCCAATCTGCCCTTGGTCATTCCTGGGCATGGGCCAAGATATTAATAAATTTGGGAGAAATTTAGTTTATGATTTAAATGATAATAGCTCATCCCAAAACTAAACTGCCTTTGTAAAACTAATGAAAGGACACCAGGTCAGGAGGATGCGAAGGACCAGAATTCTGCTAAGATGCAGGTCAGTTAAATGATTAGCAGGTATTATTCCAGAGGTCACAAAAATTTGCAACATCCTCAATTACTCCTGTAAATAACATCACTATTGTAGTACACAGGACTGGCCTTTTGAGATGTCTTTTCAGGCTTTTGCACTTCTGACTACCCAATGGCCCCTCTCAGACCAGCCACTCCTCTGTGGCCCCAACCCAGAAGCAGACTCAGCACGCAAGGACCAGGACTGTTCTTCTATATCCCTGTGATTCCATCCCCAACCAATCAGCAGCACCCATTCCCTAGCCCCTGCCTACCAAACTATCCTTGAAAAACCCTAGCCTCCAACTTTTCAAGAAGGCTGATTTGAGTAATAATAAAACTCCTGTCTCCCATTTAGTTGGCTCCATGTATATGAAATTATTTCTCTCTTGCAATTCCCATCTTGATAAATTGGCTCTATCTGGGTAGCAGGCAAGAAGAACCTGTTGGGTGGTTCTTACCTGTAATTCTTCCTGTCCAGCAAAAACCATTTATTCTTCTTGTCCAGTTTTAGGAAAGCATGCCTGTTGAGATTGGATCACCTTTCTTCTTGGAGACAGTCAAGGCAGTGCCTATTATGTTGGCCTCCCAGGCAAGAGGGTTTGCCAACTGGGGTGATTTCCATGAGCAGAGCTTTAGAATGACTCATTCCAACCTGACTTAGAACAATTTGCTTTATTTCTTCTTTTTTAAATTAATAATAGAGGCAGGGTCTTGCTATGTTGCCCAGGTTGGTCTTGAAGTCCTGGACTCAAGCAGTCCTCCCACCTTGGCCTCCCAAAGTGCTAGGATTACAGGCATGAGCCACCACACCCAGCCAGAATAATTTACCTTAAAGAGTTCTTCTTCCTTTTCTACATCTTAGCCCCATTAAATTACCTCGGTAAACCTTACGTCAAAACTTGGGGTTATGGTTTTCATCTTTCATTTCCAGGAACTAAGATGCCATCCCTCCCATCAGAAGGAACAGAGTTAAAGGAGTATAAACCAAAAATAAAATTCTAAGGCCCCCCCAACCATCTGAATGGACTTCCTCCTCAGTCAGCGCCCTTAAAATTTAACCTGAGAGACTGTTTCAGGGCATGATGGGAAGTGGGGGTCAAACATGCCTTGTTATACCTCTCTGGCATTAACATCAACACAGACTTTAAGTCTAATAAGAAACATTTTGCAACCTATTCTCTCTGAAGCCTGCTAGCTAAAAGCTTCATCTGCATGATAAAACCTTGGTCGCTACAGCCTCTTATCTTAACCCAGACATTCCTTTCTGTTTGATCCCAGGTCTTTAGACAAACTCAGCCAAGTGTCAACCAGAAAACATTTGAATTTACCTGTAGCCTGGAAGCCCCGCTTCAAATTGTCCCACCTTTCTGGATCAAACCAATGTATTTCTCAAATGTATTTGATTGATGTCTCATGCCTCTCTAAAATGTATGAAACCAAGCTGCACCCAAACCACCTTTGGTACATGTTCTCAGGATCTCTTGAAGGCTGTGTCACAGGCCATGGCCACTCATATTTGGCTCAGAATAAATCTCTTCAAATATTTTACAGAGTTTGACTCTTCGTCAACAGAAGAAACATTAGGAGGTGGGGATGGGGCTGGAGTTGGGGGTGACTGACATTGTGTTCTAGTGGCTAGTTAACCAGCTAATCAGCCAAGGAGAGAAGTGGTGACTCAAGATAATAGGTGTTTTCTCTGAAGCAGTGGGACCATGGAGAGGAAGAAGAAAGAAGGGAAAGGACTTTTTTACAAATCCATAGCTGCAGACAGGAAACCATCTAAGATCTAGAGGTGGCCAAAGAGAGAAGTGACATGAAGAAAGGAAAAAAAGGAGATTCCCTCAGGAACCAGAAAAAGAAGGCAAAGGTTTGGTCCCGGAAGTACAAGAAAGTTCAGTCCTGGGCTCAGGAACGGGGTCACACCATTCCTATCCAAGAGCTGTTAGGAATGAGACAGAGTAGGAATGGGGGCTTGGGTCAGCTCACTCCCACCATGGCACTCTTTTCATGCATTCCCACTGATCACAAAACCCACACCACTACCTCACTGACACCATAATGTCCAAACCATGCCTTTTACTCAAAAGAATTCCAGTAACTAGGAGATAACCAAAGTTGTGAAGTGAGTGTCCTATCTGGGGAAGGAATGCTGAACAACTGATTTACAGCCTTGTTGCCTCTAGCCAGACCAAGTGGCCCGCTGCTCAAGATAACCATAGCAACCAGACAATGCTGACCTGCATACCCTACCTGATCTGCTTTGCCCAGCCCAGCCTGCATACCCCACCCTAATATCAATTCCTGATTTTTTTTTAAAAAGCCCTACCAGCTCTTTTCAGAGAGTCAGGTGCTCTCTCTCCCTTTTGCATTGAGAACCCAAGAACCTATGTTCGATAACAGTAACATATTATTTAAGAATCCAGGTTAAATGAGATAAAGAATACAAAGGGCTCTGCAGTGCTTAGACACTCAATAAATGTCAATTCCCTTCTCTCTCCCCTCGGCTATCAAAAATATTCAGTTATTTAGCTGCCTCTGTTTAAGGAAAGTGTGAAATGCAAAAAGCAGTAAAGGTATGTATGATGTAATCCCATTTAAAAAAATACACAGATACCCACAGAAATATGTAGAAGGATTCATATAAAATTTTCTGTTTACATTGTTGGGTGATGTTGTCATGGGAAGAGATCAACTTGTTTAGCCATATTTTTTCCTTTTCTACAATAAATATAGGCTAGGATTACAGGCATATGATTCTTAAAAGGTTGAGAAGTATATAGTATTATAGGAAGGTTTCCAATAAAAAATGTTCGGTTGAAAAAAATTTGCACTTGAAGAAATATTTCAGTATCTGGATAACTCACTTATATAAATACCTTAATCTGTAAGAACACCAGCTAAACCACTGTTTACTATACTTGCAAATAACGTTGTAATTAATAGAGTTAGAAGGTAATAGGTTCAAGGGACATCCAGCTAAGATTCCAGTTAACTTGTATAATACTAAATAGGTATTTATAATACTAAATAGGTATTTTTCGGTAGATTTCAGTTTCAGGTATAAATAGCTTTTTATTTTCATTTTTTTAAAATAGACAAAATAGACCTTAAGAAAAAAAAATAGACCTTTAAAAAAAAAGATGGGATGGGCCAGCATGGTGGCTCACGCCTGTAATCCCAGCACTTTGGGAGGCCGAGGCAGGTAGATCACCTGAGATCAGGAGTTCGAGACCAGCCTGGCCAACATGGTGAAACCCGGTCTCTACTAAAAATACAAAAACTAGCTGGGTATGGTGGCGCACACCTATAATCCCAGCTACTTAGGAGGGCTGAGGCAGGAGAATCACTTGAACCTGGGAGGCAGAGGTCGCAGTGAGCTGAGATCGTGCCATTGCACTCCAGAGTGAGACTCCATCTCAAAAAAAAAAAAAAAAAAGATGGGGTGTGGGGTGGTCTCACTATGTTGCCCAGGCTGGTCTCAAACTCCTGAGCTTAAGACATTCTCCCTTCCTCACCCTCTCAGAGTAGCTGGGACTACAGGCGAATTGCCCAACCATTGCCAGGTTGTAAACAGCTTTCTTTTTTTTCTTTTTCTTTTTTTTTTTGAGATAGGCTCTTGCTCTGCCACCCAGGCTGGAATGCAGTGGCATGATCACAGCTCACTGCAGCCTCAAGCTCCTGAGCTCAAGCGATCCTTCCACCTCAGCCTCCTGAGTAGCGGGGACTACAGGTGCGCACCACCATGCTCGGCTAAGCTTTTTTTGGAGAGACACGATCTCACCAAGTTGCCCAGACTGGTTCTCAAACTCCTGGCCTCAAGTGATCCTCCTGATTTGATGGCCTCCCAAAGTGATAGGATTATAGGTGTGAGTCACCACGCCTGGCCAACATTTTTTTTTTGAGACAGGGTCTTTGCTCTATCACCCAGGCTGGAGTGCAGTGACCCTACCATGAATAGCTTTTCTTAAGGTCTATTTTGTCTATACGTCCCTTCATAGCCATTTTCAGAGTTTTGGCACAAGGAAACAAATAATCAAGTGAAATTCCTTTTTTGTTTGTTTGTTTGAGACAGAGCCTTGCTCTGTCACCCAGGCTGGAGTGCAGTGGCGCGATCTGGGCTCACTACAACCTCCACCTCCTGGGTTCAAGTGATTCTCCTGCCTCAGCCTCCTGAGTAGCTAGGATTACAGGCGCGCGCCACCACGCCTGGCTAATTTTTGTATTTTGAGTAGAGACAGGGTTTCACCATGTTGGTCAGGCTGGTCTCGAACTCCTGACCTCATGATCCACCCACCTTGGCCTCCCAAAGTGTTGGGATTACAGGCATGAGCCCCCATGCCTGGCCTCAAGTGAAATTCTTTAGGTTTTCCATAATCTAGTTTTCGGTTTAGCCTTGAGCAAAATTTTAAAACTTTATAACAAAGTGTTGTATACCTGATAACATAATCCAATAGAATACTTACTACTAATATCTATAATAAAAATCAGAAAGAAAAAGCCCACAGTTTAACAACTTTGTGTTTACATACCCACTTAAATCTAAACTTGGGATTTTATTGGGCTCAAAATGTTTTATAATAGTGATAAGATCAATTACAATAAAATAATATATAAAATTTAAAATATAATTCTCTATTTTTAAAACATAAAATTCTGGTCCTATTTTTAAAACTACGTTTTTCTGGGGGTGGGGAGGACAGGGTCTAACTCTGTTGCCCAGGGTGGAGTGCAGTGACACAATCACGGCTCACTGCTGCCTCGATCTCCTGGGCTCAAGTAATCCTCCTGCTTCAGCCTCCTGAGAAGCTAGGACTACAGGCATGCATCACCATGTCCAGCTATTTTTAAAAAAATTTTTTTTAGAGATGGGATCTTGCTATGTTGCCCTGGCTGGTCTCAAATTCCTGGACTCAAGTGATCCTCCCACCTCAGCCTCCCAAAGTGTTGGGATTACAGGTATGAGCCACCCTGCCTTGCCAAAAATTATATTTCATTTTTAAACTCTGCAGGACATTTGATTAGACACTACTTACCCTATAATAAAACCGGGGAATGGTCTTATAGAATTCATTTGTGTTTTTTCTACCTCCTTTCCATTCGGAGTAATATTTTGTAAATAAATCCATTTCTTCATCTTTTAATTCTTGTTCACTTTTTTTTTCTGGTAACAAAACAGATTAAGGGGAGCACTTTTAAAATCAAGCAGTACTTTTACTCAGGTCATCCTATATATTAATAGTTTAATTAAAATAGTTGCAGTGCCAAAAAGGCCTTCACAATTGTGCTTAGACACTGAGCATATTAACTTTTCTGAAATACCAAGAATCACTACCCTCTACTGAAGCAGCCTCCTCTACATCTTCAACCATTTCTCAGCATGCTCCCTCTACTTCTGTTTATCGCTAAAGCTAGTCTCTTCCTCAAATTACCTCTCCTACAGAACTCTGTAGAGTGCTCCTAATTCATTCAATGAAAAGAATTTACTGAGCACCTACTATGTACAGAGAACGCTGTAGTAGACACGGAATGAGGGGTGAGCAAGACAGCCCCAGCCCCTGACCTCATGGAGTTTCAGCCTCATAATCACTGTTTCTCTACCTAATGTAGAGAAAACAAACAAAAAAACTCATCCTCTGTCTGAAGCTCAAAACTCAGGGCTCTATTACCCTGCAACTCGCCTGCTATTGGCACGTGGCTGTCTCATTCAGCCAATTCCTCCCCACTTATTTGTGGACTATGGTGACTGGTACACAGTGTTCTTCACAAGGTCCTGCAATCATTTAGGATGAATAAACATTTATGTGGGTGACCATGGGTCCTGCAACTCCAAAGTCTTTCACCTCTAGTTCATTCTGCCATTTGGTTCTATGGCAAGATCACAGATTTTACTTGATCCTTTTCTGAAATCTTAAGCTCAAATATACTCTCAGATCATCCTTTCTGGTAATTCAAAACCTCACTGCCATACCATTTCCACTTCAGCCTCACTGAGCTCTTGAATTCTGTGATCTATTTTCTCAAAAGTTATTTTACTCTTTCTGGTCTCATTTCCTTCCCAACAAGCCTGTAATTGTTTCCTTGAATTCCTTTTATGACTGCATTTCTGCTGCATCTGTTAATTTTTTTTTTTTTGGAGACGGAGCTTCACTCTTGTTGCCCAGGCTGGAGCGCAATGGTACGATCTCGGGTCACGGCAACCTCCACCTCCCAGGTTCAAGGGATTCTCCTGCCTCAGCCTCCTGAGTGGCTGGGATTACGGGCATGTGCCACCATGCCTGGCTAATTTTGTATTTTTAGTAGAGATGGGGCTTCGCCATGTTGGTCAGGCTGGTCTCGAACTCCTGACCTCAGGTGATCTGCCCACCTCGGCCTCCCAAAGTGCTGGGATTACAGGCATGAGCCACCATGCCTGGCCTATTATGTTAATTTTTAACCTTAGACCAAACCTATAAGTTAATTTCTTTACTATGGCTCAGTGCTGTTGTAGAAAACTGCAAAATTTTTCAAGTAAAGTCAAGACTGACAACTGACCACTGAAGTTAACAATATAGCAGTCACTGATGATTCTTGACAAGCAGGAATTCGAGACAAGTACAGATTTAACCAACAACTGTTTTAACAAATATTGCTATAAGGGGAACAGAAAAATGAGGAATGGCTAGAGGTGGAAATTAAGTCAAGAAAGTTTAAGATGGGAGAAATACCAGCATGTTTATATGCTGATGGGAAAGATTAAAGAAAAACTGATGATGCAGAAGGGACAACTGCAAGAGTACATCCTTCAGCAGGCAAAAATGGAATCTACTACAAAGGATAGGATCTAGTACACTGATGAAGGAACCAGACTTAAGCAGGTGCTGTACAACCTATATAATTTACTTATTATTTTATTATTTCTCTCCACACTAAAGTGTAAGTTCTACAAAGACAGAGATTTTTGTGTGTTCTGCTATAAGCTACAACGGTACTTGGCACAAAACAGGCATGCAATAAATATCTGCTAAAAGAATGCCGTGGGTTTAAGAGTTAAGGGGTCAAGAAAGCACACAAAGTACAAGTACAGGTACCTTCTTTTTTTTTTTTTTTTTTCGAGACTGAGTCTCACTCTGTCACCCAGGCTGGAGGGCAGTGGCGCGATCTTGGCTCACTGCAAACTTCACCTCCTAGGTTGAAGTGATTCTCCTGCCTCAGCCTCCTGAGTAGCTGGGATTACAGACGCTTGCCACAGTGCCCGGCTAAATTTTGTATTTTTAGTAGAGAGAGCGTTTCACCATGTTGGCCAGGCTGGTCTCAATCTCCTGACCTCAGGTGATCCACCCACTTCAGCCTCCCAAAGTGCTGGGATTACAGGCATGAGCCACTGCGCCCAGCCAAGTACAGGTAACTTCTTTGAGAAGTTTTCCTATGAAGAGTGCAGAGAAATGCAACAGTAGCTGGAGAGGGATGTGGGATCAAATGACTTTTTTTTTTTTTTTTTTTGAGATGTAGTCTCGTTCTATCGCCCAGGCTGGAGCACAGTGTCGTAATCTCAGCTCACCGTAACTTCTGCCTCCTGGGTTCAAGCGATTCTCCTGCTTCAGCCTCCCAAGTAGCTGGGATTACAGGTGTGCACCACTGCGCCCGGCTACTTTTTGTATTTTTAGTAGAGACGGACTTTCACCATGTTGGCCAGGCTGGTCTTGAACTCCTGACCTCAAGTGATCTGCCTACCTTGGCCTCCTGAAGTGCTGGGATTACAGGTGTGAGCCACAGTGCCCAGCTCAAATGAATTTTTTTTTTAAGACAAGGTCTGGCTCTTGTCACCCAGGCTGTAGTATAGTGTCATGATCATAGCTCACTGCAGCCCCAAACTCCTAGACTGAAACAACCCTCCCTGCTTCAGCCTCTCGAGTAGCTAGGACTACAGTGGTGCACAACCACCCGGGCTAATTTTTTACTTTCTATTTTTGTAGAAACGGTGTTTCACTATGTTGCCCAAGCTGGTCTCAAACTCCTGGCCTCAAGCGATCTTCCCATCTTGGCCTCCCAAAGTGCTGGGGTTACATGAATGAGCCACCGGGCCTCCCAACACCACTCTCCTCAACCACCCACCTTTTAAAAAGATGGGTGATATTAACAGCACATTTGTGCTGGTGAAAATGATCCAGCAGAAGGAAAATCTGATGATGTAGGAAAGAAAGGAGGAGGCTGGAAGGAAGTCAGTGAATACAGGGAAAAGAATGCAATCTAGTGGTGGAGTGGAGGGACTCTTAAATAGGAGCATGGACAGTTCATCTTTTTTTTTTTTTTTTTTTTTTGAGACGGAGTCTCGCTCTGTCGCCCAGGCTGGAGTGCAGTGGCACAATCTCCGGCTCACTACAACCTCCGCCTCCCGGGTTCACGCCATTCTCCTGCCTCAGCCTCCTGAGTAGCTGGGACTACAGGCGCCCGCTACCACACCCGTCTAATTTTTTTTATTTTTAGTAGAGACGGGGTTTCACTGTGGTCTCAGTCTCCTGACCTCGTGATCCGCCCGCCTCGGCCTCCCAAAGTGCTGGGATTACAGGCTTGAGCCACCGCGCCCGGCATCAGTTCATCATTTTAACAGTAAAGCCAGAGTGTATGGGCAACTAACTGTGGGGTTGTGGGGCTGAAAGAAATGTTAAGGGGGACAGGTGATGTTCTCCTCTGACTGCTTCTCCTTTTTTTTTGAGACTGAGTGTCGCTCGGTCGCCCAGGCCGGAGTGCAGTGGCACAATCTCGGGCTCACTGCAAGCTCCGCCTCTCGGGTTGAAGGTATTCTGCCTCAACCTCTGGAGTAGCTGGGACTATAGGCGCCCGCCACCACGACTGGGTAATTTTTTTGTATTTTTAGTAGAGACGGGGTTTCACCGTGTTAGCCAGGATGGTCTCGATCTGCTGACCTCGTGATCCGCCCGCCTCGGCCTCCCAAAGTGCTGGGATTACAGGACTGAGCGACCGCGCCCGGCCGACTGCTTCTCCTTTCTTAATGAGATATATATTAAAATACAAGTTCATCAGCTTAAAGTAAGAAGCGGGTAGGACAGACTGCAGGTGTAGGAGATGAGAAGAATAGTGTAAAGGAGTGTTGCCTGGGTGCGGCGGCTCACGTCTGTAATAGCAACACTTTGGGAGGTGGAGGTAGGAAGACTGCCTGAGGCCAGGAATTCGAGACCAGCCCAGGCAACATAGCAAGACCTCATCTCCACTAAAAATAAAAAATTAGCCGGGTGTGGTGGCGTGTGCCTGTACTTCTAGCTGCTCGAGAGGCTGGAGTGGGAAGATCCCTTGAGCCCAGGAAATCGAGGTTGCAGCAATACTTCACTGTGCCGCTGCACTCCAGCCTGGGCAACACAGGGAGATCCTGTATTGGAAAAAAAAAAAGTGTATTTAGGAAAACACAGACTGGCAGTTTGGGAGATGAAAATTGAATGTAGGAGAATGAACGTCCAGGAAAACACGGTAGACATGACCAAAACACCTTCTTTAGATTAGTGGACTTGTATTAAAAGTGAGATAACTCGGCGGGGCGTGGTGACTCACGTCTGTAATTCCAGCACTTTGGGAGGCCGAGGTGGGCGAATCACAAGGTCAGGAGTTTGAGACCAGCCTGGACAATATGGTGAAACCCCGTCTCTACTAGAAATACAAAAATTAACCGGCCGTGGTTGAGCGCGCTTATAGTTCCAGCTACTCCAGAGGCTGAGGCAGAAGAACCGCTTGAACCCGGGAGGCAGAGGTTGCAGTGAGCCGAGATGCTGCCACTGCACTCCAGCCAGCCTGGGCGACAGAGCAAGAGACTCCGTCTCAAAAAAAAAAAAAAAAAAAAAGTGAGACAACTCACCAAGGTTCTGTTTTTCTCCAGCCACTTTCAACAGCCCTTAGTGCGGGTGTGGAATAGGAAAGGTAGATTTAACGAGGTTAGTTAATAAGCAATGTGAAGGAGAAAAATAAAAGGAAAAATGGATTATGAAATATAAAATGGATTAGGAGGGAAGCAAAAAGCGTGACAGTAAAAAGGCAGGAGGACAATTATAGGTCCTGGTGGGGTTGAGGCGTTGTTGGAGCCGGGGTTCCAAGTTATTCTTCACAAGTTTAGATTAAGACCATGGAAGTCAGTGACTAAAGCTAAGTTTTTCGTTCCTCTAGATTCTGCCCCAGGAAAGTTTGGGTCAAACCTATCGGGATCCTTAAACCACATTCCACTCCGCCTCCTTTGTCGGGAGGTTTCACAGAAGCGGAAAAGGCGGCTCCCCCTTGCTCCTCCTCCCCACCTCCCCCCTACCTCTAGGAGTTTAAGGCCGGGCCATCCCAACGGGCGGCCCCTCCCAAAACTCACTGTTTGGACAGGTGTTGGGCGTCGCTAAGCGCCGACGAAGAACTTCTTTCCAGTCCATGGCCGACTCCCGCGCAGCAGCTTCTGCATTTGCTGTTTCCTACCTGCTCCACCCCTACCAGCTCAGGCGTCAGCACCGCCAGGCCCCGTAAAGGTTAGGAAGGCCGTCCAACCACCATCTTGATCGAGGGCGGAAGTCTTGGCTAAAGAGGCAAAAACAATTACTGTCACTGCCGCGGAGAATACCGCTACCACGCTGACTGGGGGAAACAACTATGAAAGAGATGGAAAATGGTTCTCCTTCAGAGGCGACCCAAGCTCACCAAGCCGGATTTTAAAGGCCACGATAAGCCCGCGTTTTCCTTTATCGTGTGCCTTTGGCGCGTGCGCACCACGTGACCCAGGAGTTCATTAGTTCCGGCTTGAGGGAAGCGCCTTCTTTCACAATTTCTTTTCATTGTTCATTGCGGATATCTGGAAGCCTTCCAGGTCCCCTGAATGTAGTAGACACTTCAGCAGCCGTCTCCTACCCCTTTTGCCACTAAATACTTCAAAACTGCCTTTTTTCCTCGCCGCCGGGCCAGGCGGAACGCCTAAGTCCGGGTCAGTCTCGTCCGTCGGCCGGGGCTGGCGCGGTGCATCGTGGGCACTGTAGTTTCCGCCGCGTTTATGGCCGCGTTAAGTCTGAGTGCCGCTTTGAGTTGTTGAATGAAGTGAACTTCATTTGTCAGCGTTCGGTACGCAGTCTAGGCAGCGCCCTTCCTGTACCTCTCTTCCTTTCCTGAGTCGTTGGCGCAGCTGACTCGCCACCTCCTCCCTCCTCGTCCCCCCACCGGAGGAGTTTTGCGGTCTGTAGAGAGCTATGCAGGGTGAGGGCCCCTAGACTTCGGCTTTCGCCGCTGTTGGTGGTAGGCTGGAGTTGGGGGTCCCTGGATACGGTTTTGGCTTTACACCCCCTTTCCAGCAAGCTTCCCGTGGGAATCTGTTCCTTTTCAGGACAGCTGTGATCCACGTGAGTAAAACTGGGCGTTCCGTCTTGTGCTTTTTCCTCAGGTTCATGAACTGGAATGTAAGAGGCACCAGAGGATTCCTGCTCTGTCCCCCGGTTTGCGGCTTGCGACGTTGGACATCCCCGGATTGTTGTTTAATAGAGAAAACTCACCTGCCTTCTTGCTTTTAAGTAGCCCCAAAAGCAGAACCTTGATTTGTCTGTAAGGAAGAAACACAAACCTTTTAAAAAGTTCCACTTCGACTCTCCACCGCCGACCCCCAATCTCTTTAATTTTGCCATAGAAGAGGGGTTTTTTCAACATCTCTCTCACTATCTGGTGCTGATCTCACTGCATAATGACTTTCTATTTGTTTGGTATTCGAAGCTTTCCTAAGCTTTGGAAGAGCCCATACCTTGGGCTAGGCCCAGGGCACTCTTATGTCTCTCTGTTTCTGGCAGACAGCTGTGGCATCAGGAACCAGCAGAGGTTGTTTTCTCTTAAAACAATGTCTCCACAGAATACCAAAGCAACGAATCTGATTGCCAAGGCCAGATATCTCAGGAAAGATGAGGGCAGTAATAAGCAAGTTTATTCTGTTCCTCATTTTTTTTTAGCTGGAGCAGCTAAGGAGAGATCACAGATGAATTCTCAAAGTGAAGATCATGCCTTGGCACCTGCGAGGAACACTATTCAACTCCCAACACAACCTTTGAATTCAGAGGAGTGGGATAAACTTAAGGAAGATTTAAAAGAAAACACCGGAAAGACCAGTTTCGAAAGTTGGATCATTTCACAGATGGCTGGCTGTCATAGCTCTATAGATGTGGCTAAATCTCTGCTGGCATGGGTAGCAGCCAAAAATAATGGTATTGTAAGTTACGATTTACTGGTCAAGTATTTGTATCTCTGTGTCTTTCATATGCAGACATCTGAAGTTATTGATGTCTTTGAAATTATGAAAGCCAGATATAAGACTTTAGAACCTAGAGGTTACAGTCTTCTCATCCGGGGATTGATTCATTCAGACAGATGGAGAGAAGCATTGTTGCTGTTAGAGGACATCAAAAAAGTTATAACTCCTTCAAAAAAGAACTATAATGACTGTATCCAGGGAGCTCTCCTTCATCAAGATGTAAACACAGCTTGGAATTTATATCAGGAATTGCTAGGTCATGATATTGTTCCTATGTTGGAAACTTTAAAAGCTTTCTTTGATTTTGGAAAAGACATAAAGGATGATAACTATTCAAATAAACTACTAGATATTCTTTCATATCTAAGAAATAATCAGCTGTATCCAGGGGAGTCATTTGCACACAGTATAAAAACATGGTTTGAGAGGTAATTTTGATTTTTTTATATGTATGTTTTTATTCTTTAATTTTTTTTTTTTTTGAGACAGGGTCTTGCTCTGTTGCCCAGACTGGAGTGCAGTGGTGTGTTCATAGCTCACTGTAACCTCAAACTCCTGGCCTCAAGTGATCCTCTCGCTTCAGTCTCCTGAGTAGCTAAAACCACAGGCATGTGCCACCATACCTGGCTAATTATTTTTAATTTAATAACTTTAAACCTCAAAGTAGCCATTCTTTTTTGTTATTAGTTGCTGAGAATCACTCTATTCTGATTATACTTTTTTCCATCTCTTAGTAAGATTTATTTTCTCTTTACGACAAAATTTTCTCTCTTTAAAAAAAGTAACAACATACATAATTTGTGCTAATCTTTACCCATCACATAAAACTGAAATTATATAGCAGTTTTAATTTTTACATTTTTTTCCTTTTGGAAGGATCATTAATTTTGTTTTCTTAGGCATCTAGTATGATGTGAGTACTTAATACTACTTATGGCCACTGTTCATAGCAAGAAAAGAATATAGCATTTGACTAGAACTGTCTCTGGCCATATTAGTATTTTCAGAAGTTCCTCTGAAATCTAGCGACTGAGATAATATGCTTATATTTATTCTGTCTACTCTCTCCCTTTTTTTTTTTTTTTTTTTTGAGATGGAGTTTTGCTCTTGTTGCCAGGCTAGAGTGCAATGGCATGATCTCGGCTCATTGTAACCTTTGCCTCCCGGGTTTTCTCCTGCCTCACACTCCCGAGTAGCTGGGATTACAGGCATGCGCCACCATGCCCTGCTAATTTTCTATTTTCTTTTTAGTAGAGACGGGGTTTCTCCATGTTGGTCAGGCTGCTCTCGAACTACCTCAGGTGATCCGCCTGCCTCGGCCTGCCAAAGTGCTGGGATTACAGGTGTGAACCACCGCGTCCGGCCTATTCTGTCTACTATCTACAGTTCATCAACTTGGATGATTAGAGTGGACAGGGGGATATTGATCAAGCCTTATACATAAGCATTACAATGGAAAATCTTAACCCTTCCAGTTTGTTTTGGACCTTTCTATCATTTGGCTGCTGTCTCTCTAAAGCTCTCTCCTTTGGTTTGCTTTTGCTTTATTCATGTTACTGGCTACATACCTGTTTATTGCTTTAGTCTTTTTAAAAATTTTTGAAAATTTTTACTTATTTTTTAAAATTAATATTCTTTTTTTAAGAGGTGGGGTCTCGCTGTGTTGACCAGGCTGGACTCAAACTCTTGGCCTCAAGCGATCAGGTGTGAGCCACCATGCTTAGTCATTATTTCTTCATTAATTTGCTTCCTAAAAATTTGTTCCTTCTCTCTGTTTTTCTCTTGCCTTTTTTTTTTCCTATATCATGTTTACGGAGCTTTGAAGCAGTAATTATGCTTAATTATCTTAAACTTACTGAAGATCAAGGGAGGAGGAGCCCATTTGTGAAAATCTTTGAATACCAAGGAGTTTGGATTTTATTCTGTTATCAAGAATGCTGGATTTGGCTGGGTGCTGTGGCTCACGCCTGTAATCTGAGCACTTTTAGAGACTGAGGTGGGAGGATAGCCTGAGGCCAGGAGTTGGAGACCAGCCTGGGCATGGTGAAACCCTGTCTCTACAAATAATACAAAAATTAGCTTGGCATGGCGGTGTGTGCCGGTAGTCCTAGCTACTTGGGAGGCTGAAGCAAGAGGATCACTTGAATCTAGGGAGTCAATCAAGGCTGCAGGGAGCTGTGATGGCGCCATGCACTCCAACCTGGGCGACAGAGCAAGACCTTGTCTCAAAAGAAAAAAATAATGCTGGAATGGAGTTTTACAAAGGCAGTTGCCAAGTGAGAAGAGTAGATAGGAGAGGGATTAAGATTGAAAACAGGGAGATCTGCGTGAATACAATTTTAGATTTAGGTGAGAGATGATGAGAATTAAGAACTGAGGAAGGAGAGAAGGCAGTAGAATCATAAGAACTGATGGTAATATGTGGAAGGGGAAGGAGGAAAGGATACATTGATTGAACAAATACGTCAATACATAGTTTTCGAATGCTTCCAAATAGGCTAGGCATTGCGAGTGTTTTATAAAATCTATTATGACATTCTCAATTTAATTGGGAATACAGTACCACACAGTGAAATAACAGTGGTGTGTAAGAGGTAAATTACTCTCAGCAGGAGCAATTTCTGGCAGCTTTATGGAGAAGGTAAGAGTTGAGTTTGGTTTAGAGGTTATGCCACTAAGGTCAGCCGCTTTCGGTAGACTTGAAGATGAGAGTTATTTGTTGGGAGGAGAACCACTGGGAAGAAGGAGATCCAGAGCAGAGTACCAGCAGCTTCTTAACCCCATCCAGGATAGCAGCCACTTTTTAAATTAAACCATTCTACAGAAGTATCTTGAACTTTTCGGACTTCTTGCTTATAAGAGTTTCCAAATGCCATGAATATCTTTCATTTCAGTAGGAATCTAACCTTCTCATGATTTGGTTTTGCAATCTTTTCATAGTGTTCCTGGAAAACAATGGAAAGGACAATTCACCACAGTCCGAAAAAGGTGAAGACCAATGTTTATTTTTAACTTGTTTGATTTTGGTTTAGTAGGTTTTGTTGCTATTAATTGAAAAATATTTAAGAACACCTTAAGGGTAGGATAATTACAAGTTTGTAATTAGAGTATCTGAGGAAAAAAACATACTTTGCATACAGAGACTTAGCAGTGCCCAAAATGTTTTTCCTGTGAGTACTGTGAACCTATATGAAGTCTTAGAGATGTTTTTCCCTAGAGGTTCCAGACCCAGTTGTGTTTTAGGATTTATTTATTTATTTAATTCACCAATATGATATTCCACAGGATAGGAATTACTTTAAAAATGTCATCTGAGCTGGGCGCGGTGGCTCACGCCTGTAATCCCAGCACTTTGGGAGGCCGAGGCAGGCAGATCACGAGGTCAGGAGATTCGAGACCATCCTGGCCAACATGTTGAAACCAAGTCTCCACTAAAAATACAAGACCCTGTCTCAAAAAAAAAAAAGTCATCCAAACGGCCAATCTACTTTTTTGGGTTTTCTGGCACACTGATTTGTGATATTATCAGGTTTACAAAAAATTAGATGTATGTGATTATCACAAAGGTTTTAATGTTCTTTTTTATTACCTTTTAATTTCCTCATTGTTCATTTCACAAATTTTTTTCCCCAGAACATTATTCGACATATTTAAATATTATTATTTAACAATTATAATTACAGTGGCCAGTGTTCGGCCTGTGGAAAAACCATAGAGTCTATTCAGCTGAGTCCAGAAGAATATGAATGTCTTAAGGGAAAAATCATGAGGGATGTGATAGATGGAGGTGACCAGTACAGAAAGACAACACCTCAGGTGAGTATAACAAGTTTTATTTCTTCTTGGATTGCTTGTCTAGAGCAGGGGTTAGCAATTTCTGTAAAATGCCAGATACCAAATATTTTAGGCTTTGTAGGTCATTGGTCCCTGTTGCAACTTTTCAACTCTGCTGTTGTAGTTAAGACATCCATAGATAATACATAAATGAATAGATATGGCTGTGTTCCAGTAAACTTTATTCATGAAAACAAGCAGTAGGCTGGATTTGGCCTGCTGACTACAATTGCCAACCTTTCGGAGAGATTGCTTTAGAATTTCGTAGAATAATTGGGTTAGACCATCATCTGTTGAAGTCAATCCTATTATATTGGGGCATAATAAGTGCACTTAAACTAAAAAGATGCTTATTCTTTCTGTAAGTGCTTCCAGAAAACTATGTTCAAGTAGACTGCCATGAAAACATTGTAGTTTCTCACAACTTTTCTAGTCAAGAGAGTTTAGAGTAACTTAAGATTATTTACAGATTTTCTTAGTATCACGTTAACTGATTTGTGTATGTTGAACCATCCTTACGTCTCAGGGATAAATCTCACTTGGTGATGATGAATGATCTTTTTAATGTATTGTTGAATTTGGTATGCTAGTATTTTGTTGAGGATTTTTGCATCAATATTCATCAGAGATATTGGCCTGTAGTTTTTTGGGTTTTTTTTGTTTGTTTTTTGGGTTTTTTTTTTGCTGTGTCTTCGTCTGGTTTTGGTATCAGGGTAACACTAGCCTCATGGAATGAGTTTGGAAGTCTTCCCTCCTCTATTTTTTGGAATAGTTTGAATAGGATTGCTATTATTCTTTAAATGTTTGGTAGAATTGAGCAGTGAAGCCGTCAGGTCCTGGGCTTTTCTTTGCTGGGAGACTTTTTATTATGGCTTCGATCTCGTTACTTGTTATTGGTCTCTTCGTGTTTTTTATTTCTTCATGGTTCAGTCTTAATAGATTGAATCTGTCTAGGAATTTGGCCATTTCCTGTAGGTTTTCCAATTTATTGGCATATGGTTGCTCATAGTAGCCACTAATGATCCTTTGAATTTCTGCAGTATTTGTTGTAATGTCTTCTTTTTCATCTCTGATTTTATTTGGGTCTTCTCTCCTTTTTTCTTAGTCTGGCTAAAGGTTTATCAATTTTGTTTAACTTTTCAAAATACCAACTTTTTGTTTCATGATCTTTTGTATGGTTTTCTTAATTCCAATTTCATTTATTTCTACTCTGATCTTTATTATTTAGTCTCCCCATTTTGGGTTTGGTTTACTCTTGCTTTTCTAGTTCTTTAAGACGCATATTTGGCCGGGCGCGATGGCTCATGCCTGTAATCCCAGCACTTTGGGAGACCAAGGCTGGTGGATCACCTGAGGTCAGGAGTTCGAGACCGGCCTGGCTAACATAGTGAAACCCCGTTTCTACTAAAAATACAAAAAAAAAAAAAAAAAAAAATTAGCTGGGCATGGCGGCGCACGCTGGTAATCCCAGCTACTCGTGAGGTTGAGGCAGGAGAATCGCTTGAACCCAGGAGGCGGAGGTTGAAGTGAGCCGAGATCACGCCATTGCACTCCAGCTTGGGCAACAAGAGTGAAACTCCATCTCAAAAAAAAAAAGATGCATATTTAGGTTGTTTATTTTAAGTTTTTCTTCTGTTTTGATATAGGCACTTATAGCTGCTTTTGTTATATCCCACCGTGCCTAGATACATTTAATGTTATTATTGATAAGTAAGGACTTAGTCCTGCCATTTTGTTTTCTGGTTGTTTTGTGGTCTTATTTTTTCCTTCCTTTCTTCCCTTTAGTGAAGATGATTTTCTCTGGTGATATAATTTAGTTTCTTGCTTTTTATTTTTTGTGTATCTGTTGTATTTTTCTTTTTTTTTTTGAGATGGAGTATTGCTCTGTCGCCCAGGCTAGAGTGCCGTGGTGCGATCTTGGCTCGCTGCATCCTCCACCTCCTGGGTTCAGGAGATTCTCCTGCCTCAGCCTCTTGAGTAACTGGAATTACAGGCGCACACCACCATGCCCAGCAAATTTTTTTTTTTGTATTTTTAGTACAGACAGGGTTTCACCATGTTGGTCAGGCTGGCCTCGAACTCCTGACCTCATGATCCGCCTTCCTCAGCCTCCCAAAGTGCTGGGATTATAGGCGTAAGCCACCGTGCCCAGCCTTGTATGTTTTTGATTGGAGGTTACCATGAGGCTCACTAATACTTAACTATAGCCTATTATTTTAAGCTGATAATAATTTAACACTGTATAAACAAACAAGCAAAAAGAAAACTAATAAAAACTCTATACCTTTACTTTGTCTCCCTGCTTTTTAACTTTTTATTGTTTCTATTTATATCTTACTGTACTATCAATGTCTTGAAAAGTTATAGTAGTTATTATTTTTGATTGGTTCATTGTTTAGTCTTTCTTTTTTTTTTTTTTTGAGACGGAGTCTCGCTCTGTTGCCTAGGCTGGGGTGCAGTGGCACAATCTCAGCTCACTGCAGCCTCTGCCCCCCAGGTTCAAGTGATTCTTCTGCCTCAGCCTCCTGAGTAGCTGGGACTACAGGTGCCCGCCACCATGCCCGGCTAATTTTTTTGTACTTTTTAGTTGAGACGGGGCTTCACCATGTTAACCAGGATGGTCTTGATCTCCTGACCTCATGATTTGACCGCCTCGGCCTCCCAAACTGCTGGGATTACAGGCGTGAGGCACTGCCTCACTAAACTCATTGTTTAGTCTTTCTAAAGATAAGAGTAGTTTTAGTTTACACACCATAGTTACAGTGTTATAATATACTATGTCTTTTTGTGTACTTATTATTAACAGTGAGTTATGTACCCTCAGATGATTTCTTATTGCTCATTAATGTCCTTTTCTTTTTTTTTTCATTGAGATGGAGTCTCACTCTGTCGCCCAGGTTGGAATGGAGTGGCACGATCTCAGCTCACTGCAACCTCCGCCCCCGCTGGGTTCAAGTGATTCTTGAGTCTTACCCTCCCAAGTAGCTAGGATTACAGGCACCCTCCACCAGACCCGGCTAATTTTTGTATTTTTAGTAGAGACAGGGTTTCACCATGTTGGCCAGGCTGGTTTCGAACTCCCAACCTCACTTTATCCAGCTGCGTCGGCCTCCCAAAATGCTGGGATTACAGGTGTGAGCTACTGCACCCGGCCTATGTCCTTTTCTTTCTGCCATTTTTTTTTTTAAATATAGAGACAGGGTCTTAATATGCTGCCCAGGCTGGTCTCAAACTCTTGGGCTCAAGTGATCTTCCCACCTTGGCCTCCCAAAGTGCTGGAATTATAGGCGTGAGTCACCAGAGTAACGGTCCTTTTCTTCTTCTTCTTTTTTTTTGAGGCAGTCACTCTGTCGCCCAGGCTGGAGTGCAATGGCGCGATCTCAGCTTACTGCAACCTCCGCCTCCTGGGTTCAAGTGATTCTCCTGCCTCAGCCTCTGAATAGCTAGGATTATAGGCGTGCACCACCAGACCTGGCTAGTTTTTGTATTTTTAATAGAGACGGGGTTTCACCATGTTGACCAGGCTGGTCTTGAACTCCTGACCTCAGGTGATCCACCCACCTCGGCCTCCCAAAGTGCTGGAATTACAGGCATGAGCCACCACAGCTGGCCATCCTTTTCTTTCTGATTGAAGTACTCCTTAGCATTTCTTGTAGGATAGGTCTGGTGTTGATGAAATCTCTCAGCTTTTGTTTGTCTGGGAAAGTCTTTATTTCTCCTTCATGTCTGAAGGATATTTTCACTGCATATACTATTCTGGGGTAAAAGTGTTTTTCCTTCAGCACTTTAAATATGTCATGCCATTCTTTCCTGGCCTGTAAGGTTTCCACTGAAAAGTCTGCTGCCAGATGTATTTTAGCTCCATTGTATGTTATTTGTTTTTTTCTCTAGTTGCTTTTTGGTTCTTTTTTTTTTTTTTTTTTTTGAGACAGAGTCTTGCTCTGTCACCCAGGCTGGAGTGCAGTGGTGCTATTTCGGCTCACTGCAACCTCCACCTCCTGGGTTCAAGCGATTCTCCTTCTTCAGCCTTCGGAGTAGCTGGGATTACAGGCATCTGCCACCACACCCAGCTAATTTTTATATTTTTAGTAGAGACAGGGTTTCACTATGTTAGCCAGGCTGATCTCGAACTCCTGACCTCAGGTGATTCGCCTGCCTCAGCCTCCCAAAGTGCTGGGATTATAGATAGGTGTGAGCCACCACACCTAGCCAATCCTTTCTTTTTTTCTTTTTTTGAGAAGAAATCTCACTCTTGTCCCCTAGGCTGGAGTGCAGTGGTGCTATTTTGGCTCACTGCAACCTCCGCCTCCCAGGTTCAAGTGATTCTCCTGCCTCAGCCTCCCAAGTAACTGGGATTACAGGCACCTGCCACCACGCCTGGCTAATTTTTGTATTTTTAGTAGCGACGGGTTTCACCATGTTGGCCAGGCTGGTCTCGAACTCCTGAACTGAGGTGATCCGTCCGCCTCGGCCTCCGAAAGTGCTGGAATTACAGGCATGAGCCACTGCGCCCAGCCCCAATCCTTTCTTTATCCGTTGAAGGTTGGATTATTCAACTGGGTGTGGTGGCTCACACTTGTAATCCCAGCACTTTGGGAGGCTGAGGTGGGTGGATCAGCTGGGGTCAGGAGTTCGAGACCAGCCTGGCCAACGTGGTGAAACCCCGTCTCTACAAAATATATAAAAATTAGCCAGGCGTGGTGGCGGGCCTCTGTAATTCCAGTTACGTAGGAGGCTGAGGCAGGAGAATCGTTTGAACCCGGGAGCCGGAGGTTGCGGTGAGCCAAGGTCACACTACTGCACTCCAGCCTGGGCAACAAGAGCAAATCTCCATCTCAAAAAAATAAAAAACAAGAAAAAAAAGAAAGTTGGATTATTCGTCCAGGCATTGTGGCTCACGCCTGTAATCCCAGCACTTTGGGAGGCCGAGGTGGGTGTGAATCACTTGAGTTTAGGAGTTTAAGACCAGCCTGGCCAACATGGTGAAACCCTGTCTCTACTAAAAATAAAAAAAAATTAGCCGGACATGGTGGTGCGTGCCTGTAATCCTACCTACTCGGGAGGCTGAAGCAGGGGAATCATTTGAACCCGTGAAGCGGAGGTTGTAGTGAGCCAAGATTGCGCCACAGTACTCCAGCCTGGGCGACAGAGTGAGACTCCATCAAAAAAAAAAAAAAAAAGGGAAGAAGGAAAGGAAAGCAAAGCAAAGGAAAGGGAAGGAAGAAGGAAGAAGGAAGGAAAGTAAGTTTGATCATTCAATGCTTTGAGTTAGTGTTTTTTTGTTTTGTTTTGTTTTGTTTTTTTGAGACGGAGTGTTGTTCTGTTGCCCAGGCTGGAGTGCAATGGCATGATCTTGGCTCACTGCAACCTCTGCCTCCCAGGTTCAAGCGATTATCCTGCCTCAGCCTCTTGAGTAGCTGGGATTACAGGTGTACGTCACCACGCCCCGCTAATTTTTGTATTTTTAGTAGAGATGGGGTTTCACCATGTTGGCCAGGCTGGTCTCGAACTCCTGACCTCATGATCTGCCCACTTGGCCTCCCAAAGTGATGGGATTACGGGCGTGAGCTACCATGCCCAGCCCTAACTGTGTATTTTCAAATAGCCTGTCTTCAATCTCACTAATTCTTCTGTTTGATCCCTTCTGCTGTTAAAGGACTCTGATGCATTCTTCAGCATGCCAGTTACATTTTTCAGCTTCAGAATTTCTGCTTGATTCTTTTTAATTTTTTTTCAATCTCTTTGTTAAATTTATCTGGTAGAATTCTGAATTCCTTCTTGGGTTATCTTGAATTTCTTTGAGTTTACTCAATAGAGCTATTTTGAATTCTCTGTCTGAAAGGTCACACATCTGTTTCTCCAGTATTGTTCCCTGCTGCCTTATTTAGTTCATTTTGTGATGTCCTGTTTTCCTGGATGGTCTTGATACCATGTCTGGGCATTGAAGAGTTAGGTATTTATTGTAGTCTTTGCAGTCTGGGCTTGTTTGTACCTTTCCTTCCTGAGAAGGCTTTCCAGATACTTAAAAGGACTTGGGTGTTGTGATCTAAGTTGTATGTGCTTTAGGGGGCAGCCAAAGCCCAGTAATGCTGTGGTAAGAGGTACTGCCTTCATGGCCTTGAACAAGATCAGGGAGAATTCTCTGGATTACTAGGCAGAAGCTCTTGTTCTCTTCCCTTACTTTTTCCTAAACAAACAGTCTCTCCCTCTCATTCTGAGCCACCTGGAGCTGAGGACGTAGTCACACAAATACCCTTGTGGCCACCACCACTAGAACTGTGCTGGGCCAGACCTGAAGCCAGCACAGCACTGGATCTTGCCCAAGGCCTGCTTAACTACTCCCTGGCTACTGTCTGTGTTCACTCAAGGCCCTGGGGCACTACAATCAGCAGTTGGTAAAGCCAGCCAGGCCTGTGTTCTTCCCTTCAGGGCGACAAGTTCCCCCAGGCCTCAGCAGGTCCAGAAGTGCCATTTGGGAGCCAGGGAGTAGAGTCAAAAATCTTAGAAGTCTACCTGGTGTTCTGTTGTATTGTGGCTGAGCTGGCATTAAAATGATAAGACACAGTTCTTCCCACTCTTCCCTCCCGTTTCCAAAAGCAGAGGAGCCCCACCGTGTGGCCACCGCCACCACCAGCCCACAGGGAGTTCTGCCAGGCTCCCACTGATGTTCTCATAAGGCCAAAAGGCTCTTCAGTCAGTTTGTGGTGCATGCTGCCTGGCCTGGGACTCACCCTTGGTGCTCTACCCACCTCTGGCTGAGGTGGTACCTGAAGCTAGCAATATCAGAGTCTCACTCAAGGCCTATGATGTACTACCTGGATATTGCTGCTGCTTATTCAGGGCCCAAGGGCTCTTCAGTTAGCAGGTGATGAATCCTTCCATGATTGGGTTCTTCCCTTCAAGGCAGTGAGTTCCCTTCTGGCTCAGAGTGTGTCTAGAAATGTCCAGGAGCTAGGGCCTAGAAAAGGGGGTGTCTCATGACTCTGACCGGTACCCCATCCTGCTGTAGCTGAGCTGGTGTCCAAGATGCAAGACAAAGTCCTCCCCACTCTTCCATCTCTTCTCAAGTAGAAGGAGTGGGTCTGTTTAGGAGACTGTGAGGTGTGCGGCCTGGGCTTAGGGGAAGTATGGCACCAGTACTCCCCTAGCTATCGTCTCAGTAGGTCACATGCCCCTACCAGTCCACTGGCTCTGAGCCCAGTTCACCACTAGGACTCACCTAAGAGTTACAATCCTTGTGGCTTAGACTGCCTTTCAAATTTATTTACAGGCCTGGAGCACTTTGGCCCATGGTGGTGAGGCTTGTGGGAACTCCAGTTTAAACCACTGGGATGGGCAATTTCCCTCTGGCTAGAGCTAGTTTAAATGCCCCTTCTGTGGGTGGGTATCAGCTGAGTTTGTTCTATTTTTGCTTTCTGCTATAACAGGGCAGCACTGAGTTCAATGCAGTGTCTCACAATTGCTGCACTCTCCCTCTCCCAAACACTCAGATTCTTTCTCTGCACCACATTGCTGCTGCAGGGGGATGGGAGAGGAATGGCAGTGGTGATTCAAGACTGTTTTTCCTACCTCTTCAGTGCCTCTTTCAGTGATACAAAGTTAAAACCAGGTACTGTGAGTCCTCACCTGATTTTTGGTTCTTTTGAAGGTGCTTTTTTAACATGTGTAGATAGTTGTTAAATTGGTGTCCTTGCAAGTGGACGATCAGTGGAGCCTTTTATTCTGCCTTCTTGCTCCACCCCTTCTCCTGTGTCTATGGTACTTTTGTCCTGCAGAGTTGAGTAGATATAAAGGAGAACATGTGGCCTACAGAGCCTGAAATATTTACCATTTGGCCCTTAACAGAAAAAAATTGCTGATCCCTGGTATCAATGAATATCATAAACCTCTGGAGAAGTAATGAGTGTGAAGGAGCAGTGGCATCCAGGAGAGGGCCTCTCCTTTCTCATTGGTTGGTCCTATAGCATACTATAGGATAATGAGCAGCTATTATTAAGAAACATTGTCATAGGCTCTGGGGAGCCATTAACGTGTTTTAAGCAGGCCGGGCATAGTGGCTTATGCCTGTAATCCCAGCACTTTGGGTGGCCGAGGTGGGCAGATCATGAAGTCAGGAGTTTGAGACCAGCCTGGGCAATATGGGGAAACCCCGTCTCTACTAAAAATACAAAAATTAGCTGGTCGTGGTGGCGTGCACCTGTAGTCCCAGCTACTAAGGAGGCTGAGGCAGAAGAATCGCTGGAACCTGGGAGGCGGAGGTTGCAGTGAGCTGAGATCATGCCACTGCACTCCAGCCTGGGCGACAGAGCAAGACTCTGTCTCAAAAAAAAAAAAATTGTTTTAAGCAAAAGTGTGATATGTATATTTTAGAGAGACCTCTCTGGCAGCTGGTTGGAAAAAGGAGTTGAAAAGGATAAGATTGAGGCACTGGAGTTGAGTCAGACGGCTGCTGAGTGGTCCAGGTGTGGGATGATGAGGGAAATGAAAGCCAGAATAAGGGTAGAGAAGGACCAGCTCAGCTTTGAGAACATTTTAGGAGATAAAAATTTCACCATTTGGTTTGGCTGCAGTGATGGGAGAAGACAGGATGATGTTCAGGTTTTCGGCTTGGGTGATGGGATGAACAAACTCTCACTCCCTAATTCCTTTTCTTTTGTCACCCTGGAAAGATGCCATCTACCAAGAACAGGTATGAGGAGAAGATAATTGAATATCCGACAACGGGTTTTTTTGTTTTTTTGGTTTTTTTTTTGAAACAGAGTTTCGCTGTTGTTGCCCAGGCTGGAGTGCAATGGCGCAATCTCTGCTCACCGCAACCTCCGCCTCTTGGGTTTAAGCAATTCTCCTGTCTCAGCCGCCTGAGTAGCTGGGATTACAGGCATGCACCACCACACCCGGCTAATTTTGTATTTTTAGTAGAGACGGGGGTTTCTCCATATTGGTGAGGCTGGTCTCGAACTCCCAGCCTCAGGTGATCCACCCACCTCGGCCTCCCAAAGTGCTGGGATTACAGGTGTGAGCCACCGCACCCGGCCCGTATTGGGTTTTAATGTCAGCAGAAGATCCAGGACTTGGGTTCCAGCTTACAGGGGAGAGTTAATGCTGGAGGTTTGGGGACCATCACATAATAGTAATAGGTTAAATGCGAAGAGTGCCTGAGCTCATCCAGGAAAACAGTGAGAACAGTAGTGGGCTCAATTCACAACTTGGTGGGGGTGGGATGGGGAACACCATCATAGGAAGGAAGGTCAGAGAAGAAGTTTCATATATTAGACAGAACAGTCAGAACAAGGCAGAAAGAATCTATTCAGTACAGTGTCACAAATATCAAAACAGAGTGCAATACACTAGAGATTTGTTAAGGTGAGGACTGAAGGGATACATTGGATTTGGCAACTAAGAAATCATTGATGACCTTGGGAAGAACAGTTTCAGTAGTTTAATGGGGGCCAAATTCAGCCAGGTTATAGCAGCTGAGTGAATACCCATTGAGTGTAAACTCTAATTTTAAGAAGTTTACATGAAAATTAGAAAGATGATATAGTGGTGGCTAGAGGATGGTGGAGTCAAGGGAGGGTTTAGAGAGATAGGCTTGTGCCTGTTTGGAGGATGAAGAAAAGGTATCAATAGAGATAAAAAATATTGAGTATACAGGATATGTAGGAGAGAAAAAGGAATATTGCTGAGCAAAAGTAGCAGGGGTTGCCAAAAAGAGCACAAATGTGGAGGTTGGAAATGAAGGAAATATCATTTGAGGCTGTAGAAAAGAAAGTGAAGATGGGTGTGGATGATATATTGGTAGAAAGAGGGAACATTGAGAGAAATGATACCTGCTGTGTTAAGTGGTATACAAGATAAGAGAGATGAGAGTCAAGTAGAGTACTAGAGAGAGTGGGGAAGGTTTGGAATGGTTCTTGAGGGGATGTCAAGATGCTAACTCAAGGCAGAAGGATTATGGCAGAGGGTGGGTGCTGAGGTTTGAATCTGTGAATCTGTAGACATTACTCTGTGATTGTGTGATTTAATATATTTCCAACAGAGCTTGGCTCACTAAGAGCAGAGGTAGTAAAGACAAAGGGTAGCGTTGGTCCAGAGTTTGGGTTTTGTTGGTTAGATGTGGCACATGATAGAGAGCAAGAGAAGGCGATTCTGACAGAGTAAGTAGTTAACATGGTCTGCATGGGGTCCAGGCCAGATAGGAAAGGGAGGAAGGCCAAAGAGCACTATATGAGAGGATTCAAGGGACTGGTTGTCTCTTCGTGCATGTACATGTGTGTGTTGGTTTTGTTTTGGTTGGTTGGTTGTTTTTTTTCCTCACCATTTGTATTAATTTGCTAAAGCTGCTATTGCAAATACCACAAACCAGGTGGCTTTAACAGCAGAAATTCATTTTCTCACCATTCTGGATTCTAGAAGTCCAAGATCAAGGTGTTGTCAGCTTTGGTTTCTCTTGATCCCTCTCTCTTTGGCTTGCCGATGGCTACCTTCTTGTGGTATCTTCACATGGCCTTCCTCTGGTGTATTCCTGGTATCGTCTTTGTATGTACAAATTTCCTCTTATAAGGACACCCATCAGATTTGATTAGGGCCCATCCTTATGACCTTATTTTACCTTAATTACCTCTTTAAAGGCCTATCTCCAAATACAGTCACATTCTGAAATACTATGGGTTGAGACTTCAACATATGAATTTGGTGAGTGGACACAAGTCAGTCCGTAATACCGTTCATTGTAAATATGCGTTAATAAAACTATATTATATTCAGCATTTTAAATTATTTTGTGTTAGGAACATTAGAAACATCTAGTTGACAAATAGCTGGACCTGCCTTCAATGTTGCTTTCTAAAGCTTGCTTATAATTTGAGATTATGAGGTATAAACCAAGGAATAATTATTAAAGGAATAAATTATTAAATAATTATTAAATTATTAAATCTACTTAAAAAAATTTTGCCAACTGACCTCCATAAACACCTAAAATGAGCATTATAAAAGTTATTTTAGGCTTATGTGTTTTCCCCAAATAGTACTCTTGTTCAAAACAAAGTAAATTAGATGACACCCTGTAATGTAGCAGCTTTCAACTGTGGCTGCTGGTTAGAATACTTGGGAAGTGTTTAAAACTGCTACCTGGACCTCAGCCACTAAAGATATTGATTTTTTTTTTTTAGACGGAGTCTCCCTCTGTCGCTCAGGCTGGAGTACAGTGGTGCCATCTGGGCTCACTGCACCCTCTGTCTCCTGGGTTCAAATGAGTCTCCTGCCTCAGCCTCCCGAGTGGCTGGGACTACAGGTGCATACCACCATGCCTGGCTAATTTTTGTTTTGTTTTTTTTTTTTTTTTTGAGACGGAGTCTCGCTCTGTCGCCCAGGCTGGAGTGCAGTGGCATGATCTCGGCTCACTGCAAGCTCCGCCTCCCGGGTTCACGCCATTCTCCTGCCTCAGCCTCCCGAGTAGCTGGGACTACAGGCGCCTGCTACCACGCCCGGCTAATTTTTTGTATTTTTTGTAGAGACGGGGTTTTACCATGTTGGCTAGGCTGGTGTCGAACTCCTGATCAAAAGTGATCCACCCACCTCAGCCTCCCAAAGTGCTGGGATTACAGACATGAGCCGCCATGCCCGGCCAAAGATACTGATTTTTTATACAAGTCCTTTTGGTTTTGTTGTTAAAATTAGAGATAGGGTCTCACTGTGTTGCTCAGGCTGGTCTTGAGCTCCTGGGCTCAAGTGATTCTCCTGCCTTGGCCTCCTAAGGTTCTGGGATTACAGGTGTGAGCCACCGTGCCCAGGAATATTTTGATTTTTCAACTATAGTTTTATTGCAGTATATTTGACATACAGTAAACAGCAGATATTTAAAGTGTACAACTTTATGAGTTTTGGCATATGTATATACCTGTGGAACTGTCACTGCAATCAAGATAATGAACATATGGATCACCCCCAAAAGTTTCCTCATGCCATTTTGTAATGACTCCCTTGCCCTACCATCCCCAGGCAACCACTATGGAATCATACAATATATACTTTTTTTTTTGGTCTGATGTGTTTTATTCAGCATAATCATTTTGAGATTTCATCCTTGTTTTGTGTCTCAATCATTCTTTCATTTTTATAATTGAGTAGTATTCCATTGTGTGACTATTTTACAATTTGTACATTTGTTGATGGACATTTAGGTTATTTCCAGTTTGGTGCTGTTATAAATAAAGCTGATTAGAACAGTCTTGAACAAGTCTTTGTGCTTTTGTTATTGTTTCCTAGGGCTGCCCTAACAAATTACCACAAACTGGGTAGCTTCAAATGACAGATATTTACTCTCTCACAATTCTGGAGGCTAGAAATCTGAAATCAAGATGTTGGCAGGGTCATGCTCCTTTTGAAGGATCCAGGGAAGAATCCTTCCTTCTCTTTCCTACCTTCAGAAGCCAGATCCTGGCAATTGATGGTGTTCCTTGGCTTTTAGCTGCATCACTCCATTCTCTGCCTCTGTCTTCATGTGGCCTTTGTGTGTGTGTATCTCTGTGTGCCATCTCTTCCTCTTATAAGGCTACAAGTTATGGGATTTAGAGCCCACCCTAATCTAGCATGACCTTGTCTTATTTCATTTACAAAGACCCTCTTTCTACATTCACATTCTGTGTTTCCTGCTAGACATAAATTTTGAGGTTACACTATTCAACCTACTACAGCTTTTTTTTTCTCTTGGGTAACTCTCTTAGGACTGGAATGGTTTGGTCTTATGGTAGATGTCTTATGGTAGATATGTGTGTGTATGTCGCTTTTTCAGAAACTGCCCAACTGTTTTCCAGAGTGGTTGTACCATTTTACATTTCCACCAGCAGAGTATGAGGGCTATAGTAGCCCCACATCCTGGCTGATGCTTAGTATGGTTAAGGTTAGTCTCTTTACTGTTCTAATAGGTATGAAGTGGTATCTCATTGTGATTTTAATTTAGATTTTCCTAATGACTAATGTTGTTGAGCATCTTTTTATATGCTTAATTGCCATCCATATATCTTTGGTATAATATTTGTTCAGATTTTTTGCCTATTTTAAAAATTGGATTGTTTCATTATTGAGTTGTAAGAACTGTTTCTATATTCTAGATACAAGTCCTAAGTCCAATATATTTTACAAATATTTTCTGTCAGTCTGTGGTTGACTTTCATTTCATAACATGGAGATTCTGATTTAATTGCTTTGGCTTGGTCGGGTCCAGGTATTAGGATTTTCAAAAGCTTCCAGGTGATTTTAAAGTGCAGCTAGAATCAAGGACAATTGCTTCTAATGTGAGATTTTGAGGAAACTTAAAGTATGGCAGCTTATTTTCTGTTGAATAGTTTTGGGAGAAAAATCTCAGTTATTATATAAGGTAATTTTTTAGCTTTTCTGTTTTAAACATTTGTTTACTGTAATTAGACAACATAGCCAGCAGATGGCAATAATGTAACACATAAAAATTATTCTAGGTATGACCAAGTCCATCAGGTTAAAGGATTTGTTGAACTTTTTAAAATATTAAACTGAAAGATATCTGTCATTTCTGTGTAAGTCAGATTAGTGATAGTAGGTAGAGAAAAGAGTGGTATATGTGAATTTTAAGTGAACAAAGCAGAATTCCAAATAATTTGCATCTACTGATTTAACTACTGACACTAATTGAGTGGGCATCAGTGAAGGTCAAAAAGTGAATTTGGAGCTATGCGCATAGTGTTACTTTAATGTTAATTAGGTTTTTTTCTTATTTTCCTTCTTTCTTTTTTCTTTCTTTTTTTTTTTTGTTTGTTTGTTTGTTTTGTTTTGTTTTTTGAGACAAGTTCTTACTATTCACCCAGGCTGGAATACAGTGGCATGATCATAACTCACTGCAGCCTTGAACTCCTGGGCTGAAGTAATCCTCCTGCCTCATCCTCCTGGGTAGCTAGGATTCAGGTGTGTACCATCACATCTGGCTAATTTTTTTATTTTAATTTTTTCTGTAGAGACGGGGTCTCACTATGTTGCCTAGGCTGGTCTTGAACTCCTGGCTTCTAGTGGTCCTCCCACCTTGGCCTCCCAAAGTGCTGAGATTTCAGGTGTGAGCTACTATGCCTAGACATGGTTCTTGATAATAACATTAAATTACAGTCAGATTTTTTATATTCAACTACAAAGATAAGAATTCAATTCTTTAATATTTTCATTAGAGAAAATTTCAAACATAATCAAAAAGAGACTAATATAATGGACCCCCATCCTCCATGATTATTAACTCATGACCACTTTTTTTTTTGACAGGGTCTTGCTCTGTCACCTAAGCTGGAGTGCAGTGGCACAATCATGGCTCACTGCAGCTGAGACCTCCTGGGCTCAAGTGATCCTCCCACCTCAGCCTCCTGAGTAGCTGGGACTACAGGCATGTGGCACAACACCTGGGCAATTTTTTTTTTTTTAAGACGGAGTGTTGCTGTTGTTGCCCAGGCTGGAGTGCAATGGCACGATTTCGGCTCACTGCAACCTCTGCCTCCTGGGTTCAAACGATTCTCCTGCCTCAGCCTCCTGAGTAGCTGGGATTACAGGTGCCTGCAACCACGCCCAGCTAATTTTTGTATTTGTAGTGGAGACAGCGTTTCACCATGTTGGCCAGGCTGGTCTTGAACTCCTGACCTCAGGTGATCCATCCGCCTCGGCCTCCTAAAGTGCTGGGATTACAGGCGTGAGCCACCGCGCCCAGCCTTAATTTATTATCTTATGTAGAGATGGAGTCTCATTATGTTGCCAAGGCTGGTGTTGAACTCCTGGGCTCAAGCATTCCTCCCACCTCAGCCTCCCAAAGTGCTGGGATAATAAGTGTGAGCCACCACACCTGGAAGCTCATCCTGTAAATTATAAATTCATTGCTTTTTTTTTTTTTTTTTCAAGAGATGAGGCCTTGCTCTTTTGCCCAAGCTGGGGTGCAATGGTGTGATCATAGTTCACTGCAGCAATGAACTCCTGGGCTGGAGCAATCCTCCCACCTCAACTTCCCAAGTAGCTAGGACTTACAGGTGCATGCCACCCTGCCCTGCTAATTTTTAAATTAAAAAAAAAAAATTTTTAGATAGGGTAGAGATGGCATTGGGCTTGGTGGCTCACACCTGTAATCCTAGCACTTTGGGAGGCCGAGGTGGGTGGATTGCCTGAGCTCAGAAGTTTGAGACTAGCCTGGACAACATGGCAAAACCCGTTCTCTAATAAAAATACAAAAAATTAGCTGGGCATAGTGGCTCATGCCTGTAGTCCTAGCTACTCGGGAGGCTGAGGCAGGAGAATTGCTTGAACCCAGGAAGCTGAGGTTGCAGTGAGCTGAGATCGTGCCACTGCATTCCAGCAGCCTAGGTGACAGAGTGAGACTCTTGTCTCAAAAAAAAAAAAATTGTAAAGATGGGATCTCACTATGTGGTCCAGGCTGGTCTTGATGCCCTGAGCTCAAGTGATCCTCTTGCCTTGGCTTCCCGAAGTGCTGGGATTACAGGCATAAGCCACCATGCTTGGCCTAAATTCTCTCTTAAACAGCTTTCTTTGTTTTCTTGTTGTAAAAAGTACTTCTTTGTAAAGCTATATTTTTTGTGTACTTTAAGAAATACTTTAGAATTGCAGTTCTTAACCTTTTGGTCTCGGGACCCTTTTACATATTTAAACATTATTGAACATTCTAGAGAGCTTTTGTTTTTTGTTTTGTTTTAAGCGAGACAGTCTCTCTCTGTTGCTCAGGCTGGAGTGCAGTGGCGCGATCGCTGCTCACTGCAACCTCTGCCTCCCAGGTTCAAGCGATTCTCCTGCCTCAGCCTCCCCCAAGTAGCTGGGATTACAGGCATATGCCACCACACCCGGCTAATTTTTGTATTTTTAGTAGAGACGGGGTTTCACCATGTTGGCCAGGATGGTCTCAAACTCCTGACCTCAAGTGATCCAGCCACCTCGGCTTCCAAAGTGCTGGGATTATAGGCATGAGCCACTGTGCCCAGCCAGATATATATTAATTTATTGAAAATAATATAAAAACTATTATAAAACATAACATTTTTATAGAAAATAATTCTGTTGTCCAGAATAAAACCAATATTAGTGAGAAGAGTACATTGTATTACATTTTTGCAGGTCTTTTAAATAATATGGCTTAATAAAAGACAGATAGTTTTTGTTTGTTTGTTTGTTTGTTTGTTTTTGAGACAGAGTTTTGCTCTTGTTGCCTAGGCTGGAGTGCAATGGCGCGATCTCGGCTCACCGCAACCTCCGCCTCCGAGGTTCAAGCGATTCTCCTGCCTCAGCCTTCCCAAGTAGCTGGGATTACAGGCATGCGCCACCAAGCCTGGCTAATTTTGTATTTTTAGTAGAGATGGGGTTTCTCCATGTTGGTCAGGCTGGTCTCAAACTCCCGACCTCAGGTGATCCGCCCACCTCAGCCTCCCAAAGTGCTGGGATTACAGGCGTGAGTCACCGCGCCCGGCCAAAGACAGGTAGTTTTTTAAATAAGTGGCAAAAAAAAAACCCCTTATATTTAGAATTAGCTATTCGGACTCAGTTTAGGTTATCCCAGTTTTACTGGCAACATCCAAAACATCATAGTTAGGAGCCAGTCAAACATAGGCTGCCTTCTCTCCATCAGTCCTGATTAGGGTGTTGATCGTGGTCATGTCAGTGTCACAGACCTTCATATAGCCTGTTTGATCTGGTGCTTGTTGGCTTTGATAACCACAGTGAACACAGATGTGGTATTGTCTTCTTCATGGTCAGCTCAGTGGTCAAGGGGAAATTGATGGCATAATAGTCCAGCTTGTATATCCTGCAGGTTCTCTACTGAGGATGTTTGGGCTACCTTCAAAGCCAAAGTGTGTTGGGCTACTGGAACATAGGTGACCTGCCGATATTTTTTTGTGTGTGTGACTGGATGCCTTTCAACACTGCCTTGCTGGCCTTAAAAGCCTTAGCTTTGGATTTGGCTTTGGGAGGAGCAGGGATTTCCTTCTTTGCTTTCAGCATCATCATTTTGGTGAAAAGGGTTGACACCTGGATTTTTATATCTATTTCTATATTCAGTCTGTTGTAGTATGGTATGGCGTTTTGGTAGAAGCATATGAAGAAAATGGAAGCTCATGGAAATAGGTAGTTGGAAAGCAAAGAGGATTTTGTTGGCTCTTGGAGATAATCATAATCGTTCTTTGATACTATGCCCAAACTCTACTGTACACTTGTGAGCAAATGAGAGTGAAAAAGGCATATAACGTCTTAGCATTATGAAAATAGTTTTAACTTTGCAGATCCCCTAAGAGGGTCTTGGGGATACCCAGCAGTCCTTGAACCACAGTTTTAGAAAGTACTCTGGTTTAGATATGATTTTCTTTTTCTTTCTATTGTAAAAGTTCAAGTAAAGTTTATTTCCCTCTATCTTATTACACAAGCATATTAACAAAGGAAGCTAAAACAAAGACAGCAGTCTCAGTACTCAGTATATTTTCTATTAGTTTCTTATGTTCTTTTTTAGTTCTTTTGTTTGTTTGTTTTAAGAGACCCTTGTCACCCAAACTAGAGTGCAGTGGTGTGATCATAGCTCATTGCAGCCTCAACCTCCCAGGCTCAAGTGATCCTCTCACCTTAGCCTCTTGAGTAGCTAAGACTACAGGCACACACCACCACGACCAGCTAATTTTTTAATTTTTTGTAGAGATGGGGGTCTCACTTTGTTGCCTGGGCTTGTCGTGAACTCCTGGGCTCAAGTAATCCTCCAACCTTGGCCTCCCAAAGGGCTGGGATTACAGGCGTGAGCTACTGCACCTGGTGCTTTTTTAGTTCTTATTGAGACTTCTTAATCATTTTCTTTTACTTTTCAAAATGGAAGTGGGTTTTATCCTGATTATAATATTTATTAATTATAAAAAATTTCATCAACACCTGTGAAAAAGGGAAATTTTTTTTTTGGTCAAAATAGCTATAAAGAAAGATAAAAGGCCGGGCGCAGTGGCTCACGCCTGTAATCTCAGCACTTTGGGAGGCCGAGGCAGGCAGATCATAAGGTCAAGAGATCAAGACTATCCTGGCTAACATGGTGAAACCCCGTCTGTACTAAAAATACAAAAATTAGCTGGGCATGGTGGCATGCGTCTGTAGTCCCAGCTACTGAGGAGGCTGAGACAGGAGAATTGCTTGGACCTGGGAGGCGGAGGTTGCAGTGAGCTGAGATCACGCCACTGCACTCCAGCCTGGCGACAGAGCGAGACTCCATCTCAAAAAAGAAAGAAAGAAGGAAGGAAGGAAGGAAACAGCCCACCATGATCCATTCATTTTGAACTTTAATTTTATTTGATTATTTATTTATTTATTTATTTATTTATTTTTTGAGACAGAGTTTTGTTCTTGTTGCCCAGGCTAGAGTGCAATGGCGCTGTCTCGGCTCACTGCAACCTCCGCCTCCCGGGTTCAAGCGATTCTCCTGCCTCAGCCTCCCAAGTAGCTGGGATTACAGGCGCCTGCCACCACACCTGGCTAATTTTTTTATATTTTTAGTAAAGAAGGGGTTTCACCATGTTGGCCAGGCTGGTCTCAAACTCCTGACCTCAGGTGATCTGCCCGCCTTGGCCTCCCAAAGTGCTGGGATTACAGGTGTGAGCCGCCGCACTCGGCCCCATTTTGAACTTTTAATGAAACTTTAATCATAATCACAGTCCCCATAATTCTGTGATTTAGAAGTTTTTAAATAAAGCTTTAATGATTTAGGATTCTCCTTTCTGGAAAAGAAAAAAAGGCAGGCAAATTGCCCGTGGCACATTTAATTGAGTTTTTAGGGTTAAGTTTAAAGCAAATCATTTGTCCTGCTTGATAGTATCTCTTCAGTTTATTGACAAAGAGGGGGGCCTTCTGGTGTTTCTCTAAATACAAATTTAAGACAGGACATATGACCCTAATGAAATGTCAGTATAAGAACTTATCTAATTTAGGTCTTTAGGGATTTTTTTTTCTTTATTTGGTTACAAACTGAAAGATGTGAACTGAGCTCTTTATCACAGTCTCCAGAACCTTCTCTTTTCTCTGGGTTTGAAGATCTTGTCATCTCTAAAATGAACTGTGGGTTTTTTTCCCCAGATTTAAGTAAATGTTGTGTGGTAAATGGAAAACTTTGTGGGCTTAGTGATTTTTTAAAAATCTGAGAAAGAAATTTAATTATCTGCAAAATATAGTTTTAAACCATGTGTTTTAAAGTACAGGCATACCTTGAAGACATTGCAAGTTTGGTTCTAAGCTTTATTGTAAATATTGCAATAAAGTGAGTCACACAAATTTTTTGGTTACCCAGGTTGTATAAAAGTTATCTTTCCATGGCTGGATATGGTGGCTCACACTTGTAATCCCAGTGCTTTGGGGCCCAGGCAGGAACATTGCTTGAGGCCAGGAGTTCGACACCAGCCCGGGGAACATAGTGAGATCCCATCTCTACAAAAAAAAATTTTTTTTAGTTAGCTGGGCTTGGTGGTGTGTACCTGTAGTCCTAGCTACTTTGGAAGGCTGAGTTTGTAGGATCACTCAAGCCCAGGAGTTCAAGGTTACAATGAGTTGTGATTGTGCCACTGAACTCCAGCCTGGGAGACAGAGTGAGACTCTGCCTCTAAACAACAACAAAACTTATCTTTCCACTATGCTGTAGACTATTAAGTGTGCAATAGCATTATGTCTAAAAAAATATATATAGATACCTTAATTTAAAAATACTTTATTGCTAAAAAATATGCTGGTGGTCATCTGAGCCTTCAGCAAGTTGTAATCTTTTTGCTGATGGCAAGTCTTGCCTTGATGTTGGTGGCTGCTGACTGATCAAAGTGGTGGTGTTTGTTGAAGGCTGGGATAGCTATGACAATTTCTTTATTTTTTTGAGACAGGGTCTCACTCTGTCACCCAGGCTGGAGTGCACTGGCAAGATCATGGCTTACTGTAGGCTCCACTTCTCAGGCTCACATGATCCTCCCACCTCAGCCTCCTGAGTAGCTGCAACTACAAGCTCACATGACCATGTCTAGCTAATTTTTTCTAATTTTTTGTCGAGCTGGGGTTTTGCCACATTGCCCAGGCTGGTCTCGAACTCCTGGGCTCAAACGATCCACCCACCTCAGCCTCCCAAAATGCTGGGATTACAGGCATGAGCCACTGTGTGGCAATTTCTTAAAATAAGACAATAATGAAGTTTGCCACATAAATTGACTCTTCTTATCACAAAATATTTTTCTGCAGCATGCAGTGCTTTTTGAAAGCATTTTACCACATTAGAACTTTTTTCAAAATTGGAGTCAATCCTCTCAAATCCTGCTGCTGCCTTGTCAACTAAGTTTACGTAATATTCTAAATTCTTTGTTATCATTTTAACAATATTTACAACGTGTCTACTAGGAGTGAGTTTTATTTCAAGAAACCACTTTCTTTGCTCATCCATAAGAAGAAATTCCTAATCCAAGTTTTATTTTGTGATTGAAGCAATTCAGTCACATCTTCAGGCTCCACTTCTAATTCTAGTTCTCTTGCTATTTCCACCATATCTGCAGTTCCTTCTTCCACTGAAATTTTAAATCCCTCCGAGTCATCCATGAGGGTTGGTGTCAACTTCTTCCAAACCTGTTACTGTTGATATTTCAACCTCTTTCCATGAATCACAAATGTTCTTAGTGGCATGTAGATCGGTGAATCCTTTCCAGAAAGTTTTCCATTGACTTTGCCCAAATCCTTCAGAGCAATCACTGTCTATGACAGCTATAGCCTTACAAAACATGTTTTTCAAATAATAAGACTAGAAAGTCGAATTTATTCTTTTATCCATGGGCTTTAGAATGGATGTTGTGTTGGTAGACATGAAAACAACTTTCATCTCCTTATACATCTCCATAAGAGCTCTTGGGTGACTAAGTGCATTGTCACTGAGCAATAATATTTTGAAGAGTCTTTTTTTTGGAGCAGTAGGTCTCCACAGTGGGCTTGAAATATTCAGTAAACCATGCTGTAGACAGATGTGCTGTTAGCCAGGCTTTGTTCCATTGATAGAGCGTAGGCAGAGGAGATTCAGCATAATTGTTAAGGACTCTAAGATTTTTGGAATGGTAAACGGGCATTGACTTCAATAAAGTCACCAGCTGTATTAGCCCATAACAAGAGAGTCAGCCTGTCCCTTGAAGTTTTGAAGTCAAGCATTGACTTCTCTCTAGCTATGAAAATTCTAGATGGCATCTTCTTCCAATAGAAGGGGCTGTTTTGTCTCCACGGAAAATCTGTTGCTTAGTGTAGCCACCTTCATCAGTGATCTTAGATCTTCTGGATAGCTTGCTGCAGCTTCTACATGAGTACTTGCTGCTTCACCTTGCACTTTTTTTGTTTTTTGTGTTGGTTCCACCAGTCTGTACCCATAACCTCCCAGCAGCCTACATGTTGCACTTTTTAATTTTTTTTTTTTTAATACAGTGTCTCATTCTGTCATCCAGGCTGGAGTGTGGTGCTATGATCATAGTCCACTGGGGCCTCGAACTCCTGTGCTCAAGTAATCCTCCCATCTAGGCCTCCCAAGTAGCTAGGACTACAGGCATACCACCATACCTGGATCATTTTTAAATTTTTTGTAGAGATAGGATCTTGCTATGTTGCCCAGACTGGTCTCGAATGCCTGACCTCAAGTGATCCTCTTGCTTCAGCCTCCCAAAGTACTGTGATTACAGGTGTGAGCAACCATGACTGGCACCTTGCGTTTTTATGTTATGGGGATTGCTTATTTTCTTAAACCTCTTAAGCCAAATTCTGCTAGCCTCCAACTTTTCTTCTACAGCTTCGTCACCTCTGTCAGCCTTTGTGGAATTGAAGCATTCAGGTCTTGCTTTGGCTTAAGAGAATGTTGTGGCTGGTTTGATGTTTTATCCAGACCACCAAAACTTTCTTCATAGCAGCAATAAGGCTATTTTGCTTTCTTATCATTTATTTGTTCACTGAAGTAGCACTTCTGATTTCTTTCGAGAACTTTGCATTTGCAAAGTTTGGTACCTAGCTTTTGGCCTATCTTAGCTTTTTTGTTTTGTTTTGTTTTGTTTTGTTTTTTAAGGCGGGGAGACAGAGTCTCACTCTGTTACCCAGGCTGGAGTGCAGCGGCATAATCTCGGTTCACTGCAACCTCTGCCTCCCAGGTTCAGTTGAGCAATCCTCCTGCCTCAGCCTCCCGAGTAGCTGGGGATTACAGGCATGTGTCACCACACCGGCTAATTTTTAGTAGAGATGGGGTGTCGCCATGTTTCCCAGGCTGGTCTGGAACTTCTGGCCTCAAGTGATCCGCCTGCCTCGGCCTCCCAAAATGTTGGGATTACAGGCATGAGCCACCATGCCCAGCCCTGTCTTAGCTTTTGACATGCCTTCCTCACTAAGCTCAGTGATTTCTAGCTTTTGATTTAAAATGTAAGACCGGAGACTCTTCCTTTCACTTGAACACCTAGAGGCCATCGTAGAATTATTAATTGGCCTAATTTCAGTATTGTTGTGTCTCAGGTAATAGGGAGGCCTGAACAGAGGGAGAAAGATGGGGAAATGGCTGTTGGTGGAGCAATCAGAAATCACACAACATTTATTGATTAAGTTTACTGTCTTACAGCAGCACGGTTTCTGGTGCCCTAAAACAATTACCATTCAGGTATGTCGGTGCAAGAATTCTGGCCAAAAATGTAAAGCTTCTAGAAAAATCAATGAATTCAGAATTTTAGGAAGGTTAAAAACTTAAAAGGACAAGCAGGTCACTCCTAGCAATGGCCTTCCCAATGTCAAATGTTTTCCTTATTTCTTCATTCTTTTTCTTTTATGTAACACTTGACTGAAATTCTACCAGCTGGGATCCAGGCTTTTTTATGAGATTTAGCTTGAAGCAGTGTACTTTCCTCCTAAAGCCTAGCTGAGTTTGGCTTTACAAGGAAATGAAAATTATGTGTGGCTATGGGTGTTTGGCTGCTGCTGTTTTAGAGTTGGGTTGGTGATTTTTCATAGAGAACGTTTTGAGGGGCTGATCTGAGGGGGGTGCTCAAATGGAAAGTTTTGTGTGGAGTAGTGTGCTAGAGACAGAGGGATAAAGTCACCTTTAGGAGGTTGAAACAAGGTGGGAGTGTGCAAAGGAGATACTTGACTTTTCTTGTGCTAAGGGCAAGAGAGTCTTGTCTTTCTTACAGCGAGTGATGTTTTCTCTCTCAGATTCAGGTTGGCATTATTACTGTTATACTATAACCCATTGCATCATTTGGCTTGGAAACCAAGCCATTTTTAAATTAATTTTTATTTATGGGAAAAGTGTTGTGAGTTCTTTATAATCATCTACTAAGTGAATTTTTAGAAACAGTATTTGGAAGTGAGGTACTTCCCAGAGTGATACACTTTTAGTGTTATTTTTCTTAAAAAATTCTGCCTAGGATTTTTGATTTAGTTTTTCTATAGCTATTGCTTAAATGTATCGATTTTATTGCTTTTTCATTTGGTCTTCTTAGAGAATAGAATAATGTAAATAAGATACTAGATTAGAAACAGTAATATTGGTGCTGAAGACAGACAGCTTACTTCTGAAGGAAGAGAAAACTACCAGTGTGAAAGAGCAGCAGCTGAGATGTTGAGAATAAGGCCTCTGATCACCACTGAACCAAACTCCCGATCTTTATACACATGTATAGTCTTCCCTATCTCAGTAAATACAACTTTTTCCTTCTAGCTATTCAGGTCAAAAAGGTCAGAATCATCCTTGATTCCCCTCTTTCCTTCATATCCCCATTCTAATCTGCCAGCACTCCCTATTTTCCATCTCTGCTTTATTTTTCTCCATAGCACTTATCTGACATGCTACACACACACACACACACACACACACACACACACACACACACACACAGAGCTTTTACTATATATCTTTTCTCTGTATAGAGTGAAAGCACCACAAGGGTAGGGATTTTTAAATGCCTGTTTAGAACACTGTTGTATCCTCATAACTCAGAATAGTGCTTTACATAAAGATGCTCAATTTGTTGAATAAATGAATAATAGTTACCATTTACTGAATTCTTAGTGTCAGGCTAAGATCTTTGTGCTAGGATCTTTGTATCAGTTATCTCTAATTTTTTTTTCTTCTTTTTTTTTTGTTAATCCATCTTTTTTTTTTTTTTTAATTGATCATTCTTGGGTGTTTCTCGCAGAGGGGGATTTGGCAGGGTCATAGGACAATAGTGGAGGGAAGGTCAGCAGATAAACAAGTGAACAAAGGTCTCTGGTTTTCCTAGGCAGAGGACCCTGCGGCCTTCCGCAGTGTCTGTGTCCCTGGGTACTTGAGATTAGGGAGTGGTGATGACTCTCAACGAGCATGCTGCCTTCAAGCATCTGTTTAACAAAGCACATCTTGCACCGCCCTTAATCCATTCAACCCTGAGTGGACACAGCACATGTTTCAGAGAGCACAGGGTTGGGGATAAGGTCATAGATCAACAGCATCCCAAGGCAGAAGAATTTTTCTTAGTACAGAACAAAATGAAGTCTCCCATGTCTACTTCTTTCTACACAGACACAGCAACAATCTGATTTCTCTATCTTTTCCCCACCTTTCCCCCTTTTCTATTCCACAAAACCGCCATCATCATCATGGCCCGTTCTCAATGAGCTGTTGGGTACACCTCCCAGACCGGATGGTGGCCGGGCAGAGGGGCTCCTCACTTCCCAGAAGGGGCGGCCGGGCAGAGGTGCCCCCCACCTCCCGGATGGGGCAGCGGCCGGGTGGAGGCGCCCCCCACCTCCCTCCCGGACGGGGCGGCTGGCCGGGCAGGGGCTGACCCCCACCCTCCGCCTCCCTCCCAGACGGGGCGGCTGCCTGGCGGAGACGCTCCTCACTTCCCAGACGGGGTGGCGGCCGGGCAGAGGCGCTCCTCACATCCCAGACGGGGAGGCGGAGCAGAGGCGCTCCCCACATCTCAGACGATGGGCAGCCGGACAGAGACTATCCTCACTTCCTAGATGGGATGGCGGCTGGGAAGAGGTGCTCCTCACTTCCCAGACTGGGCAGCTGGGCAGAGGGGCTCCTCGCATCCCAGACGATGGGCGGCCAGGCAGAGACGCTCCTCACTTCCCAGACGGGGTGGCGGCTGGGCAGAGGCTGTAATCTCGGCACTTTGGGAGGCCAAGGCAGGCGGCTGGGAGGTGGAGGTTGTAGCTAGCCGAGATCACGCCACTGCACTCCAGCCTGGGCAACATTGAGCACTGAGTGAGCGAGACTCCGTCTCAGTCCTGGCACCTCGGGAGGCCGAGGCTGGCGGATCACTCGCAGTTAGGAGCTGGAGACCAGCCCGGCCAACACAGCGAAACCCCGTCTCCACCAAAAAAATACAAAAACCAGTCAGGTGTGGCGGTGCGCGCCTGCAATTGCAGGCACTCGGGAGGCTGAGGTAGGAGAATCAGGCAGGGAGGTTGCAGTGAGCCGAGATGGCAGCAGTACAGTCCAGCTTCGGCTCCGCATCAGAGGGAGACCGTGGAAAGAGAGGGAGAGGAAGACCGTGGGGAGAGGGAGAGGGATCTCTAATTTTTGTGACAATCCTACAAGGAAGGCAGCCTCCCCATTTTTGCTAAACCTCAGAGAGGTTAAGTGACTTGCCAAGCAAGGTTTGTAAGTAACAGAATTAAGATTTGAATGCACATCTGTCTGATTCCCAAATATGAGTTCTATTCATTAAGCTTCCCTGTGTTCATAATGAAAGGGTCACTGAGAAATTTAATAAGATAGTGTTCAGTGTTCTTCATTTGATGAAGGAAACTGTATACTATATTTCTGACAACAGTTTCCATCTTGGATTATCTTGACTTTAAAAGATTAAAACGAAATAAAATTGGATGTTTAAAGGAACATGCCTCAGTTATCTGGAACATTTTGGTATATGTAGAGTGCATTATTCCCCCAAACTGCAAAGTAGAAGGGAGTATTATTTGTGTTCTTAGAGAAATGTAAGAGGTCCTCACTCAAGTACTAATTCTGTTTCTTAACTAATTTTAACTTGCTTTTTAAAAAGCAAATGTTTATATAAGGGTTATTATAAGCTAGTCACTGTTATGAGTACTTTATAAATATTAACTAACTTAACATATATCTTTATAATAACCTTGGAAAAGTTATTTCAGCACTTTTCGTTCTTTTTCCTGGTCTTTAAACAGAGACAGTTGGACCAGATGATCTCCAAAGCCCACTCCAGCTCTGCAATGTTAAGGCTTTCTAACTAACACATAACACATAGTTATGTGTTAAGAAAAGTTAGATAAGGTCAGCTTTTCCTAGTGGGAACAGAGATGAGAGTGGAGCCCCAAAGACAGTGCACAGTAGAACAGGAAGTTGTGATTTAGGTGAATTAAAAGTGCAGAGTCTGTATGTAGCACAGTGTCAGTTTGGGAGGGAAGGAAGGCAGCATCAAATCGTTGTTGAGGTTTTGATGATGTGAAGCTCTTTAGTCTACCTCTCTCCTTTCCTTAATATCTAAAGGGAGAAATTCCAAGTTGTTATGTCTTGAGCAGAGCACATGACACCTCCTTATTAACCAGCACTACTTTTTAGCTATAGGTTGAAATTTGGCTCGTGGTTCTTCAAGATTTTAAGAAATAGTAAATAGGAGAGTTAAGGATTTGGTACGTGAAAATATCAAACCTGAATCTGATCAAGCATCTAGAGCTCACTACTAATTTACTGGAAATACAGGGGGCAGAGGAATATGTTAAATTACACCTCAAGGGTACAATTACCAAATACCATCTGTGGGAAACTGCAAGACAACCCAGTTTCTTCCAATAAATCAATTGCCAAAAAAAAAAAAAGAGATGGAGCAACGATCTATAGATAAAAGCAATTTGAGATAAAGCAACCATTTGCAGTGTATGGATCATATTGGGCCCTTAGTTCCTGATTTGAACAATCAGAGGAATCTGAACACCAGTTATTGGAGTTATTAAGACATTTTTGTTGATTTTTATTTAGGGTTAATAATGCTAGTGAGTTAAAACTCTTTTTTTTTTTTGAGGCAGGGTCTCAATCTGTTACCCAGGCTGGAGTGCAGTGGCACAATCACAGCTCACCACAGCCTCAACCTCCCGGGCTCAGGTGATCATCCCACCTCAGCCTCCTGAGTAGCTAGGACTACAGGTGCCTGCCACCACATCGGCTAAGTTTTGTACTTTTTGTAGAGAGGGGGTTTCACCATGTTGCCCAGGCTGGTCTCAAACTCGTGGGCTCAAGTGATTTCCCATTTTGGCCTCCCAAAGTGCTGGGATTACAGGCGTGAGCCACCATGCCTGACCCAAACTCTTCAGATTCAGAGCTGAACACTGAAATATTTATGGATTAAATGATGTGATGTCTGAGATATGCTTCAAAAATAACTGGGAGATAGGGGATGGAATAGATGGAGTTATATATGAAACAAGATTGGTCATGAGATGATAAAGCTAGTTTATGGGTTCATGGGGATTTATTATACTATTCTGTCTACTTATTTATATGTTTAAGATTTTCATCTTGAAAATCTTTTTTTTATAAGCTAACAAAGGGCCAGCTGTGGTGGCTCACAACTGTAATCCCAGCACTTCGGGAAGCTGAGGTGGGAGGATTGCTTGAGCCCAGGAGTTTAAGACAAGCCTGGGCAACATAGCGAGACCCAGTGTCTATTTAAAAAAAAAAAAAAAAAAAAAAAGCTGACAAATACACATATGCTTTCAGGATAGAAGTTATGAAAAGGGAGATTATAAAACAATGCTTTCTTAGTGATTTTCATGCAGAAGCAACATCTTCCTAATCTTCCTATAGTAAAGATTTCCTCAAGTAAACATATTATATATTCATTATAATATAAATAGTATATATTCATTAGAAAGGATATAAACAGTTCAGAAATACCACTATAGAGAATGAAAGTCCCCTTCTTAAAGCAAAGGATACTTCTTAAATGCTGAAAATTGTCATGTCATTTGCACATGTTTCTTTTTCCATTTTTGAAACGCACAAGATAAAATTTCTTAATAGAGTAGACAACTAATTTAGATTCAGAGTCAATTCTATAAAGGTTTCCTACTGTACTGCATTGTTTTTGCTTTGCAAAGAGTTTATTAACATTTTTTTTCTGGGTTAGGGGAGGAGTTTGAAAAAATCCTGTACAAGTTATAGCTGAAGAGGCAATGTGGAATACTCCAGTGTGCACAACCCCTGCTTTTATCATAGGTGGCAACTGCAGATTAATTCTGGTGTGGTTAGGCATTTCACAAAGGGAAATTTGAACCTGAGAGCCTATGTCCCCAACAGTGCTAATTGGGAGATGTGGAGTGTGGGGATTTCCACTCTTTGTTAATAAGATCTCCGGCACATTTCCTCTTTGCTTTTGCATTTTCCTTGGTTATGAAGCAGCTGCAGAGAAGTAAAATGTGATTTCCTGTGTTTAAAAGAGTGCTGGCTTTTCTTTCAGAGACTTAAAATTGGAAGGGTGGAATGCATATGGATTGAGTTACCTACAGGGCTAATTTAAACATAGGTGTTTTATTTTTGTTTTTGTTTTTGTTTTTGTTTTTGTAATGAGTTCACTGCATTTGTGCCAGGAATATTTTTGTTCAGATGTTTTGAATTAGCAGATAACTCAGGTTGTCTCAAAAGCAGGCTTCTCTCTAGGCTGATCACTGCTTTAACAGTGTGATTCTTTGCAAGCTGACTGAAAAACCACTAATGGCAAAAGTGCATTCTGTCATATCAATAAAAATACTGTAGTTCCTTTGCAGATTCATGCAGTATAAATGCTTATCTTGATTATTTAACCTGTAAAATTCTCCAAAATGAGAAAAATAGGCAGAGGGTGTTTTTCAAGAAAATACGATAAGGCCATATCAAGGTACAGTGTCCCCAGATACAATGTCAGTGGGAAATGAAAAGAACTTATTCGCAGAGTAGATGCTTAGGAATCATTAGACTTAGGTGAAAGTTCCTATCATAAATTAATACCTCTTTTTGTAGTCATTGTCAATATTTCTTGCCCTAATAATGGTAGTTCATTTTTTTCTTTTTTCTTTTCTTTTCTTTTTTTTTTTTTGAGACGGAATCTTGCTCTGTCGCCCAGGCGGGAGTGCAGTGGCTCCATCTCAGCTCACTGCAAGCTCCGTCTCCTGGGTTCACGCCATTCTCCTGCCTCAGCCTACCAAATAGCTGGGACTACAGGCGCCCGCCACCACGCCCAGCTAATTTTTTTTATTTTTAGTAGAGATGGGGTTTCACTATGTTAGCCAGGATAGTCTCAATCTCCTGACCTCGTGATCCTCCCGCCTCGGCCTCTCAAAGTGCTGGGATTACAGGCGTGAGCCACCGCGCCCGGACGTTCATTTTTTTCAAAATATACTTAGGAGCCTATCCTAAACATGGGCCAGACCTGTGGATATTTTTGGATGTGGTTTCTTCCCAAGTCATTCACCATTGTGTTGATGGTACAAGGCTTCTCCACTTATAATCAGAGAAACGTCAGATGACTATTAGTAAACAAGAACTGATTATTAAGTACCAGATTAGCAGAGCTGGATGATCAGATCCAAACCACAGCATTCATTGTTCCTGTAAACTATGTGATCAGTGAAGCTAAACTTGTGTTTAAAACCCAGGCACCTGCTGCCACACCCAGCTAATTTTTGTATTTTTAGTAGAGACAGGGTTTCAGCATGTTGGCCAGGCTGGTCTCGAACTCCTGACCTCAAGTGATCTGCCTGCCTTGGCCTCCCAAAGTGCTGGGATTACAGGTGTGAGCCACGGTGCCTGGCCTGTTACTTTCTATTAATAAGTACACAACACCCTAAACAATTCAAGGCATCTTAATCTCCATTAAGAACAACAACAAAATAATTTTTGTCATGCTGTTAAATCTATCACTATGGATAAAACTGGTGCAAATTGGTCAAATGGATCCAACAAACACTGATGTCCAAGTTGGGATATTCGTAACTATTAATAATACGTAACTATTGATCAATAGTTTAAAAGATCTCTTTATTCTTTTTCTTTTTGAAGGTTCTCGAAGAGTTTTTTTCTGAAATATGTTGTTGAGCTTCCCAGTTTGTTTCCTCATCCTCAAACTGATGTTGTTTCTTCTCTAATTCTTTGTGTTATGCTTCTTTTTCATTTGCTCATGGCACTGCCATTGGAGCTCAACTTCAGAGTCCTTCAGTTTTTGAACTTTTTTTTTACCTTCATTTCAAACACCTGCTCCATTTCCAGCTCCGTCTCCTTCATTTTAGCTACATGCTCCCTTCTTTCTTCCATTTGTGCCAGAAGGCTCTTAGTAAGCCCTTATTTGTTATCAACTCCATTATAAGTCACAACTGCCAGTTTTCTCCTTTCATAGTGGGCACTTAGTAACATCTTTCAAATCGTGCATATGTGTTATCAACATATTTCTTAGAATTGTAAAAACAATGTTCACCATTTTCAACTTTACCAACACCCCAAGGATACTGCCTTCCCCTAACCCTTTTGCCATTAAGTTCAATGGTATAGTATTACTACCTACCTAAGCAAGAGGTAAATGGTCCTTCTTCTTTTTAACAAGCTTGTTGTCTTCTTCACCTGTTTCTGGAAATTTATATATTTTAAGTTCTTAGATTTCTTTCATTATCTGTTTTAAAGTTATTATCTGGTTTAATTCCATGTCCTGAAGGAGCAGTGAAGTATAAACCCAGCACCCTGTTATCAGGCATCTGAAATCTGTTCACTTGTGATTCTGCATTTAGGTAGTCCACAGATTTACTATCAATGTAGTTGATGACGAGCTGCCAGCAATTACTATAATCTACTGCATCTCCAAATCCTGGGGTATCAACTATTGTGAGCAGCAACTTAACACTACCTTCCTTGATTAAAACTTTGGATTATTCCTCCTGTACAGTCTTTTTAGTAATAATTCTATGAGAAAGACTTAGATATTCTGGAGAATGCAAATCTATGAGGAATCATGAGTTGATTAATGTTGTCTTTCCTGGATTTCCCACCCCATAAGTGTGAATTCAAACGTTCTCTTCACTGATTCTCTGGATACTTGATTTGGGAGATTGGCAAATCCCACACATTTCCATCATTCCAGTCGTCCAGATTCCAACAGAAGAAATCCACAGAAGAACCACGGTGCTGCTGTTGACGCTCCTCTCCTAATCAGCAGTGGATCTCGCACTCCAGGTCATTCTTTTCAAAACACTGATGTAATCCTATTACTCCCCTGCCTCAAAACCTTCAGCAGTTTCCCATTCCTGCCCTGCAAGTAATTCCTCCAGTTTGGTCGCAGCCTACTTTTCAGGCCTCATTGCTTGCCACTCTCCTCTACAGACACCTGCGTCAGCCAGTGCCAGCTAATTAGTGGCTCTAGACTGCTTTGTGTTTTCTTCCTCTTCTTTTTCCCGTCATCTAAAATATACTTCTACCTCCAAATCCTGTTTTTCCTTCGTGACTATCTCAGTCCCTTTTCTGTCACACAACCTTTTTTGACCCCTGTAGTCTGCATTTATCTTTTCTTCCTTTGAACTTGTAGCATTTATTAACCCTGGCACACATCTGGCTATTGATCCTATACTATGTGTTCTTGTTTCAGTGTTGTTTAGTTTTTCATATCAGTATCTATTGTTATTTCAACCAGATTAGAAACTCTGAGGGACAGGACACCCTTTTTCCTATTTTCCACAATGCTTGGCATCCAGTAGGTGTGTAATAAATACGGTTATTTATACATTAAATAATCCAGTGCTTACATTTATTATGTCATAGCTACCATTTCAGTTAATCTTTACAATAACTTTGAGGGAATGAGTATTTTCTCTCCTTGACAAATGAGGAAACTGAGGCTCAGAAAAGTTCGGTAACTTGCTGAAACCACACAGGTTAAGTGATGAAGTCGGGATTCAGACCCACATCTTTGGACTCAGTAACACTTGCTGTTTAACCATACTGGTAATTCTGCCTCCTTATGAGACTGGTGTATGTTTTCTGAGGATGGGAAATTACCTAACACTTAGCTTACTATTATTTGCTTGATAATGGCAGAAGAAAAGGTGTGCAAACCTGGATTCGTAGTGATTCCTAGCAGGAATAATGAAACAGATTCAAACTGTGCCAAAGTTCACAGGAAAATAGAATTTCCCTTAATCTCGTTGATTACTGGTGGAATGACTCATCTTCCAGTTGTACGTTGCTCTTGAGTTACTCAGATATTTGTATAAGTTAGACAGCGGAGGGAAAACCACTGATGAGATGTACAAGACACGTCATTTGAGCTGATGAATGTTCCTGGGATATCCCCAAGATTTCTACCTGAGTATTCCTGCCTGTCCTATTTACTGTTGGACTCTTTCACCTTTTGGTTTTCTTTCAGAGTAAAATCACTTCCCATTTCCTTTCTGCTTTCCACTTGGATAACTTTCACAGGCTACTCTGTTACTGCTGCAGTGCACAAAGATTTACTGTCTACATATTTAACATTAGTCCGATTTACTGTTGAATTTATGCACTAGAAATTTCAGGAATTTAAATTTTTCCTTTTTCATTCTCTTCTCTGCTTCCGATTTTTTTCACTAAAAGAGGACAAAAATCGCCCAAACTATTTTCTTTTTTTAAAAAATTAGCAATAGAATTGAGTATAGATGGTAGTAAATTCTGCTTCATTTCTGTGGGAACATTGAAAACTTGATGGCTTCTGCAAATGACTGATAAATTGTTTCTGCTTTATAAAGAAAGGAAACAGCTCATTCAACTCAATGAAGTCATTAGTAAACTGGGAATTAGAAATAAAGATTCTGTATTTTTTTGTTGTCATTAATTTGGTCTTTCTGTCTGCATCTGTTTTCTCACAAGTTTGTTTTGAGGATAGATCAGAAGACATATGCACATTGTAAAGCATAAAGTAATCCTTAAGGATGCACTACAGGCAATCCTCAGCCAAAAACCATGATTTATGAACCATGCATACATGCATACTACAAAGGGATCGATCTTACCTCAGTCTAGTGCCCTTTGAAGGCGACAAGCTAAATGGTCTTTTTGGCCCCTGAATCAGAATACCTGGGAACAACTGAAATGTAGACATATTTTTCTTATACATGTGGAAGCAGTTAGGTTATGGGTCCTTTCAGGGATTCATCTACTCTACTGCCATGTGAAGACCGGAGCCCATTTCTCAGTCAGGAACAGGAAGCAGGAAAAGTTACTTTCCTGGTATCCAGTGTTAAAACCCAAAGAGTTATAAATGTTGACAAACTATTGGTAAAACTTGTGGTATTATTATTTACCTAAAGCACATACAGGGGCTTTTATAGTATAGACTTTTTACAGTCAAATCATTTAATTTTATTGAGTCCTTACAATAGCCCTTCGAAGTATGTGTTAATAACCCCACTTTATTCCTGAGGAACGTAAGGCCCAGAAAAGTGAAGCGATTTGATCGGTGAAGGGGCTTAAATTTTCTACACATTTCCTTCCAAGGACGAAGGGAAGTTAGACACTGTGTTGGCACTTTAGAGCAGATTCTGGGTTAGGTGTGAAGCAGAGGGGATTTCCAGGGTGTGTAAGCATGGACAAACTCCTTGAATGAAAGCAGAATTTTTTCTTTCTTTAAAGAAGTTAACAGCATTTTGGGGTTTGCAGGACTCAGGCTGTGTTACTGCCTTTTTTATTTTTTGGCCTGATTTGTTTCTTTCTAATTTGGGAGCAAGATTTTATAATTAAAAATATAATGCCTTTTGCCCTTTCTTTGAGCTATTCTCCATAAATCTATAAGAATATGATATGAAAAGGAAGAAGAGTGGGATTAAAAATAATATAGCTGATTCTGTCTAGAAATTTAATTTCTAAACTATCTTTACCTGAGTTAGATCTATTTCTCCAAAGATCAGTCAAGATTTAAGAAATAACTTTAAACTTGTAAGTAAATTCTTTTCTATCTGGAATTTACAGGATAATGTATTAATACTTGGAAATGATACCTAACTGCTAGGGAGCATGCATCTTTAGCTCATGATTCTAGATGATTGAGAATTTTTTAGGGAAACTTTTTCAGTCCTTCATGTAGTTGATAGTGGGCTATCATTTTATATTTCTAGAATGAAAAATAGGTTATCTTCTTTCTCCTTCCTCTCTCTCCTCTTCCCCTTCTCTTTTTTCTTCTTTCTAGCTGTATGGAATGACTGTAATTTAATTATTCATTGAGTCTCCTATTAATGAGTATTTAACTTGTTTCAAATCTTTCACTATTACAAAAGTGTCACAGTGAATCATCTTACACATTTGTAATTTCTCACATATTCCAAGATAGATGTAAGATAGATTCCCACAAATTGAATTGCTAGCACAATGGAGACATATTAATTTTGATTGGCCTTCATGGAAATTTTAACAGTATATACTGTGATCAGCAAAATATGAGAATTCTTTCTCCACACCTTGAAGATTCAGTGTGTTATCAAACATTTTGATCTTTGCCTATATGAAGTAAAAAAATAAAATTGCAGTATAGGATTAATTTACAATTTTCTTGGAGTGTGGTGGAGCATATTTTCATAGGTTTAAGAGGCACTTATATTTATTTTCTGCAAACTGCTCCTGTCTTGTCTGTTTTTTGAGTTATTGACTGTTTTCATATTAATTTTAGGAGCTCTTTATTTGAAAAATCATCTGTGATTTAAATTACAATTTTGGAGGCTTATTTTTTTTTCTCTATGTATACTTTAAAATATTCGAATTTGTCAGACTTTCCTTTTATGGCTCCTGGGTTTCATATTTAGAAAGATTTTTTCTGTTGCAAGGTTATTGAAAAGCCAACAAACACAAAAAACTTCCTTTTGCTCCCTTCACTTTTGTTGTTTTTCTCTAAATTTTTCATCCATTTGGAATTTTTTTCTGATGTGAGGTATAGTTCCAACTTAATTTCCTCCCCAGCTAATTAGCCAATTGTGCCAACATCATTTGTTTAACAACCCATATTTTACCCCACTAGGGATAAAGCGGGATGTTACTTTTAGCATATACCAAATTCTTCATATAAATATTTAGGTCTCTTTTTGGACTTTCTGTTCTGATTCACTAATCTGCATTCCTAACAGTATGACACTATTTTGATTATTGTAGTTTTATGATATATCTAATATCTATTAGAGCTAATTTTTATAACTTGGGTTCTGGCACTTTCTTTAATAAACTTACCAGAGGTAAATATTATAGGCCTCTGATAAAATGTATTAATAATGCTCCCTGGGGCAAAATCATGTTTTATATATGTGACAGAGTCCTATTACCCGTGGCTTTTAAGCGTTTTTTAACACAACACAGATACAATATACATTTTATGTAATAACACATTTATAAATGAAAAAAAATTTATACATAAAAAAATTATGTACTCTTGCTATATTTGTTGCACTCTATTTTAGTTCTGTTTATTTCTCCCTGAAATGCTGGTTGCAACTGTATTAAATTGATCTCATGACCTAGTAAGGTGTTGTGACCTGCAGTTAAAAAAACACCTTATTATTTGATGTTGTAATCATAGCCATTCTAACTGGTTTGAGATGGCATCTCATTGTGCTTTTAATCTGCATTTCTCTGATAATTAGTGATATTGAGCATTTTTTCATATGTTTATTAGCCACTTGTATGCCTTCTTTTGAGAAGTGTCTGTTCATGTCTTTTGCCTCTTTTTTAATGGGGTTATTTGTTTTTTGCTTGTTGAATTAAGTTCCTTGTAGATTCTGGATATTAGACCATTGTTGGATGCAGTTTGTAAATATTTTCTCCTATTCCGTAAGTTGTCTGTTTACTTTAATAGTTTCTTTTGCTATACAGAGGCTCTTTAGTTTAATTAATTAATTAGGTCCCACTTGTCAATTTTTGTTTTTGTTGCAATTGCTCTTGGGGACTTAACCAAAAATTCTTTGCCAAGGCTGATGTCAAGAAGGGTATTTCCTGGGTTTTCTTCTAGGATTTTTATAGTTTGAGGGTATACATTTAAATCTTTAATCCATCTTGAGTTAATTTTGATATGTGGTGAAAGGTAAGGGTCCAGTTTCATTTTGCTACATATAACTAGCCAGTTATCTGAGCACCATTTATTGAATAGGAATTCCTTTCCCCATTGCTTGTTTTTGTTGGCCTTGTCGAAAATCAGTTGTATGTGAGTGTGCAGCTTTATTTCTGAGTTTTCCATTCTGTTCCATTGGTCTCTATGTCTGTTTTTGTACCAGTATGAGGCTGCAGAGAAAAGGGAATGCTTATACACTGTTGATGGGATGTAAATTAGTTCAGCCACTGTGGAAAGCAGCTTGGAGATTTCTCAAATAACTTAAAACAGAGCAACCATTTAACTCAGGAATCCACTGCTGGGTGTATACCCAAAGGTAAATGGATCATTATACCAAAAAGACACATCCACTCATATGTGCATTGCTGTGCTACTCACAATAGCAAAGACGTGGAATCAACCTAGTGCCAATCAGTGGTGGACTGGATAAAGAAAATGTGGTACTATACACCACGGAATGCTATGCAACCATAAAAAAGAACAAAGTCATGTCCTTCACAGCAACGTGGATGGAGCCGGACGCCATAATCCTAAGCAAATTAATTCAGTAAGAGAAAAGCAGATACTGCAAGTTCTTACTTATAAATAGGAGCTAAACATTGAGCATACATGGACATAAACATGGGAACAACAGACACTGCAGACTGCTAGAGGGGGTGGGGTACGGGTTGAAAAGCTACCTACTGGGTACTGTGTTCACTACCTGGGTACAGTATACCCATGTAACGAACCTCTACATGGATCTCCTGTATCTGAAATAAAAGTTGAAATACTGAAATAAATAAAAATAAGGAAAAAAGAAAAATCCTTCATTAGACATATCCAGGTGAAATTCCATTAGTCCTTATTAGTCTCTTTTGGGGAGGGAGTAGGGGAGTGGGAGTGATGTATCTCCTTAAATAAAATAGGGAGACCACATCAAAGAAAGTAGGATTTCCCAGCCAAAAAAAACTCATGAAGGACGTTTGCAAAGTTTCTCTCCCATTGTTTGCAGGTACCTTGCAGGGAAGGGCAGCAGTCTTGATTGGCACGCCTTGCTTAAGAATACAGGCCACACTATTAAAATGTACCATATAGGAAGAAGGAAATAACTATTATAGTGCATGTGCCAAGAGGTTTAGGCCCCGTGTGTAAACTACTCCATGATCCTTAAACATAGTTGTTTTGATGTCTTCTGGCTTTTGGGATTTCTAGCTTGAATTTCTTAGTTTTGAGATGGGGTCTTACTACGTTGCCCAGGCTGACCTGGAACTCCTGGGCTCTGGCAATCTTCCTGCCTCAGCCTCCTGAGTAGCTGGGGTCCAGCTTGATTTTTGTTGCTCTGAGGGATAGTACAAGAGAATGAACTTCTGGGTTTTGAACCCCAAGTTCACCATTTACTAGTTAGGTGATCTGCTTAACTTTTCTATGCTTTATTCTCCTAATCTGTTAAGTGGGAAAAATGATAATATCTACCTCATACCATTGTTACAGCAATAAGAAAGTATATGTAAAGCACTTAGAATTTTTGTTTCTTAATAGCATTGTGATCTACATGGCACATGGAAAGCACTATGTAAGTTTATGATATTATTTATTTGACTTGGAAGTGTGTAGGATTTTTTTCTTTAATCTCACAATTAAACATTTTGTGAGGAGACGATTAGGTGATTTTTTTCATTGTTTCCCAGAATCTCATGTCATGTGCCCTTTAAAATGTAAGGTTTTTTTTGGAGACAGAGTCTTGCTCTGTTGCCCAGGCTGGAGTGCAGTGGCATGATCTTGGTTCACTGCAACCTCCGCCTCCTGGGTTTAAGCAATTCTCCTGCCTCAGCCTCCTGAATAGTTGGGATTACAGGCACCTGCCACTACACCCAGCTAATTTTTGTATTTTTTGTAGAGACAAGGTTTCACCATGTTGGCCAGGCTGGTCTTGAACTCCTGGCCTCAATGGATCCACCCACCTCAGCCTCCCAAAGTGCTGGGATTACAGGCATGAGCCAGTGTACCCGGCCAAAAAGTAGGTATTTTTTAATCTTGGGGAAGTTGTATTTAAAAAAAAAAAAGATTCTTCTTCTTTTTGTTTTGATTTATTCTTTGAGAACACCCTTCTGAGGCTTAAAAGTTGGATCTCTGTTCTCTGTCCCTCATATCCATAATGTTCTTTCTCTTAACATTCTTTTCTTCTTTTCTTCTGCACTGAAGTAGAATTTCTCAAAATTTGTGCTGCATTTCATGAAATACATGTTCTAGTATATTAGTTCTAATCTTTACTGCTTTCAAAGCATATTTAAATTCTGCTGTTGCATTTTTTTCCATTTGTATTTTATTTTTGGATCTCTTTGCATCTCTTGCTATTCTCTCCTTAAAGCTTATTGCTCTTTCTTCATAGATGCAACCGAATTTGTCCTCTTCTTTGAGGGATCCAGGCAGAGGTCTTCTAAATTGTGTTTGAGTTTCAGAACATGCTTTTATCTGAATCTTTTTTTTTTTTTTTTCTTTTTTTGAGATGGAGTCTCGCTCTGTCGCCAGGCTGGAGTGCAGTGGTGTAATCTCGGCTCACTGCAACCTCTGCCTCCTGGATTCAAGCGATTCTCCTGCCTCAGCCTCCCAAGTAGCTGGGACTACAGGCGCGTGCCACCACGCCCAGCTAATTTTTTTGGTATTTTTAGTAGAGACAGGGTTTCACCATGTTGAGCAGGATGGTCTTGATCTCTTGACCTTGTGATCTGCCCTCCTCGACCTCCCAAAGTGCTGGGATTACAGGTGTGAGCCACTGTGCCCGGCCTATCTGAATCTTTAAGGCAAAGCTCCTAACGTATCTTTCATTGGCCTGCGATATAGACTTTTTCACCCTATTGAATTATCCTTGAGAGAAGAGATCCATTAATGCTCAGCATATGCCATTAGGTAGATGGGCAGAGTGTACTTACCCCCTCATTGTCCCTTCAGATGCTGGCAGTTTCCACCTTTTGGATCTAGACTCATCAGGATATTAATCCAGTTTATCTGGTAAGCTGCATGAAGATGGGGCATTTTTCCTCTCTGGCTTATCAAGTCAGATGCCATTTATAATTCTTCTCTGAACAGCTTATGAAAGATTATTCCTTGGTGTCATGTGCTTGTCTTATCTTACTTTCAGTCCCATTACCTGCTTATACCACTTCTCTTTAGATGATAAAGTGTTCAAAGATGCTGTATTCGCCTAACTCTCCTGCCTTGAAGGTTAATTATTTTATTAGGATAGAAGAAAACAGCTAATGGACCACCTGGATTGAGTGGTAAAGTAAACTTGCTTGAGAGATGTTTGACATGTGGTAAGGAGACCATCACTGTTTTTTCTGTTTATTGCAGCCCTTTTTCTTAAAATCGAGTTAAAGTACTTTTTCTGCTTTACTTTGAGTCACCTCTACTCTTTTTTGTCTCCAAAGCTGGAGAAATGCGCTTAGATAGTTTGTCTCAATAAATTACCATTGATTACTATTGGTCATTTGGTTAGGAGAACTCTCCCAAACTTCTATTCTCTTTAGTTTACAGTACTGTTGCCAGTTTAAAATTTCTCTAGCCTCCATGTTAGTTGTTAGCTTACAGTGATACTTTTTAGCCATGTGGCTTCATTTTCCCCTAGCTACGTTAAAGCAGTCATGTTAATGTTCTTATTTAGGATCTATTTGGCTTCCATGGTTTAAAGAATGCACAGGAAGTAATTAGACACAGAGATGGATTTTTTATTGTTCCCATGTTAAGAGCACTGCTTCCAACCAAAAGAGCTGGTATTCCCCTGTTTTTCCACATCTGCTATGACTAAAGCCAGTTGCTTTAATACCGAATTCACAAAGACCTTTCTCACTTAATGTCCTACTCTAGCAAATAAGAAGAAATAAGTGGAAAACAATAATGCATACTCAAAACTTTGCATAAAAAGTAGTGATCGTCACATGTTAACTATATCCATGTGCTGCAGACACCAGATAATATTTTCTAAGGATTAGAAGAAAGGGAGTATTAAAGCAACTGGCTTTAACACATTTTTCCCCCATTCATTCATTAGTTAATAGACACTTGAATTGTTTTCGGTTTTTGGCAATTAGGAATAAAGCCACTGTTAACATTCACATATAAGTCTTTGTGTGGGTGTGTATTTTCTTATTTCTTCTGTGAATACTCATAAATGGGACTGCTCAGTTATATCATAAATATATGTTTAACTTTGTAAGAAACTGCTGAATTATTTTCCAAAGTGGTTGTACCATCCCGCATTCCCATCAGCAATGTTTGGAAATTCCAGTTGCTCCACATACTTGTTATGGGTCAGTCTTTTTAATTTCGGCCATTCTAGTGGGTGTATAATGATATCTTACTATGGTTTTAAATTTGCATTTTCCTAAAGACTAATGATGTTGAGTATTTTATAATAGTTATTGGACCAAAGGGAGTTCTTCATCTTTGTAACACTGATATAATAAGATTATTTAATTGTGAGTTGATACTCAGGTTTTGTCACCTGTCCCGATAATGTCCATAACAAGCTTTTCCTTCCTCTAGATCCAAACTATGACCACACATTGGGTTTAGTTGTCATGTTTCTTTGGTTTCTTTTAATCTTAGTTTTCTTTGTCTTTCTTATACCTCAACTTAAAAAAAAATAATAATAAAGCATAGGCCTATTATTTTGTAACATGTCTCTCAATTTGGGTTTATCTGATATTTCCTTATGATAAGATTCAGGTTGGTATTTTTGGCAAGAATGTTACAGAAATTATCTTATAACCTTTTCAAGGGCATTGTATCAAGGACCCCCGTATGTGACTATTAGTGATGACTTTATATGTTGCCCAAGAAATTTATGCCTATTCTAATGTTGCTAATAATTTTCCTGTTTTTTTCTAGAATTTTCATAGTTTTGGCTTTAAGTTTATGAACTGTTTAGAAATATTTTGTGTGTGTGATGTGAAATAGGGATTGAGGTTCATTCTTTTTTTTTCAACTTTTTGCCTTATTAGCTTTTCCTATTTCTTTGATTTCTGCTTATTATTATTCTACTTTCTTTGAAATTTAATTTGCTCTTCTTTTTCTACCTTTTTAAGTTGAAAACTTAGGTCAATGTTTTATGACCTTTCTTTCTTTTTTTTTTATATAAGTATTTAAAGCTATGTATTTCCTGCTAAGTACTAGTATACTGCATCCCATAAATTTTGATATGTAATTTTTATTATCACTTAGTTCAAAATATTTCCTAATTCCCTTTGTAATTTTTTTTGACCCTTGGGTTATTGAGAAGTGTATTTAGGAATACTTGGGGCTTTTATAGATATTTTACTGCTAGTGGTTTTTTGTTTAAGTGTGTGTGTGTATGTGTGTGTGTATGTGTGTATCAGCAACTATACTCTTTAAGATCTCAGTATTTTGAAATGTATTGAAACTTATTTTATGGTTAGTCTATTCTCACACTGCTATAAAGAACTGCCTGAGCCTGGGTAAATTTACAAAGAAAAGAGGTTTAATTGACTCAAGGTTCTGCATGGCTGGGGAGGCCTTAGGAAACTTACAATGATGGCAGAAGGGGAAGCAGGCATGTCTTCCACGGCAGCAGGCAAGAGAGTATGTGAGAGCACAGGAAAAACTACCGTTTATAAAACCTTCAGATCTCGTGAGAATTCACTCACTATCACGAGAACAGCATGGAAGAAACCACCCCCATAATCTAATCACTTTTTACCAGGTCTTCCCTTCAACACCTGGGGATTACAATTCAAGGTGAGATTTGGGTGGGGACACAAAGCCAAACCATATCAGTGGCCTACTTGTGGTCTGTCTTGGTAGATGTTCCATGTGCACTTGAAAAGGAATACGTAGTCTGCTATTGTTGGGCATAGTGTCCTACAGATATAGATTTGTCTTCGAAGTCCTTACTGATTTTTATCTACTTGTTCAATCAATTATGCAGAGAAGAGTGTTGAAATCTCCATCTGTAATTGTAGATTTACCTGTTCCTCCTTTGTTCTGTCAGCTTTTCCTTTATCCACATCTTGAAGCTCTATTCTTATTTATGATATGACTTCGATATATTGATCCTGTCATCATTATGAAATGTCCCTTCTTTTTGTAGTATTCCTTTTCTTCAAGTCTATTTTGTCTAACATTAGTGTCACCATTCCAAGTTTCTTAAGCTTATTGATGCATGATACATATTTTTCCCTACTTTTCACTTTCCTGTTATTCTGTATTAAAGATAAGTACATCTATTATAGATAGCATTTTTTATAAGGTTGGATTTAAGCATTTCATTTTGCTATTTGTCTTCTATTTATCCCATCTGCTTTTTGTTCTTCTGTTTCTCCTTTGATGTCTCCTTTTGGGTTAATCGAATTTCTTTTAATTTGTCATTTAATTCATCTATTGGCTTTTATCTATACCTTTTTACTTTTTTTTAAAACTTTTAAAAAATTTTATCAACTCTGGCCTACAGATCTACATTATTTTTTAAATGTATGATTTGGGCTTTACAATCTGAATCCTTAACTTAATTCAGTCTACTTACAGTTTATATTGAATGATTTCACATGAAATATAAGAACATTATAGCAATAGAATTCCATTTACCACTTCCTGGTCTTTGTGCTATGTTTTATTGTAGCTTAAAACATATATTACATGTGTATGTGTTTTAAGCCCCATAATATAGTGCTATGATAATTTTTGCTTTAAGTAGTCATATGTCTTTTAAAGAAATTAAAAGAATAAAAAGTATATTCTTTTTTATAAATACCCACATCTTTACCATTTTATTTTTGGTGTTTTTTCATTTCTTCCAAGTCTAGGTTTTCATCTGATATTTTTTCCCTTCAGCCTGAAGAAATTGCTTTAGCTTTTCTTTCTTTCTTTTCTTTTTTCTTTTTTTTTTGTGACGGAGTTTCACTCTTGTTGCCCAGGCTGGAGTGTAATGGCGCAATCTCGGCTCACCGCAACCTCTGCCTCCCGGGTTCAAGCAATTCTCCTGCCTCAGACTCCCGAGTAGCTGGGATTACAGGCATGTGCCACCACACCCAGCTAATTTTGTATTTTTAGTAGAGATGGGGTTTCTCCATGTTGGTCAGGCTGGTCTTGAACTCCCAACCTCAGGTGATCCACCCACCTCGGCCTCCCAAAGTGCTGGGATTACAAGCATGAGCCACTGCACCTAGCCTTCTTTCTTTTTTATAGAGACAGTATCTTGCTGTGTTGCCCAGGCTGGTCTTGAATTCCTGACCTCAAGTGATCCTCCTACCTGGGCCTCTCAAAATGCTGGGATTACAGGCATGAGCCATGGCACTGGCCAGCTTTAGCATTCCTTATGTTGCAGGCTTGCTGGTGATGAATTATCTGTTTTCATTTACCTGAATATATCTTTATTTCACCTTAATTGTTTTTGGCAATTTTTGAAGGATATTTTTACTAGATATAGAATTGTGGATTGAAAGCAGTTTTTTGTTGTTGTTATTTTATTTATTGTCTGTTATCCTTTTAAAGATGTTCTCTGGCCCCATTGTGTCTGATGAGAACTAAACTGTCATTTGTATCATTATTCCTTTTTATGTTATGTATCCATTTTTCTGACTGCTTTTAAGATTTTTCTATTTTTTATTTTCATCAGTTTTACTATGACGTACCTAGTTACAGTTTTACTTATGGTTTTCTTTGTGTTTATTCTGCTTTGAGTTTGCTCTGCTTCTTGGGTAAGTTATGTATTTCACCAAATTTGAGGATGTTTTGGCTATTCAAATACTTTTTATTACTCTATCCTTTCTATCCTCTCCTTCTAGACTGTAATTACACATGTTAATCTGTTTGATATTGTACCACAGGTTACTGAGACCCAATTCATCTTTTTGCTTTCATTAAATTGTATAATTTTTTGTTGCTCTGTCTTTCATGTTCACTGACTCTTTCTTCTGCCATCTCCAATCTGCTGTTAAATCCACCCTAGGAATATTTTATTTCACATTTGTGCTTTTTGGTTCTGTAATGTTCATTTTGTTAATTTTTCTAGTTTACAGTCTCTGTGGAGATTTTCTTTCTTTGCATTAATTATGACTATATTTACTTCTAATTTTTTTTTTTTTTTTGAGATGGAGTTTCACTCTGTTGCCCAGGCTGGAGTACAGTGGTATAATCTTGGCTCACTGCAACCTTCGCCTCCCAGGTTCAAGTGATTCTCCTGCCTCAGCCTCCCAAGTAGCTGGGATTACAGGTGCCCACCACCACATCTGGCTAATTTTTGTATTTTTAGTAGAGATGGGGTTTCACTATATTGGCCAGGCTGGTGTTGAACTCCTGACCTCAGGTGAGGCACCTGCCTCAGGCTCCCAAAGTACTGGGATTACAGGCAGAATTCTTTTTTATTTTATTTTATTTTATTTTTTATTGATCATTCTTGGGTGTTTCTCGCCAAGGGGGATTTGGCAGGGTCACAGGACAATAGTGGAGGGAAGGTCAGCAGATAAACAAGTGAACAAAGTTCTCTGGTTTTCCGAGGCAGAGGACCCTGCGGCCCTCCGCAGTGTTTGTGTCCCTGGGTACTTGAGATTAGGGAGTGGTGATGACTCTTAACGAACATGCTGCCTTCAAGCATCTGTTTAACAAAGCACATCTTGCACCGCCCTTAATCCATTCAACCCTGAGTGGATACAGCACATGTTTCAGAGAGCACAGGGTTGGGGGTAAGGTCACAGATCAACAGGATCCCAAGGCAGAAGAATTTTTCTTAGTACAAAACAAAATGAAAAGTCTCCCATGTCTACCTTTTTCTACACAGACACGGCAACCATCCGATTTCTCAATCTTTTCCCCACCTTTCCCCCCTTTCTATTCCACAAAACCGCCATTGTCTTCATGGCCCATTCTCAATGAGCTGTTGAGTACACCTCCCAGATGGGGTGGTGGCCGGGCAGAGGAGCTCCTCACTTCCCAGTAGGGGCGGCCGGGCAGAAGCGCCCCTCACCTCCCGGACGGGGCGGCTGGCCAGGTGGGGGGCTGATCCCCCCACCTCCCTCCCGGACAGGGCGGCTGGCCGGGCGGGGGGCTGATACCCCCACCTCCCTCCCGGACGGGGCGGCTGGCCAGGCGGGGGGCTGATCCCCCCACCTCCCTCCCGGACGGGGCGGCTGGCCTGGCGGGGGGCTGACCCCCCCACCTCCCTCCCGGATGGGGCGGCTGGCCGGGCGGGGGGCTGACCCCCCCCACCTCCCTCCCGGACGGGGCGGCTGGCCGGGCAGAGGGGCTCCTCACTTCCCAGTAGGGGCGGCCGGGCAGAGGCGCCCCTCACCTCCCGGACGGGGCGGCTGGCCAGGCGGGGGGCTAACCCCCCCACCTCCCTCCCGGACGGGGTGGCTGGCCGGGCGGGGGGCTGACCCCCCCACCTCCCTCCCAGACAGAGTGGCTGGCCGGGCAGAGGGGCTCCTCACTTCCCAGTAGGGGCGGCTGGGCAGAGGCGCCCCCCACCTCCCGGACAGGGCGGCTGGCCGGGCGGGGGGCTGATCCCCCCACCTCCCTCCCGGACGGGGCGGCTGGCCAGGTGGGGGGCTGATCCCCCCACCTCCCTCCCGGACGGGGCGGCTGGCCGGGCGGGGGGCTGACCCCCCCACCTCCCTCCCGGATGGGGCGGCTGGCCGGGCGGGGGGCTGACCCCCCCACCTCCCTCCCGGACGGGGCGGCTGGCCGGGCAGAGGGGCTCCTCACTTCCCAGTAGGGGCGGCCGGGCAGAGGCACCCCTCACCTCCCGGACGGGGCGGCTGGCCAGGCGGGGAGCTGACCCCCCCACCTCCCTCCCAGACGGGGCGGCTGGCCGGGCAGAGGGGCTCCTCACTTCCTGGTAGGGGCGGCCGGGCAGAGGCGCCCTTCACCTCCCGGACGGGGCGGCTGGCCGGGCGGGGGGCCGACCCCCCCACCTCCCTCCCGGACGGAGCGGCCGGCCGGGCAGAGGGGCTCCTCACTTCCCAGCAGGGGCGGCTGGGCAGAGGCGCCCCTCACCTCCCGGACAGGGCGGCTGGCCGGGCGGGGGGCTGACCCCCCCACCTCCCTCCCGGACGAGGAGGGAGGACGCTCCTCACTTCTCAGATGGGGTGGCTGCCGGGCGGAGGGGCTCCTCACTTCTCAGACGGGGCGGTTGCCAGGCAGAGGGTCTCCCCACTTCTCAGACGGGGCGGCCGGGCAGAGACGCTCCTCACATCCCGGACGGGGCGGCAGGGCAGAGGTGCTCCCCACATCTCAGACGATGGGCGGCCGGGCAGAGACGCTCCTCCCTTCCCAGATGTGATGGCGGCCGGGAAGAGGCGCTCCTCACTTCCTAGATGGGATGGCGGCCGGGCAGAGACGCTCCTCACTTTCCAGACTGGGCAGCCAGGCAGAGGGGCTCCTCACATCCCAGACGATGGGCGGTCAGGCGGAGACGCTCCTCACTTCCCAGACGGGGTGGCTGCCAGGTAGAGGCTGCAATCTCGGCACTAAGGGAGGCCAAGGCAGGCGGCTGGGAGGTGGTTGTAGCGAGCCGAGTTCACGCCACTGCACTCCAGCCTGGGCGCCATTGAGCACCGAGTTAACGAGACTCCGTCTGCAATCCCGGCACCTCGGGAGGCCGAGGCTGGCAGATCACTCGCGGTTAGGAGCTGGAGACCAGCCCGGCCGACACATCGAAACCCCGTCTCCACCAAAAAAACACGAAAACCAGTCAGGCGTGGCGGCGCGCGCCTGCAATCGCAGGCACTCGGCAGGCCGAGGCAGGAGAATCAGGCAGGGAGGTTGCAGTGAGCCGAGATGGCAGCAGTACCATCCAGCCTCGGCTCGGCATCAGAGGGAGACCGTGGAAAGAGGGGAGAGGAGAGAGGGGAGAGGGGAGAGGGTAGGGGAGAGGGGAGAGGAGAGAGGAGAGAGGAGAGAGCTCCTTTGTGCTGATCTCTTATCCAGAATTCTTGATTATATTTGTAATAGTTACTTTATAGCTCTTGTCTGCTAACTCAGGCATCTACACTTTGGATTGGTTTCTTTCTTTTCTTTCTTTCCTTCCTTCCTTCCTTCCTTCTTTCTTTCTTTCTTTTTCTTTCTTTCCCCTCTTTCCTTTCTTTCCCTTCCTCTCTCTCTCTCTCCCTCTCTCCCTCTCTCTCCTCTCCTCTCCTCTTTCTTTCTTTCTTTTCTGAGAGTCTCGCTCTGTCACCAGGCTGGAGTGCAGTTGCATGATCTCAGCTCACTGCAACCTTCGCCTCCCGGGTTCAAGCGATTCTCCTGCCTCAGCCTCCTGAGTAGCTGAGACTACAGGTGTGCACTACCATGCCCAGCTAATTTTTATTTTTAAGCTAATTTTTTTATTTTTAGTAGAGACAAGGTGTCACCATGTTGGCCAGGATGGTCTTGATCTCTTGACCTCATCCACCTGCCTCCGCATCCCAAAGTGCTGCGATTACAGGTGTGAGCCACTGCGCCCAGCCAGTTTCTTTTTTTTTTTTGGAGATAGAGTTTCTCTCTGTTGCCCAGGCTGGAGTGCAGTGGCGTGATCTTGGCTCACTGCAACCTTCACTTCCCAAGATCAAGCAATTCTCTTGCCTTAGCCTCCTGAGTAGCTGGGATTATAGGCATGCACCACCATGCCTGGATAATTTTTGTATTTTTAGTAGAGATGAGGTTTCACCGTGTTAGCCAGGCTGGTCTTGAACTCCTGACATCAAGTGATCCACCCACCTGAGCCTCCCAAATTGCTGGGATTACAGGCTTGAGCCACTGTGCCCAGCCCAGATTAGTTTATTTTGAATCCCTTTTTTCTTGACTGTGGATCACATTTCTGTATTTCTTTTTATGTTTATTAATTTTCAGTTGTGTATCAGACATTGTGAATGACACATTGCAGAGGCTTTAGAGATTATCTATGTTTGTCTAGAAATTATTGATTTTTTGCTAATTTAGCAGGCTGTTAAACTTCTTTAGACTTAGACTCCAAACTGTCTCCCTTGCAGTGGGTAGCAGCTGAGATCTCTGCTTAGGTCTTTCAAGTCTTTCACCTGTTGCTTTTTTGCTGGGCTTCTTGGAATCTTCTCCAAGCATGTGCGGATCATGTTTTACCCAAGGATTTGAGGAGATTTATGTGCAAATTTTGTGGTTTTATCCTTTCTAGGATTCCCCGTCATTTTCCAGCCTCTGGTTGCCCCAAACTCTGTCTTCTGTTTCCTCAAACCAGTAAGTTCTGCAGCTTTCTGCTTGATTTCCAGCTGTTCCTGCTGGCCATACTGTCTGGAGATTGCCCTCTGACCAAGACAAATTTTACCTGGTATAATTCCCTTCTTTTCTTTCCTTCATTTTCCCAAATATAGTGGCTTTAAAAAAACGCAATCATTTATTACTATTATTATTGTTGTTCTCTCTCATGGTTCTAGGGGTTGATGAGACTCAGTTGATGCTTCTTGCTTGGGTCTCCTATTGTAATCAAATAGGGGCTGGGGGTCATCTTGAAATCCCCTTCAGTCTCATCGGTGTGGTGATTGATGCTAGCTGGCTGTTGGCTGGGACTCCGTTGGACTGTCAGATGGAACACTTACATATAACGTCTACTTGGGCATTCTCAGGATGGCTGGTTTCCAAGAGCAAGCATCCTGAGAGTGACAGCCAGATGAAAGCTGTATTATGTTTTATTTCCTAGCCTCAGAAATCACATAATGTCACTTCTGCCACATCCCACTCATTGAGGCAGTCACAAAGGAGAGCCCATATTCAAGCATAGGGTATTAGACATCACCTTTTGAGAGGGGAGTGTCAACTAATTTTCAGACAGATTTTAAAACTACCAAACCTTTCAAATGTCATGTCCCCTCCAGTTTCTGCCTGCTTTTGCTCATTCTTTGGTACTTTGAAATAGTTGGGTATTTATTTAGAATTTATATTATTATCTAGTAATCCAGTACAAACTATTCCATCATTACCACAGGTGGAACTCCCTCCCCTATTTTTTTCTCCATAGCATTCTCACATTTAATATTATTTACTTATTTACTTGGTTTATTTTCTGCATCCTCCCACTAAGCTCCATTAAGTTGGGTTTTTTTTGTTCTGTTTTGTTTTGTTTGTCCCTTTGGTAAAATGCTAGGCAGGTAGTAGGTGCTCAGCAAATATTTGTTGAATTAATGATTGGCTGAATCTTTACCTCTCCAAAACAGCCATAAGTAAATAAAAGCCTCTTAATGACAAAAGAGGACCTACACGTTTTACAGCCTTGTTCTTTCAGCACGGTTGTACTGGTAGAGTGGCATATCTAAGGTTCACTTCTCCTTGGCTTACAGAACAGGACTTAGAGATTTTGACAGTTCATTCTTCTTTTTTTTTTTTTTATTATACTTTAAGTTCTAGGGTACATGTGCACAATGTGCAGGTTTGTATACATGTGCCATGTTGGTGTGCTGCACCCGTTAACTCGTCATTTACGTTACGTATATCTCCTAGTGCTATCCCTCCCCCCTCCCCCCACCCCATGACAAGCCCTGATGTGTGATGTTCCCCTTCCTATGTCCAAGTGTTCTCATTGTTCAATTCCCACTTATGAGTGAGAACATGCAGTGTTTGGTTTTCTGTCCTTGCGATAGTTTGCTCAGAATGATGGTTTCCAGCTTCATCCATGTCCTTACAAAGGACATGAACTCATCCTTTTTTATGGCTGCATAGGATTCCATGGTGTATATGTGCCACATTTTCTTAACCCAGTCTATCATTGATGGACATTTGGGTTGGTTCCAAGTCTTTGCTATTGTGAGCAGTGCCACAATAAACATACGTGTGCATGTGTCTTTATAGCAGCATGATTTATAATCCTTTGGGTATATATCCAGTAATGGGATGGCTGGGTCAAATGGTATTTCTAGTTCTAGATCCCTGAGGAATTGCCACACTGTCTTCCACAATGGTTGAACTAGTTTACAGTCCCACCAACAGTGTAAAAGTGTTCCTATTTCTCCACATCCTCTCCAGCACCTGTTGTTTCCTGACTTTTTAATGATTGCCATTCTAACTGGTGTGAGATGGTATCTCATTGTGGTTTTGATTTGCATTTCTCTGATGGCCAGTGATGATGAGCATTTTTTCATGTGTCTGTTGGCTGAATAAATGTCTTCTTTTGAGAAGTGTCTGTTCATGTCCTTCGCCCACTTTTTGATGGGGTTGTTTGTTTTTTTCTTGTAAATTTGTTAGAGTTCTTTGTAGATTCTGGATATTAGTCCTTTGTCAGATGAGTAGATTGCAAAAATTTTCTCCCATTCTGTAGGTTGCCTGTTCACTCTGATGGTAGTTTCTTTTGCTGTGCAGAAGCTCTTTAGTTTAATTAGATCCCATTTGTCAATTTTGGCTTTTGTTGCCATTGCTTTTGGTGTTTTAGACATGAAGTCCTTGCCCATGCCTATGTCCTGAATGGTATTGCCTAGGTTTTCTTCTAGAGTTTTTATGGTTTTAGGTCTAACATTTAAGTCTTTAATAGAACTTGAATTAATTTTTGTATAAGGTGTAAGGAAGGGATCCAGTTTCAGCTTTCTACATATGGCTAACCAGTTTTCCCAGCACCATTTATTAAATAGGGAATCCTTTCCCCATTGCTTGTTTTTGTCAGGTTTGTCAAAGATCAGATAGTTGTAGATAAGCGGCATTATTTCTGAGGGCTCTGTTCTGTTCCATTGGTCTATATCTCTGTTTTGGTACCAGTACCATGCTGTTTTGGTTACTATAGCCTTGTAGTATAGTTTGCAGTAGGTAGCTTGATGCCTCCAGCTTTGTTCTTTTAGCTTAGGATTGTCTTGGCAATGCAGGCTCTTTTTTGGTTGCATATGAACTTTAAAGTAGTTTTTTCCAATTCTGTGAAGAAAGTCATTGGTAGCTTGATGGGGATGGCATTGAATCTATAAATTACCTTGGGCAGTATGGCCATTTTCACAATACTGATTCTTCCTATCCATGAGCATGGAATGTTCTTCCATTTGTTTGTGTCCTTTTTTATTTCGTTGAGCAGTGGTTGGTAGTTCTCCTGGAAGAGGTCCTTCACATCCCTTTTAAGTTGTATTCCTAGGTATTTTATTCTCTTAGTAGCAATTGTGAATGGGAGTTCACTCATGATTTGGCTCTCTGTTTGTCTGTTATTGGTGTATAAGAATGCTTGTGATTTTCGCACATTGATTTTGTATCCTGAGACTTTGCTGAAGCTGCTTATCAGCTTAAGGAGATTTTGGGCTGAGACAATGGGGTTTTCTAAATATACGATCAGGTCATCTGCAAACAGGGACAATTTGACTTCTTCTTTTCCTAATTGAATACCCTTTATTTCTTTCTCCTGCCTGATTGCCCTGGCCAGAACTTCCAACACTACATTGAATAGGAGTGGTGAGAGAGGGCATCCCTGTCTTGTGCCAGTTTTCAAAGGGAATGCTTCCAGTTTTTGCCCATTCAGTATGACATTGGCTGTGGGCTTGTCATAAATAGCTCTTTTTATTTCGAGATACGTCCCATCAATACCTAATTTATTGAGAGTTTTTAGCGTGAAGCGCTGTTGAATTTTGTCAAAGGCCTTTTCTGCATCTATTGAGATAATCGTGTGGTTTTTGTCTTTTGTTCTGTTTATATGCTGGATTACATTTATTGATTTGCGTATGTTGAACCAGCCTTGCATCCCAGGGATGAAGCCCACTTGATCGTGGTGGATAAGCTTTTTGATGTGCTGCTGGATTCAGTTTGCCAGTATTTTATTCAGGATTTTTCCATCAATGTTCATCAGGGATATTGGTCTAAAATTCTCTTTTTTTGTTGTGTCTCTGCCAGACTTTGGTATCAGGATGATGTTGGCCTCATAAAATGAGTTAGGGAGGATTCCCTCTTTTTCTATTGATGGGAATAGTTTCAGAAGGAATGGTACCAGCTCCTCCTTGTACCTCTGGTAGAATTCAGCTGTGAATCCGTCTGGTCCTGGACTTTTTTTGGTTTGTAGGCTATTAATTATTGCCTCAATTTCAGATCCTGTTATTGGTCTATTCAGAGATTCAACTTCTTCCTGGTTTAGTCTTGGGAGGGTGTATGTGTCCAGGAATTTATCCATTTCTTCTAGATTTTCTAGTTTATTTGCGTAGAGGTGTTTATAGTATTCTCTGATGGTAGTTTGTATTTCTGTGGGATCGGTGGTGATATCCCCTTTATCATTTTTTATTGTGTCTATTTGAGTCTTCTCTCTTTTCTTCTTTATTAGTCTTTCTAGTAGTCTATCAATTTTGTTGATCTTTTCAAAAAACCAGCTCCTAGATTCATTGATTTTTTTGAAGGGTTTTTTGTGTCTCTGTCTCTTTCAGTTCTGCTCTGATCTTAGTTATTTCTTGCCTTCTGCTAGCTTTTGAATGTGTTTGCTCTTGCTTCTCTAGTTCTTTTAATTGTGATGTTAGGGTGTCGATTTTAGATCTTTCCTGCTTTCTCTTGTGGGCATTTAGTGCTATAAATTTCCCTCTACACACTGCTTTAAATGTGTCCCAGAGATTCTGGTATGTTTTGTCTTTGTTCTCATTGGTTTCAAAGAACATCTTTATTTCTGCCTTCATTTCGTTATGTACCCGGTAGTCATTCAGGAGCAGGTTGTTCAATTTCCATGTAGTTGAGCGGTTGAGTGAGTTTCTTAATCCTGAGTTCTAGTTTGATTGCACTGTGGTCTGAGAGACAGTTTGTTATAATTTCTGTTCTTTTACATTTGCTGAGGAGTGCTTTACTTCCAACTATGTGGTGAATTTTGGAATAAGTGCGATGTGGTGCTGAGAAGAATGTAAATTCTGTTGATTTGGGGTGGAGAGTTCTGTAGATGTCTATTAGGTCCGCTTGATGCAGAGCTGAGTTCAATTCCTGGATATCCTTGTTAACTTTGTGTCTCGTTGATCTGTGTAATGTTGACAGTGGGGTGTTAAAGTCTCCCATTATTATTGTGCGGGTGTCTAAGTCTCTTTGTAAGTCTCTGAGGACTTGCTTTATGAATCTGGGTGCTCCTGTATTGGGTGCATATATATTTAGGATAGTTAGCTCTTCTTGTTGAATTGATCCCTTTACTTACCATTATGTAATGGCCTTCTTTGTCTCTTTTGATCTTTGTTGGTTTAACGTCTGTTTTTTTTTTTTTTTTTTTTATTGATCATTCTTGGGTGTTTCTCGCAGAGGGGGATTTGGCAGGGTCACAGGACAATAGTGGAGGGAAGGTCAGCAGATAAACAAGTGAACAAAGTTCTCTGGTTTTCCTAGGCAGAGGACCCTGCGGCCTTCCGCAGTGTTTGTGTCCCTGGGTACTTGAGATTAGGGAGTGGTGATGACTCTTAACGAACATGCTGCCTTCAAGCATCTGTTTAACAAAGCACATCTTGCACCGCCCTTAATCCATTCAACCCTGAGTGGATACAGCACATGTTTCAGAGAGCACAGGGTTGGGGGTAAGGTCACAGATCAACAGGATCCCAAGGCAGAAGAATTTTTCTTAGTACAGAACAAAATGAAAAGTCTCCCATGTCTACCTCTTTCTACACAGACACGGCAACCATCCGATTTCTCAATCTTTTCCCCACCTTTCCCCCCTTTCTATTCCATAAAACCGCCATTGTCTTCATGGCCCGTTCTCAATGAGCTGTTGAGTACACCTCCCAGATGGGGTGGTGGCCGGGCAGAGGAGCTCCTCACTTCCCAGTAGGGGCGGCCGGGCAGAAGCGCCCCTCACCTCCCGGATGGGGCGGCTGGCCGGGCGGGGGGCTGACCCCCCACCTCCCTCCCGGACAGGGCGGCTGGCCGGGCAGAGGGGCTCCTCACTTCCCAGTAGGGGCGGCCGGGCAGAGGCGCCCCTCACTTCCCCGACGGGGCGGCTGGCCCGGCGGGGGGCTGACCCCCCCCACCTCCCTCCCGGACGGGGCGGCTGGCCGGGCAGAGGGGCTCCTCACTTCCCGGTAGGGGCGGCCGGGCAGAGGCACCCCTCACCTCCCGGACAGGGCGGCTGGCCTGGCGGGGGGCTGATCCCCCCACCTCCCTCCCAGATGGGGCGGCTGGCCGGGTGGGGGGCTGACCCCCCCACCTCCCTCCCGGACGGGGCGGCTGGCCGGGCGGGGGGCTGACCCCCCCACCTCCCTCCCGGACGGGGCGGCTGGCCGGGCGGGGGGCTGACCCCCCCACCTCCCTCCCGGATGGGGTGGCTGGCCGGGCAGAGGGGCTCCTCACTTCCCAGTAGGGGCGGCTGGGCAGAGGCGCCCCTCACCTCCCGGACGGGGCGGCTGGCCGGGCGGGGGGCTAACCCCCCCACCTCCCTCCCGGACAGGGCGGCTGGCCGGGTGGGGGCTGACCCCCCCACCTCCCTCCCAGACAGAGCGGCTGGCCAGGCAGAGGGGCTCCTCACTTCCCAGTAGGGGCGGCTGGGCAGAGGCGCCCCCCATCTCCCGGACAGGGCGGCTGGCCGGGCGGGGGGCTGATCCCCCCACCTCCCTCCCGGATGGGGCGGCTGGCCAGGCGGGGGGCTGATCCCCCCACCTCCCTCCCGGACGGGGCGGCTGGCCGGGCGGGGGCCTGACCCCCCCACCTCCCTCCCGGATGGGGCGGCTGGCCGGGCGGGGGGCTGACCCCCCCACCTCCCTCCCGGACGGGGCGGCTGGCCGGGCAGAGGGGCTTCTCACTTCCCAGTAGGGGCGGCCGGGCAGAGTCACCCCTCACCTCCCGGATGGGGCGGCTGGCCAGGCGGGGGGCTGACCCCCCCCATCTCCCTCCCGGACGGGGCGGCTGGCCGGGCAGAGGGGCTCCTCACTTCCCGGTAGGGGCGGCCGGGCAGAGGCGCCCCTCACCTCCCGGACAGGGCGGCTGGCTGGGTGGGGGGCTGACCCCCCCACCTCCCTCCCGGACGGAGCGGCTGGCCAGGCAGAGGGGCTCCTCACTTCCCAGTAGGGGCGGCCGGGCAGAGGCACCCCTCACCTCCCGGACAGGGCGGCTGGCCGGGCGGGGGGCTGACCCCCCCACCTCCCTCCCGGATGAGGAGGGAGGACACTCCTCACTTCTCAGACGGGGTGGCTGCCGGGCGGAGGGGCTCCTCACTTCTCAGATGGGGCGGTTGCCAGGCAGAGGGTCTCCTCACTTCTCACACGGGGCGGCCGGGCAGAGACGCTCCTCACATCCCGGACGGGGCAGCAGGGCAGAGGTGCTCCCCACATCTCAGACGATGGGCGGCCGGGCAGAGATGCTCCTCACTTCCCAGATGTGATGGCGGCTGGGAAGAGGCGCTCCTCACTTCCTAGATGGGATGGCGGCCGGGCAGAGACGCTCCTCACTTTCCAGACTGGGCAGCCAGGCAGAGGGGCTCCTCACATCCCAGACGATGGGCGGTCAGGCGGAGACGCTCCTCACTTCCCAGACGGGGTGGCTGCCAGGTAGAGGCTGCAATCTCGGCACTTAGGGAGGCCAAGGCAGGCGGCTGGGAGGTGGTTGTAGCGAGCCGAGTTCACGCCACTGCACTCCAGCCTGGGCAACATTGAGCACTGAGTTAACGAGACTCCATCTGCAATCCCGGCACCTCGGGAGGCCGAGGCTGGCAGATCACTCGCGGTTAGGAGCTGGAGACCAGCCCGGCCGACACATCGAAACCCCGTCTCCACCAAAAAAACACGAAAACCAGTCAGGCGTGGCGGCACGCGCCTGCAATCGCAGGCACTCGGCAGGCTGAGGCAGGAGAATCAGGCAGGGAGGTTGCAGTGAGCTGAGATGGCAGCAGTACCGTCCAGCTTCGGCTCGGCATCAGAGGGAGACCGTGGAAAGAGGGGAGAGGGAGAGGGAGAGGGAGAGGGAGAGCTTAACGTCTGTTTTATCAGAGACTAGGATTGCAACCTCTGCCTTTTTTTGTTTTCCATTTGCTTGGTAGATCTTCCTCCATCCTTTTATTTTGAGCCTATGTGTGTCTCTGCACATGAGATGGGTCTCCTGAATACAGCAACACTGATGGATCTTGACTCTTTATCCAGTTTGCCAGACTGTGTCTTTTAATTGGAGCATTTAGCCCATTTACATTTAAGGTTAATATTGTTATGTGTGAATTTGATAATGTCATTATGATGTTAGCTGGTTATTTTGCTCATTAGTTGATGCAGTTTCTTCCTAGCATCGATGGTCTTTACGTTTTGGCATGTTTTTGCACTGGCTGGTACCGGTTGTACCTTTCCATGTTTAGTGCTTCCTTCAGAAGCTCTTTTAGGTCAGGCCTGGTGGTGACAAAATCTCTCAGCATTTGCTTGTCTGTAAAGGATTTTATTTCTCCTTCACTTATAAGCTTAGTTTGGCTGGATAGGAAATTCTGGGTTGAGAATTCTTTTCTTTAAGAATGTTGAATATTGGTCCCCACTCTCTTCTGGCTTGTAGAGTTTCTGCCAAGAGATCCGCTGTTAGTCTGTTGGGCTTCCCTTTCTGGGTAACCCGACCTTTCTCTCTAGCTACCCTTAACATTTTTTCCTTCATTTCAACTTTAGTGAATCTGACAATTATGTGTCTTGGAGTTGCTCTTCTTGAGGAGTATCTTTGTGGCATTCTCTGTATTTCCTGAATTTGAATGGTGGCCTGCCTGCTAGGCTGGGGAAGTTCTCCTGGATAATATCCTGCAGTGTTTTCCAACTTGGTTCCATTCTCCCTGTCACTTTCAGGTACACCAATCAGACGTAGATTTGGTCTTTTCACATAGTCCCATATTTCTTGGAGGCTTTGTTCCTTTCTTTTTCCTCTTTTTTCTCTAAACTTCTCATCTTGCTTCATTTCATTCATTTCATCTTCCATCACTGATACCCTTTCTTCCAGTTGATCGAATCGGTTACTGAAGCTTGTGCATTTGTCACGTAGTTCTCGTGCCATGGTTTTCAGCTCCATCAGGTCATTTAAGGACTTCTCTACACTGGTTATTCTAGTTAGCCATTCGTCTAATCTTTTTTCAAGGTTTTTAGCTTCTTTGTGATGGGTTCGAACTTCCTTCTTTAGCTTGGAGAAGTTTGATCGTCTGAAGCCTTCTTCTCTCAACTCGTCAAAGTCATCGCAAAGCTTTGTTCCGTTGCTGGCAAGGAGCTGCGTTCCTTTGGATGGGGAGAGGTGCTCTGATTTTTAGGATTTTCAGCTTCTCTGCTCTGTTTTTTCCCCATCTTTATGGTTTTATCTGCCTTTGGTCTTTGATGATGTTGACAGACAGATGGGGTTTTGGTGTGGATGTCCTTTCTGTTTGTTAATTTTCCTTCTAACAGTCAGGACCCTCAGCTGCAGGTCTGCTGGAGTTTGCTGGAAGTCCACTCCAGACCCTGTTTGCCTGGGTATCAGCAGCGGAGGCTGCAGAACAGCGAATATTGCTGAACAGCAAATGTTGCTGCCTGATCGTTCCTCTGGAAGCTTCGTCTCAAGGGTACCCGGCCGTGTGAGGTGTCAGTCTGCCCCTACTTGGGGGTGCCTCCCAGTTAGGCTACTCGGGGGTCAGGGACCCACTTGAGGAGGCAGTCTGTCCATTCTCAGATCTCAAACTCCGTGCTGGGAGAACCACTGCTCTCTTCAAAGCTCAGTTGGAAGTGCAGAAATCACCCGTCTTCCGCATCGCTCACGCTGGGAGCTGTGGACTGGAGCTGTTCCTATTCGGCCATCTTGGAACCGCCAGTTCATTCTTATCATAACTATCATGTGGGTTAATTTAGAAGTCTAGATAGGCCAGCTGCAGATCAAATGAAATTACATATGAAAGTGCTTTGTGAAGTATAAAGCACTATGAGATTATAGAGTGTATTGGATAATTGTATGCAGTTGCATCCATTAGACTGGCTTTTTCAGATTTCATTTGTAGAGTATCTGTGTGTGTGTGTGTGTGTATTTTTAAGGGATGAATATTTTGAATTATCAAAACAATAATAAAGGTCACTGCAGTGTGTTTATAATAAAGTCCTTACTGAGTTCTTATTAATGTTTTGTCTGACATTTCTTTATTAGGAACTTAAGAGATTTGAGAACTTCATAAAATCTCGTCCTCCTTTTGATGTTGTCATTGATGGTCTCAATGTTGCCAAAATGTTTCCTAAAGTTCGTGAATCTCAACTTGTAAGTATAAGTTTTACTTTGTTATTCCGCATCTCTAGAAATATTTATTGTACCCATTTATGACCTTCTTGGGGCTCTTAGCTCCTCAGTTTTTCTTCCTCTAAAACTAAGGTCTTCAGGGTGCCACAGTGACCAACTGCATGCTCCCCTAAGATTTACTATTTTCATCACTAATAAGTCGCTCTTCAAGGCTGGGAGAAAACGATTAAAAGTGAGGAATTAAAAGAAAGATTGCAATACAGGGCCAGATTTTCCCGTTTCGTGTAACCTTTAGCTAACCTTCTCCTGGGTCTCTGCTTTCTCTTTGGGGTCACTCTGTCATTTCCCTTTGGGTCATATCCTTATATTTGAAAATTATCAATATACAATATCAAGAGATATTAATCACTCATTACTCACATTTGTTTTTTCCAAACGTAGTATGTTCATAAATTAACCTAAGCAGTTTTTTTTTCTATATGGTAGCCATTTGTTAATTTATAAATGCCCTACTAGTTTCTAATAAGACTATCATTTTTCATAGCTGCAATTAACAGTTACTTTAATCTCTATTTTGTAGATTAAAAAATTGAGGCTAATTTTGTATAGTAAATCTATAGAAAACAGTCATAACATCAAAATTAGATTGTAGAGAGCTCCTGGGTTTCAGACTTGTGGCTCTTATCATTGGCAATCTATAGCCGTTCATCTGTAATTAAACTATGTCTTAAAAATTGCTGCCGCTGGCTGGGCACAGTGGCTCATGCCTGTAATCCCAGCACTTTGGGAGGCCAAGGTGGGTGGATCATCTGAGGTCAGGTGTTCAAGAGCAGCCTGGCTAACATGGTGAAACCCTGTCTCTACTAAAAATACAAAAATTAGTTGGGCATGGTGGTATGTGCCTGTAATCCCAGCTACTCGGGAGGCTGAGGCAGGAGAATTGCTTGAACCTGGGAGGCGGAAGTTGCGGTGAGCCGAGATCGTGCCATTGCACTCCAGCCTGGGCAACAAGAGCAAAACTGTCTCAAAAAAAAAAAAAAAAAAAAAAAAAAAAGTAATGATAAAAAGAGTAGTAAAATACATATATATTATTTTTATGTTTGAAATTGAAATATATATAAAATTGAGGAACCCTAATGGGAAGAATAGAAAAATTTGCTAGACAGTAAAAAACAAAACAAAACTAAACTAAAAAATATAAACACTGTTAAAAGACAACAAACTGCAAAATGTAGGCCAGGCATGGTGGGTCATGCCTGTAATCCCAGCACTTTGGGAGGCTGAGGCGGGCAGATTGCCTGAGGTCAGGAGTTCGAGACCAGCCTGGCTAACATGGTGAAACCCCATCTCTACTAAAAATACAAAAAAATTAGCCGAGCATGATGGCGCACACCTGTAGTCCCAGCTACTTGGGAGGCTGAGGCAGGAGAATCACTTGAACCCGGAAGGCGGTGGTTTTAGTGAGCTGAGATCATGTCACTGCGCCCCAGCCTGGGCAACAAAACAAGACTCCATCTCAAAAAATAAAAAGTAAATAAAATGTTTACAATATGTGACAAAGAGCAAATTTCCTCACTGTATCAGGACTCTTATAAGCCTATAAGAAAAAGATGAACCGACCAGGCACGGAGGCTCACGCTTGTAATCCCAGCACTTTGGGAGGCCAAGGCTGGTGGATCACCTGAGGTCAGGAGTTGAAGACCAGCCTGGCCAACGTGGTGAAACCCCATCTCTACTAAAAATGCAAAAATTAGCCGGGTGTGGTGGCAGGTGCCTGTAATCCCAGCTACTTGGGAGGCTGAGTCAAGAGAATTGCTTGAACCCGGGAGGTGGAGGTTGCAGTGAGCTGAGATCTTGCCATTGCACTCCAGCCTGGGCGACAGAGTGAGACTCCTTCTCGAAAACAAAAAAGAAAAAGATGAACCATGCAGTGGAATAGTGGTTTAATTTTACTTATATTTATAGATACACAGATTAAAATATTTATCTTCCAGATTGGTAAATCTTTAAAAGTTGGTAATATTCAGTGTTTAGAATAGTTTGAAGAGGTAGGAAGGATGATATCAGTGTGATATTTTTGGTGGATGATTTGTCTGTAACTTTCATTATCTAAAATACTGAAATTCTGCTTTTAGGAACTGACATAGTAACACTAGTACATAAAGAAATGTATTCAAATGTGTTCATTATTGCATTATTGGTAAGCAGAAAAATCTAAACAACCTAAATATCTATCAATCTTAAGCCCGATACATATTTAAATATTAATTTTTGTGAATAAGGTAAACCAATATGTGCTGCTGTGAACAGTTGTCAGAATATAAGTGTAAGAAGCAAAATGAAAAACAACATGCTTAGAATTGCTCTACTTATATTAAAAACAAAGCAAAAAATTACCCATCTATAGATAAATGTTTGTTAGATAAGTTTGTATGTGTATGCCCAAAAAATTTCTAGAAGTTTAACACATACATACATACACACACACACACGCACACATGCACACACACACAATTTAACAGTGTAGTTACCTTTGGGAATTGGGGATAGAATACTGTATAAGAGAATTGAGAGGACTTCTGGTTTTTGTTTACATTTTTTGAATTTTCTTTTACCATGAGTATATATTACTTAAAAATTTAAAAAATATCAGGAAAGGAAAAAAGTTAAAAAGCATTCTTGATAAATATTTTAAAATAATTTTGTAATACTCTGTGTCTTGTGGATGTACAATAATTTTTAAATCATTTACCTGTTGTTAGACAAATGAGGCTTTCCATTTTTCACTACAATAAGTAATACTTGGAAGACAGCCTCTGTGCATGTTTCGTAGGATGTCTTTGGAATAGATTTTGAGAAACTGGACTCTTTAGTCAAAGGGTATATATATTTTTAAAGATCTCACTATATATTGCCAAATTGCTTTCCAAAATGATTGTAGTAATTTATACTACCACCAAAAGTGTATAATGGTGCCTAAATATAACACATTTCTTTAAGGTTACTTATTACATGATTGTTTCAGCCACTCACCTATGCCATGAGTCCGCTAAGTGAAAAGGGCTGGATGGTTTCTTCCCCATTTTTTAGGTCAAACACATTTTTTTAAATTGTGGGACAAACTTTAATGAAATAGTTCCAGAAAGGGAATATTCTTCACTGTCTTTTCTGTCTTCCTTATCTTTCTCTTAATACAATTACCTATAAGTGTACATAAAGGAAAAATTAGGAATTCGAAGTTCTATAAGTTTTAAGTTTTTTCCATCTTTGAAGAGATTTCCAGACCTTTTGTCTGTGGAGTGATGTACATATTATTTATGCTCTTCCTATAAACTCTCTGCATTATACATTACACATTTTTCTCGGTCCTTTTACATTAATGGTTGATTATATATCTAGTATTCTCTGTAAGTTCATTAATGAGAAGATAACTTTTTTACATTCATTGTTTATGGAATAGCACCATTATCACATATCTTGATCTCAGAGCCTATAGCTTAAGGGTGATAGAGATTAAGGAACTAAAAAAAGAAAGTTCTAGTTGTAAATGTATTTTATTTTCTCAATTTTCAAATGAATCTTTTTTATATTTTAACTTTTCTGAAGTCTATGTTATAATTGATGTCAGTAGAAACTTGCCAGCCACCATGTAGAGATTTATTGGTGACTATCATTGCCTGGGTGTGTACAGAATTAGCTATACATTGCCACCTCAGTTGAATTAGTTATATTCGTAGCTCCACACACTGTTACACTGTTTAATTTTAACCTAAATCTTTTTTTAAAAACTTTTATTTTAAGCTTGGGGGTACATGGGAAGGTTTGTTACATACATAAACATTTGTCAAGGGGGTTTGTTATACATATTATTTCATCACCCAGGTATTAAGCCCAGTACTCAATAGTTAATCTTTTCTGCTCCTCTGCCTTCTCCCACACTCCCCGCTCAAGTAGACCCCAGTGTCTGTTGTTTCTTTATTTGTGTTCATAAGCTTTTATAATTTAGTTCCCACTTATAAGTGAGAACATGTAGTATTTGGATGTCTGTTTCTGCATTAGTTTGCTAACGATAATAGCCTCCATCTCCATCCATGTTCCTACAAAAGACATGATCTCGTTCTTTTTTTGGCTGCATAGTACTCCATGTTGTATATGTGCCACATTTTCTTTATCCAATCTGTCATTGATGGGCATTTAGGTTGATTCCATGTCTTTGCTATTGTTAATAGTACTGCAGTGAACATTCATTTGCATGTATTTTTATGGTAGAATGATTTCTACTCATCTGGGTATATGCTCAGTAATGGGATTGCTGGGTTGAATGGTAGTTCTGCTTTTAGCACTTTGAGAAATTGCCATACTGCTTTCCACAATGGTTAAACTCATTTACACTCCCACCAACAGTGTATAAGTGTTCCCTTTTCTCTGCAACCTCACCAGCATGTATTATTTTTTGACTTTTCCGTAACAGCCATTCTGACTGGTGTGAAATGGTATCTCACTGTGGTTTTGATTTGCATTTCTCTAATGATCAGTGATATTGAGCTTTTTTTTCATATGCTTGTTGGCCACATGTTTGTCTTCTTTTGTGAAATTTTTGTTCATGTCCTTTGCCCACTTTTTAATGGGATTGTTTTTCTCTTGTAAATTTGTAGTTTTAACCTAAATCTTAACTTTAAATATTTGCCAAAGGTTTCCTGACAATGTAATAAAAGACAGTGGAAGTTGCTTTTCTAAGACTAAGGTACAGAATTTTAAAGCAAGAAGAGGTTGTTATGACTGATTTTTGCATTTTGAAAAGTTGCCACTGAGCCTGCAAACTTCTACCTGCCAATACCTTCCCATAGACATTCAAGCAAAATTGACTAACTTCCAGAATGGCATAATTCAAAGAAAGAAAAAGCAATAATCAGATGTGAAATACAGGTAAACTCCAGTATTTTTCAACCTTAGTGTCATGCTGTTGGTCCTAAAAGTGTTATAAAAGTGAAGATGAATAGCACAGGCTCTAAGGAGAGTGGTGTGTAATATGTCACCATGAGGATGTACAGAACTGTTATGGCCAAAAGTGATTTAGAACAGAACAGCCTTCAATTCAGATATGAAAGTGTATACTCACATGTTAATTGTGATTCCAAAACAAGATTATGGTATGAACTATATGGATTAATGTACAATTTTGTTGGTTACTGAAATAGTATACTTTTTTGTTTGTTTTTTTGCTTAAAAGTTATTTATTCCTAAACCAGTGTTTCATCTTACAGTTTCTGGCATGTTAATAATGAGGAAGTATGATTACAAGATGTGCTAAGTGGAACTGGGGACTATAAAGTCCCTGGGCTCAAGACACCCCCCAACCTCAGCCTTCTGAGTAGCTGGGACTACATACACATGCCACCAAGTCCAGCTAATTTTTTTTTTTTTTTTCTTTTTTTTGTGGAGACGGGGTTTTGTCATGTTGCCCGGGCTGGTCTTGAACTCCTGGGCTTAAGTTGCCTGCTGTGGCCTCCCAAAGTGTTGGGATTACAGGTATAAACCACCATGCCGCCTAGATTTTGCTTTTGGCACAATTGGAGACTTGGCCAAGTCATGTCTCAATTCTTTAATGGTTGTATTTTTTTTCTTTTTTATTGAGAAATATAATATTTATATAACATAATATTCACCCTTTTAAAGTGCACAATTCAGTGGTTTTTACTGTATTCACAAAGTTTTGCAATCATCACCACTATCCTATTCCAGGACATTTTCATTTTTCTTGAAGAAACCTCATACCCATTAGCACTAACTCCCAGTTTCTTCCTCCCATTGGTCCCTGGCAACCACTAGTCTTCATTCTGTCTTTTCCTTTTTTCTTTCATTTTCTTTTTTTTTTTTTTCTTTTGAGACAGGTACTTGTGTTGCCCAAGCTGGAGGGTAAGGGTGCAGTCATATCTCACTGCAGACTTGACCTCCTGGGCTCAAGTGGTCCTCTGCCTCAGCCTTCCAAGTAGCTAGAACTGCAGGCACACACCACCAGGCCCAGCTAATTTTATTATTATTATTATTATTTTCATGGAAACAGGGTCTCACTGTGTTGCTCAGGCTGGTCTTGAACTCCTGGCCTCAGGCAGTCCTCCCAAAGTGCTGGGATTATAGGACTGAGCCACCATGTCTGGCCTTCTTTCTATCTTTATGAATTTACCTATTCCAGACATTTCATATTTTCACTTAGCATAGCGTTTCAAAGTTCATCCATTTTGTAGCAGGAATCAGTATTTCATTCCCTTTTATTGCCAAATCGTGTTCCATTGTATGGATATGCCACATTTTATTTATTCGTTCTGTAGTTGATGGACCTTTGGGTTGTTACCACTTCTTGGCTATTATGAGTAATGCTACTATGAACATTTAGGCACAAGTTTTTGTGTGGACATATGTTTTCATTTCTTTTGGCTATATACCTAGGAGTAGAATTGGTGGGTCATATGATAACTCTGTGTTTAATCTTTTGAACTTCCCAACTGTTTTCCAAAGCATCTGCACCATTTTGCATTCTCATCAGCTGTGTATAAAGGTTCCAATGTCTCCACATCCTCACGAACACTTGTTATTTGTCTTTTTGATTATAGTCATCCTAGCAGGTGTGAAGTGGTATCTTTTTTTGTTTGTTTTGGTCATGTAAGAAATGCAGGACCTGGTATATTGTAGTTTCTTTGTTTTTTTTTTTTTTTTTAGATGGAGTCTCACTGTCACCGAGGCTGGAGTGCAGTGGCATGATCTCAGCTCACTGCAACCTCTGCCTCCTGGGTTAAGCAATTCTCGTGGCTCAGACTCCTGAGTAGCTGGGACTGCAGGTGTGCACCACCATGCCTGGCTAATTTTTTTTTTTCGTATTTTTAGTAGAGACGGGTTTTCGCCATGTTGGCCAGGCTGGTCTCAAAGTCCTGACCTCAGGTGATCTGCCTGCCTTGGCCTCCCAAAGTGCTGGGATTACAGGCGTGAGCACCTGGCCCAGTATCTTGTAGTTTTGATTTGCATTTGTTAATGATGCATGATGTTGAATATCCTTTAATATATTTAATGGCCATTTGTATATCTTCTTTGAAGAAATGTATATTTCTTTTCTTTTTTATTTTTTGAGACAGAGTCTCGCTTTGTCGCCCAGGCTGGAGTGGTGCAGTGGCGCGATCTCGGTTCACTACAACCTCCACCTCCTGGGTTCAAGCGATTTTCCTGCCTCAGCCTCCTGAGTAGCTGGGATTACAGGCATGTGCCACCACACCTGGCTAATTTTTGTGTTTTTATTAGAGACAGGGTTTCACCATGTTGTTCAGGCTGGTCTTGAACACCTGACCTCAGCCTCCCAAAGTGTGGGGCTTACGGGCATGAGCTACCGTGCCTGGCCAGAAATGTCTATTTCTTTGCCCATTTTTAATTGTTTTTTATTATTATTGTTGAGTTGTAATTTTTTTTTTTTTTTTTTGAGACAGAGTCTCACTCTGTTGCCCAGGCTGGAATGCAGTGGCATGATCTCGGCTCACTACAACCTCCACCTCCCGGGTTCAAGCGATTCTCCTGCCTTAGCCTCCTGAGTAGCTGGGATTATGGGCGTGCACCACTATGCCTGGCTCATTTTTGTATTTTTGGTAGAGATGGGGTTTCACCATGTTGGTCAGGCTGGTCTCAAACTCCTGACCTCGTGATCTGCCCGCCTCGGCCTCCCAAAGTGCTGGGATTACAGGTGTGAGCCATCACACCCAGCTGAGTTATAATTTTTAACTATATACCAAATACTAGATCTTTATCAGATATATAATCTGTAAGTATTTTCTCCCAGGCTTTGGATTCTCTTTTCGGTGTTTTGATGATATCCTTTGAGGCATGGAAGTTTTAGTTTTGATGAAGTCCAATTTATTTTTTCTTTTGTTGCCTGTGCTTTTGGTGTCTAATCTAAGAAATCATTGCCTAGGGGCTGGGCGCGGTGGCTCACGCCTATAATCCCAGAACTTTGGGATGCCAAGACAGGCAGATCACGAGGTCAAGAGATCAAGACCATCCTGGCCAACATGGTGAAACTCTGTCTCTACTAAAAATACAAAAATTAGCTGGGTGTGGTGGTGGGTGCCTGTAGTACCAGCTACTCGGGAGGCGGAGGTTGCAGTAAGCTGAGATCGTACCACTGCACTCCAGCCTGGCGACAGAGCAAGACTCTGTCTAAAAAAAAAAAAGAAAGAAAGAAAGAAAGTATTGCCTAATCCAAGGTCATGAAGATTAATGCCTATGTTTCTTCTAAGAGTTTTATAGTTTTAGTTCTTGCAGTTACAGAGTTTGCATTGTTAGGGAAACAGTTCAATCTTGAGTACCTGATAAACCAACATAATTTAGAATATAGTGAGATTAAAGGGGACTAACCTTCACCCTATTTATTTGTTTAACCTGTAAATCTAGGCAGACTAAGTCTTACTACTTTTCTTGTAGATGTTTTTCAACTGTAAATTGTATTTTGCTTAAAGTATTTTTGTTGTTGTTGTTTTTAGAGATGGGGCCTTGCCATGTTGTCCAGGCTAGTCTCAAACCCCTGGGCTCAAGTGATCCGCCTGCTTCAGCCTCCCAAAGTGTTGGGATTATGGGTGTGAGCCATGGTGCCCAGCCTGCATAAAGTAATATATTTCCCTGGTTTCAATTTTTCAGAAAAAGAAAAATTCTGAGCTTTTTTTTTTTTTTAAAGAAGAGGGAAGGATTCTGAGTGACTAGCAGATTGATTATATAGCCTGTCTTTTAAGAAGAACAGTTACAGAAACTTGGCAGGGAATTATTAGGTTGATTCAATTACTGTTTCTTGAGCACCCATTCCAAGCCAGATACTGTTTTAAGCTGTGAGGATATGACCATAGATCAATAACAGGAATGCTAGCCACAAGGTTAGGCTAATGATTGTGTTATCTAAACAAGAAATGCATATTGTGTATCCTGTTGTCTATTAACAATGATTCTTGTGTTCGTGCATGATTCTTTTCATTAAAGATTTACTTGAATTGTCAGAATAGAAAATAGTATTTACCCAAAATACATGAGATAAAATTTTTTAAAAAAATAAGCATTGCAGGCTGGGCATAGTGTCTCATGCCTGTGATTCCAGCACTTTGGGAGGCTGTGGCGGGTGGATCAAGAGGTGAGAAGTTCAAGACCAGCCTGGCCAAGATGCTGAAACCCTGTCTCTACTAAAAATACAAAAATTAGCTGGGTGTGGTGGCACTTTCCTGTAATCTCAGCTACTTGGGAGGCTGAGGCCAGAGAATCGCTTGAACCCGGCAGCAGAGGTTGCAGTGAGCTGAGATTGCGCCACTGCACTCCAGCCTGGGTGACAGAGTGAGACTCCGTCTTAAAAAAAAAAAAAAAAAAAGGCTAGGTGCAGTATCTCATGCCTGTAATCCCAGCACTTTGGGAGGCCGAGGTGAGTGGATCATCTGAGGTCAGGAGTTCAAGACCAGCCTGGCCAACATGGCGAAACCCTGTCTCTATTAAAAATACAAAATTACCCGGGCGTGGTGGTGCATGCCTGTAATCCCAGCTACTCGGGAGGCTGAGGCAGGAGAATCGCTTGAACCCAGGAGGCAGAGGTTGCAGTGAGTCGAGATCGAGCCATTGCACTCCAGCCTGGGCAACAAGAGTGAAACTCTGTCTCAAAAAGGAAAAAAAAAAAAAAAAGTATTGCAAAATGGTCTAGTAACATTTAAATCTCCGGAGTATGTTGTAATTTTGAAGAAACTATGACTAAATTTATTTTATTATTTTTATTTTTATTTTTTTTGAGATGGAGTCTTGCTCTGTCACCCAGGCTGGAGTGCAGTGGCATGATCTTGGCTCATTGCAACCTCCGCCTCCGGAGTTCAAGCAATTCTCCTGCCTCAGCCGCCTGAGTAGCGGGGATTACAGGCACGTGCCACCACGTCTGGCTAATTTATGTATTTTTAGTAGAGGCAGGGTTTCACCATGTTGGCCAGGATGGTCTCAATCTCCTGACCTCCTGATCCGACTACTTGGCCTCCCTAAGTGCTGGGATTACAGGCATGAGCCACCGCACCCGGCTGACTGTATTTAAAAGTATTAGTTATGGACCCTTACATACTACTTGAGTCAACTTTTATATAGCACTTGAACCAACATCTCTTCATCATAATCTGTTGCAAGATATTTTAGATTTTCTTGGATTGGATTTCTTTTTTCTTTTTTAATTTAATAAACTTAATTTTCCTAGAGCAGTTTTAGGTTCATGGATTTCTTTTTATGAACAGCCATTTCCCAACATGTTATTTGGACTCTTACAAATACTTCTGAACAAAGCCAGGCATGGTAGCATGCACCTGTTATATGATTTGGCTATGTCTCCACCCAAATCTCATTTTGAATTGTAGCTCCCATAATTCCCACATGTTGTAGGAGGAACTTGGTGGGAGATAATTGAATCATGGGGGCAGTTTCCCTCATACTGTTCTTGTGGTAGTGAAGAAGTCTTACAAGATCTGATGGTTTTATAAGAGGTTTCCCCTTTCACTTCTCTCATTCTCTCTTGGGCCCACCGCCATGTAAGACGTGCCTTTTACCTTCTGCCATGATTGTGAGGCCTCCCAAGCCACGTGGAACTGTGAGTCCATTAAACCTCTTTTTCATTATAAATTACCCAGTTTTGGGTATGTCTTTATCAGCAGCATGAAAACAGACTAATACAACCTGTAATCCCAGCACTTTAGGAGGCTGAGGCGGGAGAATCACTTGAGCCCAGGAGTACGAGACCAGCCTAGGCAACATAGCGAGACCCCATCTCTACAGAAGATCAAAAACATTAGCTGGATGTGATGGCATGCACCTGTGGTTCCAGCTTCTCAGAAGGCTGAGGCAGGAGGATTTCTTGAGCCCAGGAATTTGAGGCTGCAGTGAGGTGTGATCATGCCACTGCACTCCAGCCTGGACAACAGTCTCAAAAACCAAAACCAAAACCAAAACCAAACCAAAACAAACAAACAAACAAAAAGAAACAAAAACTGGGGTGGGTAATTGGCACTACTATCCACCAAATTGCTCAAACCAAAAACCAAGGATTCCAGCCAGCCACAATTACTCTTTCTCACTACTCCTATATCCAGTAGACTGACAAGTTTTCTTGGTTTTAACCCCAGTAGACTGACAAGTTTTCTTGGTTTTAACCCCAGTAGACTGACAAGTTTTCTTGGTTTTAACCCCCCAAAATATCCCATAGTCTAGTCACTTCTTTCCATCTCCATTAACATCATCTCTCACCAAAACTCCTAAGTGGTCTCCTTGCTTTTTTCATGCTTGCCTCAATAACTTCCCTTTACACTTAGAATAAAATCCAAGTTCCTCGTCGTGGATTATAGTAACTCTCATTATCTGGTCTTTGCCTCTCTTTTCAACCTCATCTGGTTTTTTCTCATTGTCTTTCACTGAATTATAGGTACACTAGGATTTTTCCTGCCCCTCAAACATGCTGAATTTGTTCCTGCCCCCAAATCTTCGTACTTGCTATTTCTTTAATATTCTTCCATCTTCAAATGGCTGGATTATTATCAGCACCTCAAAGGTCTTTCTTGATTCTTCCAAAGTAACCTCATTCTGCCTAGTCACTTCTGTCTGTATTTTCAGTTACATCAGGATTGCCAAGTCTAGCCCAGGAACTAGAGATGAGTTTCAACATGGCAATGCAAAACTGTCTTTGCCTGGATTGTCTTTTTCAATATCAAGTTCCTTCATAGTAGTTTTTTGTGAAAAGAGACCATGCTTTTGTTGACCATTTATCCTAGAATGATCAGGGAGGAAATTCTAAAAGTCTCCATGACTCATACTTTACACATACCTTTGTAACTTCCATTTCAATAAATTAGGTTTTCTTTTCGGTTATCACTAATAATTGGTGCTGTGAGACCCCCTTGAGGAGGCAGGGACAACATAGTATAATAACTTTCCATTAAGAAAACAAAAGGAGGGGCCGGGCATGGTGGCTCACACCTGTACTGTAATCCCAGCACTTTGGGAGACCAAGGAGGGTGGATCACCTGAGGTCAGGCGTTCAAGACCAGCCTGACCAACACGGCGAAACCCTGTCTCTACTAAAAATACAAAAATTAGCCAGGCATGGTGGCGCGTGCCTGTAATCCCAGCTACTAGGGAGACTGAGGCAGGAGAATCGCTTGAACCCGGGAGCCAGAGGTTGAGTGAGCCTAGATTGTGCCACTACAGTCCAGCCTGGGTGACAGAGTGGAAAAAAAAAAAAAGAAAAAGGATATGAAGTGGAAAGCTTCTAATGCTGCATTTTCTCTCTCATTCTCTCTTCCCCCACATACCTACCCATAATTCAGTCCTAATGCTTTTGTTCTTTGTTCCTTTTGCAGCTTGCATTTTGGATTTTCAGTGTTCATAAGCTCCTCTAATAGAGGATGTATGGGGGGAAAAGCACATCATTTTAGTTAATCATGCTAGCTCTTCAAAATTCTGCTCCCTATTTCTGTGGATAACTGAGAATTGGTTAAAATGGCTTCAGCAGAATGAAAATTTATAATGTAATTTAAAAGAGTTATGGCTGACACCAGCACTGAATGCTTTCATTCTTATAGCATGCTTGGGGCATTGAATAGAAAGTGGTTTGGTGAAAACACTGTAGAATTTGTTTTGATTGCCATCTGTTAGTTGGTTTTACTACAGTGAGAGAAAAATAGAGGCACAAGTATTGGTCATTAAAGGTCATTTGGTAAAGTGTTTACTTGACAGTAAGTTCTTATTTTTTCTGCCACTCACGTTATTTTATTTCTTTCTGTTGATTTACATAACCTCTTGTAAAAGTTTCAATACCATAAAGCACCTAAGATACAATAAACTATGCTCAGTATTTTTGTGTGTATATAATCCCGGGTGTATTTTTTTTTTTTTTTTTTTTGCCCCAACTGTAGAAATGTGAGTTTCTCGATCCCCATGCTTGAAATTATGTTTCAATAATGTTAAAGTGGGAAGGAAACTTAGAAATACCCTATTATGTTTACAATAGGAAATGTTAAATATTGAAGTAGAATTTTTATCATACCTCCTTGACTTTTAACTACTCTTTTCCATATAATTGTTTCTCCCGTTTAAAGACTCTCTCTTAACATCTGGCTTTAGAGGTAGAATGTCTTGTCCCTTATGTCCCAAAACTTGGGTGTCTTATTCACACTTGGGTGTCCTTCTTTGAAGAACATACTGTCCTCATGTCTACTCTGAGAAGCTGTTTGAGGAATTTTTTTTTTCTTTTTCAAATATATATATGAGGAGCAGCATATTAGAGTTTTTATGCATGGATTGAAAGTGGAGGGATGGGATTACTACTAGAGGCAGGTATGCTTACATTAGGGAGAAGAGAGAGACTGCTGTCCAGGTTGAAAGAAAAATGCTGCCATAAGAAGTCAAAAAGTCCTTCACTTCCCTTGTAAGTTGTATTCCTAGGTATTTTACTCTCTTTGTAGCAATTATGAATGAGAGTTCACTCATGATTTGGCTCTCTGTTTGTCTATTATTGGTGTACAAGAATGCAACCCAAATGCTCATCAGTGATAGACTGGATAAAGAAAATGTGGCATATATACACCATGGAATACTATGCAGTCATAAAAAAGGATGAGTTCATGTCCTTTGCAGGGACATGGAGAAAGCTGGAAACCATCATTCTCAGCAAACTAACACAGGAACAGAAAACCAAACACCTCATGTCCTCACTCGTAAGTACAAGTTGAACAATGAGAACACATGGACACAGGGAGGGGAGCATCACACACCAGGGCCTGTCGGGGGATGAGGGGCTAGGGGAGGGATAGCATTAAGAGAAATACCTAATGTAGATGACGGGTTGGTGGGTGCAGCAAACCACCATGGCACGTGTATACCTATGTAACAAACCTGCAAGTTTGGCACGTGTATCCCAGAACTTAAAGTATAATTAATTAATTAATTTTTTTTAAAAAAGTCAAAAAGTACAACCTTCTGGATCCAGCTCAGCCTTCCAGCAAACAGCTCAGTAGCCTCAACAGCCATTACTGTATCAAAGAAAGTAGCATCCAATATATAATCTTCAAAATTATAAAGAAAGTCTTAAACTATGACTAGTATATCCTATTTCAGAAGATAGGCAAATTGTGATTTCTTTTTTGAAAATTTATAATTGTAAAGAAAATCGTAAATTGTAACTATCTGCATAATTAAGAAGGCAAGAAAATCATAATGCTTTCCAGAAAGTTCCTCTCACACATGATTTTAAGTTTTATTTATCTTGAAATTCATTTATATGAAACATATTTGAACAGTGTTCAGATAAATGTGGTATTAGCATATGCGGTGTTTTATTATATAAAATATTTTAATTATAGATATTAGAAAACATTAACTAGGCCATACTCTTTTATGCCATACATAGGAATGTAAGTTAATTCAGCTTTATGGAGTCTGTTTGGTACTGTATCTATTCAAAATATACAGTGATGTATCAGTTCCACTTTCAGAAATCTGTTCTGCAGAAATATTTGCACAGGTACATAAAGATACATAATTTTCATTGTACCTCTGTAATAGCAAAAAATTGGAAATTATACAGAAGCCAACTGAGTACTGGAGGTGAGTTTACTGACATAGAAAGGTACCCATGATACATGAAAAAGACAAGTTGAAAACAAAATGTACAGGATGATCCCATTTTTTGAAAATAAAAAAAAAATTACTGTGTGTGTTTTTATGTATATTCAGGGAAAAAAGCCTGGAAGTAGAAATTCTCCACTGACCAGTCACTTCTTCCTTTATATAGTTATGTATTTTTACAAATACTTATTCTAGTTCTTTTTAAAAACTCACACATATTTTAAAGATAAGAAACTAAAATAAATCTTTAATGGTATAAACTTAAACAATAATGTTTCTGCTCTTCTGCAGAATATTAATTTTCAAACTTGAATTTGAGAAACTCAAAAACAAGCAATTTTAGAAGTCAGATAGATCTTTTAATGATTCTTAGGGTAGAAATCTATTTTTTTAACTATATATGTGAAACTTAGGAAACTGGAACTTAGTTCTAAGAGTGACATACTTCTTTCATTTTCAAAAAAGAAGTTTCTCATGTTTTCATAACCAACAGTTATGTTATCAAGGAGTTACTTTAGTATTATAATAGTTTAAATTACCTAGATTATGACTTTAAGAAACATATGTTAAGGAGTCCAAGGAGAATGTATAAATTGGGAAAAACCTCAGACTTAAAGTAATTATATGTAATATCAAAGCAATGTAATTGTAAGTTTCTCCCTAGGGAATCTGAAATATCCCCCAACAAATATCATCCAAACAAGTCACTGTTAATGTGGATTCTTGGAAGAAGATCTAAAAATAAATAAGTCAATAGAAATTATAAACTTGGGCTGTGAATCTTAAAACAACTAATCAGGTAGCAGCATTTAAGTGCTATTTCAGGCCAGGCATGGTGGCTCATACCTGTAATCCCAACACTTTGGGAGGCCGAGGTGGGAGGACCACTTGAGCCCAGGAGTTAGAGACTGGCCTGGGCAACATAGTGAGACCCCCCTGCCCCCCGCCATGTCTACGAAAAATAAAATTTTAAAAATAAGCTGGGTATGGTAGCACACACCTGTAGTCCCACCAACTCAGGAGGCTGAGGCGGGGGGAGGATCACTTGAGCCCTGAAGATCTAGGCTGCAGTGAGCCATGATTGCACTGATGCACTCCATCCTGGGTAACAGAGTGAGACCCTGTCTCAGAAAATAAATATTTTCATCACATGGGGAAAAGTAAATCTAATCATGACTCCTTAGTTTTAAGGAGTTACTGCTGGGTAGTCAAGGGTGATATAAGTGACTTGAGGAAACAAATTTGCATTAGTGGATGCCAATCCAGAATTCACTAAAGAACACAAAAGAATGGTTCTTGGGTTTTTTCTTACTATTCATTTTTCATGACATGGCAACTCAGGGAAGTCATATTGCCCTAGGTCAAACAGTGCCAGGCTGACTACTTCCTTTTGTCATGTATCACTTCACCCACTCCTGCCTTGACATGTGTTAAGAGTTATGTTTTGTCGTGTGACTGCTGGGATAGTCTGCATCACTCAGAATTATTCTTACCAACTGCTAATGAAGTTAATGATCAACTGTCAGGTGGGTTTTTAGTGAAGTGATCAAGGGCATAACTAGCAAGATGAATGGAGCCAGGCAAAATTTCTATAGTGATTTGGCTTCATAGTCCTTTCTTTTCAAATGTCCCAGAAAGGAACATTCTGCATAGTGTTTGAAACAAGATTTCCCCAATTGTTGTAGAAGTCAAGTGATCCAGTGTCTTCGAACAGCATTAAAAACACTGTGTTGCCAAGCTCCCATCTCTGTTCTCTCTCTGGCAAAATCCTCATAGCAAGTTGATTTCCCATCACTGATGTGTCATTGATAATGTCTGTGTGATAACCATTTAGGGTGTGGTGAGATTGTCTCGTGAGTCATTATTGTGTATATCTTGCTTCCATGACAGTGTTTTAAAACACTCTCCTTGAGAGTGTGGTAGGAAGAGGCCACTTATGAAAATATAATACCCATTTTAACAAGAAAAGTTTAAATATTTGTTGTCAGTAAGGTAAACAGCAATTGCAGAGTAAGTAGTAAATTTACTTAAACTGTTTATAAAGCTATATAAATTATTCTTACCTGATTATTACAGTGGTAACACTTTAATCATAATTTTCTGGTAATTTTTATTTTAAAACAGCATTTTTTTCCTTTTAAAATTGTTTCTGTTTCACAATTTTCACTAATATAAAGGCTGATTTTTATCCCAGTCAAATACGATTAAGATCAGTTGATTAAGATCAGTTCAGATCTTAGATTTCTTTTGCAGTGATTTAGACATGGCTTTTTTTCTAGATAGTATTAGGAAGGGTATATTGTTCCTTAGAGTATTCACTCTGCCAACTCAAGTGGATACTCCTTATTGGTATATTATTTCTACCCCATTTTGTCTTATGAAAGATGTAAGATGGTTATAATATATGCGATACAGAAAATAAAATAAATTTAAAATAAGTTAAAATAAAGTTAATGTAAAAAGGGTACAAAGGGAAAATAAGCTTAGGGAAATAAAAGGTTTAAGGTTGGTGCACAAAATGCATATGGTGAAGTGCTCTATTAATTTGGCTGTAAATTCTGTCAGCAAACCTGAAGATGATAACATGATCACTTAACAGCAGGGGCTCATGCTTTTATCTGCTTGCACATCATTTGTAAGTACCTCATATTCTCATCATAAACATTTCTCTTTCCTAAAGAGATTCTCAAAGGAGGTAGGCTAAGAGCAGTAGCAGAAGGGAGAAATCAGAGCTTTGGAGAATGGGGAAATTTGAAGGAACACCCAATTCTGGTATATCTTCCAAAGGAGCTATTTCCACTATAAGACTCATTCATTTATAGGCTTCACATAATTCATAAGATTAAATAGAAACAAATTGTTCAGAGAATGTTCCATTATTCCTAATATTGAAACCAAAGGGATTTTTCCTGTGAACCCTCAGAGGGCAGGGCCATGTGGGCACTCTGAGTACTATTCACAACATTCTTGTTACGAACCGGTGAATGGATTGTGTAAGCATCAGCAGTAAAGGAGTCAGGAGAACAGTGGGTGAGCTTGAGAGAGGCTTCTGAAAGTACTAAACAGGCCTCAATACCTCAGCAATAACTAATGCTAGGAAGTTGGTGAGAAGACTAAATAGGAGGACTCCTGCCCTTTGACTCTTTTGGAAAATAAATTTTTAAGCTGATTTTTCACTTCAGATCCATGGTAATCCACAGCAGGGCTAGACCTTGTTTTAAAATTTTATAATTATAATTTCAGTTCTTTAAAAGTTTGGTTACAAAAAGAAGCATATGTCCCTAATATTACTGCTGTGTAGTAAGCACTCTGAAGAGGTACTTATGTAAGTTCTAGTATCAGAATTGCCTTCGATGTCTGTTAAATAATTACAGTGAGGCCTGGGCGCAGTGGCTCACGCCTGTAATCCCAGCACTTTGGGAGGCTGAGCGGGCAGATCACGAGGTCAAGAGATTGAGACCATCCTGGCCAACATGGTGAAACCCCATCTCTACTAAAAATACAAAAATTAGGCCGGGCGTGGTGGCTTACGCCTGTAATCCCAGCACTTTGGGAGGCGGAGGCAGGTGGATCACCTGATGTCAGGAGTTCGAGACCAGCCTGACCAACATGGCGAAACCCCGTTTCTACTAAAAATACAAAAAATTAGCCAGGCGTGGTGGCGGGCACCTGTAATCCCAGCTACTCCGGAGGCTGAGGCAGGAGAATTGCTTGAACCCGGGAGGCGGAGGCTGCAGTGAGCCGAAATCGTGCCATTGCACTCCAGCCTGGGCAACAAGAGTGAAACTCCATTGAAAAAAAAAAATACAAAAATTAGCTGGACATGGTGGTGCGTGCCTGTAGTCCCAGCTACTCGGGAGGCTGAGGCAGGAGAATCGCTTGAACCCGGAAGGCGGATGTTGCAGTAAGCCGAGATTGCACCACTGCACTCCAGCCTGGCGAGAGAGTGAGACTCCATCTAAAAAAAAAAAAAAAAAAAAAAATTATAGTGAGTACTTGCTATAGTTTGAATGTGTCCACTCCACATTCATGTTGAAACTTAATTCTCAATTTCACAGTATTAAGAAGTGAGGCCTTTAGGAGGTGATTAGGTCATGAGGGCTCTGCCCTCGTGGATGGGATTAGCACCCTTATAAAAGGGCTTGAGGGAGTGAGTTCAGCTCTTTTTGTCCTTCTGTTCCTTTTGCCTCACTGTGTGAGGACACAGTGTTCAAGGTGCCATCTTGGAAGCAGAGACCCAAGGCCTTCACCAGATACAGAACCTGCTGGCATCTTGATCTTAGAATTCCTAGCCTCCAGAACTCTGAGGAAACAAATTTCTGTTCTTTATAAATTACCTAGTCTCAGGTGTTTTGTGTGAACGGACTGAGACCGTATTATTTCTTTAATGTGAAAAAAGAAGCTTGCAAAGTCAACCTGACATCATTTAGTTTAGTCAGTCTTACCTAGACTATAAATAAGTAGAAATTGCTTATGCATGTAAAGTTACAGAATTAATTGAAATGGGAACTTTCCAATTATAATAGGTCTCTCTTTCTCCATGTTATGTTATGAAAGCCTCTGTTATATCAGGAAAACCCCCTGAAAATTTTCTCATCTGTTGAGGAAAGAGATAACAGGTAATCTTATTGGGTTTAAGCTTGGAGGATAAGTGGAAACAGCCATTCCTCTTCAAATGAACCAAAATAATCCTGCAAGATAAAAATACAGTATTTTGCTCCGAGAGAAGGACTGTGTGGTAGATAGAGCTCCCTCTCCCCTCTCCCCTCTCCCCTCTCCCCTCCCCCCTCCCCTCTCCCCCCTCCCCCCTCCCCCCTCTCCCCTCTCCCCTCTCCCCTCTTTCCACGGTCTCCCTCTGATGCCGAGCCGAAGCTGGACGGTACTGCTGCCATCTCAGCTCACTGCAACCTCCCTGCCCGATTCTCCTGCCTCAGCCTGCCGAGTGCCTGCGATTGCAGGCGTGCGCCGCCACGCCTGACTGGTTTTCGTATTTTTTTGGTGGAGACGGGGTTTCAATGTGTCGGCCGGGCTGGTCTCCAGCTCCTAACCGCGAGTGATCCGCCAGCCTCGGCCTCCCGAGGTGCCGGGATTGCAGACGGAGTTTCGTTAACTCAGTCCTCAATGGCGCCCAGGCTGGAGTGCAGTGGCGTGATCTCGGCTCCCTACAACCACCTCCCAGCCGCCTGCCTTGGCCTCCCTAAGTGCCGAGATTGCAGCCTCTGCCTGGCAGCCACCCCGTCTGGGAAGTGAGGAGCGTCTCCGCCTGACTGCCCATCATCTGGGATGTGAGGAGCCCCTCTGCCTGGCTGCCCAGTCTGGAAAGTGAGGAGCGTCTCTGCCCGGCCGCCATCCCATCTAGGAAGTGAGGAGCGCCTCTTCCTGGCCGCCATCACATCTGGGAAGTGAGGAGCATCTCTGCCCGGCCGCCCATCGTCTGAGATGTGGGGAGCACCTCTGCCCTGCCGCCCCGTCCGGGATGTGAGGAGTGTCTCTGCCCGGCCGCCCTGTCTGAGAAGTAAGGAGACCCTCTGCCTGGCAACCGCCCCGTCTGAGAAGTGAGGAGCCCCTCCGCCCGGCAGCCACCCCGTCTGAGAAGTGAGGAGCGTCCTCCCTCCTCGTCTGGGAGGGAGGTGGGGGGGTCAGCCCCCCGCCCGGCCAGCCGCCCCGTCCGGGAGGTGAGGGGCACCTCTGCCCGGCCGCCCCTACTGGGAAGTGAGGAGCCCCTCTGCCCGGCCAGCCGCCTCGTCCGGGAGGGAGGTGGGGGGGTCAGCCCCCCCGCCTGGCCAGCCGCCCCGTCCGGGAGGCGAGGGGTGCCTCTGCCCGGCCGCCCCTACTGGGAAGTGAGGAGCCCCTCTGCCCGGCCAGCCGCCCCGTCCGGGAGGGAGGTGGGGGGGTCAGCCCCCCTCCCGGCCAGCCGCCCCATCCGGGAGGGAGGTGGGGGGGTCAGCCCCCCGCCCGGCCAGCCGCCCCGTCCGGGAGGGAGGTGGGGGGGTCAGCCCCCCGCCCGGCCAGCCGCCTCGTCCGGGAGGGAGGTGGGGGGATCAGCCCCCTGCCCGGCCAGCCGCCCTGTCCAGGAGGTGGGGGGGGGCGCCTCTGCCCGGCCGCCCCTACTGGGAAGTGAGGAGCCCCTCTGCCCGGCCAGCCGCTCTGTCTGGGAGGGAGGTGGGGGGGTCAGCCCCCGGCCCGGCCAGCCGCCCCGTCCGGGAGGGAGGTGGGGGGGTTAGCCCCCCGCCTGGCCAGCCGCCCCATCCGGGAGGTGAGGGGCACCTCTGCCCGGCCGCCCCTTCTGGGAAGTGAGGAGCCCCTCTGCCCGGCCAGCCGCCCCGTCCGGGAGGGAGGTGGGGGGGTCAGCCCCCCGCCCGGCCAGCCGCCCCGTCCGGGAGGGAGGTGGGGGGGTCAGCCCCCCGCCCGGCCAGCTGCCCCGTCCGGGAGGTGAGGGGCGCCTCTGCCCGGCCGCCCCTTCTGGGAAGTGAGGAGCTTCTCTGCCCGGCCACCACCCCATCTGGGAGGTGTACTCAACAGCTCATTGAGAACGGGCGATGAAGACAATGGCGGTTTTGTGGAATAGAAAGGGGGGCAAGGTGGGGAAAAGATTGAGAAATCGGATGGTTGCTGTGTCTGTGTAGAAAGAGGTAGACATGGGAGACTTTTCATTTTGTTCTGTACTAAGAAAAATTCTTCTGCCTTGGGATCCTGTTGATCTGTGACCTTACCCCCAACCCTGTGCTCTCTGAAACATGTGCTGTATCCACTCAGGGTTGAATGGATTAAGGGCGGTGCAAGATGTGCTTTGTTAAACAGATGCTTGAAGGCAGCATGTTCGTTAAGAGTCATCACCACTCCTTAATCTCAAGTACCCAGGGACACAAACACTGCGGAAGGCCGCAGGGTCCTCTGCCTAGGAAAACCAGAGAACTTCGTTCACTTGTTTATCTGCTGACCTTCCCTCCACTATTGTCCTGTGACCCTGCCAAATCCCCCTCTGCGAGAAACACCCAAGAATGATCCATAAAAAAGAAAAAAAATAAAAAATAAATAAAAAAATAAACACACTGAGAACAAAGCCTAGGTACTTATTTTTGTAAAATACATTTTTCTTGGAAACAAACATCTAATTTATAGCAATGTTAATAAATAATTCTAATAAGAAATTATAGAAGCATGTGCTGAAAAATAAGTTGCTTGGATGCAATATCAAGTTACCAGTCAAAACAATAAAACAGCAGATTTTTCTGATGACAAATCTATAAAATATAGCAAGTTCAGGGATTTCCTGTAAGGTAGGTGAGCAAATTGTGGTATACAACAACCAAATATTTATCTCAATGCACTGTTTAAATCTTTAACTTGTAGGTCAAATCATTTATAACCTTCAAGGGAGACTTGAACCACTTCATCTCAAATAATTTTATTTCTAGTAATCAAAATATCTGACAAAGTACGTGGGAAATTTTGTTTCCTGTGTTGAAAAATAAAGTTTGCATTTATTCACTAGGGCATGTTGACCAAAATCTGTGGATCAAATTTTATATAAAAGAAGAATTCATTCTTTAAATGAAAAATTTACCAAAAACTTAGCATGTCAAACAGAGAAAGTGTAACTTTTTTTTTTTGAAATTTAGGTGAGAGGCTGTGGTTTAGGATGATATTTCAGAGCCCAGTGTAAAATCACTCCTGTATTCTTTTGTATTGGATGTTTGTTTGCCTCCAGAATTCCTATGCTAAACCCCTAGCCCCCAATGGCATGGTAGTAGGAGGTGGGGCCTTTGGGAGGTAATTAGGTTCAGATGAGGCCATGAGGGTACAGTGCCCCTGCTTAGTGTCTGTCTTTATGAGGAAAGAACACGACTAGAGCTTGCTCTCTTGGCCATGTGAGGACACAAGAAGGCTAGACAGTGGTCCCTCACCAGACATCAGATCTGCTGTTGCCTTAATCTTGGACTTCTCAGCCTTCAGAACCATGAAAAATAAATGTTTGTGGTTTAAACCACACAGTCAATGGTATTTTTGTGATAGGAGCTTGAACTAAGACATGCATACACATACTTCTAATTTTACTTCTGACTGGACTGGAAGTCAAAGCTTGTAAATGACTATGAAATAAAACATTCCTGTTGATATAAAAAAAAAATACAGTATTTTAACAGTATTAATATTTTACCAAAAGAACTTGAAGGTGAAAATCCCAAAAGCCACGACAATTCCATGATTGTGAAAATATTAAGTATGCAAAATTTTTTGTTTGTTTGTTTGTTTTGTTTTTCTTTTTAGACAGAGTCTTACTCTGTTGCCCAGGCTAGAGTGCTGTGGCGCGATCTTGGCTCACTGCAACCTCCACCTCCCGGGTTCAAGCAATTCTCTGCCTCAGCCTCCCGAGTAGCTGGCATTACAGGCACCTGCCACCACGCCCAGCTAATTTTTGTATTTTTAGTAGAGGCAGGGTTTTACTATCTTGGCCAGGCTGGTCTTGAACTCCTGACCTCGTGATCTGCCCACCTTGGCCTCCCAAAGTGCTGGGATTACAGGTGTGAGCCACCGCGCCCGGCCTAAGTATGCAAAATTCTTAATTACTCTCCAGTATTTTGTTTTAGCATCTCCATTTCTTATATCTCATTTAAACTATTTTAAAATTAGTGTTATATTATTTTTATTAATAAAATAATTCTTCAGGAATAATTGACTTTTATGATATTTACTTATCCCATCTGAGAAAATTATATATATGTTATATATATAGTAGATTTTAAAGTTTTTTTACAATAAGACTTTTATTTTAGAAAAGTTATAAATTTATAGAAAAGTTTCAAAGATTAGTAGAGTTCTCATATACCCCACACCCAGTTTTTTCTATCACTAAGATATTAGTATGGTACATTTGTCAAAATTAGTGAACCAATATTGATATATTACTATTAACTAAAGTCCATACTTTATTTAGATTTGCTTATTGTCCTTGTTCTCTTCTGGAATCCCATCCAGGATACCATATTACATTTAGTCATTTTGTTTTTTTAGGCTTCTTGTTCCTATGACAGTCACTCAGACTTTTCTTCAGTTTTGATGAAGAAATTGACAATTTTGAGAATAATGGTCAAATATTTTGTAGAATGTCCCTCAATTGGGATTTTTATGTTGTGTTTTTCATAATTAGACTGCAGTTGTGGGTTTTGGGTAGGAAGACCACAGAGGCAAAATGCCATTCTCATCATACCATATCAAAAGTAGATAGTATCAGCATGACTTATCACTGTTGATGTTAACCTTGATCACCTGGCTAAGGAAGTTTTGTCAGCTTTCTCAACTGTAAAGTTACTCTTTTTTTTCCCCTTGCCATACTGTACTCTTCAGAAGGAAGTCACTATGTGCAGCCCTCAGTTAAAGAGCTGGCGGGAGGAGTTATGTTTCACTTCCTTGAGGGCAGAGTATTTACATAAATTATTTGGAATTCTCCCCATGAAATTGTCTGTTCTACCTTATTTACTTATTTATTTATGGTAGTATGGACTCATGGATATTTATTTTTAGTACTTTGGGTTATAATCTAATACTGCTTATTTTGTTGCTCACAGTGTTCTACCTTTGGCCATTGCAAGCTTTTTGTTGCTGTAGGTGTTTTTTGTTTCTTTATTTTTTTTTTTAGTACTTCCTTACTCTCTGGCACTACAAAATGCCTCATTGAATACAAAATTTTATTTATTTATTTATTTATTTATTTAGAGACTGAGTCTCACTCTTATCACCCAGGCTGGAGTGCAGTGGTGCGATCTTGCAGTGGTGCGATCTTGGCTCACTGCAACCTCCGCCTCCCAATTTAAGTGATTCTCATGCCTCAGCCTCCTGAATACCTGGGATTGCAGGTGTGCACCACCACATCTGGCTAATTTTTGTATTTTTAGTAGAGATGGGGTTTCACTGTGTTGGTTAGGCTGGTCTCAAACTCCTGACCTCAGGTGATCTGCCCACCTGGGCCTCCCAAGGTGCTGGGATTACAGGCATGAGTCACCGTGCCCGGCCACAAAATTATTATTATTATTATTATTATTTTTTGAGACAGAGTCTCGACCTGTCACCCAGGCTGGAGTGCAGTGGTGTGATCTCGGCTCACTGCAAGCTCCACCTCCCAGGTTCACGCCATTCTCCTGCCTCAGCCTCCCGAGTAGCTGGGACTACAGGCACCCGCCACCACGCCCGGCTAATTTTTTGTATTTTTAGTAGAGACGGGGTTTCACCGTGGTCTCGATCTCCTGACCTCGTGATCCGCTCGCCTCAGCCTCCCAAGTGCTGAGATTACAGGCGTGAGCCACCACGCCTGGCCTCACAAAATTATTTTTTAAAAGCTAAAAAACATGATAATTAGGTAGGTTCCTCCAATCATCTTTGAAAGAAAAATGCTGTTCCTGTTTTTTATTATTGAGGGCAACTAAAGGAAATGTGTTTCTGCCACTCGGTGTCACAATTTTGCCCAGTCACCTTATGATTTTTTTTCAGGGGTTAATCTTATTTGTGGGTTGTCTTTTTGGAGGATTAGCATGTATTTTTGATTTTTGTTTTTGTGTTTCCTTAGCAGTGGAGTAGGAAGGGCACAGATAAAAGGAGAAGTTTAAGCAATTAGTATAAACTTATTTAGAGCAGCTCTCCTATTACTGTCTCATGCGATCAAAAGGTGGTTTTTTGTTTAGTTGGTTAGTTTGGTTTTTTTATTTTTTAGAGACAGGGCCTCCTTCTATCACCCAGGCTGGAGTATAGTGGCAGGGTTATAGCTCACTGCAGCCTTGAACTCCTGGACTCAAGCAGTCCTTCCGCCTCAGCCTCCTGAGTAGCTAGGACAACAGGCATGTGTCACCACACCTGGCTAATTAAAAAAAATTTTTTTCTGTAGAGATGGAGACTTGCCATGTTGCCCAGGCTGGTCTTGAACTCCTGGCCTCAAGCAATCCCCTCACCTTAGCCTCCCAAAGTGCTGGGATTACAGGTGTGAGCCAGGGCACTTGGCCTGAAAAGTGGTTGTTAAAACTCAATTGATAGCACCAGTTACCTCCAAAGGAGAAGTTTAAATAAAATGTTGGTTTTTGATATTATGTATTTGTGTAGTGTTAAATTTTTTTAATAAGAAAGTTTTTTAAAAATAATCTGGAAAATAATAAAGGTTTATTTTTAGAGTTACTGGAAATGCAAAGAAAAGAACTTACCCTTTCTGTGGTTTGAAATACTTTAGAACTTGAGAACTTTTTTCCATACTTGATGCACTCAAAAGTTTTGATTATTTTGCATTAATTTTGTTGGGCTGTACCTGTTTTTCACTAGTTCAGCTGTACTAATGAAATTGGCACTTCAGCTCAATTGTTTTTATTTAATTGCAATGATCACTTTAGCATTTGAAGAGTTCGAGGCCAGCCTGGGCAACATGGCGAAACCCCATCTCTACAAAAAATGGAAAAATTAGCCGGGTGTGGTGGTGGGCTTCTGTATTCCCAGCTACTTGGGAGGCTGGGGTGGGAGGATCACTTGACCCCAGGAAGTGGAGGCTGCAGTGAGCCAAGATCACACCACTACACTGCAGCCTGCATGACAGAGTGATACCCTGTCTCAAAAAAATTAAAATTAAATTAAAAATCCAGATGTTAGTCTAAAGATATTCTTTTGAGGCCGGGCGCAGTGGCTCATGCCTGTAATCCCAGCACTTTGGGAGGCCGAGGCGGGCGGATCACAAGGTCAGGAGATCGAGACCATCCTGGCTAACACGTGAAACCCCATCTCTACTAAAAAATACAAAAAATTAGCCGGGCAAGGTGGCAGGCGCCTGTAGTCCCAGCTACTCGGGAAGCTGAGGCAGGTGAATGGCGTGAACCCCAGGGGGCGGAGCCTGCAGTGAGCTGAGATCACGCCACTGCACTCCAGCCTGGGCGACAGCGAGACTCCATCTCAAAAAAAAAAGATATTCTTTTGATAGAACCAATCATTTTATTATTGCATTGAGGCAATGACAACAAAAATTCTCCTTTGAAGATAAAGCAAGAACATCCTAAGGTTATTTATTGGATTGGTTCATTAAATTCTGAACCACTAAGTATGTACATATTGTATAGTTATCTTGAGCTTTGTATTTCACATGTGGTATGTTACCTCCTTTAATCTGGCAACCACAAAAAACTTCCTGTGGAGGAACACTTTGTATTCTTAGGTAATACTCTGCTTATTTACCTTTCTCCTTTAATTTTTTTTTCTTCCACTTTAAACCGTTGTCAAAGGTGATACTCATGTCACATGGTCATGTTACTGGAAAGTAGTGTTGGGAAAAGATTTAAGAAAGAAATGAGAAAAAAAATTTCTGCTTGAGAAAGAAAATAGGTCAATGAGACCACAAAACCTAACATTTAATTTTATGTGTCAAGACTCCTGCCTCCCTAGTCACAAAGTTACCACTTAAGAATACTGTTCAGTTTCTTTAATGAATCACATTCTAGTTACTTTATGATTTTAATGTATACATTTTAAGATATTGCTATGCTACAAAGTTACCAAATTTATTTAGCCTGTCTTCAGTGACCACAACTACATTGATCTGAACATCCTAATCATTTTATTCATCAAATATTTTTTGAGGGCCTCCTTGTTTTAAGGCCCTGTACTGGGTGTTTCAGAAGTACAAAGGTGAAAGAAACATAGTCTTTATCCTTAAGAGTTTTATAGTCTCTTGGGGGAAATAAGAAAAAAAAAGATAAATATCTGTAGCAGAAGACAATATCAGCAACGTGTTCATTGTACCGGTAACTCTATGTACAAGAACTGCAAGTAACATTTCTTAGATTTCTCAGATTTTCTTGTAGTTCAGACTAGTCTTTCTGTCCAGTTGTTCAGAAATATTAAGCCTTTATGGTATTTCCAGTTGACTTATTCATAATGGCCCCAACATCTTTTGCTTTTTTTGTTTTTCACTAACATTTATTAAGAATTTCACGTGTACCAGCAACTGTTTTGAGTACTTTATACACATTATTTCATTTAATCCTCTCAACAGTCTAATAAGGTATTATTTTTATTTTACAAATGTAAAAACTGAGGGTTAGAGAAGTCAATGATGAATCACCCATGATAAATTCAGAGCTAGTAAATGTCAGAATTGGGATGCAAACCCAGATTTTCTATGCCAGAACCTGAGCTTAATGATACTATTATTTTCTCTCTTTATGGGCTTTGTCAACATTCTTCAACATCTGCTCTATTTTTTAAAAAAAATATGCGGTTTTTGTTGTTGTTTTGAGATGGAGTCTCGCTCTGTTGCACAGGCTGGAGTGCAGTGGCATGATCTCGGCCCTCTGCAACCTCCACCTCCCTGGTTCAAGCAGTTCCCCTGCCTCAGCCTCCTGAGTAGCTGGGATTACAGGCGCATGCCACCATGCTTAGATAATTTTTTTGTATTTTATTTTTTAGTAGAGATGAGGTTTCACCATGTTGGCCAGACTGGTCTCGAACTCCTGACCTCAGGCAATCTGTCCACCTCGGCCTCCCAAATTGCTGGGATTACAGGCGTGAGGCACCATGCCTGGCCTACAGTTTTAAATATAGAGACAAGGTCTCACTATGTTACCCAGGCTGGTCTCGAACTCCTGGGCTCAAGCAATCCTCCCACCTTGGCCTTCCATAGTGTTGAGATTAAAGGCATGACCCACCATACCCAGTGATATCTGCTCTATTAACAGAGAAAAGCAGTTTCAGAAGTGAAAGAAAAGTTATTAGTGGTTTTTGTTTGTTTTAATTAGATATTTATATGTTTTTGAAGTGTTTTTGAAGTAGAAAGTTTGCACTATCACCATGGTGGCTTCATACACACAGTTTTTTGTTTGTTTGTTTTTTCTCACACCTCTCAGGGATGAAAACGTGGCTAATTTCTTCTCACCCTTCAGGTCTCAATTTGGGGGTTCCTCTCCAGGAAGTCTTCCCTAATCTCCATGCTACCCCTGCCACCAAGTCCTCTTCAGTCTGTGCACTTGACCCCTCCTATGTTCTCTCTAAGAAGCTTATTATAATCTCTGTCATACCACCAGTCACACCATTGCAGTGATCTCAGCTCCTTGACAACAGGGTCTGTTATTTGTTTTAGAAATCACAACATCCAGCATGGTGTTTGGCATGTCATAGGTACAAAAAAAAAAATGTTGAATGAATATTTGACTTGAAGTGCATTTTCAGACTTGCAGAATGTTTGGTGACTCCTTTTAGTCTGTGTTTTTGCACCAAACGTGACTTGTGATAGAGTGCTGCTTATGATGGACATTGTCCCTTTTGATCCTCTAGTCTTTCTGGTGAAGAAGGTTTGTTTTTCATATCCCTGAATCCTTGAGGTCATTAGCTGGGAGAGGAGTGAGGGAATGCTGTTAGCGAATTCCCTGAGTGAGGTGGAGGACACTGTTATTCTGCTTCCTTCTTCCCCTGATGAGAATGTGGCCAGGCTTTAGAGTTTGGAGGAAGATAATCACGATAACATTAATCCCCAGAAATTATCAGTAGTAGTTCACTGTTTAATGGCTGGGACTTCTGTTTTAAGTACTGGCCAGGTCTACTCTGTTCAAACCCATAGCTATTTCATACAGCTTTATATTCCCACCAACCAGACCCAGGTTTAAACTTTGTAATTCGAGATGATAGATCATTCCTGTGTTCACTTCTAACCTGAAATCATCTTCTTCTCTACCATAAGTCTATAGACTAGCAACATCATCATATAGCAGAAGGCAGGAGAACTGCACACCATCCCACCACCACTATTTATTGACTGGGTGACTATAGGTAAGATAGTGAGCCTCTCTGGGCCTTAATCATCTCCTTTCTAAGGTGGGAGTGCTAAGATTTTATGTTCCTGAGACCATGGGGCTAAACTGGATTTTTTGTCAAGGTCCATTCCATTTCCATATTAAGATGCATAATTTATATGAAATATTCATCATGTTCTAATGCTCACTTAGAAGGATGATTAGAAGTTTTCTTCTCTGTAGGGATTATGCATGTATCATTTCTTTGTAATTTAGCAGTGTTGAAATCTTAACAAATGAACTTATTACATTCAGGGTTGTGATTTTAACCCCTACATTTTCCTGCTTTTAAGATTATTAATATCACATGGAGGCCTCTCTTTTTAAATTTTTCTTCCCAAGGTGGCTGTGTATCTTTTATTTTTTTTTCTTTAAGGCTAACAGCCTAATATGCCAAACAAATGTATACTGTCAGGCCATTTACCTGGGGATGCCGGAGCCCTCTGGGCACATGCATATATTTATATCAGTACATGAGATACATGCTGAAATGTTATTGCCTACACGCTTTAACTCTTTACTCTCAAAATTCAGTTCTTGAATGTAAAATAAAAAGACCTTACAATTCTGCATTATTAAAGGCTTACTTCCTGAAGGCAGAAATCAGACAAGGAAAGTTAAGAACTGTTGTAATCACAAAAAATTACCTTCTTCAATATTACTACAAATACATTGTTGTCCTATTCACCATCAATAAAGAAACTACAAAGCATACAACATTTTTAAAGAGGAGGGTGTCTGTAACAGGTCTTCTAACCCTGTCATTCATTCCTTTTTCTACTATTCCATGTTGCTACAGCCTTCCTGTTTCCCTTTTTATCAACATTTTATTTAAAAAATTTTCAAAAATATAACAAAGTTTAAAGAATGTGTTATAGTGAACGCTTAACACAGCTGTCTCCTTAGATTCCACCATTAACATTCTATTGTACTTGCTTTCTTGGGTATCTGTCTATCCCTCCATTCATTCATTAATCCATGTGGGTTTTTAAATGCATTTCATAGCATATTGAAGATGTCTATATCTATACCTAGTTCTCTTTTGATGAGTTTCATTTTTCTGCTAAAATTGACTGAGCTCAAGTATGCAGGCACAATTACCTCTTCTTACTGACTTATATAAGATGTAACTGGCCGGGCGCGGTGGCTCACGCCTGTAATCCCAGCACTTTGGGAGGCCGAGGCGGGTGGATCACAAGGTCAGGAGTTCAAGACCAGCCTGGCCAATATGGTGAAACCCCGTCTCTACTAAAAATACAAAAATTAGCTGGGCGTAGTGGTGTATGCCTGTAGTCCCAGCTACTTGGGAGGCTGAGGCAGAAGAATCGCTTGAACCTAGGAGGCAGAGGTTGCAGTGAGCCGAGATCGTGCTACTGCACTCCAGCCTGGGCAAAAGAGCAAGACTCCGTCTCAAAAAAAAAAAAAAAGACTATAGTTAAAGATGTAACCCATATCACTGGCCTTATCAGTACTATGCTCTCAGCCTGTGCAAAGTGGTTTTCATAGAGTTGACCAGTGACATTCTAGATTAGCACCAATAGAAATATAATGTGGTTTTAGCTGGGCATAGTGGTGAGCGCTTGTAGTCCCAGCTACTCCTGGGGCTGAAACAGGAGAATCCCTTGAGCCCAGGAGTTCAAGGCCTGATGGGGCAGACTATTATTTTAGTGAGGCCCCATCTCTAAAAGTAATAATAATTTCTAAACATTATAAAGACATATAATGTAATTTTAAATGTTCTAGTAGCCACAATTTAAAAAGTTAAAATTAACAGGTCAAATAGTTTTAAATTTTATTTAACCCAGCACATCCAAAATGCTATCATTTCAACATGTAACTTAAAAAAATTATTAATGGCCGGGCATGGTGGCTCACACCTGTAATCCCTGCACTTTGGGAGGCCGAGGCAGGCAGCTCATTTGAGGTCAGGAGTTCGAGACCAGCCTGGCCAACATGGTGAAAACCCATCTCTACTAAAAATACAAAAATTAGGCCGGGCATGGTGGCTCACACCTGTAATCCCAGTACTTTGGGAGGCCAAGGTGGGTGGATCCCCTGAGGTCAGGAGTTCTAGACCAGCCTGGCCAACATGGTGAATGAAACCTTGTCTCTACTAAAAATACAAAAATTAGCCAGGCCTGGTGGTATACGCCTGTAATCCCAGCTACTCAGCAGTCTGAGGCACAAGAATCACTTAAATTTGGGAGGCAATCAATTGAACTTGGGAGGCAGAGGTTGCAGTGAGCCGAGATTGCACAACTGCACTCTAGCCTGGGTGACAGAGTGAGACTTTGTCTCAAAAAATAAAAATAAAAATAAATAAAAATACAAATACAAAAACTAGCCAGACATGCTCACTTGAACACAGGAGGCAGAGGTTGCAGTGAGCCGAGATCGTGCCACTGAACCCCAGCCTCGGCGACAGAGTGAGACTCTGCCTCAAAAAAAAAAAAAGTTATTAATGAAATACTTTACCATCTTTCTTATAGTAACTTTTATACAAATCCAGTACATCTCAATTCTAATTAGCCACCATACTTCAAGAGCTCAATGATAGTAATATGTAGCTAGTGGCTTCCATGTTGGACAGCAGTTCTAGACCTTCAAACGTAAGGAGTACCTTCCTCCTCATAAATTTCCATAGTCTGTCTATACTGACTTAGCAGACAAATTTCCTAATAAGTGCAAAGAAGTAGTGATGTTCATCACAGCAAGCCCTAATTATACTGTTTCATGTTAAGGTCAGTTTTAATTTTAGTTTCCTTGTCAGAAAGTTCTTAGGATTTTTTTTTCCTTTATTCATTTGTCTTGATTTCTTTTTGTTTTGTTTTGTTTTTTGAGACAGGGTCTTGCTCTGTTGCCCAGGCTGGAGTGCAGTGGCTGCAACCTCTGCCTCCCAGGTTCAAGCGATTCTCCTGCCTCAGCCTCCTGAGTAGCTGGGATTACAGGCCATGCCACCACACCTGGCTAATTTTTGCATTTTTGGTAGAGATGGAGTTTCACCAGGTTGGCCAGGCTGCTCTTGAACTCCTGACCTCAGGTGATCCACCGTCCTCGGCCTCCCAAAGTGCTGGGATTACAGGCGTGAGCCACCATGCCTGGCCTCTCTTGATTTCTTGACATATATGCTCAGTTGAGTTACATTCCCTCTAGCAATGTTGGGTTATTTTATTACTTGTCTTCTATCCTTCCTCTAGTTTCATACCCCACTAATATATCTTCTCTGATTTTCGCTAGAGCACTCTCTCTAAATGAGATAAGATCTTTAAGTTTCTCTTATCAAAATAAAAAACACATGCTAGTGTTAAAATATTAATCAGCACAGAATTGTAAAAATTAAAATTAACAGTAAAATTGTTCTGTATCCTAATTGTGGTTGTCATTAAAATCCATAAAACTGCGCACATACTCACAAATGGAAAAAAAAGAACTTGGTTAAGTATTATGAATTGAAGTTTTTATTTTATTTGACTAGAAGAAGGACCTTTGGCTGAGTTACTGGAAAAATATTCCTACCTATAAAGTGCAAATTCAGTCCCCAATAATTACTTGTCAAAAAACATCTATATTCTTCCTTTCTCCACTAACAAAATGGTTAATTTTGTATCATGAATATGTTTCATCTTATTCTCTGCTTTGAATTATATTGCATCCCGAAAATGAATGAGCTAAAAAGTCATATAAAATATATCTGACTTCAGATACATCTTGGTTGTTTTTGTTTTTAACTTTTAGTTTGTAGTTAGGAGTTTTATTCAGCCCATAGAAAAAGACTTATACAGGGAAGTCAGCAGGAGTGGCAAGAATAGCTAGTATTCTGACAGTGGCAGAATTTTGCAGGAAGAGGCTCATGTTGATAAGTATCAGTTATCTTGAAAATCAACACATGCAACTAGCTAGAAATACCTAAGTCACCAAATTTAGATACTAGATAAATAAATTAATTTAGATATCGGGAATACTAAGATATGCCTGCTGGGCTTCTGGAAAAGTTTTCCTTTTCTTCTTTTCTTTTGCCTTTTTTTTTTTTAAGACAAAGTCCCCTTCTGTTTCCTAGGCTGGAGTACAGTAGCATGAAATGGCTCACTGCTGCCTTGATCTCCCAGACTCAAGCTATCCTCCCACCTCAGCCTCCCAAGTAGCTGAGACTACAGGTGCATGCTACCACACCTGGCTAGTTTTTTAAAAATTATTTTTTTGTAGAGACACAGGGTCTTACTATATTGCCCAGGCTGGTCTTGAACTGCTGGGCTCAAGCGATCCTTCCAGTTCAGCCTCCCAAAGTGTTAAGATTATAGATGTGAGCCACCACGCCTGGTCAAAACAGTTTTCTTTAGTAAAGCAAATTACTACAGGCCTCATGCTTCTATCCTATTACATCATAATGAACAGTGATATACATATATAGGATTGGCTCAGGTACCATAGTGGAACTGGTGAACATTTTTTAGTGGGTAACACTGTAGAGATACTTTTAAAGTTTTTTCGTATATTATCTGTTTTATTGTCTTCTCAGCACTTCTCAAACATCTTATTTATTTGTTTTTGTTTACTGACAGCTTCCCACCTCTAAAGCATGTAAGTTCCGTGAGAACAGAGACTTGGCCTGTTTTATTTACTGCTATATTCCCAGCACCTAAGACCATGCCTTGTGTATAATGGCTGCTTAGTAAATATTTGCAGAAGAATGAATGATTCTTGTTTTTACAGATTCATCAATAGACAGATAACTATCAGCCAAGAAGAAGTATAGGCATGCTGCAGAGATATTGCAAGTTTGGTTCCAAACCACTGCAATAAAAAGAGTCACACAAGTTTTTTGGTTTCCCAGTGCATATAAAAGTTACGTTTATACTATACTGTAGTCTATTATGTATGCAATAACATTATGTCTAAAAATAATGCACATACCTAAATTTTAAAATACTTTATTGCTAAAAAATGCTAAAATCATCTGAGCCTTCAGGGCATCCTAATACTTTTTTCTTGGAGGATCTTGGCCTCAGTGTTGATGGCTGCTGATAGGGTGGTTGTTGCTGACAGTTGGGGTGGCTGTGGCGATTTCTTAAAGATAACAATGAAGTTTGCTGCATTGATTGACTCTTCCTTTCACAAAAGATTTCTCTGTAGCATGCAATGCTGTTTGATAGCATTTTACCCATAGTAGGACTTCTTTGATAGTCAGAGTCAATCCTCTTAAACCCTGCCACTTGCTGTATCAACTAAACTTATGGAATATTCCATATCCTTTGTTATCATTTCAACAACGTTCACAGCATCTTCTTCAGGAGTACATTTTGATTCTGTCTCTAGAAACCATTTTCTTTGTTTCTCCATAACAAGCAACTCCTCATAGGTTCAAGTTTTATTATGAGGTTACAGCAATTCAGTCCCATCTTCAGGCTCCCCTTCTAATTCTAGTTCTCTTGCTGTTTCCACATCTGCAGCAACTTCCTCCACTGAATTTTTTAATCCCACCAAGCCATCCATGAGCATTGGAATCCACACCTTCCAAACTCCTGTTACTATTGGTATTTTGACCTCGTCCCATGAATCATGAATGTTCTTGCTGGCATGTAGAATGGTGACTCTTTTCCAGAAAGTTTTCAATTGATTTTGCTTAGATCCATCAGAGGAGTCACTATGGCAGCTGTAGCCTTATGAAATGTATTTCTGAGATAATAAGATTTGAAAGTGTAAATTACTCCTTGAGCTATGGGCTTCAGAATGGATGTTGTGTTCACAGGCATGAAAACAGCATTTATCCCCTTGTATATCTCCATAAGAGCTCTTGGGTGACTAGGTGCATTGTCAATGAACAGTAATATTTTGAAAGGAATCTTTCTGAGCTCATTTTCTGGGCTTAAAATACTCAGTAAATCATGCTGGAAACAGATGTGCCATCATGCAGGCTTTGTTGTTCCGTTGATAAAGCACAGGCAGGGTAGATTTAGCATAATTCTTAAGGGCCCTAGGATTTTTGGACTGGTGAGTGAGCATTGGCTTCAACTTAAAGACAACAGCTACATTAGCCCTTACAAGAGAGTCAGCCTGTCCTTTGAAGCTTTGAAGCTAGGCATTGACTTCTCTTCTCTAGTTATGAAAGTCCTAGATGGCATCTTCTAATAGAAGGCTTTTTTGTCTCCATTGCCAATCTGTTGTTTAGTATAGCCACCTTTATCAATGATCTTAGCTAGGTCTTCAGAATAACTCACTGCAGCTTCTCCATCAGCACTTGCTACTTTGTCTTACACTTTTATGTCATGGAGATGCCTACTTTCTTTAAACCTCATGAGCCAACCTCTGCCAACTTCCAGCTTTTCTTCTGCAGCTTTCTTGCCTCTCTCAAACTTCATAGAATTGAAGAGAGTTTAGGGCCTTGCTCTGGATTACGTATTGGTGTAAGGGCATGTTGTGGCTGGTTTTGTCTTCTACCCAGGCCACAAAAACTTCATCTCAGCAATAGGCTGTTTTGCTTTCTTTATCATTTGCGTGTTCACTGGCATAACACTTTAAATTTCCTTCAAGAACTTTTCCTGGTTGGGCACGGTGGCTCATTCCTATAGTCCTAGCTTGGAAAGCTGGTGGGAGGATCACTTCAGCCCAGGAGTTCAAGGCTGCAGTGAGCTGTGATTGCACAACTGCACTCCAGTCTGCAGAGTGAGATCCTGTCTCCTTAAAAAAATAAAAATAAAAATAAAAATAAAGGAAAAAAACCTTTTTCTTTGCATACACAACTTGGGTAACTGGCACAAAAGGCCTAGCTTTTGACCTATCTTGGCTTTCAACATGCCCTCCTCACTAATCATCTCTAGATTTTTATTTAAGGTAGGAAATATGCAACTCTTCCTTTCACTTTTGAACACTTAGTGGTCATCACAGAGTTAATTGGCCTAATTTTTATATTATTGTGTCTCGGGGAAAGGGAAGAGAGGGAGAGAGATGGAAGAACAGCTGATGGGTGGAGCAGTCAGAACACACACAACATTTATCGATTAGATTCTTCATCTTACGTGAGTGTGGTTCATGGCACCCCAAAACAATTACAGTAGTAACATCCAAGATCACAGATCACTATGACAGATATAATAATAATGAAAAATTGGAAATATTGTGAGAATTACCAAAATGTGACATAAAGACAAGAAGTGCTGTTGGAAAAATGGTACTAATAGACTTGCTAAACACAGGACTGCCACCAATCTTCAATTTGTAAAAAATGAATATCTGTAAAGTAATGTGCAATAAAATAATGTATACCTGTATCATATTCCCTGTGCATCTGCTTAGTACACTTTAAAGACTGTTAATGGTGATGATGATAAAAGCCACACATTCTTTATTCATCACTTGTCAGAATGTTCATTTGTTTATTTTAGTGAGTCATCCTTCAAATAAGAGGAAAACGGCATGTTCTTTCAAAGAATACTGTCTGGGAAGCAAGGGTACTTCTCAGATCTAGGAGCAGGAGAATGAGAAAAGCTGAAATGACAAGCCCTGTATTATTTTTGAAGAAGAGTTGTATTTTTTATGAATAGCCATTTGTAAACCAGCCTAAATAATGAAATTGTAGGAGTTTAGAATAATATCCCAGCACATTAGGTCAATTATGTGGTCAGAAGCCCCAAACAAATATTGAGTGTATTCTCATTACGATTTTGTTTTCTGAAGTTAAATGGAATGATTTATATGCTTATCTTCTGTTGCATCTTAAAAAGATATATTATTAGTAGACAAATGCAGAGGTTGTGTGGTTATATAAGTTATTTATTACTCTGACTTCTTAAGCAACAGTGCAAGAATGGACATGTTTTTCTAAAATAAGACTTTTCTCCATCTTACATGGGTGTGGTTCCTGGCACCCCAAAACAAAGCTGGGGCCGGGTGTGGTGGCTCATGCCTATAATCTCAACACTTTTTGAGGCTGAGGTGGGTGGATCATCTGAGGCCAGGAGTTCGAGACCAGCCTGGCCAACATGGTGAAACTGCATCTCTACTAAAAATACAAAAATTATCTGGGTGTGGTGGTGCACACCTGTAATCCCAGCTACTCGGGTGGCTGAGGCAAGAGAATCGCTTGAACCCAGGAGGCAGAGGTTTCAGTGAGCGGAGATCGTGCCACTGCACTCCAGCCTGGGCGACAGGAGCGAGACTCCCATCTCAAAACAAAACAAAGGTGGGTGTCTTGAGTGCCTTTTGAGTATAGGCCTTCAGACTTTCTGAGGATTGGGAAAGCATTTTTTTTAACCTTAAAATATTTATTGAATAAAGAATGGCAAGATCAGAAAAATAAGCTCTGGTTAGGATTTGATGTGGGGCTTCATTCTCAGCTCTGTTGCTACCTCCTTTTATGATCTTCGATGGTCTCTTTTCCTATTCAAACCCCAGTTTCCTTATTTATAAGGAGATAATGAGGAGATCAGACTTAATATTCTCTAAAGATTCTTTCAGCTCTAAAAACTTAATGATTCAAGCAGGTTGCCTGTGAAGAACAATGCATTTCTTCCAAAAGAGGGTGCTGTGGTATTTCTCAGTACTTTAGCATCTTCTTGAAAGGAACTGAACAATGGTAGAATCTCAGCTTAATTTTGTGTCTTCAGATTCCCAACCTTTGAGAAATAGTGTCTAATTCCTTCCTTTATTTAGATGAGGCAATATAAACCAATTCCTGATGTTACTGACACTTAAGTAAGTTTCAAATAAAAAAATAAAAAATACACATAATTTTACCAGGCAAATATAGACAGTTTTGTCAGATGTGGTGGCTCCCAGCACTGCAGGAAGATCACTTGAGGCTGGTAATTTGAAACTAGCCTAAGCAACAAAGTGACCGTGACTCTAAAAAAAAAATTAAAAATTATCTGGGAATGGTGGCGTCTGCCTATAGTCCTAGCTGTTTTGTTGGCTTGGAGGCGGAAGGATTGCTTGAGCCCAGGAATTCCAGGTTTCAGTGAGCTATGATTGAGCAATTATTTCACCACTGCACTCCAGCCCAGGTGACAGAGTAAGACTCTATCTCTCTTTTTTTTTTTTTCTTGGGGGGACAGGGTCTCACCCTGTCGCCCAGACTAGAATGCAGTGGCGTGATCTCGGCTCACCACAGCCTCCACCTCCTGGGTTCAAGCAATTCTCCTGCCTCAGCCTCCTGAGTAGTTTGGATTACAGGTGCCCGCCACCACGCCTGGCTAATTTTTGTATTTTTAGTAGAGACCGGGTTTCACCACGTTGGCCAGCCTGGTCTTGAACTCCTGACCTCAAATGATCCACCTGCCTCGGCCTCCCAAAGTGCTGGGATTATAGGCATGAGCCACCGCACCCAACCGTAAGACTCTAGCTTTAAATATAAATTATATATGTATATATATTTATATATAATATTTATATTTATATATATAATATATAATATATTTATATAATACATTTATATTAGAGAGAAGGAGAGAGAAAGAGAGATAGTTTTAACATTTTGATGTATTTTCACTCTTATTAAACTTCTTCCCATAAAATTGAGAAAATATATAAATTATGTGTGCGTGTGTGTCATTTTATTTGTTTTTGTCTTTTTCCTTTCTGGGTTTTTGTTTTGTTTTGTTTTGTTTTTGACAAGGTCTTGTTCTGTTGCCCAGGCTGGAATAGAGTGGCATGATCACAGCCCACTGCATTCTCAACCTCCTGGGCTCAAGCAATCCTCCCGCCTCAGCCCCCAAGTAGCTGGGACCAGAGGCACGTGCCACCACACCTGGCTAATTTTATTATTTTTAGTAAAGATGAGGTCTCACTAGGTTGTCCACACTGGTATATCACATTTTATTTATCCATTCATCAGTTGAGTTGTTCCTACTTTTTGGCTATCATGAATAATACTACTGTATGAACATTTTTGTACCTGTTTTTGTGTTGACATGTGTTTTTATTTCTCTTTAGTATATATGTAGGAGTAGAATTGTCAGTTCATATAGTAACTCTTCTATTAGGTTTTTGAGAAACTGTCAGACTTTTTTTTCCAAAGGGCTGTACCATTCTACATTCTCACCAGCAGTATATAAAGGATCTAATTTCTCCATATCCTTGCTAGCACTTGTTGTTAACTGTCTTTTTTATTATAGTCGTACTAATAGGTGTGAAGTGGTATCGTAAGTGATTTTTGACTCGTGTTTCTCTGATGGCTAATGATGTTGAGCATCTTTTAATATGCTTATTAGCCATTTGTGTATAGTCTATGGAGAAATGTCCATTCAGATCCTTTGCCTATTTTAAAATTGGATTAATTTTCTTTTATTATTGAATTGTAAGAGTTCTTTATGCATTTTGGATATTAGGTCCTTATCAGATATATATTTGCAAAATATTCCCCCCATTCTGTTTTTGGCTTCACTTTCTTGAAGATGACTTTTGAAGCACAAAAGTTTTTAATTGTGATGATGTCCAATCTATTTTTTTTCTTTCATAACTTGTCCTTTTGGTTTTGTACCTTAAGAAACCATTGTCTAGGGTGGGCGCAGTGGCTTACGCCTGTAATCCCAGCACTTTGGGAGGCCAAGGTGGGCAGATCACCTGAGGTCAGGAGTTCTAGACCAGCCTTGCCAACATGGTGAAACCCCATCTCTACTGAAAATACAAAAATTAACCTGGCTTGGTGGCAGGCACCTGTAATCCCAGCTATTTGGGAGGCTAAGGCAGGAGAATCACTTGAACCTGGGAGGCAAAGGTTGAAGTGAACCAAGATTGTGTCACTGCACTCCGGCCTGGGTGACAGAGCAAGACTCTGTCTCAAAAAAAAAAAAAAGAGAGAGAAAAGAAACCATTGTCTAATCCAAAGTAACAATGATTTACATCTTTTTTTCCTAAGAGTTTTATAGTTTTACATTTAGGTTTTTTCTCTTTGAGTTTATTTTTGTACTTGGCATGAGTCCAACTTCACTTTTTGGTATATGGATATCTAGTTGTCCTGGCACTATTTGTTGAAAAGACTATTTTTCCCCTACTTGAATTATCTTGGTACCCTTCTTAAAAATGAATTCACCATAAATGTGAAGGTTTATTTCTGGACTCTCAATTTTATTCCATTGATCTGTTTGTCTGTCTTTATGCCAGTACCACACAGTCTTAATTAGTGTAGCTTTGTAGCAAGTTTTGAAGTCAGAAAGTGTGGGCCCTCCAATTTTATTCCTTTTCTAAGTTGTTTTGGCTATTCTTGGTCCCTTGAATTTCCATGTGAATTTTAGAATCAGTTTGTCAATTTCTACAAAGAAGCCAGCAGAGATTTTGATAGAAGTTACATTAAATCTGAGGTATGTTGTTTTAATTTGCATTTAAAAAATAAATAATGGGGCTAACTTTTTTCAAATGTTTGTTAACAGTTTTAGTTTCTTCTGCAAATTCATATCTTTTCTGTAAGCCAGGAAATCCCTGACACCCTCCTATCAAGCTAAAGAAACAAGAAACACAATAGAGCTGGGCATGGTGGCTCATGCATGTAATCTCAGTACTTTGGGAAGCCGAGGTGGGAGGATCACTTGAGCCTAGGAGTTCGAGACCAGCCTAGGCAACATAGTAAGACCCTGTCTCTACAAAAAAATTTAAAAATTGGCTGGGTGTGGTGGTGTGCACTTGTAGTCCCAGCTATTATGGATGCTGAGGTGGGAGGATCACTTGAGCCCAGGAGGTCAAGGCTGCAGTAAGCTGTTCTTGTGCCACTGCATAGTAGCCTGGGCAACAGAGCAAGATCCTGTCTCAAAAAAAAAAAAAAAACCCAACAACAAAACACAACAGAACACTGATTGTACTTTTTTTTTTTTTTTTTTTTGAGACAGAGTCTTGCTCTGTTGCCCAGGCTGGAATGCAGTGGCGCGATCTCAGCTCACTGCAACTTCCGCCTCCTGAGTTTAAGCCATTCTCCTGCCTCAGCCTCCTGAGTAGTTTGGATTACAGGTGCCGCCACCACGCCCAGCTAATTTTTGTATGTTTAGTAGAGACGGGGTTTCACCATGTTCACCAGGCTGGTCTTGAACTCCTGACCTCAAGTGATCCGCCCACCTTAGCCTCCCAAAGTGCTGGGATTAAAGGCATGAGCCACCACGCCTGGCCAATTGTACTTTTAAGTACTAAGGAGTTTAGAGCCCCAGATATTCTATGTGGACGTCATGATGCTCATGTTTGTTTGTTTTAATAAGACTCTAGTACAAAGGGTCACATTTTCATAGAAGCTACACTTTTTCAGTTCCAAGAGCGAATAAAGACAGGCAGCCCTCTAATTTATAAAATTGAAAGTCGATGGCTCAGGGTTAGGGCCATTTCTTGGTAATGTTGAGATGGTTGGGCTGGTCTAGAACAAATATATACAGGAGAACTTGGAAGTGTTGGCCACCTTCATGGCCTTGAAGACCTTAGCTCTGCACACCATGCTGTGACCTTACTCCTGTCCTGCGATCAGATAGGGCATGCCCAGCCAGTAAGGTTCTCCATACAGTCTGCGACCACTGGTGTTTCCCAGTCCACTGCCTGCCAGGAATGCGACTGCAGCAGAGGAAGGCAGTCAGGAACATGGTGCATGTGGCCGAGCCCCTTAGGACTCTCTGCATGGCGGAAACATGCCCACCTCAGGGTGGGGCCTTCTGCTGCCTTCCTACTCAGATTTTCTAAGCCCATTCTGTAAAATTAATAGCAAGCTAAAGGTAGGTGAGATAGGCCTATGGAGACATTTTTTCTACAAAGGGACATGCAGCATTTATGAAAACTGTTGGCCCACATGTGACAGTGTTTAGGTCCTGAGTACTTGAAAAGTATTTGGTGGCCACTCAAAAAGCATACCTTGCCCCTTACCTGCATGATTTGGATTTGCTGTCATTCTCTAAGTGACCATGACATTTGGGGGTGCCTAATGGCACCCTACATGTTGGACACAGCTTCATGCATTGGTTAGAGATAGGCTGGTACTGAGAAATTTATAACATTGCTAGTTAATTTATACTGGCAAATTCTTGTATGCCTACTTAATATTTGCTTGTATCAAAATACACCTCTCTATTGTCTAGAGAGTAGAGGTGTCAGTTTCTGGAAACACTGCAGAAAAACTTTACTAGCTTTCCATGTGGTAGCTTCCCACATGGACTCTATTTTTTGAATTGTTTGTTTGGTTTTTTTCTGCCAGGCAGGAAATGGCTAGAAAAAAGTTTCTTAAATTTAGAAGGTCTTAAAGTCTACTTGTCTAAATTCCCTGCCGCCATCTTCTCACAACTGCTTTCTCTGTGTGTTGTCTCTTTTTGTCTCAAAAGGTCATTGGATTTAATACCCACATGGGTAGTCTAGGAGGATCTCATCTTGAGTCCTTAACTTGATTGTGTTTGAAAAGATCCTTTTCCCAAATAAGGTCACATTCACAAGTTCTGGGTGTTAGGACATAAACATATATTTTTGAAGTTCACCCTTCAACCCATTATACCACCATGTCCCCTATCTCACTTTCCTTTCTACCAGATTCACTTTACAACACTCCAAACAAGGAGTTTCAGGTTTGTAGTCATGACACATTCGTCATTTTATGTCAATATATGCTGTTTATGAACAACTCTAAAGGTTAAAAATTATTCATTCTATTGAGCTAAATCTATTCTGGTATAATATTTGAGAACACATTCTAGATGTCTCCTGCACAGTTAATAGGGGATAAGAAAGACTAGTCCCATGATTCTCAGGTTGAGGGAGAATAACACATGCACTGCCTCTCCACCATTCTGACACGGCATTATAGGAGGTATAAGATCCTCTCTAACACCAGCCCCGCAAAACCTCAGACTTAATGAACAATTCATGACATTGTGAGCCAGTTGTGATGGAAATGTAATGAATCCCCTCCAGGAGGGTTGGGAGCAAACAAAAAAGACTGAGGAACAGCAATTTCAGTCTTCCTCATGATAGCCATTCAGATGAAGACAACTACTATATTTTCCTGAGTCTGTTCTTTTCCAAGATCAACACCTTTAATTTTAATTATTCCCCTATGACATGGCTTTTATTCTATTCATTCAGCAAATATTTATTGAGGGCCTAATATGTGCCAGGCAGTCTAGTAGGTATTAGAATGATGCAGGGATGAGTATACTAGAATCCATGTCATCTAAGATTATAATCTGGGGGAGGATGTAAACAAATAAGTTGCAAGACACTGTGATAAGTATTTGGATAATGTTTAGTATAGGATCTAAGGGAGCACAAGCAGAGATTCCTAAGCCAGTGTTAAAGACCTGAAGATCAAGAAGAGAGGGGGGAGGCAGGACAGATTCACATTCCAGGCAGAGGGAGCAGCCAGTACAAATGCCCACAAGTTGTAGTAGATATTAGCTGGGTTTCTGGCAGCCCAGCATCCTCATCCATCCACTTCCTGTTTTAGAGCCTTGCCTCCCATAGGGGAGAATGCAAGGTGGTTCCAGGCAATTGTGCAGGACTGGGACTAGGGTGAGGAGAGTGAGCCACTTGACTCAGCTGTAACATTTAAGGGGATACCAAAAAACTTATAATTAAGATAAAGAATATTTTAATGCATTGTTTATTAAAATCATAATTGATGCAAAAAAATCCATGATGAATAAAATATCAAAACCTTAAAGAAAGACATGATCAGTATAATTGGTTTTCCCTTTTGCCTCAAGCTCTAATATGGCTTGGTATGGCACTGCTGTTGATTCTGTCTTTCTTTAAATTTTTCTATTGTATTTCAACATGGATTTTTTTTTGGCATTAGTTTTGATTTTTTGAAATATTGTTTGTCTTGATTGGGGAGTTTGTTGGTGCTCCTTTAAATTGTGTGCCAAAAACGAGTGCCTTAGTCACCTCACCCTGGCTCCAGCCCTACAACTAGGACATAAACACAAAATCTATGCTTGGCCAGTTGTGCTGTCTCCTGGGGCTTTGACTCTGGAGCATAAATGTGGTTAGAGACATTTCACAGTGGTGGCAGCAGAAGTTAGTATCCTACTATGACCTGGCCTCCCATGGTCATGCCCCTTTTCTGAGCGGTTGTTCTGGTATTCAAGAACCATATTTTCTTCATTTTTGAAAATCACAGTCATGTTTGTTTATCTTCAGACTTCTATTCTTCCCTTTCTCCCTTCTTTACAGATAACCAGTAGTGGTTGTATATTAATATATGCAAGCTTTCTTTTTGGTATCTGAGGACGAAATTTATCCAGGTGTAGCAAAATGAATTCATCGGAAGTAACTATTTTTTTCAGTCACTTCACTTGTCTTGTACTTCTTTTCCCATTTAATCTTTCTCCACCATTTCCACCTGAACGTAACCTTGAAGATTTATTTTTAGTTGTCATTTCTTAATATTATATTCACCTCTCCAAACACAAAAATACTTTCTGTTATCTTTAGCTTAAGAAGAAGAATAATAGCAGTCACTGAACCTGAACACATGAACAACAGAGATTAAAGGATGCCAGATTCAGAGGTCCTCACTAAAAGTAAGCACCAGAGGCATCCATAAAGAAAACAATGTTCACCAAGAAACAACTGGAAGATTTAGAGATGTTATTCATTAAGAACCCATACCCAAACTCCAGTCTTTAGAAAGAATGGCCTCAAAAACTGGCATCTCTCCAACAGTACTACAGATTTAATTCAAGAACCTCAGAGCAAAACTCAAGAAATGAAAATACAACCATATTCAATAAAAACAACAGAAGACTCAACAATAACAATTACTTTAGGGAAGAGTGGAGAGAAATATTGGCACACCACCTGGATTCACTACCGGTGCCAGCCCTGCCTCTCCAATTTCTATAAATCATCTGGCACCTTCAGTCCAAGTTAGCATGTCCCAGTTTTAAGGTCCACACAGATAACTCTGTTAGTCATAGAATACCCTATTATGGCTACTGCCAAAACCATAATATATACTACCCCTTCCCCATTTTGGACTCCCAAGTTCTTTGCCCAAGTTCTGATTCTTTGGTCTCTTCACCTAGGTAGAACTTAACTGGCCGTTCTGACTTGCAAGAGAGAAAAACAATAGGTAGCCAAAAATTATTTACCTCATGCTGGGCATTACCTTTCCTGATAGTTTACTGAGTTTGTGCCACTCTTCACATTTATCCTGTAATAAATGAATCTCTACCTGTTTTTGTTTTGTTGCTTCTCTCCATTTTTCCCCATCAGAGTCAGTTATATTATAATTTTGTTTTTGAAGCCTTACCTTCTGTCTGTCTGGGGTTACACTCCCTGTTATAGTTTCTGGCTTAGAATTACCTATCCTACCTCTGAATGCTTGAAATTTACTCTCTTAGGGTCAAGGTTCCAGGCTTCCTTTGCTATTACAACACCGAAGCTAACTAGCATACTGTCTTCTTATAAAACTCTTGTCACCCCACATCACTTACAGTTTCCTTCTTGTCAGTCATTATAGTCTTGGATAGAAGTTCTCTTTGTTGTTTTCTCCACTTTCTGAGAAATGAAATTGTCGATGTGGTATCACCTTATCAGGTGCTCTCTTTTTTTTTTTTTACCAGAATGAAACCTCTCCCCAATGCTGGGAGAGGTGACGTTTCCCGTTACTACTGTATATTGTGTCTATATCTGTTTTGTAATCTGTATTAGGAAATCATCACTATATCAACCACAAGAGTATCACTAGAATAGAACATACTTTACTAATGTCGTGAGCCATAGTGACACTTGCCTCCTGGTATTAACCTTCTAAGTGTACTTTTTAGACTTTAACTTTTTTTTTTTTTTTTTTTTTTTGAGATGGAGTCTCACTCTCTCGCCCAGGCTGGAGTGCAGTGGTGTGATCTCGGCTCACTGCAACCTCTGCCTCCCAGGTTCAAGCAATTCCCCTGCCTCAGCCTCCCAAGTAGCTGGGATTACAGGTGCGCGCCACCATGCCCAGCTAATTTTTTGTATTTTTAGTAGAGACGGGGTTTCACTGTGTTAGCCAGGATGATCTTGAACTCCTGACCTCGTGATCCGCCTGCCTCAGCCTCCCAAAGTGCTGGGATTACAGACATGAGCCACTGCACCTGGCCTAGACTTTAACTTCTAAGTGTACATTGTTCAGATTCCAGAGATTGTTATTAGGAATGAGGCTAGTAGCTTATTTTCCATCTACTTGAGTCTTTGCTGATAAATTATTGGAAGACTCTATTACTAAATAATAATTTTAGGTATCATACCAGCACCTCTAGTACCTCTGTATGGGAGTTCTGCTCAGTTTTAGATAATCTTATGAGATTTCAAACTCTATCCCATCACTGGCTTTAATGCTGTCATATATCTAATAAGGGAAGTGATACATTCCTTTCTTTCTCTCTCATTTCCTTAAAGGCATGGCAGACCTGGAGGAGATGAACACTTAAGGAACCTGAGCAAGTGGCATACTGTTTATCTTTTAGCTAGCATTGTAAAGCCAGAGATATGAATCATAGGGGAAAGAAAGGACAGAAAAAGAACAGTGCTTCTTCAAAAATAGAAAACTTTTTTTTATTTCCACCTAGTGTCATCATAATACTATATATATCTAGAGATATTCTCTATCATAGGAGCCAAAATTTGTCTTAAATCAGATAAATATCTAAGTTATCAAGGACAGATTTTATTTAGCAAATATTCATTTAGAGCTTACTGTGGGATATATGTTCAAAGTGCTTTATGAACAGTAATTTATTGAATACTCATAGGAAGTGGAATCTCCTATCAGATGGGAAGTACTACCAGTTCCCATTTTACTAATGGATGAGGAAAGTGAGGCTTAGAGAGGCTAAGTAACACCCCTAAGGTCTCACAGCTAGTAATGGGGGAGAGCTGGAATTTGAATTCAAGAAACCTGGCACCAGAGTCTATGCCTTAAACACTACTTATGCAGCCTCTCCAATATATTTTCTTCCTAAAGTTCCAATAGAGAATAATGATACAACTCATACTAGAAAATACCTAATGAGCATAAAATACTGTTTTTGTTTAAAACAACTAATTAAGGACTTTGTCAGACGTGTAACACTTTAACCTTCTTAGTTATAACTTGGCCAAAAGCTGCTTAGTTAAAACAATGTTCCTTCCACATTATTATTGTTTGCTTGGCCTCCCACCTATTTCCTAGGATTCAAATTAGACAGTTGGTGTCTAGCTCTTGTTTGTGTATATTTGACAATGAACTCCTTTTTTTTTTGGTCACATGTGTTCTGGGATTGTGGAAAGTTTATTGATTGTGTCCAGGGTTAGACGAATGATGTCCTTTAATCTAATCTCTTTTACCTTAATTATAGTTCTGACCTGCTAATTATTTCTACCTATCCATGTTCACATCCAATCTTCTCTTCCATGTAAGTGTTGCTAGTATCAGAAATTTTTTTCCATGTTTGCATAGGTTTTATTTTATTCTTTCCTAAATGTATTAATCTTTATTGTTTCAAGAGAAACTTTATTATAGTTAATATAGTATGACTTACCACATACATGTATTTACTAGGACTTCTGAATACATTTACTGAGAACTTGAACACTTTGGTGTAGGAGATTTTTCTCCTGTAATGAAGGAAGCCCCAAATAACTAAATCAATAAACAAAAAGCTAAGAATTCTGTGTAATACCTGCTTTTCTACCCAACACTTGGTGTATTTTTTTTTCTTTTTTTTAAGATGAAGTTTTGCTCTTGTCGCCCAGGCTGGAGTGCAGTGGTGCGATCTCGGCTCACTACAACCTCTGCCTCCCAGGTTCAAGCGATTCTCCTGCCTCAGCCTCCCGAGTAGCTGGGATTACAGGTGTCCACCACCATGCTCAGCTAATTTTTGTATTTTTAGTAGAGATGGGGTTTCACCATGGTGACCAGGCTGGTCTCGAACTCCTGAGCTCAAGTGATCCACCCACCTTGGCCTCCCAAAGTGCTGGGATTACAGGCATGAGCCACCGCGCCTGGCCCACTTGGTGTATTTTAAAATGTGTTTATGCTTTCCTTTTTGGTAGCCATGACATCTCCCTGGCAACTGTACAACCTGTCTAATCTATAAATTATAGTGAAGAGTAGAAAACAGCTTAGGGCTGGGCACAGTGGCTCACACCTGTAAGCCCAGCACTTTGTGAGGCCAAGACAGGCAGATTGCTTGAGCTTAGGAGTTCAAGACCAGCCTGGGCAACATAACGAAACCCCATCTTTAAAAAATAAAATAAAATAAATAAACAAATGAGAAAAGAGCTTAAGAAGCATAGCTCCTAAATCACTTGCCTCTAGCCTAACCAAAGCTGTAACACTAAGTTTTCACTAGACTTCTGGTGACCTAATGATACCTGTTATTACTCTCATAAAACCACCAGCTTAAGTATGTATATTTTACTATAGTTGGTATAGATTCTAGCTTTCCTAGTCTGTGAAATATTTAACAAACACCCTCTGTTGTTAATATTTGTGCCATGATGTTTCTCAAATTAACTATTTGGTGTTAGCCATGTAAGCTTTCAAATACAAACATTCAATATTCATTAAATCTTTAACTCCTCATCATGTGCCAGGCTCTGTGCTAGATACTATGACAGATGCAAAGATGAATAAAATGTAGTCCCTTCCTTTGTTTAGGGGTTTATAATCCCACAGATACCTAAATCATTAATATGTAGAATATTTACAAGGGCTGTAAGAAATGTTTAGGCAAAGAGCTAAAACATCCACAGGCTAAGGAAAACTACTTTTAGCTAAGGAGGGATCAAATAATTATGTGGAAATTGGCATTTAATCTGGATCTTGGCAGGTTAGACTTTGATAATCAGATTTGGAGAGTGGAAAAGGGGCTGATTCCACTGTTCAGACAACAACGCTGTTTAGACAGCACCACATAATAAAGTAGTACTTTGGAGATAGGCAGTGATGGGTTGGGGGGAGTAATAAATATTGCCTAACTTTGTTCTATTACCAAACTTGTGGCAACTTTACTGTGACGAGATTTGAGGAGAAAGATAAAATTTAATACCCAATTGAAAATAGATGGTTAAACAAACAAGCAAAAATTATTATTATTATTTTATTATTTTTTGAGACACGATCTCTCTGTATCATCCAGGCTGGAGTGCAGTGGTGCAATCATGGCTCACTGCAGCCTCAAACTCCCAGGCTCAGGTGATCCTCCCACTTCAGCCTCCCAAGTAGCTGGGCCTAGAGACATGCACTAACACACCTGGCTAATTTTTGTATATTTTGAAGAGACAGGGTTTCACCATGTTGCCCATGGCTAGTCTTGAACTCCTAAGCTCAAGCGATCCACCCGCCTCTGTCTCCCAAAGTTCTGGGATACAGACGTGAGCCACCGTGCCTGGCCCCAAGAAAAATTCTTACCGTCCTTGTGATATTGGTGGATTTTGGTTATCTCTAAAATCAGATTTCTTCCTGTTGATTATAAGAAACAGTTTTAATGGATTCCACTTATTTTCCTTAAAAGTTATGTTAGCCAGGCGCGGTGGCTCATGCCTGTAATCCCAGCACTTTGGGAGGCCGAGGTGGGTGGATCACGAGGTCAGGAGATGAAGACCATCCTGGCCAACATGGTGAAACCCCGTCTCTACTAAAAATACAAAAAATTTAGTCGGGCGTGGTGGCAGGCACCTGTAGTCCCAGCTACTTGGGAGGCTGAGGCAGGAGAATGGCGAGAACGTGGGAGGCAGAGCTTGCAGTGAGCTGAGATCGCACCACTGCACTCCAGCCTGGGTGACAGAGCGAGACTCCGTCTCAAAAAAAAAAAGTTATGTTATGACAATACAACACATTGGCATAATGTCCCCTTAGAAGCATGGAAATCATCTGTGCTTTCCTTCATTCAGGTTTCTCCAGCTTGCACCTATAAATCTGAACCAGTCCTTTAGCTTTTAATGTTCTTCTTCCTCTTCCATCCTGGTCTATCCTTACATAAGAGAACTCCCACCAAAAATATCCCTACTTCTCCCAGGGACTGTCTACTTCTCAGAGAGTCCCAGTTTATATCTTACAGCAAAATGAAATAAATAGGAATTTGGGCATATTTAAAACTTTTTTTAAAATTTTAGTTTAAAATTATAATTTTTTTCTTTATTGTTCACAGTTAAGTAACAAGTAATTTTTTTTTTCACAAGCCCGCAGAAATACGTAACAGGTAATTTAAAGACTTAAAATCAGCCGGGCGCAGTGGCTCATGCCTGTAATCCCAGCACTTTGGGAGGCCGAGGTCGGTGGATCACAAGGTCAGGAGTTCGAGACCAACCTGGCCAATATGGTGAAATCCCATCTCTACTAAAAATACAAAAATTAGCCGGGCGTGGTGGCACACGCCTGTAGTCCCAGCTACTTGGGAGGCTGAGGCAGAAGAATCGCTTGAACCCAGGAAGTGGAGGTTGCAGTGAGCCAAGATCGCGCCACTGCACTCCAGCCTGGGCGATAGAGCAAGACTCTGTCTCAAAATAAATAAATAAATGAAGACTTAAAATCATAAGTGCTAGCTTTACAATATTAATTTTTAAAAGATAATAACCAGCCATTGAGCATTATTGCCTTCCCTTGTGTGTGAAAAAAGAAAACATAACATGTAACTCTGAATAAATATAGAGTTAAAAAAATAATTTCAACTTCTGTTTTAGATTCTGGGGCTACATGTACAGATTTGTTACATAGATATATTGCATGATGCTGAGGTTTGGATTACGAATGATCCCCTCACCCAGGTAGTGAACATAGTACCCAATAGTTAGTGTTTTCAACCCTTGCCTTCCTCCCTCCATCTCCCCGCTAGTAGTCCCAGTGTCCGTTGTTGCCATCTTTATATCCATGAGTACCCAATGTTTATCTCATACTTGTAAGTGAGAACATGCAGTATTTAGCTTTCTGTTCCTGTGTTAATTTGCATAGGATAATCGCCTCCGGCTGCATCCATGTTGCTGTGAAGGACATGATTTTGTTCTTTTCTATGGCCACATAGTATTCCATGGTGCATATGTACCACATTTTCTTTATCCAGTCCACCACTGATGGGCATCTAGGTTGAGTCCATGTCTCTGCTATTGTGAATAATGTTGCGATGAACATATGAGTGCATGTGTCTTTTTGGTAAAATGATTTTATTTTTAATATATACCCAGTAATGGGATTGCTGGGTTGAATGGTAGTTCTAAGTTATTTGAAAAATCTCCAAACTGCTTTCCGTGGTGACTGAACCAATCTATATTCCCACCAACAGTGTATGAGCCTTCCCTTTTCTCCACAGCCTTGCCAGCATCTGTTTTTTACTTTTTAACAATATCCATTCCGACTGGTATGAGATGGGATCTCATTATGGTTTTGATTTATAGTTCTCTGATGATTAGCGATATTGAGCATTTTTTCATGTTTGTTGTCCACTTCTATGTCTTCTTTTGAGAAGTGTCTATTCATGTCTTTTGCCCACTTTGTAATGGGACTATTTGTTTTTTGCTTATTAAATTGCTTAAGCTCCTTATAGATTCCTGGATATTAGATTTTTGTTGGATGCGTAGTTTGCGATTATTTTCTCCTATTTGTAGGTTATCTGTTTCTTCTGTTAATAGTTTCTTTTGTTGTGCAGAAGCTCTTTAGTTTAATTAGGTCCCACTTGTTGATTTTTGTTTTTGTTGCAGTTGCTTTTGAGGACTTAGTCATAAATTCTTTCTGAAGGCCGACGTCCAGAATGGTGTTTACTAGGTTTTCTTTTAGGATTTCTATAGTTTGAGGTTTTATGTTTAAATCTTTAATCCATCTTGACTTAATTTTTGTGTATGGTGAAAGGTAAAGGTCCAGTTTCATTCTCCTGCTATGACTGGCCAGCTATCCCGGCACCATTTATTGAATAGGGAGTCTTTTCTCCATTAATGCTGGTATTTTAAAAGGGCATGAAGATGTTGGCCTATAGTATGCCAACCTTTTCATTTCAGTTACTCCCCACCCCTCATAAAATACTCTGTTTACATTATGCCCTGTAGATGGCAGTACTTATATGAAAAATGTAAGTTTAGAAAGAGCTTTGAGAATGATTAGCAGGTGGGGTCTTTAATGAGTAAGGCTTAATTGACATGTTCTTTGTCAATTTTTTTCATTCACTGGATTTTTTTCAAACAATCACAAGCTTTCTTTATCACTCATGATGTTTCCATTGAGTTTTCTTTCACCATCGCCTGACCTCCCTAGACCCCACTTTTGTTTCAGAAATCACATGTTACACAATCATTTTCTCTTTAGAGGGCAGTGATTAGAAACTAGTTGATTACATATATGATAGGATCCTGTGTAAACTTCTGGGTACATATTTTTTTTCTCAAGAAGCTCGAGTGCCAGCTAGATGTCATTACTGTAAATTCTTTTTTTTTTTTTTTTTTTTTGAGACCAAGTATCACTGTGGGGCCCAGGCTGGAGTGCAGTGGTGCAATCTCTGCTCACTGCAACCTCTGCCTCCCAGGTTCAAGCAATTCTCTGCCTCAGCCTCCCTAGTGGCTGGGATTACAGGTATGCGCCATAACTCCTGGCTCATTTTTGTATTTTTAGTAGAAACGGGTTTCGCCATGTTGCCCAGGCTGGTCTCTAACTCCTGAACTCAAGCAATCCACCCGCCTTGGCCTCCCAAAGTATTGGGATTACAGGTGTGAGCCACCACGCCCAACCCATTACTGTAAATTCTGATAGAGATGGGGAAAGCAGTATCACATAGCTTTCAAATATGATTTCATTACAAATCTACAGTTATAGGGTCAATCAAGTATATCTTTGAGCGGGAGAAAGTAACTCATTCAGGAATATGAAAAGCTGTCTTGTTCTCCCTAAACATTGGGGATTTTGACTGTGGGATTCATTTAGTAAGTATTCATCGAGTACTTATATGTTAGGCACTGTGCTGGGTAGGCATCCTGCATTACGATTATGAAAGGACATAGTCCGTACTCTCAGATATGCCTTTTCAAGTTAGTGAAACCTGGTGATTCTTGTGAAAGAGGTATGTGGAAGATACGGTAAAAGCACAGAATAGGAATAGATGGTTATGGCAGATATTACCAATTAATTACAACACACTTTTCTTCCAAGTCTGCTGGTCTCAAACTCCTCCACAACACTTGAGAAGCTGGTATTGTTCAATCAAAGAAGACATGCAAGAAGCCTGTTGCCTAAACATGGCATGGTGGGAGTAGTGCCTAAGATACTACTGAGAAATGTTATGCAGTATGCCACCAACTGTGTAAAGACAGGAAAAGAGAACACACACACACACACACTCACACACACACTTGCTTGTTGATGTCTAGTCTCTAGAAGGCTACTGAAGAAATGGATAATACTGGTTGCCTCTCGGGAGAACAGCTAGGTGGCTGCGGGATGGAGTGGGAGAGAAACTTTTTATTGAATATCATTTGGTTTCTTTTGGAGTTTGAGCCATGTGAATTTATTACCCATACAAAAATGAAGTTCAAGGTTTACTACCTTACATCACATTACCATGTCTGAGGAGAATATATACCAGTTGTCTTTTATTTGGTGGGTTTTTTAATCTACTAAACTCCTGATCATATACTAAATAGAATAAAAGTATTGCCAAGGATCATTTAAGTATCTTGTAACACTTTTTGTTTTGGTTATGGGAAATTACCAGTTTTTATTTTTCATGCCTCTCAACTAGTATATCCTGATAAACCGTGAGTGGCTGAGAGTGGAAGTGGTTCCTCCCACAAAAGCCAACTATAGATTTTTTTTTATGTACAGCAAAGAGCTATGTGTTTTTGTATTTGTTTGGCTTTGTTGTTTTAATGGAAATTATACATGAGCTATGCCAGATAATCCTGGCAGAAAACAGATTGTGAACAGAAAACATATGGTTAGTAAGTCCATTTGCATTGCTCAGAATTTAGAGCAAATTAACATATTTCCTTGTTGAGATGAATTGGAGTAGTCATAGTAGGATAGAGGCGCCAACTCTCTTGAAATAAATTTTTATAGCTGAAATTTAAAAATACTTGGAATGTGAAAGGAAAGTCCTTAGAATCAGCCATACCCCAGGGGTCCTTAGAAATTTGATATGTGTTTATGGATCACGTAAAGATGATGTTGAGGGTTGTAAAGTATAGGTTTATTCAATCTAAGGAACTTTAGGTCTAGTTGAAACCTGATAAATAAAACAGAATGAAAGTCACATATACACAAGGAATTGCATAAGTTATGAACTTTATTATATACATGCATACTTGCTAAAGCACAATATATAGTCAGTAGACATCAAATGGCTGGTTAATCTTTATGAACTCTTGTTTCTGTTAATTGGATAAGAAAAACAGCTTATGCCATGGTAGCATATAACAGTTTACAGATCACTTCTGCAGTGTTTATCTCACTTAATCATAGGTTCAAGATTTTATTAATATTTGGGGAGATGGTTTATATCATAATGAAAATCATATCTTTTATTCTGACTTCCATCCCCCTGTTTGGTATGGCCATGCAGATTTTTTTTTTTCATTTTGGAGTTTTTTTGAGACAGGGTCTCACTTTGTCACCCAGGCTGGAGTGCAGTGACACAAACATAGCTTACTGCAGCCTCAGACTCCTGGCCTCAAGCAGTCCTCTCACCTCAGCTTCCCAAGTAGCTGGGATTATAGGCATGCGCCACCATGCCTAGCTAATGTAAAAAAAAAATTTTTTTTGTAGAGATGGGGTCTCACTGTGTTGCCCAGGTTAGTTTCTAACTCCTGGCCTCAAGCAATTCTCCTGCCTCAACCCATGTAGAAGTTTTTGATAGAAAAACAGCAATTATGTAAACTTTTCTTGACATACTTAGCCTGCCAATTAAGAAGAAAACCTCCATCTCTGCTAACGTGGTGTTTCCACCCCTTTTTATTACTTAATTTTTGCTTGGCTCATAGTAAGTCCTTGCCAGAGCATGGTAAAATCTGGCAACGTCCCAAACTGTTTCTACCATTCCTTCTCCTTCCTCTTTTTTTTTGAGACAGAATCTTTCTTCGTTGCCAGGCTGGAGTGCAATGGCGCGATCTTGGCTCACTGCAACCTCCACCTCCCAGGTTCAAGTGATTCTCCTGCCTCAGCCTCCCGAGTAGCTGGGACTACAGATGCATGCCACCACGACCGGCTAATTTTTTTGTATTTTTAGTAGAGGCGGGGTTTCACCATGTTAGCCAGGATGGTCTTGGTCTCCTGACCTCATGATCTGCCCGCCTCAGCCTACCAAAGTGCTGGGATTACAGGCATGAGCCACTGCGCCCAGCCCTCCTTCCTCTTTTACAACAGGTAGGAGTTCCATTCCAAGGTTCTGGATTTTTGGACTCATTCTCTTAATCTCTTTCAGTTTTAAGAAATCCATCTCTCTTCTGTGCTCTCAAACTTCAGTTTCCCCTTTTCTTTTCATTCGTCAACCCATTCGGCAAATACTTATTGATCATCATAAGCATCAGGCCCTGTTTTTTGCGCCAGGGATACACCAATGAATTAAGTAGAGAAAACTCCCTTCACTGATGGAGCTAACATTGTTTCTGATAGGTACTTACCATCGGCTACGGCATTGCATAACTCTAGAGTATTATTTTTCTACATCTCTCTTCCTAATAAATATATGAATTGTAACTTTGTCTCTAGAATTGTTGTAGAGACAATGAATATTGCCTCTAGAGTTGTTCAGTGCACAGCCAGCTTAGTTCTATACAGTAGTCTTATCTACTGTGCTTAATTAGGATGTCTGTCAAAACTAATTTCCTATAGTAAAATCAGTCAGCTTCCACATTCTAACAATTGCCAACGGGCAATCCCTTCGTTTAAGAAAAGCATGCAGTCCTCTCCATGGTGCAAGGGTGGAAGAGGATTTTGTGGAGAAATCATCCTTTGTATTTCCTCAGATTACCTGTGTTAGGCCACCCTAAAATTTGCTTGTTGCTTCTTTCTTTACCTTCTGCAGTATTGAAGGATTTTTTCCTTTGTCTTTGAGTAGTTCTCTAATTTTTTTCGTTTCCTTTTTTTTCCCTGCACAGAAAAACTATGTTCACATTTCTTTTCCCTTACAATGATCACAGCATGTGTTTTTCCTGAGCTCTGCAGTGGTTCTTCCACCTTGATTTATGTTCAGTAAATGTGCAATTGGTAAGAAGTCTGTGCTCTGCATTTTGAAGGCAAAGTTACAATTCATATATTTATTAGGAAGAGAGATGTAGAAAAATAATACCATTAGATTCCATTATAATATTTTCTTGCTTCGTGACTCTGCTCAGTCCTCTTAAGTTTGTTAAAGCTCAGGCTTTCCTTGTGATCAAAATATGGATCTGAAAAACACTTATTAATACTATTTACTCTACTCCCTTATATAGAAAATAACTTTGAATTTGTCTAAGAAATCATGTCAAGACGCATCTTACAATGAAATGTGTGCTCGAAGAGAGTAATTCTTTGTGCATGTAGGGTTGGAAAAGGTGAGAAGTATGTTTACTTGCACGTCATTGTAGTTGAAATCAGATGGAAAGGTTTAGAGATTGTGCAATTAGGGAATGTTTTCTACCCACAGATTCTGTAGCCGTGTGTTTCACATTCATTAACAATTAGGCCCAAGGATACTTGGATTCACATCTGCTTTGGAAACTATTTTTTCCAAATGCTGTGTTTCCTAGATCTTTACTGAAATGATCAACATTAGGTATGAACTGCACCAACTTTCCTCTTTAAGATAGCTTTGTTTGTCCTTTGATCTTTTCTGTCCATGTTCAGCCTCTTAAAACCATCTCTGCTGCAAATGTCATTTATAGGATGCAGTAAGACACTCTTTCAAATAATTTTTGGATGTATGCTAATCATATATGAGACACAAAGGCTCCTACGCCCCTAGCCTTACTTCCCTCTTGGCACTTTTACTTACTTCATTTTTTTTTTAGACTTCAAATGTGATTAACTCTCTCAAATCCTTTCTTTCCTCTTTCAACTGTTGTTCCTTTTTTTTTTTTTTTTTTAAAGAGACAGGGTCTCGCTGTGTCACCCAGTTTGGAGTGCAGTGGTGTGACCATAGCTTACTGTAGCCTCTGAACTCCTGGGCTCAAGTAATCCTCCCACCCAGCTCCCAGAGTAGCTGAGACTGCAAGCACACACCACCATGCCCAACTAATTTTTTTTAAATGTTTTTGTAGAGACAGAATCTCGCTTTGTTTCCCAGGCTGGTCTCAAACTCCTGGCTTCAAGTGATCCTCCCACCTTGGCCTCCCAAAGTGCTGGGATTACAGGCATGAGCCACCACACCTGTTCCCTATTTTTAATATCTTATAACTGAATGCTTTAATCCTGCAACTTAAGATACATCTTCACTGCTTAATTGAAATGGCATTCTTTCAATGTTACCAGTAACCTCCAAGGGGAAATGGAAGCTAATATTTTTTGAAGGAAAATTTGTATTATTTTAATTATTTTTATGTACAGAAATCTCAACAGTGTACATTTAACCCAGTTTAGTGGAAAGTTCTTTAGCCTTTGCCTTTTCGAGCTTGGTGATGCGAGCCACAGACTTGGGACCCAGGACATTGCCTCCCTAGTGATGGCGGATTTCATCATATCTGTCATTGTAATTGGTCCTGATAGCTTCCACCAGCTTAGCCAAAGTGTCTTTGTCTTCCGAGTTAACCTGTGTAAAGTTGACAGTGGTGCAGGTCTTCCTGTGGACTAGATGTCCCAGTCTTGCCTTCCCCTTGATAATGCAGTAAGGGACCCCCATTTTATGACACAAGGCAAGCAGGAAGACAACCAGCTTGATGGGATCCACTTCATGTGCAGTCACCACCAGCTGAGCCTTCTTGTTCTCCTCCAAAGTGGTGATGGTGTTAACTCCTGCTCGAAGGACAGGTGGTCTTTTAGTGGGGACGTCCCCTTTGCCAGCAGCTTTCTTCTTGGCCCGGACAAACAGCCTCTGCTTCTTCTCTTGGGAAGCTAATATTTTTTAGTACCTTCTGTAGACCAAGCAAAAGTTGCCAATGCTAGACACTTGTATATGGAGTACCTCATTTAATTCTTACAGCTGTTATTGGTATCACCTCCTTAAGAATGTGGAAACTAGCCAGGCGTGGTGGCTCATGCCTGTGATCCCAGCATTTTGGGAGGCCGAGGTGGTGGATTGCTTGAGCTCAGGATTTTGAGACCAGCCTGAGCAAGGTGACAAAACCCATCTCTACCAAAAAAACAAATAAAAAAACACCACAAAAAACAGAAAACAAAAAATTAGCCAGGCAGGGTGATACACACATATAGTCCCAGCTACTGGGGAGGCTGAGGTGGGAGGACATCTTGAGCCCAGGAGGCGGAGGTTGCAGTGAGCCGAGATTGTGCCACTGCACTTCAACCTGGGCAACACAGCAAGACCCCATCTTCAAAAAAAAAAAAAAGCATAAGGAAACTAAGACCCAGAAAAGGTTAAGTAACTTGTCTCATAGCTAGTAAATGGCAAAGTAACAGGATTAGACATGTCTCATTCCAAATTCCTTGTTCTTTCCCGTGTAACACACTGTTCTTTATATTTTAACCTACTGATCTATTTATCTGTTTTCTTGAAATACCATGGTAGACTCTTTGAGACATGCTTTTCTGATTCTCTTGGATCTCCATTGCTTTAATCACTAACTCATAAATAGCTAGCTTGCTCTAGTTTCTGTCCTCCTCATCTAAACCTCTCAAAAGACTGGTATACAATTCTTTTCTTGCTACCCATTTGCTCCCTAACCCCTAAGCCCACTGAAGTCTGGCTTAGTCTCCATCATTGCATTGAAAATGCTCTCCCTCAGGACAGCAGTAACTTCCTAATTGCCAGTTTTGATGAACATATTTTAGTCTTTATCACTCTTTTTCTGCATTTAATACTTTATAGATTCCTTTCTTCTTGAAATTGTCTATGTCTTTGAATTCTGTGACTTCACATTCTTATCCTTCTCGTTACACTCTCTGACCATTCCTTGTTCTCTCTTGTTTTTGAACTTCCCTTCCTTCTCTTACTCCTTAAATGTTGGTGTTCTCTGATGTTCTATCTCTGCATCTTTACCTTAGACAGGTACTTCAAACTAAATACTGTATGTCCAAAACTGAACTTGCCATCTTCCTGCCAGACATCTACACCAATAGGTGGTACCAACTGTTCACCAAGTCTTGCCAATTTTACCTCCTAATTATTTCTCTCTCTCTCATCTTCTTTCTTTCTTTCTCTTTCTTTCATTTTTCTTTTCTTTCTTTTCTTTCCTTTCTTCCTCCCTCCCTCCTTCCCTCCTTCACGCCTTCCTTCCCTCCTTCCCTTCCTTCCTTTCCTCCTTCACTCCTTCCTTCCCTCCTTCTCTTCCTTCCTTTCCTTCCCTTCCTTCCTTTCCTTCCTTCCTTCCTTCTCTCTCTCTCTCTCTTTCTCTCTCTCGACAGAGTCTTGCTCTGTCACCCAGGCTACAGTGCAGTGGCGCCATCACAGCTCACTGCAGCCTTGACCTCCTAGGCTGAAATGATCCTCCTGCCTCTGCATCCTGAGTAGCTGGGACCACAGACGTGCGCCACCACATCCAACTAATTTTTAAATTTTTCCTAGAGACAAAGTCTCCCTATGTTGCCCAGGCGGATCTCAAACTCCCAGACTCAAGCGATCCTCCCACCTAGACCTCCCAAAGTGCTGGGGTTACAGGCATGAACCACTGTGCCCAGCTCTGTTTCTCAAATCCATTCTTTTCTCTTCCTCTTTTACCATATCTTTCTCATCAGATCCTTGTTAGTACCTGCTTAAATCCCTATCATAGCCTCCTAACTGGTTTCTCATCTTCAGTTTTGTTTCTTTCAAATCTGTCCTCTTCCACAGGCAAAAATGACCATGTAACTTAAATCAATTTACAGTTAATGTTTTGACTAGGGAGATATCTGAATATATTAAAATATTTATAGTTCCCCTTTCCAATTTTGCCTTTTCACCTTCTTAAACTTTTATTTTTTATTTGAGACAGAGTCTTGCTCTGTTGCCCAGGCTGGAGTACAGTGGTGCTATCTCGGCTCACTGCAACCTCTGCCTCCCGGGTACAAGAGATTCTCCTGCCTCAGCCTCCGCTGGGACTACAGGCGTGTGCCACCATGCCCGGCTAATTTTTTTTGTATTTCTAGTAGAGACGGGGTTTCACCGTGTTAGCCAGGATGGTCTTGATCTCCTGACCTTGTGCTCCACCCACCTCGGCCTCCCAAAGTGCTGGGATTACAGGCATGAGCCACCGTGCCTGGCCTTAAATTTTTAAATTAGATATAATATCTGTTCATTAAGTCAAACAAACAAAACTCTAAATACAGTGCACATAGCCATTCTAAGTTAACACATCTTTTTTTTTTTTCTCTGCGTTTTATGTGAAGGGCCAGAAACCAAACACTGTATTAAAGGTGGGCACTGTGCTTAAACAATCCTATGAAGTAATTAGATTCTCATTTTACAAATGAGAAAACTGAGGTGCAATTAAGTCACTTCCCTGAATCGTTAATAAAAGTAACAGATTCAGAATTGAAATGCCAATCTGACACCAAAGTCTGTGGTCTTTTACCGTGCCACACTATCATGCCCTGTGGTATGCATTTGTAATTCCCAAACCCACATATCTAGACCGCCCCTCACTGGGTAGTTCTCTGGATTTGTTTACACCTGTAGGTTTGGACAGCCTACCAATGCCAGAAATTAGGATTTGGAGGATGAGTATGTATAGGAAAATGACACAAAGAAAGCCAGGTTGTAGGAAAGTTAACCTGGCAATGTCACAGGAGAAACAGCATTGAAAGACCAACCAAAAGACCTAATGACATCTTGAACTAAAGTGATGACAGTGGAATCTAAAAAAGAGGAAAAGAATGTGCTTAAAGGAATTAAAGTCTAGGACTTCGGGAAAAATATGTCAACTCTGTTGTCATTAAACCTCTTAATTCTCTTAAAATCTTAACGTTTTTAAGATTAAGATTCATTAAGTGAAACAAACAAAACTCTTTAAATACAGTGCACATAGCCATTCTAAGTTAACACATCTTTTTTTCTCTGCATTTTATCTGAAGGGCCAGAAACCAAATACTCTTATTAAAGCTGGACACTGTGCTTAAGCAGTCCTATGAAGTAAGGCATATCAAAGCTTTTTTAAGGCATCACAAGGCTATATATAAATGTGTCACATTGTGCTTTTACAGCCTAACAATAACAACACGTAGACTTTTACAGCTTACAGAGTCCTTTCATTAATATTAAGTGATTTGATCCTCACACATCCTTATGAACTAAGTGTTGTATTTTTCTTACTTTACATATAAGGAAACTGGCTTAAAAGGCTGTGACTTGCCCAGAGGTAACAGCTCTCAAAACACCACACTAGGCCAGGTGTGATGGTGGCTCACGGCTATAATCCTAGCACTTTAGGAGGCAAGGCGGGCGGATCTCTTGAGGTCAGGAGTTCAAAACCAGCCTGGCCAACATGGTGAAACCCTGTGTCTACTAAAAATACAAAAAAATTAGCCAGGTGTGGTGGCAGGTGCCTGTAATCCCAGCGACTTGGGAGGCTGAGGCAGGAAAACCCAGAGGCGGAGGTTGCAATGAGCCAAGATCGCGACACCGCACTCCAGCCTGGGTGACAGAGTAAGACTCCGTCTCAAGAAAAAAAAAAAACAAACTACACTAAATCCACTTCCTATGCTTTCTCCAGAGGTGTCTGCTTCCCTAAAAACAAACAATATTTTTTCAAAGTACATGATCAAGGTGGAGCCCCTTTTCTCCTCAGCATTTGAATACCAGCTTATAAATAAGAGTTTATTAGATCAGGCAACGAGCTGGTGAAGAACAAGAACAGACTACTGTATAGTGTTCATAAAATTAGATGGCTGGTCTAAATTTTAGAAACAAGATTCTCGTGACCTTTGACAGGTTACATGTACATGACACATTGTTTCTTTGGCATTTCAGACGTTGCCTGCAAGCATTCTGTGAATGAAGCCATACCAGTGTCATGCCAAATCATGAACCGTCCTGCCCTGTACAACTAAAGAAAACCAAGGGTCTTCTGCTCTGGCCTCTATAGAATAAATTAGAAAAGTTGGCTGGGCACGGTGCCCCATGCTTGTAATCCCAGCACTTTGGGAGGCAGAGGCGGGCAGATCACCTGCGGTCAAGAGTTTGAGACCAGCCTGGCCAACATGGTGAAACCTTGTCTCTACTAAAAATACAAAAATTAGCCAGGCGTGGTGGCGTGCGCCTGTAGTCCCAGCTACTCAGGAGGCTGAGACAGGAAAATTACTTGAACCTGGAAGGCGGAGGTTGCAGTGAGTGGAGATCATGCCACTGCACTCCAACCTGGGTGACAGAGTAAGACTCCATCTCAAAAAAAAAAAAAAAAAAGAAGAAGAAATTAGAAAAGATGTTGAAGAGCTTAGTAGGAATGTTGTACTGATTGGAATTAGAGTTGGTGGTTCATCAATCATTTCACTACCACCAAAGTTATGCCAGTTTCCTTGCATTCTGCATATACACATTTTTATTTTGGCATTCTTTAAAAATACTGTGGTTCCTGCTTCCTGGGCAGTGGTCAACTTTTAAACCATCTTTTTTTTTTTTTTTTTGGTTTTAAAATTTACCCGGGTGGGTTTTCTTGATCTTTGTTTGTTTACGCCCATCCATAGCTACATGTGTATGCACACATGCAGGTAGTTACAGCCATTTCCAAGGCAACCAATTGTGTTTTGAGACAGCAAATAATTTCAGGGACAGCTGTGGTGCCTCCCACCTTCTTTTGCTGGTGTCACTTTTCCTATGCTGTATTAGCTATACAGGTGAAAAGAACCAACATTTAGTTCAAGTAAACATCCTTGGACTAGCATGTAGGATCACACTGGATCTCCTCATTTTTTTATTCTACAACATATCAGAAGTTCATAGCAGTTTTCTGGCTATTAGATTGTTCTTAAAATTTAATATCTTCACCTATTGAGTTACCCAAGCAAGCAATCACAGTGATTTCTACCTCCTTGTTCCTCCTCCTCCACATTGATTAAATCAACAAATTCTGCTGATATTGCCTCCTCAATTAGTCCCTCTGGCCCTGCATTATCCAATATGGTAGCTACTAGCCAGTGGGTCTGTTGAGCACTTGAAATGTGGCTGACCAAATTGAGATGTGCTGTGTGAAATAGCCCTCCATATTTGTGGGTTCCCCTCGCCCGTGGATTCAACCAACCACAGATCAAAAATATTTGAAAAAAATTGTGTCTGTACTAAACATGTACAGACTTTTTTTCTTGTCATTATTCCCTAAATAATACAGTATAACAACTACTTACATAGCATTCACATTATATTAACTATTATAAGTAATCTAGAGATGATTTTAAATATATGGGAGGGAAGGCTAGGCGCAGTGGCTCACGCCTGTAATCCTAGCACTTTGGGAGGCCAAGGCGGGAGCATCACTTGAGGTCAGGAGTTTGAGAGCAGCCTGACCAACATGGTGAAACCCTGTCTCTACTAAAAATACAAAAATTAGTGGGGTATGGTGGCACATGCTTGTAATCCCAGCTACTCAGGAGGCTGAGGTAGGAGAATCTCTTGAACCCGGGAAGCAGAGGTTGCAGTGAGCTGAGACCTTGCCACTGCACACCAGCCTGGGTGACAAAGGGAGACTCCGTCTCAAAAAAAAAAAAAAGTATACAAGGATGGCAATTTTATATCAGGGACCTGAGCATCCAAATTTACAGTTAAACTTTTGGCTCTCATTTGTGGCTCACATTATATTTCTCTTGGACAGTCTGCTCTGGATTATTTTGGTCTTAGACCCTTTTCATCTCTCACTGTTGCTGAAGTCTAATAATTGGCCTCAATACATTCCGAACCTCAGTGAGAATGTTCTTTCTGAAATGGAAATCTGAAACTGTCACTTTCCTGCTACTACCACCCTTCAGAGGCTTCTCATCACAAAACCCAAGATCCTGTGTGCCTTATGCAAGAGTCCTGCCTACCTCCCAGCCTCGACTCACCTCTCCTCAGCTTTTCTTCTCTCCTACCCTGCACTGTACACTCCACTGGTCCTAAAATTCTTGTTATTCTCTCAACATACCATAACATTTCACTCATTTGTGCCTTTGCATTTGCTGATTCTTTAATCTAGAAGATTAAAGAAGTTCTAAACTGGGGAGTTCCATTTTAGCTTTAAAAACTTTTCATAGGCTTCTCTTTTCTCCTACCCTGGTGATTCTACTGACACCTTTTATTTACTCCCACTGGGCTCTAAACTCACTGAGGGCAGGGACCATGTCTTGTTTACCCTTATATCCACCCATGCTTCAGGTAGTACCTGGAGCAGAAAAGGTACACACATTTGGTAAATTTGTGTATTATCTGTATTGCATTAGAATAATATACATTTTAGTGATTTATTTATGTCTGTCTTCCTACTATGGAATGAATTATTTAAAGAAAAGAACTGAATCTTATGATAGAAAGATCTAAATATCCCTGCACCTCAAGTAGTACCTATCATATGTAGACACCATATAAATATTTGTGTTGAATTTAATAAACTCAGGCTGAACCTACTCTGCATATATTGTGATGACTTTCAGATTAACCTTTAGACACATTCACAGGGTTACTGTCTTGGAAGATCTCTAGGGATCCTCATTTATTTTTGGTCTTTGGGGTTACTGTATGTTCTGCTGTTGGTGTTTTTTACTCTTTTGAGTATTGTTTTTCTTCCTTTACAAAGATAGTGTACATGTTTATTGTTGGGGGGGAGTCAAATCATATCAAATGATAGAAAATGAAAGCCATCTCCCTAGTTCTATTCCCCAGAAGAGACCACTGATAACAGTGTAGTGTGTATCTTTTAAGACTATTTTCAGCACATACATACATACGTATTTTGCACAAATATGGCATAATTAATATATTGTTCTAAAATTTACATTTTCATCTATCTAGCTAGCTAGCTATATCTCACGTATTTCCAAGTGCAATATTTTGGAAGTTTTAAATAGTCAGATTAGGGCCATGTTTGGTATTGTGACTTTGTTCCTGACCTGGGTAGAGTGCTGTGCTTAGCTGACATATTTTACAATCCAGTGATCACTCCTGACATTATTTGCAGAGTGCTCTTACCAGCAGAGGAGAAAGAGCTACTGTCCCCAAAGATTGGAGCAAATAGCCCTGAGGGAAGTGGAAAATGTCTTTGGAGTGTTATTTCTTTTATCTTAAAATTTAGTGCAGATCTTGCATTCAAAGACATCATGGTATATCTGTGTTTGTTTCCTTTGTTTTTACAAGGAGTTTCTCCCAAAAAACTGAACCTGAAGTAATGGTCACTCCAGGAAGTTATGTCTTGTTTATCCTATGGCTTCAAGTACCTTCAGTGTATTGCCAAGTACTGCTCATGTACACTCCAGCTGAGAAATACAGTGTTAGGTTTCCAACAAAATTACCTAAGGATTTCCCACAGTTCACTTAAGAAGGATGCAAAAGATGTTACTGGAATAATCATAGTCGCAGTTAGCTGTAGAATAAAGGACAGGGCCCGGTATGGTGGCTCACGCCTGTAATCCCCACACTTCGGGAGGCAGAGGCAGGCAGATCTCTTGAGCCCAGGAGTTTGACACCAGCCTATGAGCAACATAGTGAGACTCTCATCTGTATAAAAAAATACAAAAATTAGCTAGGTGTGGTGGTGCGCCCCAGTGGTCCCAGCTACTTGGGAGGCTGAGGCAGGAGGATGACTTGAGCCCAGGAGGTTGAGGCTGCAGTGAGCCGTGATCACACCACTGCACTCCAGTCTGGGCGACAGAGTGAGACCATGTCTAAAAAAAAAAAAAGAGTAAGGGACAGGTTTAATAAGGGAATGTTTTAAAAAGAAAGGAGTTAAAGTTGAGAGTTATATGCTACAAGAAGAGTGACTGATTAAGAATGTAGGTTTGTGGTTAGAATGTAGGTTTGCCTAGGTTCGAAACCTAGTTCTGCTACTTACTGGCCTGTAACTTTGAACTAGTTCCTTAACCTTGCTGTGGCTCAGTTTCCCCATAAGTAAAAGGGAAGTAGGAGTGGGTGGTAATAATGGTACCAAATTCATAAGGGTGTCTATGAGGATTAAATGGTGATGTGTATAAACACATTAATATTTAAAGTACTTTTGACACATCATAATTGCCTAGTAACTCATAGCTAAAGGTGAAAAAAATGGAAGACTCTTCTTTTTGGTTTAGGTCATTTTTTAAATTTATATACCTGAAAAAAAGAGGCTTAAAACAGCTCTTCTACCAAGAACGAACTCAGACCATCCATGTTTCTGCCTTGATTCAAGTATAGTGAATACACTTGTCTCATTTTATATTCTGATTCCTCACATCAATCCCCGTTATTGCTTCCCACCATTTCCACTTTCTGTGTCCCATTTCTGCCAAGAAAAGCAGAAGTAAGGGAGATGTGAGGGCTTGGGGATTTCTAAAAACTTTTCATAAGTCCTCATTGTTATGTTATATTGAACTATAGTTATGTTAATGTAAAATTTCCAAATCTTCCCTCTGGGAAACACAAAGAATTTCCTCCATTAGAGACTAACATTTTAACTTTTTAGAGGACCAGTATTATGGTGTTACATACATAATATGAGAGTTACTCGATTATGAGAGTTTATTAAATATAATTTAATGCAGAAACCCACTTTTTAAAATTCTTTTTTTCTCTTATGTTTACTTATCTTCTTGGATATTATCTTTTTTTTTTTTTTTAACTTCATTTTGCACATGGGGAAACTTAGGCTCTTAATTTGCCTCAAAGGCACAAAGTACATTACTGAGCCTGAATGATTGGGTTTAAACATATGAGGTTGCTATTTTTATACCTCAAAAATGGTAGAATATTGGCAATTTTATGTGGTTCTCTAATAAATACAAAGCCTCTGTGTGTGTGCGCATAAAATATATCATGTGTAAAGACTGTTTTAATGTAAATGTGTAGTTTAAAAAGTAATAATAAAACTAACACCTTTGTACCCACCAGTTGGGTTAAGAAGTTCCCTGTGTGTCCTGTTTAACCTCTTCTAACCTCGTCTCCTTTCCCCTGCTAACTTCTTCTTCCCCAACTCTCCACCCCAGTCAGGTAACATAATCCTGACTTCTGTGTAAATAATTTTCTTGCTTTTCATTGTTTAGGATTGAAAAACTGAGGAGTAAGCTCAACTCTAGCTGTGTGAGGAAGGGGCAAGATTGTCACTGTCAGATGAAAGCTCCTTTGAGAAGATAAGCTGAGCAAGGTCTTTGGTTTATGATCTGGCTTTATTCTTTGGGAGCCCCTTCTGGGGAAGTCAGAGCTAGTCTTACAAAACAGAGGGTTTACCACATCAGGGCATCTGGCAAAGCTGTAGTTTGGACCAGGTACCCAAAAACATCCAACAGAAAATATGGTCAAACAGAACAAGCTGCTGTTTTTCTGCTTCTAAACTCACCATGGCTTTCCTCCAGCTTTCAGGAGTAGGTCAAAACAAAAATTTCTTACATTTTCAATAAAATGCAAGTCTTCACTGATTACGGCACCATGGGATGTCAGGGAGTATGGAAACTCTGGACTACAGTTAAAACAAGCCAAATACAGGCTCACTCAGGCCAGTTAAAAGGATGGGGGCCATGCACAGTGGCTCACGCCTCTAATACCAGCACTTTGGGAGGCCGAGGCGGGCAGATTGCTTGAGTCCAGGAGTTCAAGACCAACCTGGGCAACATGGTGAGACCCCCATCTCTACTAAAAATACAAAAAATTAGCTAGGTGTTGTGGTGCACACCTGTAATCCCAGCTACTTGAGGGGCTGAGGAAGGAGGATCGCTTGAGTCCAGGAGGTCTAGGTTGCAGTGAGCCCTGATTGTGCCACTTGCACTCCAGCCTAGGCAACAGAATGAGACCCTCTCTCAAAAAAATAATAAAGTGATGGCAGTGAGGATCTTGGTGATGACAGTATGCAATATGGCTATCTCTTGAGTCACTTTTCAATCTGGATTAATTGCCCTCTGTATCTGATACACAGCAATCATCCTGGGATCTCCCTTCACCATCCTTTGGGGGATTCCCATTACCGCTCTCCTGTATTGGAACTCCAATTTCCTGTCTTCCTCTTTCTTGGGTTAGTCTCTTTAGTGAAAAGTTCTCCAGGAGCTTCTCAAAGAAGGGTACATAGGAGGTAAAATTTTTATGAGTTTCCATGTCTGAAAATGCCTTTATATTATTCTTACACATGATGGTATAGCTGAAAATAGATCTCAGGTTAGAAATAATATTATTTCAGAATTTTGAAGGCAGTGTTTTATGCTCCCAGTGTTACTCTTGAAGTCTGAAGACATTCTGGCTCCTTATCTTTTGTATATGATCTGCTTTATTCTCTCTGGAAGTTTTTGGAGTCTTCTTTTTGTCTCCAGTGTTTTAAAATTTTACGGTGCTGTGACTTTGTATGGTCTATTTTCATTCATTGAGTTGAACACGCAGACTATTTCATTCTAGAAACTGATATCTTCTTATTTGGGGAGATGTTCGTTGGTTATTTTGTTGATGATTCCTTCCTCTCTGTTTTCTGGTTCTCTCTCTCTAAACTCAAATAATGAATCTTCAGACTTCTATCTCCTACCCCAGCAAAAGCAATATGTAACTGAGGGGGCAAGGGTATCTGAGTCTAGGAATCTAATCCTTCTTCAGCAGTTTTCCCCAGTTCTCCTTAGTTCAGCCACATACTTCCATTAAGTCTTACTCCTTTACTTCCAGTTCTGGAGTCTTTTGAAAATTGGGTTGGTTCTTAGCTTACCTCTCTTCAGATTTGACTTTGTTGGATCTGTAAAGTCAGTTACCACTTGTTTATCTGCTTTCCAGCTTCCAAAATTTTGTTGCTATTGTCTCTAAAGTCATTGTGGATTTGTGATTTTAGAAGGTCTATATTATAGTTTAGATGGAATTTCAAGTGGGGTTAAGATTAGATGCATGTGTTCAGTTTGCCTTAACCTGAAAGTTTATGTTCTACTCCTACCAAGTGTTGACAGAGATTATCACAAAAACCACCCAAATGTGTGATAATGCCAAAAGAAACTCTTTTTTCTCTGTCTTTTGTTTTATTCTTTCCTCTCTCTTCTTTTCTTTTTTGCTCTTTCTTTGTTTTGGATGCGGGGAGAATATAGTAAGGATTGGGAGCTCTAAATTCCCTAATCCCGTCCCGATTGCGTAGTAATAGCTAACATTTATTGAGTATTTTCCCATGTGCTTTGTGTCTACATACATTATCTAAAGTAACCCTCATAATAACCCAATTATTATTTCTACTTTACCAATGATGAAACAGGCTCAGAGAGGAAATGTAACTTCCCCAAGGTCACACAGTTGGTACATAGTAGAATTAGAATCTGAACCCAGGCAGCCTGATGCCAAAGCTTGTGCTCTTAATTATGATTATTGAACTATTAAGTAATAGAAGTTGGAAAGGTCTCTATTATGTGTCTATCCAGTTTTATTTATGTATAAGTCCTTCCACCGCAGAGCTGCATAGATTGCTTAAAACATGAACTGGAGATGTCTAAGGTGTCCCTCCCTCCCTCCCTTCCTCCCTTCCTTTCTCTATTTTTTCTGCTTCCAGTCATCCATTACAAGGTGTCTTTTTATATAGCCAGGTATTTTATATATTTCGAACAGACAGTACTTTACCAGAAAACAGAATCCATAACCATAGTGTACAACTGTGTGGGGCTTTGTAGCAAGACAAAAGCTGTGTAAATTAGTGCAGCCATGGCCAGGCTACACAAGTTTTCAAGCTTCTGAACTCCCCACTCATCTTACTCTTTCTCTTCTAGTCATGAAATGGAGCCTTTTGATCCTGACAGTATTCATATACTTTCCCAGAGTGAGCAAATTATTCCTTATATATGGACTGGACCTAGAATCCTAGGGGGAATTTTTAATAAACCTTTTGAGAGTGGAAATTTAATCAAATTTTGATATTTCCATATCAAAATAAGTTAGTTTAATCTTCCTGAAATTAGTTTTCAGTCTTCAGAATACCTATCCTTTCTTGCCTTACAGGATAGGGAGGAAACACAGATATCTTACAGAGAAAATAAAAAGACCAAATGCATATAAATGTTTGGAGAAAAGTCACACTATGAGTCAGGAGGCAAATCTGTCTTCTAGACAGCTTTGACTCTCAGCTAGCTGAGGAAATCCATCTAGGCCAACGATTTAATAGTTTTCTAAAAGGCTGGATGACTGTGTGGGTGCTAATGGCATCAGAGAAGATAGTGGTGAGCAGGAAACATCCCACACTTGACAGGATGTTCCCAAGGCAGGAAGGGATTTCTCTTCCTCCGTAGAATTGTTTCATTAACTAAGGACGAGATGAGATAATTGAAATCTCCCTAAAATACCAAAGACTGACGAAAGCAGGATATAGGACATGGTGGGTCTAATGTAAACGAGTGGGATCATTTATGACATTATAATGAAGTAATAATATTTTGTATATATCCATATATCCATTTTTTCCCAAAGAGATTCAAAGTGCTTTATATAGTGAGTCAGTCATTAAATACTTTTAGATCTGTGTACAAAGAGGCAGAAGTAGGACTCCTGCTCAGTCAGCCTCAGCCTCTCTCCTCTGGATACACCACCAGACTTAGAAAGCTTGCAGCTTACATACCACCTGGTGAAAGTTTCCTTTTCTCATCTTCCATTTCTCTCATTTTCATCAAGTGCTAATCTGTCTGTTGTATGGTATATAGCTCTGAAGTAGTTCCAGCAAGACAATATGATCAAGCTTCCTTTAAATAAATCATGATCTCTTTCTCTCTCTGCAAGCAGCAACAGCTGTCAAAGGTAGAACTGAAGCCAAGGCAGCACCAATGGAGCAGGCTGCTAATGAAAATATGACAAGAATATTTGAAACTAGAAGCCTCAAGCCACAACTTTGTTAGGTTTCCTGCACTCTCCCCCTTGGTGGCATTTTCAGAGGTACACAGAAAAATGTTGACTATAGCAGTCACTTGAGAAATACAGTGTCACTCTATGTCTGGGACAGGGATTCTCGTCCCAAAACTTAGCTCAAGAGAAAAACAAGAGGAACGAAGACAAAGAAGGGACTTAAACTGGGTATTAGCTAACCTGCAGAGAGTAATAGCATCATAAAAACAAGTAGAAAACTCCACTGGACTAGTGTAAGTTATGAGTTCCCTGTTTTTTTCCACTGTACATTTTGTGGCGAGCACAATGCATCAATTACAGGCATTATGTTTGTGATATCCTGAGTTCTGGAACACTGCCTCAAGAGAGTTCATCAATCATTGTCTTTGTCCCTAAAGTGGTCTTGCGTTCTCTCAGTCTGTGGGAAATAATTGTCAAAATTAATAAATGCACATGAAAGAATATTTACTTTTCTTGCTTTCTCCTGTCTGCTTTTGACTTAACCCCGTTATATCCTCAAATCCAGCCAGACTCAAATAGGAAAATTCCCACCCAGGACAATTAATTCCAGTTCAAGCCCCAAATTACCATGAGGTTATCTTTAGTGAGGTAATCACATAAAAAGTGAAGATGGGCTGGGCATGGTGGTTCATACCTGTAATCTCAGCACTTTGGGAAGCAGAGGCAGGAGGATTGCTTGAGCCCAGGAGTTCAAGACCAGCCTGGGCAACATCATGAGACCCTATCTCTACAAAAAATAAAAAAATAAAAAATTAGCCAAGTACGATAGCATGCACCTGCAGTCCCACCTACTCAGAAGGCTAAGGTGGGAGGATCACTTGAGCCTGGGAGAGTGAGACCACAATGAAACATGATCATGCCACTGCACTGCCACCTGGATAGCAGAGCAGGACCAAAAAAAATGAAATTGAATTATTACCTGGCTTTTTTGTTGTTGTTGTTCTTAAAGACCAGTGTGATAGTATATTTCCTGGCTTTAGTCTCCCAAACAATTGTAGAACTGGTATTAGAAATCCTTTATATCAGAACACTATGTGGGTTACCTGTGGTTATTTTAAGGACTTCCATATTTTATGGAATTTCAAATATCTCAGCTTATGAATAACTAAAGATACTGTCTTAAATATCATCATACATTTAAAATTAATTTGCTCTCCTTTCAAAGTTCAGGCTTTGAACTATAGCTATGTGAATGTGTAAAGAGGAGGCAGGTCAAAGACTAAATCACTTTACATCCTCCCTGGTGTGCACACTCACATGGTTTTATCCAAGAAAAGGGGCCAGGCACAGTGGGTCATGCCTGTAATCCCAGCACTTTGAGAGTCCCAGGTGGGCAGATCACTTGAGGCCAGGAGTTCGAGACCAGCCTGAACAACATGGCGAAACCCTGTCTCTATAAAAAATACAAAAAATAGCTGGGCATGGTGGCGCATGCCTGTGGTCCCAACTACTCGGGAGGCTGAGGCAGGAGAATTGCCTGAACCCAGTGAGCCACGATCTCGCCACTGCACACCAGCCTGGGTGACAGAGCTAGACTCGGTCTCAAAAAAAAAAAAAGAAAAAAAAAGATGTCTTATACCCCTCAAATGCATGGTGCCTTGCTCCTCAAACACCCTACCTGCTCCTAGTTTGGACTTAGAACAGCTGCTGACCATTTTCAGGGAAAACAGTTTCTACTTTAATCAGACTCCCCTTCTACATCAGGTCCTTTAGAGAAAATTATTCCTGAGTTTAGGGATCTGTGAACTTCCTCCTGTTCCTGAAGAGCTATTTACATTGATTCATTTTACACATAGAATAATAAGATCAGAAGCTGCCAGGGAATGACACTGATGCATTTTCCAAGGAGTGCCAGACTAGCTGAATAGAATTGAGGTCTGCTCCTAACTAAGGCTCAGATAAAGTGGAGCTTCTCCTCACCATCCCCCGACTGATTCATTAAAGGGAGGGAAGTTGAACAGAAGGTAGAGAGGTAGATTGAGGAAGGAAATGTACTTCAGCACTGACACGTGGCCTCCCTGAACCACCTTATCAAATAGGCCCCTACTTGTTTCCTAAAGTCCTTAAAAGAGGGAGATATTGCCAGAGAGAACTTGCCTTGAGAGCCAGGTGGTTTTGAGATCCTGTATTTATTTTTTAGTCTTTTGGAGGTGGCCAATCTCCATTTTTTTTTTTGTTTTTTTTCGTTTTTTAAAATTTTTTATTTCCGTAGGTTATTGGGGAAAAGGTGGTGTTTGGTTCATGATTAAGTTCTTTAGTGGTGATTTGTGAGATTTTGGTGCACCCATCACCCGAGCAGTATACATTGCACACAATTTGTATTTTATCCCTTACCCCCTTCCCACTCTTTTCCCCTGAATCCCCAGAGTCCATTGTGTCATTCTTTTGCCTTTGCATGGTCATAGCTTAGCTCCCACTTATGAGTGAGAACATTCAACGATTGGTTTTCCATTCCTGAGTTACTTCACTTAGAATAATAGTTTCCAGTTTCATCCAGGTCGCTGCAAATGCCATTAATTCGTTCCTTTTTATGGCTGAGTAGTATTCCATCATATATATATATATATATATATATATATATATATATATATATATATGCCACAGTTCTTTTATCCACTTGTTGATTGATGGGCATGGAAGTCATTACACAGAAAAGATACTTGCACACACAAGTTTATAGCAGCACAGTTTGCAATTGCAAAAACAAGATCCTTTTTTTATATTACCACTTAGGAACACCTTGACTAAGTCCCTAATTTCTCTTTCCTTTACCTTCTTTATCCTGTAAATGAGAAAACACTGCTGACTTCCCTCATAAATTGCTATGAGAAATAATAGAAAATTATCAAAGATAATTTCATCTTTCCGTACAAAAAATTGTATGTAAATAATGTTGTTTATATTTTTGGGTTTTGTTTGTTTGTTTGTTTTGAGATGGAGTCTTACTCTGTTGCCCAGGCTAGAGTGCAGCTACCTTGGCTCACTGCAACTTCTGCCTCCTGGGTTCAAGTGATTCTCCTGCCTCAGCCTCCCGAGTAACTGGGATTATAGGCGCCCACCACCGCGCCCAGCTAATTTTTGTATTTTTAGTAGAGACAGGGGTTTCACCATCTTGGCCAGGCTGGTCTCGAACTCCTGACCTCGTGATCCACCCGCCTTGGCCTCCCAAAGTGCTGGGATTACAGGCATGAGCCACCGCGCCTGGCTGTTTAATATTTTTGTTAATGATGACTTGACAAATTTTAATAACACTGTAAGGATAGTGGAGGGGTCGGGGAGGCACAGGTGCAGGCGGGAGGGTACCTGAGGAATTCCTACCTTGGACCAGAATACAAAACCATGGATCCTATACTGATATAAATATAAATTTGGAATAGTATCTCCAATTACTAATAATAAATAGGAAGAATTATATTAGATGACTGACATTTCAATTATGTTTCTACCAGAAAGTGCATTTTGGCCAAATATTAACATGAAACCAGAAGTCAATCATGACCAGGCATGGTATCTCACGCCTGTAATCCCAACACTTTGGGAGGCTGAGAAGGGAGGACTGCTTAAGCCCAGGAGTTTGAGTCTAGCTTGGGTAACATGGTGAGACCCCATCTCTAAAAAAGAAAAAAATTAGCCGGGTGTAGGGGCACATGCCTGTGGTCCCAGCTACTCAGGAGGCTGAAGCAGGCGGATGACTTGAGCCCAGGACGTCAAGGCTGCAGTGAGCCATGTTTTTGTGCCACTGCTGCACTCCAGCCTGGATGGCAGAGTGAAACCCTGTCTCAAAAACAAAAAACAAACAAACAAAAAAACAAATTAAAAAGAAGGCAGTCATTATCCTTTCTGGCTGTCTTCCATTGCCTTCTTTCATGGTGCAGGCAGGATGCTGAGCCCTGTAAATCTCCCCACTGGGCCAACTGCTGCTGCCTGTAGGTGTGGGTGGTCTCCAACCATGACTGGGCTTTACCCTGTCCAGCTCTCTCTACGTGTCTGCAGTCAGCTCCTGCTCCCAATCCCCACACCAGCTATATCTCATCTGCACTGTTGCCCTCAAGCCTCCTGCTTCACCATCCCTCTGCCAATGACTTGCCTCCTGTTGCACACAGAAAACAGAAAATATCAGGATGAATGACTTCACATCTCTACCTACATACCACATACACACACCTACACACAAACCACACAATCAGACTTTCCTATGTTTAGACCTACCCTTATCCTTCCATCTCAGTGGCAAGAGGTGTTCTCTCCACCTGTTCTGTAGATTCTATCCCCGGCTTTCTCAGGAACCTTGTTTTCCTTTCTGTGCCCATATCTTCAGCCTCTACCTTGCTACTTGCTTTTTCTGATCAGAATATGAATATTCTCAAGTCTCTTCCATCCTTAAAAAAATTGAGAAACTTTCTGCTGGTCAGGTTCAGTGGCTCATTCCTGTAATCCCAGTACTTTGGGAGGCCAAGGCAGGCAGATTGCTTGAGGTCAGGAGTTCCAGACCAGCCTGGGCAGCATGGTGAAACCCCACCTCTACAAATAATACAAAAATTAGCCAGGTATGCTGGTGTGCACCTATAGTCCCAGCTACTCAGGAGGTGGAGGCGAATCACTTGAGCCCAGGAGGTCGAGGCTGCAGTGAGCTGTGATTCGTGCCACTGCAGTCCTCCAGCCTGGGCGACAGAATGAGACTGTTTCAAAAAAAAAAAAAGAGAGAGACAGAGAGAGAGAGAGAGAGGGAGAGAGAGAGAGAGAGAGGGAGAGAGAGAGAGAGAGAGAAAAGAAAAGAAAGAAAGAAAGAAGGAAAGAAAGAAAAGAAAAGAAAAAAGAAACACACACACACACACCTTTCTCCCTTCGCAGTGAAGCTTCTGGGAGATGGGATTTTGAAGAGGCCACAACACTCAGTATCTGAAATGAAGAGCAGAACCGATTGTTTGCTCAGACAAAATAGAGCTATACTTATAGGACAGAGTCTCTCTGGGCAAAGCAAACTGCATCCTTATATAGGATTTAGGGAACCAACTGAAATCTCAGTCCTGCCCCCTCTGGCATCATCAAAATGACTCCCCTTGGTTGTAGGCCACACTTTGGTTCTTATCTGACATGGTGTCCCCGTAGCACTGGTACATAGCTGCTCCCTCCTTCTTGAAATACTCCTTATAGTCTCTTTCTGAGAGACCACTGTCTCCTGGGTTTTCATCTTTTTGGTCATGCTTCAGTCTCTGTTATAAGCTTTTCTTAGTACCCCATCCTTCAAATAATGGTATTCCTCAAGTGTCTTCCTCCACTATCTTCCCTCCAGAGTTTTTACCTGTCCTGTTACAGCTCATCTACTCTCTGATGGCACCTGCCATTGCATGTTCCCTGAATGACTCCCAAATCTTTATCTGCAGCCCAGATCCCTCTCCTAAGTGGTAGAGAGCCACATAACTGGCCGCCTACTAGATCTCTCCCACCTTGAGATATCAAAAGCTCCTCCTCTCATAGACTCTTATCTTGGTACCATCATCTATCCAGCTGTCCAATCTGTCTTGCTTTATCCCTCTCCTTGTTTCCCACATCCAGTCAGTGACTAAGTCTGCTCAATTCTGCTTTACTAACTCGCAAAGAGCTCTGTTCTTTTCATTTTTACTGCCAGTTTTCTCATTATCTCTTGCCTGAATTACTGCAGAAGCCTCCTAATTGATCTCCCTTTTGTGGCCCAGCCTTCATGCAGTCCACAATTTTGATCTCTCTAAAATGGAAGTCATGTCACTCTCCTGTTTTGGTTTGTTTGTTTGTTTGTTTGTTTTGAGATGGAGTTTCGCTCGTGTTGCCCAGGCTGGAGTGCAATGACGCAATCTCAGCTCACCACAACCTCTGCCTCCCGAGTTCAAGCGATTCTCCTGCCTCAGCCTCCTGAGTAGCTGGGATTACAGGCATGCACCACCACGCCCAGCTAATTTTGTATTTTTAGTAGAGATGAGGTTTCTCCATGTTGATCAGGCAGGTCTTGAACTCCTGACCTCAGGTGCTCCACCTGCTTTGGCCTCCCAAAGTGCTGGGATTACAGGCATGAGCCACCGCGCCCAGCCCACTCTCCTGTTTTAAATCCTTTGATTTTCCCCCATTGCTTTCAGGCAGGAAAAGACTTTATACAACTTATAAAGACCCCTGGGATCTAACCCTTGCATTCATTTCCAGTCTTATTTCTGGCACGTCCCATGTCATCCTCCCACACCTCTGCTTGAGTCACATTTGACACCTTGCAGTTCCTCAAATTCAGTGTGCTAATAAAGAGCCTCCACCTTCAACTTGCTGCTCCTGTTCTTGGAAATTCCCATTCCTTGCCGGGCTAGTTCATCTGAAAACTCAGCTCTGCTGTCACTTCCTCTGTGGTGACTTCCCTGACCACCCTCCTCACCCACAGTCTGATTGAAGTGCCCATCCTTTGTGTTCCATCTTAGTGCATACATTATATTATATTAATTTGACTGCAAAGACCTTGAGGTTAGAGATAACTGTGTTTGGTTGTTTTTTTTTGTTTTTTTGAGATGGAGTCTCACTTTGTCTCCCAGGCTGGAGTGCAGTGGCGTGATCTCGGCTCACTGCAACCTCTGTCTCCTGGGTTCGAGCAATTCTCCTGCCTCAGCCTCCCAAGTAGCTGGGACTACAAGCATGTGCCACCACGCCCGGCTAATTTTTTTGTATTTTTAGTAGAGACGGGGTTTCACCATGTTGGTCAGGCTGGTCTCGAACTCCTGACCTCAAATGATCCACCCGCCTTGGCCTCCCAAAGTGCTGGGATTACAGGCGTGAGCCACCACACCCGGCTGGAATAACTGTTTTTTTATATCTGTATTCCAAGTACCACATGCCTAGTGACTTACAGAGGAGGTTCTTCTTAATCTTTGATGAATGAACTGGCCTTTTCAATTCATCAGGACCATAATATTTTATTTTATCAAGAGATAGGGTCTTGCTGTGTTGCCCAGGCTACGCTTGAACTGCTGGGCTCAAGCAATCCTCCTACCTCAGCATTCCAGGTAGCTGGGACTACATGCATCTACCACCAAACACAGCCTCTAGATTCAACTACCAGTTTGCAAGAAGCATAGAAGACTGGAGACTATGTTACATGATACCATAGGGATGCAATCGGTAAAATCTAAATGGAGGAAATTCTCTATGAACAATCATATGCCTTAGACTATAAGGGAGAAAAGATAAATAGATAAAGAGCTTATACAGAGTCTTAAGAGAGATACCAGGCAATTTCAATGTATGGGAATTTTTTAGATCCTTATTCAAAAAACAATTGTGACTCAAATATGAGTCATTTATGTTACATTTATGTTACATAAATTTTATATTAAATATATTTTACAACAAGAAAAGATTTTATCAGGCTGGGCGCAGTGGTTCACGCCTGTAATCCCAGCACTTTGGGAGGCCAAGAAGGGCGGATCACAAGGTCAGGAGTTTGAGACCAGCCTGGCCAACATGGTGAAACCCCATCTCTACTAAAAATACAAAAATTAGTTGGGCGTGGTGGCAGGCGCCTGTAATCCCAGATGCTCCGGAGGCTGAGGCAGGAGAATCGCTTAAGCCCAGGAGGCGGAGGCTGCAGTGAGCTGAGATTGCACCACCGTACTCCAGCCTGGGTGACAGAGCGAGACTCTGTCTCAAAATCTCAAAAAAAAAAAGAAAAAAGAAATTGTGCTTATCTTTTTTTTTTTTTTTTTTTTTTTTTAGACAGAGTCTTGCTCTGTCGCCCAGGCTGGAGTTCAGTGGTGCAATCTCAGCTCACTGCAGCCTCCGCCTCCTGGGCTTAAGCGATTCTCCTGCCTCAGCCTCCTGAGCATCTGCGATTACAGGCGCCTGCCACCACGCCCAACTAATTTTTGTATTTTTAGTAGAGATGGGGCTTCACCATGTTGGTCAGGCTGGTCTCGAACTCCTGACCTCGTGATCCGCCCACCTTGGCCTCCCAAAGTGCTGGGACTACAGGCGTGAGCCACTGCGCCTGGCCCTGTGCTTATCTTTTAAAGCATTCTTATATTTAGAAATGCATTCCAACATATTTACAGGTGAAAGGATATGTCTGGGATTTGTTTCAAAATAATCCGAGAGAAGGAAGTGAATTGGTATATAGATGAAATTGGATTGGCCGTGAGCTGATAATTATTGCAGCTGAGCGATGGGTACATGGCAGTTCATTATGCTATTCTGCCTGCTTTTGTTTATATTTAAAATTTTTATGATAAAATACTTTTTTTTTTTTTCTTTTTTGAGACCGAGTCTCGCTCTGTCGCCCAGGCTAGAGTATAGTGGCACCATCTCAGCTCACTGCAACCTCCTCCTCCTAGGTTCAAGCGATTCTCCTGCCTCGGCCTCCCAAGTAGCTGGGACTACAGGCGCTTGCCACCATACCCAGCTAAGTTTTTTGTATTTTTAGTAGGGACTGGGTTCTACCATGTTAACCAGGCTGGTCTCAAACTCCTGACCTCAAGTGATTTGCCCGCCTCAGCCTCCCAAAGTGCTGGCATTACAGGCATGAGCCACCGTGTCTGGCCTGATAAAATCTTTTATTGTTGTAAAATATATTAACATAAAATTTACCATTTTAACCATTTTTCAGTATACAGTTCAGTGGCATTAAGTACTTCATGTTGTCGTGCAACTGTTGCCACCATTCATCTCCAGACTTTTCTCATCTTCCCAAACTGAAACTCTGTATCCGTTAAACAATAGCTCCTCATTCTCCTCTCCCTGCTGCCCTGACAACCGCCATTCTATGCTGTCTTTATGAATTTGACTACTTTAGGTAACTTATGTAAGTGCAATCTTTCAGTATTTGTCCTTTAGTGTCTGGCTTTTTTCACTTAGTTTTCAAGTTCATCCATGTTGTAGCATGTATTAGAATTTCATTCCTGTTTAAGGCTGAATAATAATCTATTATATGTATATACCACATTTTATCGATCTATTCATCTTCCAGAAATTGACATTTGGGTTGCTTCCAAAACAGTTTTTAAGTTCTTTCCTGGAGGTATCCCATAATGAATGTTCTTATAAATGAGGTATATTGATGATAGTTATCTTGCTGAGGAACAGACGAAGAATTTCTAATTTCTGAAGACATCAGATCCCAAAGGCTTTAGAGTTTCTGAACAGCTACAATCCATAAAACCTCAGGAAGTGCCGTAGACTGCAGAGGAGGAGGTAAAAAGGTATAAGCACAGGGAAAGGAAGTTAACATTTGCTGTTTAGGATTACTGAGAAAAGCTTTTGCTCTCATTGGCCTCTCTTACCTCCCAGGCAGCTTTTCTATTTCCGGAGCATCCCTACACAGTTATTTCTAACCCATGTAGCCCTGCCAACTATATTTTTACCCTAAGCTCAGGAACTACTTTTCATCAGTTTTATGCCAAAAGTTAATGTGTCACATATGAGTAAAAAAAAAAAAGTCTCTTATCTCCTCCTACTGGAGATAAGCCAAATTAGGGCAGAAGCCAAACCAGAAAAATTCAAACCAAATATTAATCTGAAATATGTTTGTTTGTTCATTTGTTTGAGACAGGGTCTCACCATGTTGCCCAGGCTGGTCTCGAACTCCTGAGTTCAAGAGATCCTCCCACCTCAGCCTCTCAAAGCACTGGGATTACAGGCATGAGCCACTGCACCTGGCAAAATATGTTTTTATTCTTCTGATTTTTAGAGAATTATCCTTAATCATCTTGAGAAAAAACGGTAGACAGAAAATTAAAATTTAACCCCGATAGTAATCAGAATAAAGAAAATGCAGTGGCAAAAGGAGACATATTTCAAGGAAAAATAATTTTGTGAAAAGGAAAGGTGAAATAGTAGGAAATACTGGAAACAGAAACCCCAAATCAGAAGGGAGAAAAAAAAGAATTCTAAGATGATAAGTCTGACTTGAGTAAGCCTCCATCTTCCCATTCCAGAAGTCTGGGCCAAGTGTACTCCTTATCAGTAAGGGAAAGTATCACTAAGGAGGACCCGTGATGTTGTGTGGGATGGGGCAGGCAGGGTGTGGGGGCGGGGCAGAGATACCGTATTTTAGGTTAAGCCTGAGGTATTGGGTACTCAGGAGGTATTAGTTCTGGGATCAGTTTGGAATTTTAGATGTGCTCTAGAATGAACCGCGTATTGTTTATTTTGTTGTGCTATGTAGTCCAGACTCCAGAATGTATCCTTCCGGTATTATCACACAGTTTTGATTACCATAGCTGTATAAGAAGGACTAAAATGAGGTTAACTGATTTTTCTGCTTCATTCTTTCTTTTCAAAATTGTTTTAGCTATTCTACTTCCTTTGCCTTTACTGTCTATAGCCTTCCAATTCATGAACCTGGACGATGGTGTTGAGTTCTTCTATATGCTTGCTGATTTTCTGTCCAGTTATCTCAATTGTTGAGAGAGGAGTGTTGAGGTCTCCAACTGTAGTTGTAGATTTGGCTATTTCCCCTCCTGGTTCTGTCAGCTTTTGCTTTCACATATTTTGCAGCTCTGTTGTTTGGTACACACATTTAAGATTGCTATGTTTTCTTAGATTGACCCTGTTACCATTATATAACGTCTTTTGTGTCTCTGGTAATTTTCTCTGCTCTGAAGTCTATTTTATTTAATATTAATATAGCCACTCCAGCTTTCCTTTCATTGTTTGCATGCTATATAACTTTTTCCATCCCTCTACTTTCCACCAGTCTATTTGATTATATTTGAAGTGAGTTTTTTTTTAGATAGCATATAGTTGGGTCATGTTTTTTAATCCATTCTGCCAGCCTCTGTCTTTTAATTGGTATATGTAGACTTTTTATACCTCATACTGTTATTGATATGTTAGGGCTTATATTTGCCATTTATTTTTTCTTTTCTGTGTTTTGTCTCTGTTTTACTTTTCCTCCCTTCCTATGGACTATTGAACTTTTTTAGAATTCCATTTTTATTTCTTTATAATGGCTTTTTAAAATCTATAGTGTTTTTTTCTGGGTGCAGTGGTTCACACCTGTAATTCCAGCACTTTGGGAGGCTGAGGTGGGTGGATCATTTGAGGTCAGGAATTCAAAACCAGCCTGGCCAACATGGTGAAAATCGGGCTTTACTAAAAATACAAAAAAAAATTAGCCAGGCATGGTGCTGTGCACCTGTAATCCCAGCTACTCAGGAGGTTGAGGCAGGAAAATTGCTTGAACCCGGGAGGCGGAAGTTGCAGTGAGCCGAGATCAGACTACTGCACTCCAGCCTGGCGGACAGTGAGATTCTGTCTCAAAAAATAAATAAAATAAAATAAAATCTATAGTGTTTTTGAGTGTATCTTTTTGTATAGCATTTTTAGTGATCACTGCAGGTGTTTTGGAGGTTTTTCGGGTTTTTTTTTTTTTTTTTTTTTGGTGGGAGCTTTTTCAGATAGGGTTTCACTCTGTTGCGCAGGCTGGAGTGCAGTGGCACTATCATAGCTCACTGCAGCATTGATCTACTGGGCCCAAGGGATCCTCCCACTTCAGCCTCCAGAGTAGCTGGGACCACAGGCACACACCAGCATCCCCAACTAATGTTTTTTATTTTTAGTAGAGACAAAATCTTGCTTTGTTTCCCAGGCTGGTCTCAAACTCCTGAACTCAAGCTGAGGCAGAAATTAAAGAAAGAAAAAATAAAATTAAAAAAGAGAAATAAACTTTCCTGTATTAGGCTGACTTGACCCAGAGGCAGCAACAGGCACAGGCCAGACCCAAGAAAAGTCTTGATAATACTATCTAATGTGCCCTGAAGACTCTCCCAGTACTCCCTCAACATAAGGAAGAGAAAAACAAATTTTCCTTTGTCTTATAGTATAAGTTTATAGATTCCTGTTCTCTGTAACTAGTAACTTCAAGTATTCTGTTTTACCTAAACAGTACAGTGAAAGTCATGAGACATCTGAGCAGGCCTAAGCTATAGCCACCTAGGTGCTATAGTGAATGTCACAGAATAAGCCGTGCTAGGCACTAAGGCAAACCTAGATAACAGCCATCTAGATTGCATAGCAACAGTCATGTGTAATCCTGAGTTATGCACCTATCACAGTTTGATTAACTGTCTTTGTTCTGCCTCTGTATTCTTGCTTTCGCACCACCATAAGTTTGTTTCAGGCTAGCCCACCCCCTTTTTGAAGGGTATTTAAAAGTCAAGTGCTGTCTTTGTTCTTAGCCCAGTTTTTTAGATGTTAAGTCTGCTAGGTCTGAGTGCACTCAATAAAGATCCTCCTGCTTTACCCCGAAGTCTGTCTAGTCCTCCTGATTTCTGCAACAAAGCGATCCATCCAACTTGACCTCCCAAAGTGCTAGGATTACAGGTATGAACTACCACACCCAGCCAACTCTATTTGTTTTATACATACACAGACACACACACATACACAGCGTCATAGTCTACTGATGTTATTTTACTAAGTTTTCTGAGTAAGACTGCCTCTTTCCTGGTCTTTGGCTAGAGAGAACAAGCCTTTGTTGGGTTTTTTTGTCTGCACACATTGGCATTTCTAGGTTGACAGCTTCTTCAGCTCCAATTCTGAGATATATGTGGCAAAAAGAAAACCCAGGGAACTCACCACCATGTCAGTCCTTGTGTACTGAGGTCCCCAGCCAGTTTGCCATTTTTCCCTCTACCTTTCCAAGTCTTCTTATGTTTATTTTATATATAATGTCCAAGGTTTTTAGTTGCACTTAGTGGGAGACATAGGGAGAAGTACATCTACTCCATTTTCCCTCCTCGTTTTACTTTTGATCTAACATAGAATCTTAAGTTGAATTTTCTGTCTTTTTAAAAAAATTATTCCAAGTAGCCGGGCGCGGTGGCTCACGCCTGTAATCCCAGCACTTTGGGAGGCCAAGGCGGGCAGATCACGAGGTCAGGAGTTTGAGACCAGCCCGACCAACATGGCGAAACCCCGTCTCTACTGAAAATACAAAAATTAGCTGGGCGTTGTGGCGGGTGCCTGTAATCACAGCTACTCAGGAGATTGAGGCAGGAGAATCACTTGAACCCAGGAGGCGGAGGTTGCAGTGAGCCAAGATTGTGCCATTGCACTCCAGCCTGGGTAACAGAGCGAGACTCCGTCTCAAAAAAAAAAAAAAAAAAAAAAACTATTCCAAGTATACCTATGACACTGATTCAGACCACTGGATCCAGCCTTCGAATTTACCCGAGAGGAAGTGGGTTCATGGCTGGACTGTCATGGAGTTTCAGGCCAGGGCTTTTATGCTGCACACTCATCTTTTTCCCTGTGTCTTTCATTTATTCTCCTTTGTTTTCATTGTTTTCAGAGAGCTGCTTCTAGTAGAGACTTCTCAGCCACAAGATGGTGCCCCAGAATAGTTCAAGATAGGCTTTTCTGCTCTTCTTTGGGCCCCAGTCTTTAATGTACTATTAGTAAACTCAAGGCCATTTATCTGAACCAGGATATAGCTATGAAGACACAACTGTATTATCTTAAGCCATGTTTTCCCAGTTGCCTGAAAACTTAAGCAATCAGTATCAGAAATAGTTTTTGTTTGAATTTTTTTATAATTGTAATATTATTATTATTATTATTATTTAGAGATGGGGTCTTGCTGTGTTGCCCGGGCTGGTCCCGAACTCCTGGCCTCAAGCAGTCCTCCTGCCTCAGCATCCCAAAGTGCTGGGATTACAGGCCTGAGCCACCAGACCCAGCCTATGTCTTTTGAGCTATTTGAATCCATGAATCGAAGTTTACTAGTGTAGATGTTTGCCTTTTATTACCAGCCCAACTTTTAAAATAGCTTATAAGATTATGTTTAAAAATACATAGAATAACTTTCTTTGCCATGTCTACTGAGAGAACGAAGACCATTCTCAGCAACCAGACTGTCAACATTCCAGAAAATGGTGACATTACTCTGAAGGGACACACAGTTACTGTGAAAGGCCCCAGAGGAACCCTGCAGAGGGATTTCAATCACATCAGTGTAGATTCAGTCTTCTTGGAAAGAAAGAAAAGAGGCTCCAGGTTGATAAATGGTGGGGAAACTGAAAGGAACTGGCTGCCGTTCAGACTATTTGTAGTCATGTACAGAACATGATCAAGGGTGTTACACTGGGCTTCCATTACAGGATGAGGTCTATGTATGCTCACTTCCCCATCAATGTCGTTATCCAGGAGAATGGGTCTCTTGTTGAAATCTGAAATTTCTTGGGTGAAAAATACATCCTCAGGGTTCGGATGAGAACAGGTGTTGCTTGTTCAGTATCTCAAGCCCAGAAAGATGAATTAATCCTTGAAGGTAATGACATTGAGCTTGTTTCCAATTTAGAGGCTTTGATTCAGCAAGCCACGACAGTTAAAAACAAGGATATCAGGAAATTTTTGGATGGTATCTATGTCTCTGAAAAAGGAACTGTTCACCCGGCTGATGAATAAGATCTAAGAGTTGTCCAGCTTCTGAAACAAGATGCCGGATGATTCCTAAGACCTATTTGTGATGTTTAAATGATGCAAAAGACCTATTGATTTGGAAAGAAAAATAAAATAAAAATACATAGGACAGAAAGACTGGTAAATAGACATTAACAATCTTTGGGTAGTGAGCTGTGAGTCATTTGTTCTTTCATTTTTCAAGTTTTCAAATATGAGCTACTTTATGATGGATGAAAATGGATGTTGGGCATATTCTTCAGCTAATCAGAAAATATTTATTAACGAAAAAATATATTTATGACCCATCCAATGTGTGTAGAGCCAGCATATATGTTTTCTTAGTCTTGATAGTTACATAAGAAAATATTGGGGGCTGGGCGCGGTGGCTCACGTCTGTAATCCCAGCACTTTGCTAGGCTGAGGTGGGTGGATCACCTGAGGTCAGGAGTTTGAGACCAGCCTGGCCAACATGGTGAAACTCCGTCTCTACTAAAAATACAAAAATTAGCCAGGCATGGGTGGCAGGTGCCTGTAATCCAAGGTACTCAGGAGGCTGAGGTAGGAGAATCGCTTGAACCTGGGAGGCAGAGGTTGCAGTGAACTGAAATTGTGCCACTGCACTCCAGCCTGGGTGACAGAGCAAGACTCTGTCTCAAAAAAAAAAAAATAATAATAATATTGGGTACTCCGTTACTAAAGGCAGGGACTATGGCTTAAAATCCTGCAGCTGTGATACCTACCATGTGTCTTACACATAGAGAGGTCTAGGAAATAACTGCTTGAGCACAGAAACCATTATTCCTAGCTTTGAAGGAAAGAACTATATTTTACTAGTTGTAAATCTTTGAGTTTGGTGTCCTCAAGGTAATTACCTGCTTGAGTGTTAGCTCACATGAAGTGGGCAAGTTGTGTCCATTCTTTTTTTTTTTTAGAGATGGTGTCTCACTCTGTTGCCCAGGATTGCAGTGGTACAATTGTAGCTCACTGTAGCCTTGAACTCCTCAAGCAATCCTCCTGCCTCAGCCTCTCATGTAGCCGGGATCACAGGTGCATGCCACCATGCCTGGCTAATTTTTATTTTATTTATTCATTCATTCATTCATTCATTTTTTTTGAGATGGAGTCTTGCTCTGTCACCCAGGCTGGAGTGCAGTGGTGTGATCTCAGCTCATGGCAACCTCCACCCCACGGATTCAAGCAATTCTCCTGCCTCAGCCTCCCCAGTAGCTGGGATTACAGACATGCATCACCACGCCCAGCTAATTTTTGTATTTTTAGTAGAGATGGGGCCATGTTGGCTAGGCTAGTCTTAAACTCCTGAGTCAAGTGATCTGCCCACCTTGGCCTCCCAAAGTGCTGGGATTACAGGGAGAGCCACCGTGCCTGGCCTAATTTTTTTTTTTTAATAGAGACGAGGTCTTGCTATGTTGTCCAGGCTGGTCTAAAACTTCTTGCCTCAAGCAGTCCTCCAGTCTCATCCTCCCACAGTGCCGAAGTTACAGATGTGAGCCACCATACCCGGCCCATTCTATGTCTTAATTATAGAACTAATAATTAGGGATAAAAAAGCCAACTACTCCTTACTGAAATAAGATTAGCAATGGAGTGGACAAAAATTCAATATCAGTCCAAAGCAATAAACGGTAATATTTTAAAAATTCAGCTGGCCAGGCACAGTGGCTCACGCCTGTAATCCCAACACTTTGGGAGCTGAGGCGGTTGGATCACAACGTCAGGAGTTCCAGACCAGCCTGGCCATTATGGTGAAACCCCGTCTCTGCTAAAATTACAAAAATTAGCCAGGCATGATGGCGTGTGCCTGTAGTCCCACCTACTCTGGAAGTGCCACCACTTCTGTGGCAGAAGACTTGTTTGAACCCAGGAGTTGGAGGTTGCAGTGAACTGAGATCGCGCCACTGCCCTCCAGCCTGGGCAACAGAGCAAGACTTCGTCTCAAAAATAAAAAATAAATAAATAAAAAATAAAAAAATTCAGCCCTTGATAATTCATTATTAGATCATCAGAGTCAATGTGTATATTGGATATAACAGGTACGAATGTAATATTTGATAGCTGATTAAATAAATGAATTCATTTTATTGATGATAGGACTTTAAGTAATGTCCTGAAAATCTACAGAGGAGGAACTTATGAGTAAAGAGAAGCTAGACTAAAATAAATACCTTTTCCAACCAAGACCCAAGAAAATAAAGGATTTCTGCAAGACCTTTCAACTTGTGATTTTTGTGGGCCCACCAATTCTTATAAAGATCTTTTATATTTCTGATACATGATTATATAATACAAGTTATAATTTTTTCAGCTTTTGTTTTACTTAGTAATATCCATTTATAGCTTAGTTTAATAGGTGGTACATAAAAGTAATTTATGTACTTTTCCTTATGAAAAATTGAGTATAGGCAAGCTCACCAAAGTACTAGACTTCTAAAACCCAAGTCTAGACCTTTGAGGAGTTCATGTGCACACAATGAAGTGGAGGCCAGTGGGAAGTGGAGAGAATGGGGATAAAGTAACTGACTGGAAAGTAGGCTACAGGGTAGAAATCGACAGATCTTTAGTAGAAAAGGGGATTTCAATGAAAGGAGGCAGTATTAGCAATAAAGTCATAACATAGAAAAGTCACTGTCTAGTCTAATCATTTACAAACTTAAAAAGAAGTTGAAGCTTTTATTCAAATCAAAACTTATGTAGAATACCAATATGATAAATATATAAAGGTTGAGCCGTTTGGGTCGAAACAAGGTTTGACATGTATAGGAAACAAAATCCCATCCCTCTTGAGCCTCTCTATCTCTATCCTAGTGGGCCCTAGAGAGCACAGTTTAAAACAGCTGAACTAGGCTGGGTGCAGTGGCTCACACCTGTAATCCAGGTGCTTTGGGAGGCCAAGGCAGGAGAATTTCTTGAGGCCAGAAGTTCAAGACCAGCCTGGGCAGGATCGTGAGATCCCATCTCTACCAAAAAAAAAAAAAATTAGGCCAGGCATGGTGGCTCATGCCTGTAATCCCAGCACTTTGGGAGGCTGAAGCGGGTGGGTCACCTGAGGTCAGGAGTTCGAGACCAGCCTGACCAACATGGTGAAACCCCGTCTCTACTAAAAATACAAAATTAGTTGGGTGTGGTGGCGCATGCCTGTAATCCCAGCTACTTGGGAGGCTGAGGCAGGAGAATCACTTGAACCCGGGAGGGAGAGGTTGCAGTGAGCTGAGATCTCGCCATTGTACTCCAGCCTGGGCAACAAGAGTGAAACTCTGTCTCAAAAAAAAAAAAAAAAAAAAAAAAAATTAGCCAGACATGGTGCACATCTGTGGTCCCAACTACTCAGGAGGCTGAAGTGGGAGGATTGCTTGAGCCCAGGAATTCAAGGCTGCAGTGAGCTATGATTGCACCTGTGCACTCCAGTCTGGACAGCAGAATGAGATCCTGTCCCACACACAAAAATAAAGAAACCCCCCCCTGCAATGTAGCCTGACCAGTAGGCAGATGTTAGACATTAATGTGTAATAGGGAAGCATTTTCCTCAGGCTTTCAAAGATGGGAAATTATTGTGGATTGTTTTCTTACCCCCTACCAGAAAAGAGTGCTTCACCATTGAGGTGGCCTGCTGGAAAAATCACTCCACTAATTTGAGAGTCTTCCCTTGAACTTTTGTGGTTCTGGCTTTGTGTTTTTTAGCTCTTAAATGTCGTCTCTCAACTAGCCAAACAGAATCTGCGACTGCTGGTCCTAGGCCGGAAGCACATGCTAAGACGGAGTTCCCAGTGGAGTCGGGATGAGATGGAAGAGGTGCAAAAGCAAGCCAGCTGTTTTTTTGCTGATGACATGTAAGTGTTGGAGGTAACAGGTGAATTATACTGTGCTGCGGACATCTATCTGCTTGTTAGTTACCTACTTTAAACCTATCTTTTAAATGCATGTGTATATGTATACTCACCCTCATTAAAAAAAAAAAAAAAGATTTGAGACAACTTACAAAACTACGGTTTCTTCTAAAAAAGAAAAACACTACAGTTTCTATGGCAGGATAAACTTAAACAGATGAGGAAATCAGGATAAAGGAGAAGTGGAGGGAAGTTAAGTCAGGAGTGAGATTAGTACACTGAATACATGCCATAAGATCCTAAGTAGATCATTTAGCAAATACTTGACAAACAGGAGCACCTTCTATGTTCTTGGAGAAAGAGCAGTGAAAAAGACAAAGTCCCTGCCCTCTTAGAATTTACAATAAACAGATAAACAAACAGGTAATGTCATTCCAGGCAGTGATTAGTACTATGGGGACAATAAAGCAAGGTAGATAGAAAGAATTTAGGTAAGGAATAGGTCAGAGGGTTGTGAATGGGGTGGTCAGGAACAGCCTTTCTGAGGGGGCAGATTCGATGAGGAGTGAGTTATTTGAGAAATGGGGAGAGGTGGTGGGAAGAACATCCCAAATAATATGAAATATTTAAAAAGCCCCGATGCAGGCCGGGCTCATGCCTGTAATCCCAACACTTTGGGAGGCCGAGGCGGGCAGATCACGAGGTCAAGAGATCGAGACCATCCTGGCTAACGGTGAAACCTCATCTCTACTAAAAATACAAAAAATTAACCTGGTGGCGGTTAATTTGGTGGCGGGTGCCTGTAGTCCCAGATACTGAGGAGGCTGAGGCAGGAGAATGGCGTGAACCCGGGAGGCGGAGCTTGCAGTGAGCCGAGATCGCACCACTGCACTCCAGCCTGGGCAACAGTGCGAGGCTCCATCTCAAAAAAAAAAGGAGCCCAAAGGAGCCCTGAGGCAGGCATAAGCTTGGCGTGTGTTTGAGGAAAGCAAGATGGCCAGTTGAGCTATAATAGCAAGAGGGAAAGTAATAAGCTCTGAGATTAGAGAGAAGGCAGAAACCGCAATACAGAGGACCTTGCAGATCCTGGTAGACAAGCAAGAGGCCTAGATTTTCTTCTAAATGTAGGGAGAAAATTGCTGTTGAGCTGCAGCTTCCCAGGAAGCCAAAGGAACCATGGTAAACATGGTCAGTAACAAAACCTACAGTAAGCCAGCCACAGTGGCTCATGTCTATAATCCCAGCACTTTGGGAAGCCAAGGCAGGCAGATCACTCAAGATCAGGAGTTTGAGACCAGCCTGGCCAACATAGTGAACCCCATCTCTACTAAAAATACGATTAGCCAGATGTGGTGGCACATGCCTTGTAGTCCCAGGTACTCGGGAGGCTGAGGCAGCAGAATCACTTGAACCTGGAAAGCCGAGGTTGCAGTGAGCCAAGATCGTGCCACTGCACTCCAGCCTGGGTTACGGAATGACACTGTCTCAAAAAAAAAAAAAACAAAAAAAAAACCCACAAACCTACAGTAGCCATAAAGTAAGAAGAAAATAGCTAATTAGGAGGAGTACAGATCCGCAACAGCACATATGAACTCAATGCACTGTTGTGCATTGAGGTTTTCATATTGTTTGTGCTAACAAAAGTTTATTTCCAACTTTGCTTAATGAGTGTATATGCCTCAGCCCCAAATCTAGGTTTCATAGTCTGAATGTGATAACTTCAAGATTTGTCAGTATTCTCCAAATCATTTATTTTATTGAGACGGAGTCTCGCTGTGTCACCCAGGCTGGAGTACAGTGGCACAATCTTTGTTCATGGCAACCTCCACCTCCCGGGTTCAAGCGATTCTCCTGCCTCAGCCTCCCAAGTAGTTGGGATTACAGGCACCCTCCACCATGCCCAACTAATTTTTGTATTTTTAGTGGAGATGGGGTTTCACCATGTTGGCCAGGCTGGTCTCGAACTCCTGACCTCATGATCCACCCACCTCAGCCTCCCAAAGTGCTAGGATTACAGGCATGAGCCACCTCGCCTGGCCCCCAAATCGTTTATTATTTAAAAAGTACAGTAGCTCTCAAGGCATAAAGCAAGGGAGAAGCAAACCTCTCATCCAGTTCCCAAACCACATCCCTTCTTTTTTTAGCTGGAAGATGGTGCTTCCATTTCTCCAAGAGCAGAAGACCTAATGGCAACATTGGGTAGACAGTAAGATTGTAGGCTTGGGAATTAGTTTACCCAGGTTGAGATCATGGCCCTGCCACTCCCTGTCTTGGAAAGGTTTTTCCTTTCTCTCTGTCTTCCTTATCTCTTGTGTAACTTTTATGGGGTTGTTTTAAGGATTAAATAAGATAATATGTGTAAATAACTCATGTAAAACTCTTGGCATAGCACCAAGTACATGGAAAACATATATGTTAGTTGCTGTCATGATCATTATTATTTTCCTTATATGGAAAAATTAGATAAATTTGAAGTGTTATGACTAAGAAGCCTGTTGGAAAGTGGTCTCACTGCTTGGTTTGGGGTCTGTATTTATTGCATCAGCTGAAATTCCAAACTCAGTTGTAACGATCAATTCACTGACCTTCTCTGTCACTTTGGATTTGAATATTTAAGTGTTTAACATTAAATCTGTTTTCCACTAATGTGCCAAAGAAGCTTTTCAAACATACACTAGAGAGAATAATATAGTGAATAGTGAGTCCTCATGTAACTGTCACCCGGCTCCAACAATTACCATCATTTTGCTAATTTTGTTCCATAAACCGAATACATTTTTTCTTTTTCTTTTTTTTCTGGAGAGTTATAAGGCAAATTTCGTCATTTTATCATTTCACTTGAAATACTTCAGGATAAAGAAAACTTTAAATGGTTCTATTTAGGGTCATTTGAATCAAGGCGTAGGACATCACAAGTTGCAGTCTGAATCTCCTAAAGCAAGGTCGTTACTGCCATTTTTACAGCACATTTATTAAAATAATAAGTGCTAAGGTTGATGGTCTGTTGGAGGCTTTGAGTCACTGGCTCTTACCAAAGAAGATGTTTTGGGGTGCTGATCCAGGTGACTGTCTAGAAGCTGCTCTGAAATACCAGTTCAGCTTTAGGGGCAGCCAGTTATTTGGTGGCTTGCAAGAAAGTCTCATCCTGCCCTAGTAGTATTTTGGGTGTTTCTTGAATTTGGGTGAAGAGAGAGGGAAAAGGTGTGCTCTGTGATAGATAAGGCAAATAGGAAAAATGCCCAAAGAGAAGCAACTTTTAAGTGTGAAGAGAGCATTGTTAGAATTCATCGTTCTAGTGGAAGAGTCCAGTGAGCTGTGAGAATCCCAGGCATTAGCATTCCGTTCCCCTCAGCTTTCCATCTGTGTTCTAGATAGTATTGCTTACCAGCTAAGGACTTTGAGGTGGTTCTTAAGTATTACTAGCATCATGTTGGTCAAGAAATCAGAGGCACCTCCAAGGAAAGTAAGCAAAAAGTACGGTGAAAAACACTGTCCTCTGCCTCTTCAGCTGTGCTTGATTGTGTCCTTTCTTATGCCTGGTTCAGCTCGGAGGATGATCCATTCCTTCTGTATGCCACACTGCACTCCGGGAATCACTGCAGGTTTATCACAAGAGACCTGATGCGGGACCACAAGGCCTGTCTGCCTGATGCCAAGACCCAACGCCTGTTTTTTAAGTGGCAGCAGGGACATCAGCTGGCAATTGTAAATAGGTTTCCAGGATCAAAACTAACCTTTCAGGTAATGGTACCTGTTCTTTATGTGATATTAACAGAGTCAAGTATACAGTAAGAATGTGGCATAGAAAAAGAGTGTCACAACTAATTGAAGGTTGCAAATGCTTTATTTTTCTCAGTTTTAGGTTAGTATTTGGAACTAGCCAGGTCCTAGAAAGAGTCTGCTAGAGTTTTCATAGGCCAACCTCAAATTAATTAAAACACTTAGGGGCCAGGCGCAGTGGCTCACACCTGTAATCCCAGCACTTTGGGAGGCCGAGGTGGGCAAATCATGAGGTCAGGAGATCGAGACCATCCTGGCTAACACGGTGAAACCCCGTCTCTACTAAAAGTACAAAAAAAAAAAATTAGCCAGGCGTGGTGGCGGGTGCTTGTAATCCCAGCTACTTGGGAGGCTGAGGCAGGAGAATGTCATGAACCCTGGAGACAGAGCTTGCAGTGAGCCGAGATCACGCCACTGCACTCCAGCCTGGGCGACAGAGCAAGACTCCGTCTCAAAAACAAAAAACAACATTTAGGATATACCAGTTTTGACTTCAATTAATTATGTCATAAATTATGACTTCTTTTTTTTTTTTTTTTTTTTTTTTTTTTTTTTTTTTGAGACGGAATCTCACTCTGTCGCCCAGGCTGGAGTGCAGTGGTGCAATCTCAGCTCGCTACAGCCTCCGCCTCCCAGGTTCAAACGATTCTCCTGCCTCAGCCTCCCAAGTAGCTAGGACTACGGGCACATGCCACCACGCCGAGCTAATTTTTGTATTTTTAGTAGAGGTGGGGTTTCACCATGTTGGTCAGGCTGGTCTTGAACTCCTGAGCTCATAATCCACCCACCTCAGCCTCCCAAAGTGCTGGGATAACAGGCGTGAGCCACCATACCCGGCCATAAATTATAACTTGTTACATGTGTTTTTTATTTTTGTTTATTTGCAATAGCTCAAATTCTTTATTTCTTATAGTTTGTTATACTTCTGCTAAGTAATTTGTTTTCCCTGTTTAATTCATTTCTATGACAGTCTCAATTGAATTCTCCTTTGATTCTAGTTAAGATATCTATAATATAAGGACACATCTTGTGTGAAAGCAAAGGGAGAGAATCCAAAGTGAGTTATTACAGAAAAGTACACTGGCCCGTGGTATAATAAATAAGGTTCAATTATCAAAAAATATTGGCCGGGCGTGATGGCTCACGCCTGTAATCTCAACACTTTGGGAGGCCAAGGCGGGTGGATCACTTGAGGGCAGGAGTTGAAGACCAGCCTAGCCAACATAGCGAAAACCTCATCTCTACTAAAAATACAAAAATTAGCCAGGCGTGGTGGCGTGTGCCTATAATCCCAGCCACATGGGAGGCAAAGGTACAAGAATCGCTTGAACCTGGGAGGCAAAGGTTTCAGTGAGCCAAGATTGTGCCACTGCTATCCAGCCTGGGTGACAGAGCGAGACTCCGTCTCAAAAAAAACAAAAAAAAACAACAACAAAAAAACAGAGATGTTGGTCAAAGGAGAAAAAATTTCAGTTAGATAAGAGGAATACGTTCCATGATGACTGTAGTTAATAATAACAATGTGTTGTATCATTGAAAATTGCTAAGAGTAGATTTTAAATGTTCTCACCACAAAAATTGTAAGTATATAAGGTAATGCTCATGTTAATGAGCTCAATTTAGCTATTCTACAATGTATGCATATTTCAAAAACATGCTATACATGATAAATATGTATAATTGTTATTCGTCAATTTAAAAATAAGTAAGAAAGGCTGGGTGCAGTGGCTCACTTGTGTAATCCCAGCACTTTGGGAGGCCGAAGCAGGAGGATTGCCTTAGCCTAGGAGTTTAAGACTAGCCTGGGCAACATGGTAAGACCATGTCTCTATAAAAGTACGTAAATAAGAATATCCAAAACAATAAATTTATAGTAAATGTGGTATTAAATGATACCATAGTGATTCAAGATATAGTTGAAGAACTATTAATTCTTAAGTATAATAAAGGTATAAAGGTATTGAGCTTACATTTATAAAATAAGACCTTATTTCTTAGAGATACATACTGAAGTATTACAGAAGAAATTACATATCTGAGATGGGAGGGCAGCGTATGGATGAAATAAGACTAGAGATGAATTGATAATGGCTGAAGCTAGGTGATGAGTACATGAGAGTTCATTATAGCATTTCTCTACTTTTGTTTACATTTGTCCCTTGGTATCCATGAGGAATTGGTTTCAGGACCTCTCACAGATACTAAGATCCTCAAATGCTCAAGTCCCTTATATAAAATGGCATAGTATTTGCATATAACCTACACACATCCTCCTGTGTACTTTGAATCATCTAGATTATTTATAATACCTAATACAATGTAAATGCTATATAAATAGTTGTTTCTGTATCTTTTAGGGAATAATGCCAAGAAGAAAAAAAGTCTGTACATGTTCAGAACACAGTTTTTTGTTGTTGTTGTTTTGTTTTGTTTCGTTTTGTTTTCAAATATTTTCAATCCGTGGTTGTTTGCCAGGGATACAGAACCTGCAGTTATGGAAGGCTGACTGGATTTGAAATTTTTCACTCTCACACACAAAACTGTTAGAGCCAACAAAAGAACGTCTGTATTACATAAATGTAATGCTTCTACAGAGAGTCTTTAGACTTAAAAATGAGACCCCTCAAAAAAAGGAACTCCTAATATTAGGGCTCATCTTCACAGAGTTTGCTGCTGTTTGAAAATCCATTATTAAGTGAGATAATCCATTATCAATACTCTTCTGGAGCAAACTTGAGAAGTGTCAGAAAGAGAAATGGCCAAGTAGCCCTTTAGTGTTGTTCTCAATGTTTTGTTCTCTTTTTAATTCAACAGCGTATTCTCAGCTATGACACAGTGGTGCAAACAACTGGAGACTCGTGGCACATACCATATGATGAAGACCTGGTAGAAAGATGTTCCTATGAAGTACCAACCAAATGGCTTTGCCTCCACCAAAAGACATAGAGATTCTTACCTCTATGCTAAGTTTGTGTTTGGGTACCCTCTAGGTTGGCATCAGAGGCTCTTGAGTTGGTGTTTGTTTAGGGCATTGCCTCTGTCCTGAAGATAAAAGGATTCTATTAACAGCATTGACATTGATTTTTTAATGAAATGAGATATATCTTTTCATAACCAGCTGCGTTTTTTTCCCCTAACATTTGTTTTTGGAGGCTTATCAAGAGTTGGAGAACTTAGTGTAGAGCAAAACCTGCATTTCTCCTACTGGGCCAGCTATTCCACTTAGCTTGGGTGACAAATAGTGCTTTTGGTATCCATTTTTTGCTACTTCTGACCTTGCCTTCCAGGCCTACCAATAGCAGAATCAATCCATCTGTCCCTGAGATACTCATGTTGTTTCAAATGCCTTCTCCCATTTCTGGCATAGTCTCATTCTCTGTATCTTATGCCCTATCCACATGGAATCATTTATCGTCCTCTGTAATAAACTGGCCAAGATACTAAAGGCTTACTATTCATAGCAGTTTTTAATTACTTATCATCCAATTATTTGGATTGGAGAAGAGGGGGTATTCACTCCTCTTTTTCTTATTTTTTTTGGAAATAGAGTCTCAACTTACTCTGTCACCAGGGCTGGAGTGCAGTGACGTGATCACAGTTCACTGCAGCCTCAAACTCCCAGGCTCAAGCAATCTTCCTACCTCAGCCCTCCTGAGTAATTGGGACTACAGGCATTTATCACCAGGCTTGGCTAATTTTTTTTTTTTTTTTTTTTTTGTAGAGATGGCTGTCTCACTCTGTTGACCAGACTGGTCTCCAACCCCTGGCCTCAGTCGATCCCCAGCAATTTGGGAGATTGAGGCGAGAGAATCACTTGAGTCTAGGAGTTCAAGACCAGCCTAGGCAACATAGTAAGATCTCATTTCTACAAAAAATTTAAAAATTAGCCAGGCATGGTAGTTTGCACACATAGTCCCAGCTACTTTGGGGGCTGAGGTAGGAGGATTGCTTGAGCCTCGGAGGTCAAGGCTGCAATGAGCCAACGTTGCACCACTGCACTCTAGCCTGGGTGACAGAGCGAGACCTTGTCTCAAAACAAAACAAAGTGCTGGAATTGCAGACTTGAGCCACAGTGCCCAGCCTCACTTCTCTAGACTATGATGGTTTTTTCTTCATTCTATAATCTCTTTTCCAAATTGGTTCAACATTTTGTGAACACCATTAATTTCATCATTCAGTATATGTGGGCTTTCTAAAATATGCCAATTTTTTTCCACTTAATCAAGTTTGACTTAATTTAACAAAGTGATTATATTTTAATAGTTACATTTCTGTTTTTTCCACTCACTAGCCAGCTTTACAGTTTATTAGCCCTTGATTTCAGCTGAAAATATTCATGTCTGCACCCCTTCATGATAGTTCTTTCTTTACGTATACATACTGTATTCAATATGCAAGAACAGGCAAAAACTACTCTATTGTGATAAAAATCAGAATAGTAATTGCCTGAGGAAAGGGATATGAGAGAACTTGAGAGAACTTTCTCGGGGTGATGGAAAGTTTCTTATATTGATTTGGGTAATAGTAACATAGCTATATGTATATATTAGTTAAAATTCCTCACACTAAACATTTTAAATTGATACATTTATGACAATATACCTCAAAGTAAGTTAGGGTAAGAAAAGATAATTACTTACATGAAATAAACAATGACCTCTTTTATATCAAACCATATACATGTGTATAATTAAGGTATGTATTATGCACAGAGAAACAATTTAGGAAAATCCAAGGAGGGGACGTTTTATCTTCTTACCTATTTACTGAATGCAACATTACTGCACACCAAGACAAAAGAGCTCTCCAGGAAAACATTGGATATATTGAGAGCATTAAAAGATACTGCGAAAGCTCTAATAAATTCAGTCTGCTTATTTTCCAAATTTCATAAACTACATACTTAGGAAACTGTGCTTTCAGTGAGCTAAACTTCTTTTTTTAAGTAACTATCATAGTTTTAAGAAAAACATTTTAAGAAGACAAAAAGTATTTATTAAGCCCATCTAAAAGGCTAATGCAAATTCCCAAAAAAGGAGCACATAGAGATAGAGGAGGAGGCCGAAGTGGTGGCTCATACCTGTTAATTCCAGCACTTTGGGAGGCCAAGACAGGAGGATCACTTTAGGCCCAGAGTTGGAGACCAACCTGGGCAACATAGCAAGACCCTGTCTCTTAAAAAAAAAAAAAAGACGGGAGAAGCTACAAGAAGAAAACTAGAACTTTAGAGCAGGAGTAAACCTTAGAGCATGTAAAGTCCATTTTGGAGATGAGGAACAGACCCAGGAAGATGACCTGGCTTCCCTGAATCCCACGGCTAGTTAGTGCGGACATTTCAGCCATAACCCAGCTCTTCTAATTCCCAAATACTCTTTCTTCTACTGGCACATAGAGATGGGGGAGGAGTCAGGGCATGGTGGCCCAAACCTACAGTTCCAGCACTTTGGGAGGCCAAATGGGAGAATTGCTTGAAGCCAGGAGTTGGAGACCAGCCTAGGCAACACAGGGAGACCCGTGTCGACAAAAAATTTAAAAATTAGCTGGGCATGGTAGCACATGCCTGTGGTCCCAGCTACTCAGAAGGCTGAGGTGGGAGGATCACTTGAGCCCCAGAGGTCAAGGCTACAGTGAGCTATGATCATGCTACTACACTCCAGCCTAGGTGACAGAGCGAGACCCTGTCTCAAAGGGAGGGAGGTAAGAATGAGAAGAAGGAACAGGGGCGTACCTCTTTTAAGGGCCCAAGTATCCTGAATGGCTCAGCAGTATAGAACATTGTGGTAGAGAAATTACATTTTAAAATACCTCTAATACCATTTAGAAACAAAACCCTAACTTCTGCTTGAGATAAACTGAAGTGCATCTGTCCCTTGTCCAGGAGTGGGGAACCATTGTAGGGTTGCTCAGCATAAGTCATACTGCCACAGTGACCTTGAGGAGTGCAGGGATTCCCTGAAGGAAGCAGCTGGTACCAGACACTTAGGCTGCCCATTTGTGTTCTGATCATTTGAGTGAAAAAAAGGTACCTGTCAAGCAAGCTCCTGGACACCACAAGAAGGAGGAATTATTTTAAAAGCTGTTCTTAAATTGTTAGTATCTTTAAAATCAGTTGTGAACAATGAAGGATTTGAAAGAGCATTGACTTTGCCACTTAAAAGTATTTCTAAAATACTTTGTGCTTCCCCCTTGCATTCTGAATTTATACACTTTTCCTCCTGCTGTTCTCAGACCCAGTGAAAAGAAAATCTCAAGGAAGAAGGCTGAGTTTATTCTCTCAGGGCTCTGTTGGGACTACCTCATCTGAGGTGGCTTATTCTTCATAGGAAATTAATTTTTCTTCTCAAGTCTGCACTTAAATATAATTACTGCTTCCTTGGTCCTCTAGCAGATTTCTCACTTTTATTTATTTTTTTTTTTGAGACAGAGTCTTGATCTTTTTTCATCTAGGCTGGAGTGCAATGGTTTGATCTCAGTTCACTGCAACCTCTGCCTCCTGGGTTCAAGCAATTCTCATGCCTCTGCCTCTCGGGCAGCTGGAATTACAGGCATGCGCCATGACGCCTGGCTAATTTTTGCATTTTTAGTAGAGACGGGTTTTCACCATGTTGCCCTGGTTGCTCTCAAACTCCTGACCTCAGGTGATCCACCCACCTCAGCCTCCCAAAGTGCTGGGATTACAGGTGTGAGTCACCCCGCACAGCCTGAAATGAGGCATCTCTATAGTCCAGCAGCCCTACAGGAGGCAGGAGGGGAGCAAGAATAAGAAAGGAAATTTGTAAAAGGCACTTAGGAGTGAGCAGAAAGGAAATAGGACCAGCTTTTACCTGCCCAGTCCTGGCCAGTGACAAGCAGTCTGCTTGAGTCTGTGCTAAATAAACAAAGGAAGTTCCATTTAGAGCTCTACAGAGAGGAAGCCATAGAAAATAACAGGATGAAAATACAAGAGACAGGAACACAGATGAATAAATGTAATAAAATTTGAGAAATAATCTTTACTTTTATCATCTCCATTTATGCTTTTTCATGATGTCCTGACGTTCCCTCTCCCCAAGTTTAGTTTTTTGTTTTTGTGGGTTTTTTGGCATTATTTGATCTGACGAGTGCTTCCAGAGGTTCTACTACATACACAACTTGCTTTTAACTGGTAATGGAAATAAACAGGAAGACAATTATCTAGTCACTGATGGCAGCTAAAAATTGTTTTGCTACCAGAGTGCCCTCAGAAGTATACTCTTATCTAATGGATCGAGTTATTATGATAACCGTGGTAATTTGTTATTATAAATAGCAGTAACATAGGAAGGTTTTGGTAACTTCTGACAAGAAATTTGATGTAGAGAGTTAATTTCGAGCACATTAAAATGACTATCCCACTCATCTCTTCAGTGCTATTTAAAAGCCAGCCCAAGAAGCAAATACTTGAGAAATCATTAGTAGGGGCTTTAATTTTGAATATGATAGACATTAATTCATTTTAATGAGACCAGGTCAGATTGCCTCATCACTCTCAGATGGACTAGAACATTATATAGATACCAAGTTCAGTTCACATCTAAATATTTAAAGTCTACTATTAAAAGAGGTTTCCTGGCCGGGTGCAGTGACTCATGCCTGTAATCCCAGCACTTTGGGAGGCCGAGGCGGGAGGATCACCTGAGGTCAAGAGATTGATTGAGACCATCCTGGCCAACATGGTGAAACCCCGTCTCTACTAAAAATACAAAAATTAGCTGGGCATGGTGGTGTGCGCCTGTAGTCCCAGCTACTCGGGAGGCTGAGGCAGGAGAATTGCTTGAACCCGGGAGGCAGAGGTTGCAGTGAGCCGAGATTGCACCACCGTACTCCAGCCTGATGACAGAGTGAGATTCCATCTCAAAAATAAATAAATAAATAAATAAGGTTTCTTGTGCTTTCTATGACTGCATCAGAACAGAGAATGTCAGTATCCAATAGGATGCCAATGGAATTCCCTGACAATTCCATCCATGCGGCTCTGCTGGAGCAGGGTACTGTCCTAGGCTAGGAGAATGGGATGGAGCCTCCACCTCATGAAGTAGCTTCCTTTGGAGGTGGCTATGGCAGGTCTTCGGAGAGGTAAGTCCCTCACTGAGACTTGTTGCTTGAGATGTACTATATTACTGATTCTTTGAAAATAAATCATTCTTATATTTTATTCCTCTTTACAATGACCTTGCTCTAGAATCCAAAGTTGCTTTTTTTTCTATCCTGTGTTCCATGGCTGAGCAGTCTATTGCTATTAAGTTGTTGTACGTATATATTTTTCTATACATATATACTCATTTTTTGTTTTTCTATACATATATACTTATTCTCTAGGAACTCTTTTGTAACATGTTTTTTTCACCTGACAGAAAATGAAAAATTTTCCCTGTTCTTACAGTCACTTCTTCCTCATGTATTCTTTTGTGTGTGTGTATTTGAGATGGAGTTTCGCTCTTCTTGCCCAGGCTGGAGTGCAGTGGCACGATCTCGGCTCACTGCAACCTCTGCCTCCCTGGTTCAAGCAATTCTCCTGCTTCAGCCTCCTGAGTAGCTGGGATTACAGGCATGTGCCACTATGCCCGGCTAATTTTGTATTTTTAGTAGAGACAGGGTTTCTCCATGTTGGTCAGGCTAGTCTCGAACTCCAGACCTCAGGTGATCCGCCCACCTCGACCTCCCAAAGTGCTGGGATTACAGGCATGAGCCACTGCACTCGGCCTCATGTATTCTAATAATTAATAATGTAAATTCATAAAAAGGGGCAGCCAGCTTAAACTAGAGCATTGCTGGACACCATAAAATAGTACTTGCATAGCTGTATACTCACAAACTGCTACTCAAGGCTTGCTTTGTTCAGAAGGAAATCTGTGTTCACAGAAGCTGAACCCTGATAATAGCTGTTGGCTCAAATTAAGGGTCACGTCCTTTGGCACTTAGCGCTATTCTGGCAGGAGTGGTCAAATCCTTGATGTAATGGGTCTTTTCTAAGTCAGGCCCTCTGATCTCCAACTCCTAAAGAAATAAACTCTGGTCAGACCATGTTTTTGAAGAGAACGTCTAAGGAACAATTGCTGCTTTACACAGATAAAGAGCTTTTTACTGCTTAAAGCAAATCATGTAACTCTTTGTTCATCAACACACCAAGGGAAGTTTCTGTGAGGAAATCAGTATTGAATAGTTTGTACTTTATACATGTTATAAGAATGTACTTTTCGGGCCAGGCGTGGTGGCTCACGCCTGTAATCCCAGCACTTTGGGAGGCTGAGGCGGGCGGATCACGAGGTCAGGAGATCGAGACCATCCTGGCTAACACGGTGAAACCCCGTCTCTACTAAAAATACAAAAAAATTAGCCGGGCGTGGTGGCAGGTGCCTGTAATCCCAGCTACTCGGGAGGCTGAGGCAGGAGAATGGCGTGAACCAGGGAGGCGGAGCTTGCAGTGAGCCGAGATCGCGCCACTACACTCCAGCTCCAGCCTGGGCGACAGAGCAAGACTCCGTCTCAAAAAAAAAAAAAAGAATGTATTTTTCGGCCTGGTGCAATGGCTCATGCCTGTAATCCTAGCACTTTGGGAGGCCGAGGCAGGTGGATCACCTGAGGTCAGGAGTTCGAGACCAGGCTGGCCAACATGGCAAAACCCTGTCTCTACTAAAAATACAACAACAACAAAAATGTATTTTTCTTCCACTCCCATTGCCAGTATCACCAGAGATTCCAACTCCATCCACATTTTGGTCTCATTGTTTCTTTTTTTTTTTTTTTTTTTTTTCTTGAGATGGAGTCTCACTCTATCACCCAGGCTGGAGCTCAGTGGCGTCAATTTGGCTCACTGCAACCTCCACCTCCCGGATTCAAGCGATTCTCATGCCTCAGCCTCCCAAGTAGCTGGGATTACAGGCACGTGCCACCATGCCCACCTAATTTTTGTATGTTTAGTAGAGACAGGGTTTCGTCATGTTGGCCAAGCTGGTCTTAAACTCCTGACCTCAAGTGATCAGACCACCTTGGCCTCCCAAAGTGCTGGGATTACAGGCATGAGCCTCCACACCCAGCCTGGTCTCATTGTTTCTTAACTCTGGTCTCATGATTTGTTGTTGTTGTTTGTTTTCGAAATGGGGTCTCACTGTGTTGCCCAGGCTGGAGTGCAGTAGCTATTCACAGTGGTCATAGCTCACTGCAGCCTCAAACTCCTGGGCTCAAGCGATCCTCCTGCCTCAGCCTCCCAAGTAGCCGGGATTACAGGCATGCACCACCACACTTACCTGATTTTGTGACTTTTGGCTCCCTATGAGATGGCCAACCTTTTTGATTAGTTTCAGGATTTTAAACTTTCAAGTTCCTCATTTTGCCCACAACCTCCTTACCTGCCCCACTCCTTTAACCCAACCACCACTGGGTTAAACCACCATTGACCTGTTCTTAGACCTATCCCTTCCTCACCCAGGAAGCCTCTATTGCCCTTTCCCATCTGACTTTGCTTGCCTTTCTCCCTACCCTGCCTCTCAAAGCATTCATGGGAGGGATGGCTTCAATAGCAGTGCAAATTCTTTCATACTTTTTACCTCCTTTGGTCTCCATCTTTTCAGTTCTAAACCTTATTTTGAGTAGCCACAAACCATTCCACTTTCTCCACTCCTGTATACCATAGTATTGCTAGAAAAGTCATGAAATTCCCATTAATTTCCTGAAGGAGCTCTCCCAACCTTTGCAGTCTTAACTCTGCAAAGGTAAGTTGCAAGCAGCTAATCTCCTGGAGCCTTCATTTCCTTTTCTGTTAAGTGGGGAAGATGGGCCATCACAGTGCTTCTCAAACTTAATAGGCATAGAATCACCTGGGGATCCCACTCAAAATGCCAGTTCTGATTCAGGTCTGACATACCCCGTGATGCCAATGCTGCAGACTGTAATTTGAGAAGTAAGGGCCTCAGTGAGCTCCACAATTATATAAAAAATAGTAATAAAACAACACCTGTGAGTCCAAGTCCTGAGTCAGTCTCATCATTCTCACACTCAGCAGACTTAACTGGAAACTAAAAGCCATCTGTTATGAACCTCTTCATCAATGTTTGCCTTTTCCAATAATTTTCCTCTCCTGAATCTTTTCTCCCTTTTCTTCCCTAGGTTTCTTAAAAAAAAAATTTTTTTTAATTATAAAATAGAGACAGGATCAGGTTGGTCTTGAACTCTTTGCCTCTATCAGTCCTCCTGCCTTGGCCTCTCAAGGTGCCAGGATTACAGGCATCAGCCACTACTCCCGGCTCTAGGTTACTTTTTCTACCTACATCCATGCTGTTCCTTCTTGCTGAATTGGGATCTTGTTCTCAGTTAATCCCTTTCCTCCAGCTCTTTCCCATTTACTTACAAATACCTTTAGGCTCTGACTGGACAAAACTGTGCTTTCCCAGGGATAGTTTCATAGCAACATTCTCAAAAGAAGGCACCATCTCTGCCATCGGTTTCTTTCCAATTCCACATTTGCAGCTGACCAACTTCACCTGAGACACTCAAACTGAACCACTTTGAAAACAGCTTATTCATAATAGTGTAATTGACAATAATGAAATTGGAAGTAACTATTCAAAATAAGGGAAGAAGTAAATAACTGTAATTTAATTTTTTATTTTTTGAGACAGGGTCCTGCTGTCACCCAGGCTGATGTGCAGCAGAGTGATCATGACTCACTGCAGCCTTGACCTCCTGGACTCAAGCAATCCTCCTGCCTCAGCCTCCTGAGTAGCTGGTACTACTGGCGCACTCTACCACCCCCAGATAATTTTCTAACTTATTTGTAAATTAAAAAAATTTTTTTTTTTACAGACAGGGTCTCACTATGTTTCCCAGGCTGGTCCTGAACTCCTGGCCTCAAGCAATCCACTTATCTCGGCCTTCCAAAGCGCTGGGATTACAGGATGAGCCATTGCACCTAACCTAAACATAACTTTTAACGTTGCAATGATTAAAATGATACTTTGCACTTTGGGAGGTCAAGACAGGAGGATTTCTTGCGTCTAGGAGCTCAAGACCAGCCTGGGAAGCATGGTGAGATTCCCCCCATCTCTACAAAAAAGACAAAAATTAGCTGGGCACGGTGGCATGTGCCTGTCGTCTCAGCTACTCAGGAGGCTGAGGTAGGAGGATTGCTTGAGCCTGGGAGGCACAGGTTGCAGTGAGCCAAGATCGAGCCACTGCACTCCAGCCTGGGCAACAGAGTGAGACCCACACAGCCTGGGCAACAGAGTGAGACCCCACAGGGTCAGGCTGGAGTGCAAAGGAAAGATCTCAGCTCACTGCAACCTCTGCCTCCTGGGCTCAAGTGGTTCTCCTGCCTCAGCCTCCTGAGTAGCTGGGACTACAGGCGTGCACCACCACACCCAGCTAATTTTTTTGTATTTTTTAGTGGAGTCAAGGTTTCACCATGTTGGCCAGGCTGGTGTCAAACTCCTGACCTCAGGTGTTCACTCACCTTGGCCTCCCAAAGTGCTGGGATTACAGGCGTGAGCCACCGTGCCCCACCGATACTTTGTACATTGGCATAGAATCAATGAAAAAGCAGCTCCAAAATAGTATGTCTAGTAAGATCCCATTTTTTAAATGAAGGAAAGAAAATACTTGGCTGGTCAGGTGTGGTGGCTCACACCTGTAATCCTAACACTTCGGGAGGCTGAGGTGGGAGAATCTTTTGAGCCCAGGAGTACAAGACCAGCCTGGGCAACACAGGGAGACCCTATCTCTACAAAAAAAAAAAAAAAAAAAAAAAAAAGAGAGAGAGAGGAAGAGAAAAAATACTTGGAGGAAAATGTCTGGAAGGAATAACATTTCATTGATTCCACAATGTCAATAGGTATCTCTGGATGTTGGGTTGTGGATGATTTTTACTTCATCTTCTGCACAGTCTAAAATTTTTGCAATAGGTGTAATAGGATGTTAGACTAGAACTCTTTTTTTTTTTTTTTTTTTTTTTAGGAGATGGGGTCTCACTCTGTTGCCCAGGCTGGAGTGCCGTGATGCAATCATAGCTCACTGCAGCCTCGACCTCCTGGGCTCAAGCAATTATCCTGCCTCAGCCTCCCAAGTAACTGGGACCATTGGCACACACCCTATAAGGTGGACACCACCACACCTGGTTAATTTATTTTTTGTAGATAAAGGGTTTTGCCATGTTGCCCAAGCTGGTCTCAAACTCCTGGGCTCAAGCAATCCTCCCCCCAACTCGGCCTCCCAAAGTGCTAGGATTATAGATAGGCATGAGCCACCATGTCCAGCCTTTACAAATTTTTTGCAGATAATCTCTTCTTTCCATTCCTATTGCTGCTTACCCCAGTTCAGGCCTTCAAAAACTTTCACTTGGTCTATTATCAATAGCCTCCTGGCTGATGTCCCCAATGACAGTTCCTCATAAATACAGCTACAAGGTTTATCTTCCCAAAGCATAATTCTAGTCTTGCCACTCTCCTTGCTCAAAAACATTAAATGTCTCCCCGTAGCCTTCCAACTAGATAGAGCATAAATTCCTTAGCTTAGTATCCAAGGCCAGCTCCTTTCATTTGTACCCTAATCCAAAACATTTTTTGAGTCATACTTAGGTTAGGCTATTGCCTAGCTTGCCCTAAACACAGGATCTTTTTTCTTCCTCTGCTTGTTTATGCCACTCCCATTCCATGTTGCATTGTGGTGCCTCCCACATTGCTCCTAACATTGCTCTTAACACACCTGTTAAGAGTTCTCCCTGTTCTAAGCCGAGCTTGGACATGCATCTTCCAACAGGTAGTCTTACATTCCCTCTGGCCCATGAGCATATAAGGTCATTTTCTCATCTGTGCTGCTCTGTTACACATTTCCTTGTGTATTACAGACTACCTCATGTTAGCTTTGCTTTCATTCATGTTTCATCTCCATGGAACTCTGGTGGGGACGCCGTCGGGTTCATCTGTGTGTCTCCCAGAGCAGCTAGCCCAGCTTCTTGCCCAAAGAGGGAGCTCAGTAAATATTGAATGACTTTGGAGAATTTGTTTGAAAATATCTTCCTGATTTTTACCTCTAATGCCTACTTCTCCTTTAAGTGAATTCCCCTCTTGCTCCTTGGTATTTTGTGTGTGAGCTGGCTAAGTGGGAACTTAATCTGTGGTGTCTGATGCCTCACTGATCCTCAAAAAAACAATAACTTCTCAGTGCCATCCTCTATAATCATATGATATCTTCAGTGAATTAAAGGTTTATTCATTAGACATCTACTCTGTACTTGGTACTGTGGTAACTGGGATAAAACTTGCTATGTACTTGTAAGACATCATCCCAGAGTTTTTAATCTTTGGAATGTTTCAGTGCCTAAATCTGCTGTCTGTGGTTGATTTTTGGAACTTGCCTTTGTTTCACCATTATGAATGAAATACATTTAGAGTGAAGTTTGAGGATCTCAGCTGAGGTTCATCAAGTCATTCAAAAGCAAGTAGAAAAAACTGGAGTCAGGTGCGATGACTATAATCCCAGCACTTTGGGAGGCTGAGGCAGGAGGATCACTTAAGCCCAGGAGTTCAAGACCAGCCTGGGCAATATAGTGAGACATTATCTCTACAAAAAACTTAAAAATCAGCCAAGCATGGTGGTGCATGCCTGTAGTCCCAGCTACTTGGGAGGCTGAAGTGGGAGGATCGCCTGGGAGGCAGAGGTTGCAGTGAGCCAAGATCGTGCCACTGCACTCTAGCCAGAGTGACAAAGCAAAACTCTATCTCAAAAAAAAAAAAAAAAAAAAAAACTGTAGCACACTCTTGCTTTTCTATCAATAACTGGACTCTCAAGAACTAGTTTCTAAATTAGTGACTGAAAATATTGGTCAAAATGATCAGAAACCTCATTCATTTGCATTTTCTCTCTCCCTCTCTCCAATTACCCTCAAGAGAATTTGGTTCATTCTGAGCATCACAGATGACTTAATTTTGTGGTAAGAAAATAGGAATTAGAGTCAGCCAATTAGGAAACCTCAAGGAAGAGGAAGTGTCTCAAGGCTAAAGGGAAGGCTGTTGAGTCTTATTTCCTCTCTGTTCTTGACTCACTTTCTTAGTGACTGGCCAATCTCTGCACCTCCCTTTCCCCACCTTCAGGGAGCTGGGGGTGGGGGTGGGGAATAGAGTGAATAAAGTCTAAATAAAGTTCATAAAGATCCCAAGATGTAGGGAGGTATCATGAAATAATTGATCTTGCAGTTCCACCCCCCATCAACATTCATGGGTGAAGGCTGCATGTGTGTGAGACACGATAGGTAAGAATTAGCTGCTTTCCAAATTAAGACAGAGTGAGTTTCACTTCTGAATAATAGCAGTGTGCAGTGCAGGCCCATGCAGTACCTATTTGGTTTCATTCTTTACTAGGGATAGATCAAAGCGAAATAGCCAACAATTCAGGCCTTATTCATCAGTGCGCCCCCTCCTTTCACAAAGAAGCTGAGTTCCAGTCAAATAGTAGGTGGCTTAATTTCACCGTAGTGGACTTCTATGCCTTTTAAAGTGGGTACAGCATACTCACCTGTTTGAGAGAAGAAGAAACTGAGATTATGGTCACCAAGTAATCTGTGGCAAGGCTCAGATTCAAACCCAGTGCTGCTGACACTCAGAGCAGAACCTGACCATTTTCAAAGTTCACAATATGACCGTTCCCTTCTCCCACCCTTCCCCATCTTATTTTTCACTGGAACATTTGCTGTTCTCTCAAGCTATGAAGGGCTTCCTGTGTTAACATGCCTATGGGGAAGCTGTATGTTAAAAACCACCAACGGTTAAGCCCAAGCCAGCTGGGGTCTTCCGTTGTTTCTTCCAGTATTGTGGGGAGACCCATGAGAATTCTCAGTGTTTTTCAAAGTCCTTGGCTTCCAGAAACAAGAAGCTGAGCATCGGGTTTTCATTTAAGACAGAGCTTGGAAAAACAAGAAATATCAAAAGCCGTAAGAGGATAATACTGAAGTTATTATAGCTAAAAAACAAGGGTGAACTGAAAAGCTAAAGGTTTTGGCTCTATAGAGGGGTTCATGTATAGTTGTATTTAAATGTCCTTTGGGTTGAAGTGATACAAGTTTATTCCCTCTCAAACCAAAGGACAGCATTTATTCTAGGGAATGGCTGAGATAATCCAGGCCCAGAACCACATTGACTGGTTAGTAAGGGGATGGCACAGAAGGGAAATGATAGTTGTGTGACTTCTATGTTGCTAAACACTGTATTGCATCCACCATTGGTTCCAGAGGGTAGAAGAACCACACTAGATGTTACAGACAAGGGGGCAGAGGAGGGTTGCTTTATTGGAATCTGGGGTTTGAAGGGCTTTGAAGGGTTTTAAGGGGTTTGAAGGGCTTATGAGAAGCATAACCTCATGTAAGTTGCCTCATGTAAGTCACAGAAGTCACACCCCAAACCACATTTGGTGCTCCATTTGTCCGTTTCCTTTACCCATAAATTATAGAACTAGAGTAGAGAAAGTACCCTTTTCTCCTCCTCCAACACTCATCCAGAATGACTGAAGTCCTAGGTAGCCAACCATAGCTACTGGGGTGCAAGAAGAACTGAAGGATCTGAGAAAGACAAAAAAGGGAAAGATACAGAGCCAGGTTCTTGTCCTCAGGGAGGAAGCTCTGAATTAGTGAAAATCTGGCCAGAGAGCTGGGCAGAGTCCTACGTCCCTTTCTTTACCCAGAACTGCTACATCCCTAGCTCTGTCCTTATTACAGCTGTCCTTTTGGGCCCCTTAACATCAGGATACTCCCCTAAGATGCTGTATTGCAAGTGGCCAACTCACAGGGCACTGTGTTTCAACCCCTGCTAATATCATATGGAAACACAAATAGTCTTCTTTTTTTTTTATTCCCTGGCTCACTGAAACTGCCGGCAGAGCACCTTAAGCTAAGGGCTACATTCTTATCTTGCCTTTAAACACCATGTGATTCAGCATGTCTGCAGTCTCTGGGAATCTACACTGCCACTTTCTACCTTTGCCTTGTGGGTAACCCTTACCTTCCACCTACCTCCACCCCCAGGGGAGAATGTGGGCCTTGCCAAACGGAGGCCCCCAGGAGATTTTCCAAGACTCACGAGATGTCAAGTCATCTCTAAATTTTTTCAAAAAACCAGAAAGTCATTTCAAAAAGTCTAACTTGATGGCCCCACAGAGAGGAAGATCAAACTTTCCACACAGACACAGCAAGTCTGCCACCCAGGCTTGTGTTAGAGCTGCAGTATTGGTACCCAGACATTTCTGAAAGCTCCCTGACCCAGGGGAAAGTCCACCTGAGTGAGTAGTTTAGCTGCTGCCCGGAGCCCGTTGGCACATATTCACGAAGTCGGCTTCCAGGGGATTTCCCTTTGCAATGGAATTGGCAAACGTTTTGTCTTTCTGAAAGATTTCCCAGAGGAATTCATTTAGCTATGTGGAAAAATCTCAAATTCTAATATAAAATCTCTGACCTTTTAGGGTTTTGAAATTTGGATCTCTCATTTACTGACAAATCTTTTTGAATAAAGAAAAACAATTAACATAATAGAAAACCTAAACAGTGAGAATGCATATTCAACAAATGATTGGAGTGCTTACCTCAGGCTAGGCACTGTTTGGTATTGAGGATACACTGGTGAACAAAACAGATGTGGCTAGTTGGGCATGGTGGCTCACGCCTGTAATCCCAGCATTTTGGGAGGCCGAGGTAGGCGGATCACTTGAGGCCAGGAGTTTGAGACCAAACTGGCCAACATGGCAAAACCCTGTCTCTACTAAAAATGCAAAAATTAGCCAGGCGTGGTGGTGCACACCTGTAATTCCAGCTCCTTGGGAGGCTGAGGCACAACAATCACTTGAACCCAGGAGACGGAAGTTGCAATGAGCCGAGATCGTGCCACTGCACTCCAGCCTAGGCGACAGAGCAAGGCTCCATCTCAAAAAATAAGCCAAAAACAACAACAACAACAAAAACAGATGTGGCCACCACCCTAAAGGAGCCTGATTTTTAATCCTAGCTTTCAATTTATGTTTGTGTTGAAAATGAAGTTGATTCCTTCCAGGAAGTATCCTTTAGAGTATTAAAATATATACACCATCCAAAATCCTATGCCCAGCTTAAATACCATACCACAAGAGGGGATGAAGATTTGTTTGAATGTGTGAAATAATTCTCATAGACTGCAGGGTGCGTAATATGTGTGATTTGAAATATCCCATCACAGGCCAGGCATGCTGGCTCACACCTGTAATCTCAGCACTTTGGGAGGGCAAGGCAGGAGGATTGCTTAAGCCAAGCTTATCCAACCCATGACCTGCAGGCTGCATGTGGCCCAGGATGGCTTTCAGTGTGGCCCAACACAAATTTGTAAACATTCTTAAAACATTATGAGATTTTTTTGCAATTTTTTTTTTAGCCCATCACTTATCATTAGTGTTAGTGTAGTTTATGTGTGGCTCAAGACAATTCTTCTTCCAATGTGGCCAGGGAAGCCAAAAGATTGGACACTCCTGGCTTGAGCCTAGGAGTTTGATACTAACTAGTAACTGTCACAAATGAATTTAAATTCAGGTTTAAATAAAAAAGGATGAACTAACTCCCACACCATTAGGGATTCATTCATTCAACTAATATTTATTGAGCACTTAATATATGCTGGTTATTGTTCAAGTTGTCTGAGCTGTATCAGTGAACAAAACAAAAATCCTTGCCATCACAGAGGTTAAATTGTGGGTGGGCATGAGGGACAATAAACAGTGAACAAATTTATGATTTTTTTTTTTTTGAGACAAGGTCTCACTCTGTTGCCCAGACTGGAGTGCAGTGGCATGATCTCAGCTCACTGCAACCCCCACCTCCCAGGCTCAAGCGATTCTCCTGCCTCAACCTCTCCCGAGTAGCTGGGATTACAGGCGCACACCATTACTGCATGGCCTTTTTTTTTTTGTATTTTAATAGAGATGAGGTTTCACCATGTTCGCCAGGGTGGTCTTTAACTCCTGACCTCAAATGATCCACCCACCTCAGCCTCCCAAAGTGCTGGGATTACAGGTGTTGCACCACGCCCAGCCTAAATTTATGAATTATATAACAGAAAGAAAAAAGATACTCAGGAGGCTAAGGCCAAAGGATCCCTTGAGGCCAGGAGTTTGAGGCTGGCCTGGGCAATACAGTGAAACCTAGTCTCTAAAAAAAAATTTTTTTAAACTAGCCAGGACTGTTCGTGTGCAGCTGCAGTCCCAGCTCCTTGGGAGGCTGAGGCCAGAGGATCACTTGAGCGCAGGAGTTCAAGGCTGCAGTGATCATGCCACTGCACTCCAGTCTGGGTGACAGAGCAATACCCCATTTCAAAAAAAAAAAGGCAGAATAGCAGAGCAGGAACAAATGAAGGCAGAGGGGGAGAAGTATTAAGAAATTAAGACTGCTGCAAAGTTTTGGCTCTGAAGACTTGGAAAATGTGGTACAAGGGGCAGGAATTCGCTTGAGAGGGAATAGATAAGGAGTTCTCTTTCAAACGTGGGGTTTTGAGGTGCCATATGTCTCAATGTGAAAAATATCCCATTGGCAATTAGAGAAGATCCAGTTCCAGAGAAGGGTCCAGCTAGAGACCTAAATTCAGGAGACATCAGTATAGAGCCAGCTGTTGAGGCTGTGAGACTAAGTTCATCCTCCTAGCAGCCTTACCGAGAACTCTGACTATGCAGGCAAACAGTAGGAATTACAGTATACCAGGCTCTTTCAGAGTCTGAGAAGACAAAAGTCTTCAAAAGGTCAAGAGGAGTTGGTCCTGAGAGTAGGGACCTGAACCAGAAGCAAGGGAAAACTTTTATCAGTCCACTTGGGAACTAGCCAGTGCTGGTAAGTACCCTTTGTGCCCGAGATGCTGTATGCATTTACCGTTTTCTTAACCATGTTTCAGTTTGGGATTTTTTAGATTAATAAAATAGAAATTAATTTTTAAAAAACACTTGAGAAATTGGAATTCCCTTATGAAGGTCTTAGAACATTTTTTCTTTAAAATAGAAAGTTAGTTTAGGAAATACATTAAAGGAGTAAGCCCTACCTCAGTATTACAGCAGGCATTACAGTGCCACAAACATTAGTGTTATCTTGCCTTCCTTGTACACAAACCATCTTTATCTGGGGAGAAAAACAACTATCCTAACATTATGTTTTGCATTTTGTATTCATTAAATGGGAGTGTGCCTTGGGGAAAGTCAAAATAGGCACAAATTTGCGATTTGAAAAGCCACCTGCTGTTCTCCCGGAGCTACCTCGCCAGCTTGGAATTACTCTCATTAATCCATGCAACACTAGCTGCTCTAAGCCCCATCCCCTCAGCTGTAGTTCATTATTAATCAAGGGTGCTTAACCTCATTCCCCATTACTCGTATTTCAACCTCAGTTCCACATTTTTTTTTTTTTTTTTTTTTTTTTTAGATAGATCTTCCTCTGTCGCCCAGGCTGGAGTGCAGTGGCGTGATCATAGCTCACTGCAACCTGGATCTCCTGGGCTCAAGCCATCCTCCCACCTTAGCCCCCCGAGTAGCTGGGACTACTGGCGCGCGCCACCACGCACAGCTAATTTTATTTTTTGTAGAGACGGGGCCTTCCTATGTTGGCCAGGCTGGAGTTAGGCTTTCTTTTTTTTTTTTTTTTTGAGACGGAGTCTCGCTCTGTCGCCCAGGCTGGAGTGCAGTGGCATGATCTCGGCTCACTGCAAGCTCCGCCTCTCCGGTTCACGCCGTTCTCCTGCCTCAGCCTCCCAAGTATATGGGACTACAGGCGCCCGCCACCACTCCTGGCTAATTTTTTTCGTATTTTTTAGTAGAGACGGGGTTTCACCGTGTTAGCCAGGATGGTCTCGATCTCCTGACCTCGTGATCCGCCCGCCTTGGTCTCCCAAAGTGCTGGAATTACAGGCGTGAGCCACCGCGCCCGGCCTCCGCTTTCAAGACTAAAAATTGGCTGGGCACTGTGGCTCACGCCTGTAATCCCAGCACTCTGGGAGGCCGAGGAAGGTGGATCACTTGGGCTCAGGAGTTCGAGAGCTGCCTGACCAACATGGCGAAACCCCGCCTCTACTAAAAATACAAAATTAGCCGGGCCTGGTGGCACACGCCTATAATCCCAGCTACTCGGGAGGATGAGGCAGGAGAATCGCTTGAACTCAGGAGGGGGAGGTTGCAGTCAGCCGAGATCGCGCCATTGCACTCCAGCCTGGGCAACAAGGGCGAAACTCTGTCTCAAAAAAAAAAAAAAAAATGACTAAAAATTGTCGGGGCTGCTGGCCAAAGGAAGATCTTGCCTGGCTGTCAGAAAATAATGTTCTTTCCAGCGGCTGTTTGAACCCGCTTCCTTCAGTGCCTAAATTTAACGGCTGCAGCTGCAGCTGCAACCTGTTTCCCCCGTAATAGGAATGAAAGTGGAGGATAAAAGAGGTTAGGAAGAAGGCAAGCCAGCAGTCTGACCAAGACACAGGATGCATGTAAGAGACTTGTTAATTACACGTTCTATTTAGGTCACACTGATAGGCAAATCGCTATTCTGGGCCCCCAGGAAGCCTTTTCGTCCTTGGTATAGTCAATTCATTCTCCAGATGAAAGCCTGAAACCGCCACGACCCAAGTTTCACGTCTATCCACTCAAGAGGCCTGCTTGGCGCAGGCGCATACCTTCAAAGTCCTCCCGCCCTCACTCCACCACCCCCTTAGGGGGCGGGGCCTCAGAGCTCAGTGCTCGAACTGGCTCCAGAGCCGTGAGTTCGGCATGCAAGAGCGGAAGAAACGCGGCTGGTACCCCGGAAGCAGTCGCTGCAACTTCCGGGAGGTGCTTGTGTGCCTGGTGCGGGAGCTACGGGGCCCAGGGATTGTGTTTGAAGTAGTGCTTCTACCAACATGTCCCGTGGTTCCAGCGCCGGTTTTGACCGCCACATTACCATTTTTTCACCCGAGGGTAGGCTCTACCAAGTAGGTGAGTGAACCAGGTTCGCCTGTGGGCCACCTGAATTGCCCTGTCATGGTACGGCCTGGAGCGAGCAGACGCGGCCCGGGTTTAGTCTGGGGCCGAAGCTGGGCTGGAGCTGGGAAGGGAGAACGGCTGAGGCTGGATTGAGCTCTGTGGTGTTTGCACCCCCGTCTGGACGCAGGGATCGGGGGCCTGAAGGCCTGTCTCTGCAGGGCGAGCGGCCACACTGCGTAGACCCAATGGAGAGTTAAGGAAGATAGGGCTGTAATGCCTGACTCCGGCTTCGTGAGGCCCCTTCAATTATTGTATTCTGTCCTGGCCAGGCACAAGGTCTGTTTCTAAAGGGTAATTGATTCCTTAACGTCTCAACTAAAATGCCTCCTCTCCGTTTGCCTTTGTTTGCAGCATGGACTTCTGTGGTTAATTCCACACAGGCACTCGAAGCCTGCTATATACCAGACACTGCTAGTCCTAGGAGATACAAATGTGAATGTTACACCCTCTTCTATACTGAAGCTCACAGCTTAGAGTGACAGATACGTTAAACAAACGGATAAAAAAAATTAAAAGTGCCAATTTACAAATATCTACAGAGTTCAAGACATCTTTGGGAATCTGATAGAATGAGTGACTCAATTCTAGAGCTGCTCTTGAAATTGGCATCCCCTTTTTACCCACATCTGTTTGAATGCTCCTGTAATTTAAATGCCGATTCTGAGTTGTAGATGAGGTACTGTGTACTAGTTTACTGAAGAACACCTGTAGTGGAAAGAAACTATCAGTTACTCGGAATAGTAATGTATTGCGCTGAAACGGTGTCAAGGTTTAGGTTATGATTATAAGCCAGACCCTTGACCTCTTACCATAGAGAATTTAGTGTCAGGAGGGCTTGATTTACATCTGGTCCGTGATAGTTTTATTTTTGAATGAGTTTAGTGGCTCCGTGTCTTGCACAGTAATATAATCATCTGTGCTTGGAATCATAAGGAGAGAGTTGGTCTGTAAATGAGGTTCTCTTCACCTGTAAATTTTAGAAATAGAGTTGAAGATAACTTGGAATGAAACTGCTCAGTGTATTACTGCATAGTGTATATAATGTAGCAAGAAACATCATCTTGTTGGATAATTCAATAGCCCTTTTAATTTATCCCCAATTGAAAAACATGATTAAAGATAGAACAAAGAGATAACTGTATCCTCAAAGAATTTTCATTTATTGTATTAAATTCCTGAGTTTTAAATAATTTTCGTATATTAGACTACTGCTTTCAGCGTTCCATTCGTGATTTTTAATATGTGAACAGGAAAAGTCACTCTGAGACCTTTACTTTGTTTCTATATACTGTATTGTGAAATCCAGCCATAAAGCATAATCGTTAATGCTTCCCAGATTTGGTGAGTGGAAAGGCTGAACACAGTGTCATTGTGATAGTTTTAAAAGATTTGGAAGAGAACATCTATCTGAAAACAAGTTCATTATCTAGACAGAATGATTTTTTATTTATTTTTATTTTTTTGAGACAGAGCTTCACTCTTGTTGCCTAGGCTGGAGTGCAATGGCGCGATCTCGGCTCCCCGCAATCTCCGCCTCCCGGGTTCAAGCAATTCTGCCTCAGCCTCCCAAGTACTGGGATTACAGGCATGCGCCACCACGCCTGGCTAATTTTGTATTTTTAGTAGAGACGAGGTTTCTCCATGTTGATCTCGAACTCCCAACCTCAGGTGATCCACCCACCTCGGCCTCCCAAAGTGCTGGGATTACAGGCGTGAGCACCGGGCCTAGCACCAGCCTAGACAGAATGATTTTAATCTCTGTGAATAACACACTCCCTCTGCTATTCAGGGCATTAATTAGACATTGTTAGGAAAATGAAAGTGAAAGAGTAGTATGAGCAAGCAGTATAGTGAAGAGTTCAGGCCCTGGAGTCATACGTGGATTCAAATCTCTGCCCTGCTCCATACTACCTGATCTGGGCACTTGCCAGGTATGTAACCTTAGCCTTAGTTTCTCTTTCCAAAGTTGGGCTCATAATAATTCTTCCTTAAATGGTGGTTTTGAGAATTAAATAAGGCAATGTATGTAGAGTGCTTAACGTGTGCCTGCCACATAGTAAATGCTCAGTGAATGTTATTAGATGCTTGTTTGATTCTTTGGCCCCCCCCTTTTTTTTTGGTCTATTAGATTAGTAGCTCTGTATGGAATATTTCCCTTTTTATGGGTCCTTCCATGCTTAGTTCTCCAGTAAAATATATACATAATCATAATATTCTAAATACTGTCTGTTTGTAAACTTTAGAATCCTCCAAGGACAAAGCGTGGAAGGATTATAGGATGCAAGTTGTTAACATTGACAGTAGGAAAATAATATTTTAAAAATGGGATGATGATGAGGGGAGATTAATGGAAGGTAACTATGCTCTTTATCTTCCATACTTGGGACTCAAAAGATAAATGTCGTCTAAAGTTGATATATCAAAAAATAGAGGTAGACATTTAAAGTTATAATGCTTGGCCAGGTGCAGTGCCTCACACCTGTAATCCCAGCACTTTGGGAGGGCGAGGTGGGCAGATTACCTGAGGTCAGGAATTGAAGACCAGCCTGACCAACATGGTGAAACTCTGTCTCTACTAAAAATACAAAAAATTAGCTGCTCGTGCTGGCGTGCCTGTAGTCCTACCTCCTCAGGAAGCTGAGGCACAAGAATCGCTTGAACCTAGGAGGCAGAGGTTGCAGTGAGCCAAGACCGTGCCATTGCACCTCCAGACTGGGTGACAGAGCTAGACTCCATCTAAAAAAAAAAAAAAGTTGTAATGCCAATCATAATTATAAACATAATTTATAATTATTAATAACATATTATTGGCAGTGTTTGCTCCCAGGGAGTGGAGAGAAAGACTTTTTCTTTTTTTTTTTCCCCTTTGAGACAGAGTTGCGCTCTTGTTGCCCAGGCTGGAGTGCAATGGCCGTGATCTCAGCTCACTGAAACCTCCACCTCCCAGGTTCAAGCGATTCTCCTGCCTCAGCCTCCCAAGTAGCTGGGATTACAGACATGTGCCACCACTCCTGGCTAATTTTGCAGTTTTCATAGAGATGGGGTTTCACCATGTTGGTCTGGCTGGTCTTGAACTCCTGACTTCAGGTGATCCACCCACCTCGGCCTCCCAAAGTGCTGGGATTACAGGCATGAGCCATTGCGCTCGGCCTGAAATATTTCTCTTAATGTACATATGCAGGTTGTATGTGTGTGCATGTATTCATGTGTTAAAAATTGTAGAACACCTAGCTTTGTAATCTATTTTCAGGAATTGCCCAAGTTACTAGAGGGAGGAGAGGTGCATTGTAGGGGGAATGGGACTGAGGCCCTAGTTGGCCAAATTCAGCCTGGCTACTTGTAGGCCCTTCTCTTCTGTTTGCTGATCCTTTGCTGGATAGGTCTGGCAAAGGAGAAGAGGAGTGGTCATTTGGATTTGCTTGACAGGTGTATGTGAGCACTGCCTGGTTGCTACAAAGAAGGGAGCGTGCTGATAGGGAACTAGAAAGAAATGGACTGGTGGAGACATACTGAAAATAAAATGTAGAAGTGTCATTGTGTATTGAAGCCAGAATTCCTGAGTTCAAGTCCTTACTGCATACCAACTCTAAGAACTTTTTATCTGTAAAATAAAGATAATAACCACCTACCTTATAGGGCTTTAAGGATTTAATTAGTTAATAAATGTAAAGCATTTAAAACATTGCCCGGTATATATAGTAAGCACTCAATGTTTTCTGGGTGTTTGTTTGTTTGTTTGTTTTTGAGACAGTCTCGCTCGGTCGCCCAGGCTAGAGTGCAATGGCGTGATCTCAGCTCACTGCAACCTCCGCCTTCCAGGTTCAAGTGATTCTCCTGCCTCAGCCTCCTGAGTAGCTGGGATTACAGGCGCCTGCCACCATGCCCGGCTAGTTTTTGTATTTTTTGTAGAAACAGGGTTTCACTATGTTGGCCAGGTTGGTCTTGAACTCCTGACCTCATGATCTGCCCACCTCAGCCTCCCAAAGTTCTGGGATTACAAGCGCGAGCCACCATGCCCCGCCTTCAGTTAGTATTTTCTGTAGGGGATACTGTCAAGAAGAAACAAATGGCTGATGTAAATGGAGTCAGAAATTTCACAAATGACTGAGAAGTACTTACCATTTGCCTCTTTTGCAATTTAAAAAAGATTGTTATTTCAAATTAGTATTTCTCAACCCAGGCTTCTCATGCCCTCCTTGAATCTGATTTGAAATTCAATGCATGTGTGTGCATGCATACACATACATACATACATGTGCATATCTACATAAATACATATGTAACTACACAGAAAAAGTGATGGGATCAAATACTGCTGTATTTTCAAACCTCATATTCCCCCTCTCTTTCCCCCTCCCCCAGTGCCAAGATTTCTAATCACCCCACCCCCTTGAGGAATCACTGTTCTAAAGAGTAAAAGGTTAGGAGGCACTTTATAGTGAACCACACATCTCAATTATGTAGCCTACAAGTTTAGGGAAAAGCAAATAAGCAGCTTCAAAAAAATCTTAACAAAGTTTTTTTTTTTTTTTTTGCCACACAGCATTGAAATTGAATATGAATATACTTTCTTTGCCCCAGTAGAACATCCCGTTTTATTTTTATTTTTATTTTTTTGGGGGGGATTGAGTCTCGCTCTGTCACCCAGGCTGGAGTGCAGTGTTGCAATCTCTGCTCACTGCAAACTCCGCCTCCCGGGTTCACGCCATTCTCCTGCCTCAGCCTCCTGAGTAGCTGGGACTGTAGGCGCCTGCCTCCGAGCCCAGCTAATTTTTTATATTTTTAGTAGAGACAGGGTTTCACCGTGTTAGCCAGGATGGTCTCAGTCTCCTGACCTCGTGATCCGCCTGCCTCGGCCTCCCAAAGTGCTGGGATTACAGGCGTGAGCCACCGTGAGGCCTGTTTTTTAATAACTCATAGAATATGTATCTCTCAATTCATTTTTATTTTTCAAGCCCACGTTTATATGGGAGAAAATCTTATTTACATCCCGAAACTCTACAGCATTCTAAACAAAATTATGGGTGGAAAAAGTCTTGAGTTACATTTCTAATAATTGGTAGGACCTCAGAATCACCTGTAAATGCTTTGCAACGCCTGTTGAGTGACATAAAGGGAATATATATCTCTGCTGTCGTTCTCACAGCCTGAGCTGTGTACAGTGTGAGCCATTGTCTTGCATCGTGTGCCTGTCCTGAACATTTTGCCACCGTGCCTTTTATGTTTAGCCACTGTATTTTTCTAGTATACAAATGAATCCCAGAGAAATTGAGGAAGTGTTGGGGAAAATGGTAGGGAAGGAAACAAAGCAAATAAGATATTACTATGGAAATGACATTTCTACATACAAAATAACTGTTGATACCATTTTGTTTGAGCAAGGAAGCAATTTACTTCCTAACCTAATGGTTTGTTGTTGGGTTGAACCATGAAACTGCTGGTCTTTGACTAATTTTTAACCTGTAAAAATGGCAGTTTCGTGTGGTTCAATCTAATACTTAGGTATTTTACTGTGTATTTAAGATTTAGAAAATTGGGGGCTTGGAGTCGAGTTTAATGCATTATAATTTTTCACATTTAAAAACTGGAAAATGGGGCCGGACACAGTGGTTCACACCTGTAATCCCAGCACTTTGGGAGGCCGAGGCAGGTGGATAACCTAAGTTCAGGTGTTCAAGACCAGCCTGGCCCACATGGTGAAACCCTATCTGTACTAAAAATACAAAAATTAGCTGGGTGTGGTGGCGTGCCCCTGTAGACCCAGCTACTAGGGAGGCTGAGACAGGAGAATTGCTTGAGCCCGGGAGGTGGAGGTTGTAGTGAGCTGAGATCGCACCGCTGCACTCTAGCCTGGGCAACAAAGTGAGACTCCATCTCAAAAAAAGAAAAAAAAAGGAAAATGAACTATGACTTATTATTTTCTTGCATAATCTTGGACATTCAAGAATAGTTTACTCAGTTTTAGAGTTTTGTAAGTTTACAAAATTTTAGCCCAAACCAGTCTTTGGTCATGTAGTGTTTAAGTACTGTTGCCAACATTTGAATGCTGACTTTAAAAAATAAATATCCTGTTAAAATGCTGCCCATAAACTATTATTTTTATCTTTATTTCTTTATTATTATTATTATTATTTTGGAGACAGAGTTTCACTCGGTTGCCCAGGCTGGAGTACAGTGGTGCAATCTCAGATCACTATAACTTCCGCCTCCCAGGTTAACTCAATTATCCTGCCTCAGTCTCCTGAGTAGCTGGAATTACAGGCGCGCACCACCATACCTGGCTAATTTTTGTATTTTTAATACAGACAGAGTTTCACCATGTTGGCCAGGCTGGTCTCAAACTCCTGACCTCAAGTGATCCACCTGCCTCGGCCTCCCGAAGTACTGGTATTATAGGCGTGAGTCACTGCGTCCAGCTATTTATTTTTTGAGACAGGGTCTCACTCTGTCGCCCAGGCTGGAGTGCAGTGGTGTGATCATAGCTCACTGTAGCCTCAAACTCTTGCACTCAAGAAATTCTCCTGCCTCAGCTTCTCAAGTAGCTGGAAGTACAGGTATACACCAATCATGCTCAGATAACTTTTTATTTTTAGTAGAGATGACATCTTGGTGTTTCCCAGGCTGGTCTTGAACTCCTGGGCTCAACTGATCCTCCTGCCTCCATTCCCAAAGTGCTGGGATTATAGGTGTGAGCCGCCGCAGTGCCCAGCCTCTTTTTTTTTTTTTTTTTTTGAGACGGAATCTCACCCTGTCACCCAGACTGGAGTGTAGTGGTGCAATCTCGGCTTGCTGCAACCTCTGTCTCCTGGGTTCAAGCGATTCTCCTGCCTCAGCACCCCAATAGCTGGGATTACAGGCGCCTGCCACCACACCTGGCTAATTTTTGTATTTTTAATAGAGGCAGGGTTTCACTATGTTGGTTAGGCTGGTCTTGAACTCCTGACCTCAAGTGATCCACCCGCCTCGGCCTCCCAAAGTGCTGGGATTACAGGCGTGAGCCACCATGCCCGGCCTCTTTTTTCTTAATTGGCCTTCATATACCATAGGTTGTCCGTATCTGCTCTAAACCATGACACTACTGTTTACCCTGCCAGTGTTTCTTTAAAAGATACTCTTTAGGTGTTGAGTTGTCTAAATTCTTTGCTCTGGCAGTTTCCATTTTTCTGGAAATTATTGTAAAACATTTCATGGTGGTAGTGTTAAAATGGGGATTCATTTATACAAGCCTTTACTGAAATTACAGTGCAGCTTGATGAGTACTAAATAGTATAAAAAAGGTATTATAGGAAGTGACTAACTGCCTAGGAGAGCCAGGAAAGGCTTCTCAGAGATGAATTGGCCCAGATGAAGATTAAATAAGGAAATTTGGGGGACCAGTGCATAGATCAGTCAGTGTGAATGCAGTATAGACAGTAACAACTGAAAGAGTAAATTATAGCAATATTTTGAAGGGGCTTGAGTACCATGCTAGAGTTTGGACTTTTTTCCATGTGTTTTGAACAGAGCTAGCAGGGGTCTTTAAGAATGGCAAGGTAATTAAGTAAAATAATAGGAGAGTTGAGTGTAGAAATGGGATTAGAAAGGGACTGATGGTTCACACCTGGAATTCCAACACTTTGGGAGGCTAAGGCAGGAGGATTGCTTGAGGCCAGGAGTTCGAAACTAGCCTGGACAAAATAACAAGACCTTGTCTCTGCAGAATATATAAAATGAAATTAGCCAGGTGTGGTAGTACACACCTGTTGTCCCACATACTCTGGAGGCTGAGGTAGGAGGATTGCTTGAGCCGAAAGTTTCAGGTTGCAGTGAGCTACGATCACACCACTGCACTCCAGCCTAGACAACAGAGTGAGACCTTGTCTCAGAAAAGAAAATAAAAAGGGGACTGGTGGCAGGAAGAACAATTAGAAGAGGTTTGCTCAGTATCAGTAATTCATATAAACCCTAATGAGTGAATTAAGGTAATAAGAGAGAAAGGGTGGAGGGGTCTCTTGAGCTTATTTTTCACATTTTTATTATAGAATACTTTAGACAAATGTAGACAGACTAGTACAGTGACCTTCCTGTACCCATCACGCAGCTTCATCTGATGTCAATATTTTGTCAGTCTTGTTTTCTCCCTTTCCCACGCACTTTCCCCGCTCTTCTAGAGTATGTTAAAGCAAATCCTAGGTATAAGAATGGACATTTCTTGGGAAAGGGCAGGAGGTTAGAGTCAAGAGTGATAACCCAGGTTTGTAGCTTGAAAAATTGAGTGGTTAGTAATACAATTATGAAATAAGGACTGTAAGAAAAGCAGGTTTATAAAGAGGAAGAGTTTATTTTTAGACATGTCTGTGGCTAATAGGCATAGGTATTTGAAGAAATAGACATTTGTAATTATAAGTCCAGAGCTAGAGATGACAGATTAGTAGTGATTATCTAGGTTATAGCTAAATCTCTGGTTTAGGGTAAAATCATCCAGGGATGGAGAAAATAATAGAATTCTGGTAAATACCAGTATTTCAGGAGCTGGCTGAAGAGATGAAAGCAGTGAAGAAGATTGAGAAGGGAAGTTCAGAGAAGTAGGAGAGGAAGAGTAGGAATGATATTCTTAACAAAGAACTTTAAATTTGGCTGAGCGCAGTGGTTCACACCTATAATCCCAGCACTTTGGGAGGCCGAGGCGGGTGGATCACTTGAGGTCAGGAGTTTGAGACCAGCCTGGCCAACATGGTAAAACCCCATCTCTACTAAAAATACAGAAAAACTAGCTGGGTGTGGTGGTGTGTGCCTGTAATCCCAGCTACTCAGGAAGCTGAGGCAGGAGAATCGCTTGAACCTGGGAGGCAGAGGTTGCGGCGAGCCAAGATTGCTCCACTGCACACCAGCCTGGGTGACAGAGTGAGACTCCATCTCAAAAAAAAAAAAAAAACTTTAAAATCCAGTTGCTCAGTTACACTAGCCACATTTTATGTGCTCAATAGCCACATATGACTAGTGACTATCATATTGGACATTGCAAATATAGAACATTGCCAGCATCACAGAAATTTCTGTTGGACAGCACTGGTCTATATAAAGAACGAGGGCCCCCTTAATGAATCCTGGCAAATTCACAGGTGCATTCTCTGTTGAGAAGCATTTTTTATATGTAAAATGTTTTTTATTTTGTGAGACAAAAGTTTATGTGGTAGGGAAGATACTCTTTTGTGGCTTTTACCTTTTGCATTATTTAAGCAATAAGCATGTATTCATTTATTTAGTTCAGGGATGACAGACACAAATGCTTACACAGACCAGATAAGTAATGCCAGTGAGTAAAACAGGCTGAGTGAAAGATAACAGGAAATGGTGGGACCTGTGGAAAACTGCAAAACACCTGCTCAGCTTAGGTGATTTTTTTTCTTTGTGGCCAGTTGCTATGTGGGATTGAAGATCAAGTGTTACTAGAATTTTTTTTTTCTAGGAAAAAATCACATCTCTGAAGACCCTCTGCCTGCTTTTGCCATATAAGGTAACATTCACAGGTTCCAGGGACTAGGACATAGATATATTTTGGGGATGCATTTACCAACCTACCAGAGGGTTAATGATTTTATTGGCTCAAAGAACCAGTTTTTGACTTAGCTGGTTTTTCTCTTGTTGTCTGTTACTGTTTCTTGATTTCTGGCCATGTTGTCCAGGCTGGTCTTAAGCTTCTGGGCTCAAGCGATCCTCCCCATTCAGCCTCCCAAAGCAGTGGGATTGCAAGCATGAGCCATCACACACAGCCAGAATCACTACAAATTTAGTGGTGTTTAAACAACACACACTTATTATGTCATAGTTTCTTTATGTTTTTCATTTGTTTTTCTCTGTTTTCAAAATTTTTTCTATTTTTGGTTTTCAGACATTGGACCATAATGAATCTATATGTGGTTTTCTGTTTTCATTTTGCTTGGAGTTTTCTGAGGTTCTTTAATCTGAAATTTTTTTGTCTTTTGCCATATTTTTAACATTTTTAGCCATTATTTCTTCAGATTTTGTTTTCCGATTCTTTGCTCTCCATATAGGACTCCAGTTGTACATATCTTACACATTTTGATGTAGACCCACAGATTCGTTGTTTTTTTCAACTATTTTTTCTGCCTTTTTAAGATTGGATCATTTGATGCATTTTCATATTCACTCACTCTTTCCTTTCTCATCTCCATTCTACAGTTAACGTCCATTTGGTGAATTTTTAAATTTTACGTATTATATTTTTCAGTTCTACAATTTCCTTTTGCTTCTTTCATTTTTTCTTTGCTGAGATTTCCTATCATTTTTCATTTTGAGAACATTTTCCATCGTGTCATTGAGCATAGTTATAATGGTTGTTTTTAATTCTTTGCTAATACAGCAACATCTGGGTCGTCTCAGGATTGTTCTTTTTGAGAATTAAACACAATATTCCTGGTTTTTGTTGTTTGGTTTTGGTTTTGGCTTTTTAGTTTGACTTGATTTGTTTTTTGGTATATTGAGAGTTGCGGATTGTATCCTGGACATTTATGAATGTTATTTTATGAAGACTGTGGATTCTGTTATATTTCTCCAAAGAGTATTGACTTGTTTTGTTCTAATAGGCAGTTAATTTGATTATTCTCAAGCTACAAAGTCTGTCTCTTGGGTGGCATCTTAAATCTCACTCGGTTTCTTTTATCCTTAACTAGGCCGCTTGGAGTCTGCCTTGTGTGTGTTGTTATGGAATCTGCCAGAGATTTGGGCAGTGTTTATATATAGAAGTTGGGACTCTCACTCTCTAGTGCTCTTGTTTCTCTCCCTTGTTTTCTGGCAGCTATTGTTACCCCAAACTGTTCTCTAGTTCTTCAGGCCAAAAAGACTGAGTTTTCTGTGGGAGTTCAGCCTTTACTGCTCTCAGATTATGAGCCACAAAAATGGGAAACTCAACTCATGCCATTCCTTTCTCCCAACTGTTGACTTCCCCTCTAGAATCTGACTTTGTGGTGTCTTTAGGTAGTTGTTGTTTTGTTTAGAGTTAGTACTTTTTATTTGTGGAGGGCTGATCTGATAGAAGCTTTATTAGCCATATCAGGATCAGAATCAAGAAGCAGTTTGAAAGTTGTACAGCTAGTCCTCCATATTCAACCCATATTCATGGGTTCGTCATCCATGGATTCAACCAGCTGCAGATCATAAATATTCAGGGAAAAAATTGCTCCTGTACTGAACATGTACAGATTTTTTTCTTGTCATTATTCGCTAAACAGTGTAGTATAACAACTATTTAGCATTTACATTGTATTAGCTAGTGTAGTGTAAGCTAGAGATAATTTCTTTCTTTTTTTTTTTTTTTTAAACGGAGTCTCACTCATTGTATTAGCTCGTGTAGTGTAAGCTAGAGATAATTTCTTTCTTTTTTTTTTTAGACGGAGTCTCGCTCTGTAGCCCAGGCTGGAGTGTAGTGGTGCAATCTCAGCTCACTGCAACCTCCACCTCCCAGGTTCCAGCGATTTTCCTGCCTCAGCCTCCTGAGTAGCTGGGATTACAGGCACCTGCCACCATGTCTGGCTAATTTTTGTATTTTTAATAGAGATGCGGTTTCACCATGTCGGCCAGGATGGTCTTGAACTCCTGACTTCAGGTGATCTGCCTGTCTCTGCCTCCCAAAGTGCTGGGATTACAGGTGTCAGCCACCACGCCTGGCCAAGCTAGGGATAATTTCAAGTATACAGGAGGATATACATAGGCGATGTGCAAATACTGTGCCATTTTATATCAGAGACTTGAGTTTCTGTGGATTTTGGAATCCATGGGAGGTCCTAGAACCAATCCCCACAAATAGCGAGGCACCAGCTACATTTTAGAAGTTATTTGTAGTGCAGGCTGAGCGCGGTCGCTCACACCTGTAATTCCAGCATCTGGGAGGCCGAGGTGGGTGTACTACCTGAGGTCAGGAGTTCAAGACCAGCCTGGCCAACATGGCGAAACCTCGTCTCTACTAAAAATACAAAAATTAGCTGGGCGTGGTTGTGCACACCTGTAATCCCAGCTACTCGGGAGGCTCAGGCAGAATTGCTCCAACCCAGGAGGCATGGGTTGCAGTAAGCCAAGATTGCACCACTGCGCTCCAGCCTGGGCGACAGAGTGAAACTCCATCTCAAAAAAAAAAAAAAAAAAAGTTATTTGTAGTGTAATGGGATGGTAAAATTTTGCTATTATAATTAACCAATTAAATTGGGGGTTATGGCTCATACCTGCTGTAATCCCAGCTACTCCAGAAGCCGAGGCAAGAGGATCATTTGAGGCCAAGAGTTTGAGACCAGCCTGAGCAATGTAGTGAGACCCCATCTCTAAAAAATTGTTTTAAATTAGGCATGGTGATACCCACCTGTAGTCTCAGCTGCTCAGGAGACTGAAGTGGGAGGGTCTGAATCAGAAGTTTGAGGCTGTGGTGAGCTATGATTGTGCCACTGCACTCAGCCTGGGTGACAGAGCAAGATGCTGTCTCTTGCTCAGTAATGATGATAATGATAAAACCAGTTAAATCCAAGCCATATTTGAAGATTTCTTTTCTTTTGTTTCTTTTTTTTTTTTTTTGGAAATGGGGTCTTGCTCTGTTGCCCAGGCTGGAGTACGGTGGTGTGAGCACGGCTCACTGCAGCCTCGACCTCCTGGGCTCAAGTGATCCTCTTGCCTCAGCCTCCCAAGGAACTGGGACCACAGGTGCACCACCATGCCTAGCTAACATTTTTTTGTAGAGACAGGGTCTTGCCATGTTGCCCAGGCTGGCCTCGGACTCCTGGGCTCAAGCAGTCCTCCCACCTTGGCTTCCCAAATTGCTAGGAGTACAGATGTGAGCCACTGCACCCAGCTGAGGATTTCCTTTAAGGTGATTTTTCTAGAATCATTTTTGCTCTGTTCTTTTGTTCTCTCTTAAATAGTTAGCCATTTAGAAATATTTGATGATTTATTACAGTTTCTATTAAAAGAGATTCTTTAGCCTGATAGGCAGTAGCTTTCTTAGCTGGTCGTCATCACCTGTGGCTTTTTGAACAGATGAGGCCTTGGCTCAGACTCAGTGCCCAGAGTGACACTCGAAGACAGAATTTTGAAATAATCTGTTATATGTCAAAATGTAAATAATGATTGGGATTATGAATAATTATTTAAAAGTTATCTTCTGTGTTTTCGTATTTTCTACCATGAGCATGTATTGATTTTTGTTGCTTTTCCCCTGATTACAAAATATGTGCCCAGGCCAGGAACAGTGGCTCATGCCTGTAATCCTAAGGTGGGAGGATCACTTGAGCCAGAGTTTGAGACCAGCCTGGGCGACATAGCAAGACCCCATATCTATTTTTAACTAAAAATAAAATAAACAGGCCAGGCATGGTGGCTCATCCCTGTAATCCCATCACTTTGGGAGTCTGAGGTGGGAGGATCGCTTGAGTCCAGGAGTTTGAGACCAGCCTGGGCAACATGGGAAGACTCCATCTCTACAGAAAAAAAATTGAAAATTAGCTGGGTGTGGTGGTATACACCTGTGGTCCCAGCTACTCAGGAGGCTGAGGCTGGAAGATCAGTTGGGCCCAGGAGGTCGAGGCTGCAGTGAGCTATGATCATGCCCTGGTGCTCCAGCCTAGGCAACAGAGCAAGACCCTATCTCAAAACCCACCAAAATATGTGTCTATTATTAAATTTAAATATTGCAGAGGCTGGCCTGGTGGCTCACGCCTGTAATCTCAGCACTTTGGAATGCTGATACGGGAGGATCGCTTGAGCTCAGAAGTTCGAGACCAGCCTGAGCAAGATAGTGAGACGTCATCTCTACTAAAAATTTTTTAAAAAAGAAAAATTTGGGCCAGGTGCAGTGGCTCATGCCTGTAATCCCAGCACTTCAGGAGTCTGAGGCAGGCGGATCACCTGAGGTCAGGAGTTCAAGACCAGCCTAGTCAACATGGTGAAACCCTGTCTTTACTGAAAATACAAAAACTAGCTGGGGGTTGTGGCGGGCACCTGTAATCCCAACTACTCAGGACGAGGCCGAGGCAGGAGAATCACTTGAGCCCGGGAGGCAGAGGTTGTAGTGAGCCAAGATCATGCCACTGCCCTCCAGCCTGGGTGACAGAGCAAGGTCTGTAATCTTACTGTCGAAAGACAACCATTATCAATTATGCTACATGGTGCCAAAGTAGTTTTTTTGTAAGCTACTATTTTGATCCTAGTGTTTTAACCAATAGAATGGATTGACAGCAGCTAGAAGTGCATAAGCTGAGGTTTGTTATAGATGGAGTCATATGTTGGCCTGGCATGGTGGCTCACGCCTGTAATCCTAACACTTTTGGAGGCCGAGGTGGGTGGATCACCTGAGGTCAGGAGTTCGGCACCAGCCTGGCCAACGTGGTGAAACCCCATCTTTACTAAAAATACAAAAACTTAGCTGGGCATGGTGGTGTGCACCTGTAATCCCAGCTACTCAGGAGGCTGAGGCAGGAGAATCGCTTGAACCTGGGAAGCGGAGGTTGTAGTAAGCCAAGATCGTGCCACCTCACTCCAACCTGGGCGACAGAGCGAGACTCCATCTCAAAAAAGAAAAGAGTCATATGTTGTAGGTAACATAAAAATTGCAAAAAGCATGATCCAGAAATATTCAACTTGGTAGATAAAAATCAATGCAAAATAATCAAACAGCAATTAAAACTTCATGTGGTCAAATTAGTTACTGACCAAAAGTTAACAAAAGTATTAAGTCTAGAAAAAATTTAAAGCAGCTAAATTTGACCTGGGAAAACCAGACTTAGAAATAGTGGCCACAAAAAACCTTTTAAAATGACAAAACATCATTGATAAAGATGCAGTATGATAAAAATTAAATTAAACCATTATTGGGGCGGGGAGTGGTGGCTCACACCTGTAATCCCTGCACTTTGGGATGCCAAGGCAGGTGGATCACCTGAGGTCAGGAGTTCAAGACTAGCCTGGCCAACACAGCGAAACCCCGTCTCTAGTAAAAATACAAATATTAGCCAGATGTGGTGGCACGCGCCTATAATCCCAGCTACTTAGGAGGCTGAGGCAGAAGACTAGCGTTAACCTGGCAGGCAGAGGTTGCAGTGAGCTGAGGTCGCACCACTGCACTCCAGCCTGGGTGACAGAGCGAGACTCTGTTTAAAAAAAAAAAAAAAAACTTTATTGGAAATTGGGTGCATCAGCCTAATGAAAATAATTTCAGTAAAATGAAAATGGAAGAAATGGAGTTGGTTTAACTGTGACTTGTGGTCATTATTATTATTTTGACTTTGCACATCCTGGAATGCTATATGAGCATTCTGTGTTCATGTAGCTCTTTCTCATTCTTTTTAATGACTATTATTTCATTGCAAGAATCTACAATAATTTATTCCAACTTAAAAAAAACTGTTCTGTTTTCCAGAATATGCTTTTAAGGCTATTAACCAGGGTGGCCTTACATCAGTAGCTGTCAGAGGGAAAGACTGTGCAGTAATTGTCACACAGAAGAAAGTACCTGTAAGTAATACTGCCCAAATAGTTAATAATTGCAGAATATAAGAATTTTTCAGCCAGGTGCAGTGGCTCACACCTGTAATCCCAGCACTTTGGGAGGCTGAGGTGGGCAGATCACCTTAGATCGGGAGTTCTAGACCAGCCTGACCAACATGGAGAAACCCTGTCTCTATTAAAAATACAAAATTAGTCAGGCGTGGTGGCACATGCCTATAATTCCAGCTACTCGGGAGGCTGAGGCAGGAGAATCACTTGAACCTGGGAGGTGGAGGTTACGGTGAGCCAGGATCACACCATTGCACTCCAGCCTGGGCAACAACAGTGCAACTCCGTCTCAAAAAAAAAAAAAAAAAAAAAAAAAAGAATTTTTCATGGGTTTGTAGAAAAGTGTATTTTTATATACAAATATTAACATAATCTTGCTTTGACCCTGCTTTCCTGTCATCCAGGAAGTGTCTATTGAACGTCTATATACAGTTCAGCTGTGTGGACAGAATTAACTTATTAAACTTCATGGCGTGATTATAAGCATAACGGTGTTTCTAAGTCTTTTGTCTTTGGGGACCTTGAGACAAATTTTTATTAAGCTATTGCTTGTCCACAGGAAAAGTATCATCTAGAAAAGGTAAATAGAGCCCCTCGAAACTAAAATTGATTTTAACTATAAAATGATCAGAAGACATTTATTATACAGTTTATTTTTATGGTTCCATAGTATTGTTTTCTCCAAGAAGCAGGGCAAATTAAAAATAAAAACATAATTTTTTTTATAACTACACAGAAACCTGCATGTTTTTTAAAAAATTATCTTTGTTTATTTTGTTTATTAGGACAAATTATTGGATTCCAGCACGGTGACTCACTTATTCAAGATAACTGAAAACATTGGTTGTGTGATGACCGGAATGACAGGTAATTAATCTGTAGATATACAAGACATCTGTAGATATACAAGCCTTTTGTTATTTTCTTCAAATTATTTTGAGTTTTGTATTAATTTTAAACTTATTGCCTGATTTTCAAGTGCCGTGAGTGAATTTGCAGTCTTCTAAGACTAGTATCAGTATTTTAAGTGTATTGTGAGCTTTTTTGAAATTATACCTATAATAGAATTAGATGCTTATGCTACTGTTGGAGAAACTGGGCTGAGGGCCCTTTCATAGATGATTTTATCTTATTTCAGCTATAGTTAGTAGTTTAAGGGGACCTAACTCAGTATATCTCAAACCTGGTAATAATGGTATCGGTTAGAAGTGAGTGAGAATTATTATGAAAATTATTTTAGGTTGGGCACAGTGGCTCACAGTTGTAATCCCAGCACTTTGGGAGGCCAAGGTGAGAGGATTGTTTAAGACCAAGAGTTCAAAACCAGCCTGGGCAACATGGTGAGACTCCATCTCTATAACAAATTTAGAAATTAGCTGGGGGCTGGGCACGGTGGCTCACACCTGTAATCCCAGCACTTTGGGAGGCCGAGGCAGGCGGATCACTTGAGGTCAGGAATTCGAGATCAGCCTGGCCAGCGTGGTGAAACTCTGTCTCTACTAAAAATACAGAAAAAGGCTGGGCGCAGTGGCTCACACCTGTAATCCCAGCACTTTGGCAGGCCGAGGCAGGCGGATCATTTGAGGTCAGGAGTTTGAGACCAGTCTGGCCAACATGGTGAAACCCCATCTCTACCAAAAATACAAAAATTAGCTGGGCATGGTGGCGCACGCACACCTGTAATCCCAGCTATTCAGGAGGGTGAGGCAGGAGAATTGCTTGAACTCGGGAGGCAGAGGTTGCAGTGAGCTGAGATTGTACTACTGCACTCCAGCCTCGGCAACAGAGTGAGACTGTCTCAAAAAATAAAAACAAAAATACCAAAAAACTTAACCAGCTATGGTGGCAGGTGCCTGTAATCCCAACTACTCGGGAGGCTGAGGCAGGAGAATCGCTTGAACCCAGGAGGTAGAGGTTGCAGTGAGCCAAGATCATGAGACTGTACTGCAGCCTGGGCAACGGAGCAAGACTCCATTTGAAGAAGAAAAAAAAAATTAGCTGGTATGGTGGCACATACCTGTAGTCCTAGCTACTCAGGAGGCTGAGGTAGGAGGATCACTTGAGCCAAGGAATTCAAGGCTGCAGTGAGCTATGATGGCTCACTGGGTGCCAGTCCAAGACCCCATCTCTAAAAAAAAAATGAAAAACTAATTTAAGCCTAAAAACAAAGATTAAGAAAGATTATTCTCTCTCAAGGCCTTTTTTTTTTTTTTTTTTTTTTTTTTGGAGACAGAGTCTCACTTTGTCGCCCAGGCTGCTCCGCCTCTTGGGTTCAAGCAATTCTCGTGCCTCAACCTCCCAGGTAGCTGGGACTACAGGCATGCACCACCACGCGCAGCTAATTTTATATTTTTAGTAGAGACAGGATTTAGCCATGTTGGCCAGGCTGGTCTCAAACTCCTGGCCTCAAGTGATCCGCCTGTCTTGGCCTCCCAAAGTGTTGAGCCACCATGCCCTGCCTCCTTAATGCTTTTTCTTTTGGGAGTTACTGGATACTTGTAGAAACTATTTTGACTGCTGATGAAAGGCTCAGTATAAAAGGGGAGTACTGTGTAGAGAGCTTCATGTTTTTAAATTTTTTTCATATACTTGTTGATGAGTTATTTAGTATTCATTGGGGGAGAAAAAGCCGTAGCGGACCCTTTCTCTTTAACTCATGTATGTCTATATGGTGGGAAAATTGCCTGGCTAAATTGCCTGGCTTTCAGGTTTGTTCTTTCCTTCTAACCAGGTAAATCTTTGTTTTTTATGCTATAAGCTGACAGCAGATCCCAGGTACAGAGGGCACGCTATGAGGCAGCTAACTGGAAATACAAGTATGGCTATGAGATTCCTGTGGACATGCTGTGTAAAAGAATTGCCGATATTTCTCAGGTCTACACACAGAATGCTGAAATGAGGCCTCTTGGTTGTTGTAAGTATGCTAAGAGGTCTCCCAAATAATTGATGAATTGAAACTTTTTACAGAACATGTATACAGAATTATTTAAATAACACTTGAGTTCTGAACATGTGGTTTGGAAAATACATAGAGTGGGAAAATCTTTATAATAAATCAGAACTAAAGGATAGGTTTCACAACAGTATGTCGGGCATTATCTTTAAGCTTTAGATGCTGTTAGACTTTTTATCAAAGTATTTCCATTTGGAGTATGTGATTTGAAAGATGCAAGTCCTCATTATTAGGATGTTGTAATGAGGTTCTACTGCAATTCGAGATTACTAATTCCATAGAAATACCTGCATCAGGCATCTTAATAATGTAGCTGTTTGTTTTGACCACCCTAAAGAATTAGGGTCACACACAGGTGTGTAATTCACATTTTTAGAATAAATTTCTATTTTTGAAAACAAGTAAAATTGTATTGGGAGAGGGATGAGATTTACTGATTTTTAGATGTGATGTAATAAATTAGCCTGAAAAATTCAGTGCATGTTTGTTTCTGACATTGTGTCATTCATTTATGAGCATTAAAGCAGTCAGTGTAATGATTTCTGTTTAGCATCTGACCCTCTTGACTTCTCACTTAAAAATTACTTAAATCATATTCATCTTGCAAGACCTTGAAGGAAAGAAGTATTTGTTGTTTCCCCAAGCAGTAAGTGGGTACTTTTTTGTGTTGCCCTTATATTTTGTATATATCAAATATAAGAAAGCAGTCAAACCATTAAGTACTTTGTTACCTGTTCTACTAAGTAGAAAGAAATTTAATGATGGTGTTTATTTTAATTGTATTCCTATAATATGGTAACATTAGAATTGTAGTAACAAAGTTACATGTATAGAATTTAGAGCTTGGTTTGTGTGACTTACTAGAGGAGTATATACCAACAGTAATGAAGATGGGCAGTGTAAAGGTGAGCAGGTAGCCTGTAAGTGTATTTCAGTTTGTGCCAGCATTCCCAAAGTGTGTCCCATACACTGTTCCCTGGAACCTTAGTAGGTATTTCTATTAAAAAAAAAAAAAGTATTTCTTGGTCAAACAAACAGAAGAACTACTGAGTTAAAGTTAAATAGGTCAATCTACAACAGAATATTTCACAGCATTTAATATGCTATTATTTATTATCTGTTTCCAGAAAAGGTATATGAAAGTGTTTTTGGGCCAGGCACAGTGGTGCACACTTATAATCCCAGCACTTTGGGAGGCCGAGGCAGGAGGATCACTTGAACCCAGGAGTTCAAGACCACCCTGGGCAACAGCGAGTCCTTGCCTCTTAAAAAAAAAAAAAAAAAAAGGTTGGCCAGATGCAGTGGCTCACGCCTGTAATCCCAACACTTTGGGAGGACGAGGCAGGTGGATCACAAGGTCAGGAGATCAAGACCAGTCCTGGCTAACACGGCGAAACCCCGTCTCTACTAAAAACACAAAAAATTAGCTGGGCGTGGTGGTGGGCACCTGTAGTCCCAGCTACTCGGGAGGCTGAGGCAGGAGAATGGCGTGAACCCGAGAGGCGGGGCTTGCAGTGAGCCGAGATCGTGCCACTGCACTCCGGCCTGGGAGACAGAGCGAGAGTCTGTCTCCAAAAAAAAAAAAAAAAAGTGTTTTTGAAGTTTATTTGACCAGGCAACATCTTGAAGGATTAGGGTTCAAATAAACATGCTTGGATAACAGCAAGGATTGGAAACACTATTTTTAAATTGTATTTGTAATTATTCAAACTGTTTTTTTTAATCTGTGATAAATCCTGTGAAATGGGAATTTATCTGTTACCTAATTTACCTGTGGTGATAACCTGTATTTTATCAGTTTTCTTAAAGGAAAATACATATCCTAAAATTGATGGCCAAAGTCATGATTAGCAGCAGCTATGTGACACCACCAAGAAAGAGGAGATGTCATTGTATAAAGCTAAAACATTTAATTAGGGTCTTTTCTCTTTTTAGGTATGATTTTAATTGGTATAGATGAAGAGCAAGGCCCTCAGGTATATAAGTGTGATCCTGCAGGTTACTACTGTGGGTTTAAAGCCACTGCAGCGGGAGTTAAACAAACTGAGTCAACCAGCTTCCTTGAAAAAAAAGTGAAGAAGAAATTTGATTGGACATTTGAACAGACAGTGGAAGTAAGTCAACCAAAAGGAGCTGACTTTTTTAATGCTATATAGAACAGTGAGGATCTTTGTATAATTTCTATACAAAGCTATTCCTGAATTACATCCCAGGATTCAAGTTGTCAACTTAATAATGAAATTGATATCATACAGCTGACATAGGAAAATTTGAGTTGCTTTTATTCACTTAATTCCTTATTTCATAATGTATTTGAGGTGGCTTTCAACAAAACGCATATAATAGGAAAATATAAATAAAAATAGGAACCAGCTGGGCATGGTGGCACACACCTGTAGTCCCAGCTACTTGAGAGGCTGAAGCTGGAGGACTGCTTGAGTCTAGGTGTTCGAGGCCAGTCCTATTTACTGCCAAGAAATTAAAAACAAAAATTTTAGTAGATTTTGGGTGTAAGTCTGGAATTAAAGCCATTCTGAAGATGCTAACAACATGCTTCTGATAAATGACCAAAAAAAAATTACCATCTAATGCTTTTACGTTTGGTTTGGAAGTATGCTTAAAGGAGATAAAAAGCTAGTTCATGTTCAGGAAGTACTGGGCCCTGTCTAAATATTTCTTAAAGGTTTCTTTTATTGCAATTCATAATTAATTACATAAATAACCACATCTGGCATAAAAACACTTAAGGTGGCTCACACCTGTAATCCCAGCACTTTGGGAGGCAGACAGATCACCTGAGGTCAGGAGTTTGAGACCATCCTGGCCAACATGGCGAAACCCTGTCTCTACGAAAAATACAAAAATTAGCCGGGCATGGTGGCAGGCGCCTGTAATTTCAGCTACTCAGGAGACTGAGTCAGGAGACTCGCTTGAATCCACGAGCCTGAGGTTGCAGTGAGCCAGGCTGGCACCACTGCACTCCAGACTGGGCGACAGAGTGAGACTCTGCCTCAAAAAACAGAAACAAAACAAACAAACAAAAAACACTTAAAACATTCTTAAATCGTTTTTACTGTAAATTCCTTGAAGATGCAGAGAGTATCATTCATCTTTATCCTTTTCCCATTTCACCCCAAGTGCTAAGTGAAGTGTAGTGCCTGGGTCATGAAGCCAATAAACCTTTTTGTATAAATCATCCTATTTTAATTAATGGACCCCTTTATTATTTGACTTGGTAGAAAAAAATTTCTCATCATTGGGAGGCAATACATTAGAGTTAAGCAGTCTGTTAGTAACATTGAACTACCTCATTGAAACATGGAGCTCCTGATTGACTCATGATTTGAATAAGCTAGGAATGAGAAAACCTTGGAATCTCTAAAAAATACTATATTTTAACATTAAATACGTTTTTTCAGACTGCAATTACATGCCTGTCTACTGTTCTATCAATTGATTTCAAACCTTCCGAAATAGAAGTTGGAGTAGTGACAGTTGAAAATCCTAAATTCAGGTGAGTGATATTGTGGGCCACATGCAGACTAGAAAGGTGGAGGCATGTGAGTCCATGTGTCCTCTAACTTGTGGGGGAAATCTTTTTTCTTTAACTGTCATTATAGTTTTTGTTTGTGTGTTTGTTTTTTTCCCCAGCACCTGAGATCTGTTTTTAAAACTTTGGACTCTATTTAAGAGTCAGATATGAAAGCTTTTCTCCTTATTTCAGAGTGATTTTATATCTAACACCAGAGATGACATAAAGTTACCTTCCTTATGTAAGGAAAAAAATTAGCATAAGTGTTTTCTTTTTTTTAGTTTAAGGCCAATACAAATTCAATTCCCAAAGTAGTAGTTTGCAAGTTTTTCAGATAGAACTTTGGTTATTTAGTGGTTATTTAAGTAGAACTTTGAGGAGCAATATGAGTTACTGATATATGTCAGACCCTTATCTAGAGATCTTTGGAAAGCCCAAATTTTGAATACAGCTAATTGAGTTGCAGTTGCTGGATGTGTGTGTGTGTGTGTGTGTGTGTGTGTGTGTGTGTGTGTGTGTTCTTACTCACTAAGTGACTAACTCCCACACATCAGCCTTATAGCTTCCATGATTCAAATCCATACTGAGTGCTTCGTATAATCAGCTCATTTAATCCTCCCAGCAGCCCTGTGAGGCAGTTGATATACCATGGACCAGGATGCTCTTATATTTAATGAAAATACTGCAGTTAAATCCACAGATACAAGGAACTACTGGGAGGCATTTTAACTATTATGTGTATCTATTCTTAGATCACAACCATAAAGACACATGGTCTTGGTTGTGGTGTGGGGTACGGGAGTGGTAAACTAAGCTTAACTAGACCTTGAAGAGGTTTTTCGTTTGTTCTTTTTTTTCCTAATTTGTTCTTTTGGTTGCCCATAGATAAGTCATATAAACATGACAGATTCAGAAAAATTCATAGGACTTAAAAAAAAAAACAGCTGGGTGCTGTGGCATGCATCTGTAGTCTCAGCTCCTCAGGAGGCTGAGGCAAGAGGATGGCTTGAGCCTTGGAGTTGAAAGCTGTAGTGCACAATGATAGTGCCTGTGAATAGCCACTGCACTCTAGCCTGGGTAACATAGTGAGACCCCATCTGTTAAAAAAACAACCGACAACACCAAAAGCGAATCTATCCTAGCTTTTCTTCCTGTAGGAAGAAGTCTTGTAACTTGGGTTGGGGTAGGGGCGAGGGGTGGGGGCAGGGATCAAGTTGCTTTTGAAAAAGGTGCCTTTTTTTTTTTTTTAAGTAAAAATTTCAGCAAGAATAATCTTAAAATCTCTCTAAGGAACCTACAATTAGTTCTTGTTTTCTTTTCTGTTTGGAGACCTTCCTGCCACCTTTAAAATTGTATTTGTTATTTTTAAAATTGGTAAGGAATCAAAAATCTTGTCTTCAAAAAACTTTGTATCATTTATAAATTCTGTGATAGTAAATATATGTAAATAATTACAATACATAGCATAAGCATCAACAACTATTTAAACTGCTTGATATTGCCTTCAGTTGCACTAAAAAATGTCCTTTTGACAAATTTCACTTTTTAGAAGTCTAGTAGTAATAGGTCACATTAACAAGGTTGCCAAACAATTGCTTCCTTTCGAGGCAAACATCATTTAGAAAATACATGTTCAGGGCCACACATGGTGGCTCACACCTGTAATCCCAGCACTTTGGGAGGCCAAAGTGGACAGATCACTTGAGGTCAGGAGTTTGAGACCAGCCTGGCCAACATGGTGAAACCCCATCTCTACTAAAAATACAAAAATTAGCCAGATGTGGTGGTGGACGCCTGTAATCCCAGCTACTTGGGAGGCTGAGGCAGGAGAATTGCTTGAGCCTGGGAGGCGGAGGTTGCAGTGAGCCAAGATTGTGCCACTGCACTCCAGCCTGGGCGACAGGGTCAGACTCCATCTCAAAAAAAAAAAAAAAAAGAGAAAGGAAATATGTGTTCAACATGGAGCATTCTCTGGATGGTAGACTATTCATAGAATTATAACTTTATTTTCATGAACTTCTGAATCTGAACACTTTAATATGCTTAAAATTTCTTCATGAATTTTTATCTTTGAGCTGACATAAATTTCAGTTATACTACATATAAATGTATTTTGACGGCTGGGCAAGGTGGCTAACGCCTGTAATCCCAGCAGTTTGGGAGGCCGAGGCAGGCGGGTCACGAGGTCAGGAGTTCCAGAGCCTGGCCAATATGGTGAAACCCCACCTCTACTAAAAATAGAAAAATTAGCTGGGCATAGTGGCACATGCCTGTAGTCCCAGCTACTCAGGAGGCTGAGGCAGAAGAATCGTTTGAACCTGGGAGGCAGAGCTTGCAGTGAGCCGAGATCACGCCACTGCACTCCAGCCTGGGTGACAGAGCAAGACTCTGTCTCAAAAAAAATAAAAAATAAATGCATTTTGACATAGAAGCTAAATAGAATACTTTATAGTTTAGCTTTATTTATGCTATTCAATTGAAATATTTTCTATCTTAGCTGCAACTAAAGAATTTTATTTTCAAGATACAATTCTAAATCTGATGTCAAAGAAGTAAACATTTTTGTGTATAGGTGAAAGTGGTATAATATCTGGGAATTCCTTCAAAATAATCTGAGGGAAGATAAGTGTGTGTATAGATTTTTTAAAGATTGGTTTATAAATTGATAATTGTTAAAGTAGGTTGATAGGTATATGGGAGTTTATTATACTATCCCACTTTTACGTGTGTTTGAAAAAATTTTTTTTAAATTGTTGTTTTTTTCCCCCTTTTGCCTTCTAGGATTCTTACAGAAGCAGAGATTGATGCTCACCTTGTTGCTCTAGCAGAGAGAGACTAAACATTGTCGTTAGTTTACCAGATCCGTGATGCCACTTACCTGTGTGTTTGGTAACAACAAACCAACATCATGGAGGTCCCTGGATTGAAAAAGGAGCCTCTCCCACTCCTCCTACCACCGAAGTGGTTAGGACTCTGTATAAATAAAAACAAGGCTTTTGGAAAATAATTGCATCCTGTTGTTTTCACCTCCTATTTTAAAATTTATTTTTGACACCTAATGTACATATTTATGGGGTGCAATGTGATGTTTCGATACATGTATACATTATAATGATCAAATTAGGGTGATTAGCATATCCATCACCTGAAACACGGTGTTTTTGTGGTGAGAACATTTAAAATCCTCTCCTCTAGCTATTTTGAGGTACACAATACCTTATTAGTTTTTTGTTTTTTAAAACAAGATCTTGCTCTATTGCCCAAGCTAGAGTGCAGTGCCATGATTATGGCTCACTGCAGCCTTGAACTCCCTTGTTAAGTAATCCTCTCAACTCAGCCTCCTTAGTAGCTGGTACTACAGGTGTACACCATTGTACCCAGCTAATTTTATTATTTTTTTGTAGATTCGGGGTCTTACTATGTTGCGTGGGCTGGTCTCAGACTCCTGGCTAGCATTAAGTGATCCTTCTGCCTCAGTCTCCCAACATGCTGGGGTTACAGGCATGAGCCACAGTGCCTGGGTCCACTGTTGACTGTAGTCACTCTGCTGTGCAATAGGATACCAAATCTTACTCCTTTTTTCTCTTTTTTGAGACAGGTACTTGATCTCACCCAGGCTGGAGTGCAGTGGCAGGCGTGCTCATAGCTCACTGCAACCTTAAATACCTGGGGTTAAGCAGTCCTCCCATCTTAGCCTCCCAAGTAGCTAAGACTACAGACATGCATCACCAGGCCTGGCTAATTTTTTATCTTTTAAAATATTGACATAGGGGTCTCCCTATGTCACCCAGGCTAGTCTTAAACTCCTGGCCTCAAACAGTCCTATCTCAGGCTCCCAAAGTGCTGGGATTACAGGTGTAAGTCACTGCACTGGGCCCCTCCTGTCTAATTGTAACTTTTTAGCTGTTCACCACCCTCTCCCCATCCCTCCCACTACCACCTCCAGTCCCTGGTAACCACTGTTCTATGTACTATTCACTACTTACAGATCAACGTTTTTAGACTTGGCATATAAGTGAAAATGTGGCATTTGTCTTTCTGTATCTGGCTTATTTTCACTTAATGTATTGTCCTCTAGGTTCATTCATGTTATAAATAACGGGATTTCATTCTTTTTAATAGCTGAATAGTGTTCCTTTGTGTATATATATCACATTTTCTTTATCCATTCATTCACTTTGAACGCTTAAGTCAGTTATATCTTGGCTATTGTGTATAGTCCTGCAGTAAACATGGGATTGCAGATACCTCTTCAACATACGGATTTCACTTCCTTTGAATACATACCAAGGAGTGCAGTTGTTGGGTCATAGAGTAATTCTGTTTAATTTTTTTAGGAATGTTCATACTGTTTTCCATAATGGCTGTACTCATGTACATTTCCCTTAATTGTAAGGGTTCCCTTTTCTCTGCATCCTCAACACTTGTTATGTTTTGTCTTTTTGATAATAGTTATTCTAACTAGTGAGGTGATGTCTCATTGTGGTTTGCCTCCAATTTTAAGTATTAAGCCTTTGGTATATGCAGACAAATATTCACCATCTTCACATTGTAGCTTTAGTCATTTTGTTGACACTGGTACAAGTTTACTTGGCTTAAGACATTTCATAGCCAGCACCAGGCGTGCTGGCTCACACCTGTAACCCCAACACTTCGGGAGGCTTAGCCGGGCAGATCACTTGAGCTCAGGAGTTCAAGACCAGCCTGGGCAACATGGTGAAACCCTGTCTCTACCAAAAATATAAAAACTTAGCATGCACATCCGTGGTCCCAGCTACTTAGGACACTGAGGAGGGAGAATTGCTTGACCTCGGGGGATAGAGGTTGCAGTAAGCAGAGATTGTGCCACTGCACTCCAGCCTGGGTGACAGAAATGCCATCTTAAAAAAAAAAAAAAAAAAAAAGCCAGAAATGTAAACTAGCTATATGGTATAATTAAATAACAAACTACAACTTTGGGTTTGAAACCCACTCTGGCCGGGCGCTGTGGCTCACACCTATAATCCCAGCACTTTGGGAGGCTGAAGTGAGAGGATTGCTTGAGGCCGGGAGTTTGTGATGAGCCTGGACTACATAGCAAGACCTCGTCTCTACAAAAAATTTTTAATTAGCTGGGCATGGTAGCCTGCACCTGTAGTCCCAGCTACTCAGGAGGCTAAGGCAAGAGGATCACTTGAGCCCAGGAGTCTGATGCTGCAGTGAGTTGTGATTGTGCCACTGCACTTAAGCTTGGGTGACAGAGTAAGACCCGGTCTCCAAAAAGAAATCCGCCCTGACCGTAAGTTGGCATGTGAGGAAAGGCCTTTATTTTACAATTTCTCATTCAAACAAGATACTACTGAATGTGGACTCCAAGTCCCATTGAATGCTTTAACTATAATAAAAGGATTAGTATGATCTTTCATAGTTTTGAGAAAAGCATTTATACTCATTAAGAACCAGTATTTTCAAGGGTAGAAATTTTAGTTACCTTCAGGAAACAGGGCTAGAAAAGTCATAGAATGTGTGTAGTTTCTGTGCCTCCTTAATAATAAGTACTTGAAGATAACATTAAGGAATTGGTTTATATTAAAGTTTAGAGACCCAGCATCACAATGTTCAGGAAGAAAGAACAAACTGTATATTCATGGTAACTTTTTTTTTTTTTTGAGACATAGTCTTGCTCTATCGTCCAGGCTAGAGTGCAGTGGCGTGATCTTGGCTCACTGCAACTTCCACCTCCCGGGATCAAGTGACTCTACTGCCTCAGCCTCCTGAGCAGCTGGGATTACAGGCACCTGGCACCATGCCCGGCTAATTATTATTATTATTATTTTTTTTGTATTTTTAGTAGAGACGGGGTTTCACCATGTTGGCCAGGCTGGTCTCGAACTCCTGACCTCGTGATCCACCTGCCTCGGCCTCCCAAAGTGCTGGGATTACAGCTGTAAGCCACCGCACCCAGCTGTAGCCTATGTTTTTTTTAATGTACAGGATTTTTTTAAGTCCCTAGACTGGTGACCTGAACCACTAATTAGAGATGATTAAAAAATCTTGGAAAGTCTAAGGGTAATACATTTTGTGTCCTCTTTTGCACAGAGCAAGTCTGGTGCTGTTGACCTCATGCAGGTGAGTGTGGCTGCTGGTCTCATGCCAGTCCCTGAAGTTAGAGTTGCCCCTGTTTCTGCAGCCACCAGGGCCACACAAGGGGAGGCCACATAAACATATGACCAGTAGAAGCAGGAAACTTCACCAACCACATCCTCTTCAGAGCTGTCGGGAATAGTAATATTTCCTAACAAGGAAGCAGGGTTCTTCCTTGTTCTTCCAGGTTGTTCTAGGATTACCCATCCTAATCCACTAGGCTCTTTGAAAGTGCTGCCATCGTTTCGAAAGTGGGGTCTATGTAAAAGGGCTAATCCTCTAAAGACAAGCTGAATTTCCACACCCTTAGAGCCTTGACTGATTTCACCCTCCTAGAATCAGTGTATTAGAGACTAGCAACTAATTCAGTTTTACTGTTAGGGGCTCCTTTTCAGAGGTGAAAAACTAAAATTCTGTAATTTGTTAGAAAGTAAGTTTTTACATTATAAGGCAAAATCTAGATGAATTAGGATTAAATATAGATTAGTTTTAAATATTGGTTGTTTATGCTTAATTAAAAAATGAGAAGAAATAGATCATTTTAAATAGGTGAACATTAGGCTGGGTACAGTAGCTCATGCCTATAGTCCCCAATACACTGGGAGCCCAAGACCAGCGTGGCAACATTTTGTCTCTACAGAAAAATTTAAAATTAGGTCAAGTGTGGTGGTGCACACACACCTGGAGTCCTAGCTACTTGGGAGGCTTAAGTGGGAGGGTCACTTGAGCCCAGGAATTCAAGGCTGTAGTAAACTATGATCACAACACTGTACTCCAGGCTGGGTGGCAAAGCAAGACCCTTTCTCTAATAATGAAAATAAAAGGGTGGACATTAAATACTCTAATTCTGGCTGGGCGCAGTGGCTCATGCCTGTAATCCCAGCACTTTGGGAGGCTGAGGCAGGCAGATCACCTGAGATCGGGAGTTCAAGAGCAGCCTGACCAACATGGCGAAACCCTGTCTATACTAAAAAAAAATTAGCCGGGCATGGTGGCACATGCCTGTAATCCCAGCTACTCGGGAGGCTGAGGCAGGAGAATCGCTTGAACCTGGGAGGTGGAGGTTGCAGTGAGCCAAGATCATGCCATTGCACCCCAGCCTGGGCAACAAGAGTGAAACTCGGTCTCAATCAATCTGTTTCTTGTTTTGTTTTCTAAACAGACTACCTGGAATGGATAACAAAGGGTTAATGCAGAAAGGTTATACAAAATGCCAAGAAAAATGCCTGAAATCTTTAAATATCTTTACTCAAAGAACATTTTGATTAGTAAGAAATACACATACCAGGCACAGTGGCTCACGCCTGTAATCCCAGCACTTTGGGAGGCCCAGGCAGGCGGATCACTTCAGGTCAGGAGTTCAAGACCAGCGTGGCCAACATGGCGAAACCCAGTATCTACAAAAATACAAAAATTAGCCAGATGTGGTGGTGTGCACCTGTAATTCCAGCTACTCAGGAGGCTGCGGCAGGAGAATCACTTGAACCCGGGAGGCCAAGGTTGCAGTGAGCTGAGATCAGACCACTGTACTCCAGCCTGGGCAACAGAGTGAGACTCCATCTAAAAATCAATCAATAAATATAAGAATACAGATATGAGGCCAAGCACAGTGGCTTATGCCTGTAATCCTGGCACTGGGAGGCCAAGGGAGGTGGATCACTTGAGGTCAGAAGCTCGAGACCAGCCTGGCCAACTTGGTAAAACCCCATCTCTACTAAAAAATACAAAAATTAGCTGGGCATGGGGGCGCACACCTGTAGTCCCAGCTACTTAGGAGGCTGAGGCAGGAGAATTGTTTGAACCCGGGAGGCAGAGGTTGCAGTGAGCCGAGATCCCGCCACTGCACTTCAGCCTAGGCAAGAGAGCTAGACTGTCTCAAAAAAAAATACAGATATGATTTTTTAAATATGAGAAATATAATAATTCTGACACTCAGAGGATATGTCCAGACATTCATGAACGTGAAGCTATTTGGGTAGACATGAGGCTTTCCTTCTCTTGATACCTCATTTTTCATAAGCAGTTACTGTACCATTTAGGTTACAAGTCAGCAACACACCAGGTACTCAGCTCCCTCACTAGCCTCCAAATCCAAGATCCAGATTTGTGACACAACCAAATTATTACATTAAGGATCTTCACGTAGGGGCACACACCTGTAGTCTAGCTACTCAGGAGGCTGAGGTGAGAGGATCACTTGAGCCCAAGAGGTCGAGGCTATAGTAAGCTGTGGTCACGCCACTGCACTCCAGTCTGGGGGACAGAATGAGACATCTGTCTCAAAAAAACAAAAATCTAAAATGACAGCTAAGCTAATTAACATCATAATGGTGAATTAGTTTAAATTTTTTTATTTTTATTTATTTTTATTTTTTGAGACGGAGTCTCCTTCTGTCACCCAGGTTGGAGTGGAGGGGCACGATCTTGGCTCGCTGCAACCTCCGCTCCCAGGTTCAAGTGATTCTCTTGCCTCAGCCTCCTGAGTAGCTGGGATTACAGGCGCGTGCCACCACGCCCAGCTAATTTTTGTATTTTTAATAGAGACGAGGTTTCACCATGTTGGTCAGGCTGGTCTCCACCTCCTAACCTCGTGATCCACCTGCTTCGGCCTCCCAAAGTTCTGGGATTACAGGCGTGAGCCACCACGCCAAGCCTGTTTTATTTTTGTAGAGGCAGGGTCTCGCCATGTTGCCCAGACTGGTGTCCAACTCCTGGGCTCAAGCCATCCTCCTGCCTCAGCTTCCCAGTGTTGGAATTACAGGCGGGATTACAGCCACCATACCTGGCTCCAAGATGGCTTCTAACTCCATTTATTTTACATTCTGGAAATTCCAGCTGATACAATAAGAAATGAAATTAAGAGGTATTGGAATGGAGATAGAATTATAATCTACTATTTAGATTATTTACCTAAAAAAATAAGAAAGTGACCTAATAAAGTATTAGTCTTTATTGGGACAGGCCCTGTTTTAGATACAATATCCTTTAAACTGGTTTAAGTTGAACATTTATAATTTGCTTGTCTACAGTTCCAAAATTCAGGAAGTTCTTAAAACTCAACTGGCTTTTTATATCTCACTTTATTTCTGCAGAAATATGAATGTGCTTAATTATAGGGTGCTGCCCCAGACTCCAGTGGTAGAGTTATGGAATATATGGTTTAGACATCATATTACCACTCTAAAATCCAAAATACATTATATTCCGAACGCATCTGTGCCAGGCGTGGTGGCTCATGCTTATAATCCTCACTGGGGAAGCCGAGGTGGGCAGATTGCCTGAGCTCAGGAGTTCGAGACCAGCTTGAGTAACATAGCAAAACCCTGTCTCTATTAAAAATACAAAAAAAATTAGGCGTGGTGGCGCACGCCTGTAGTCCCAGGTACTCGGGAGGCTGAGGCACAAGAATCGCTTGAACCTGGGAGGCAGAGGTTGCAGTGAGCCAAGATTGCACCACTGCATTCCAGCCTGGGCCACAGAGTGAGACTCTGTTTAAAAAGAAAGAAAGAAAGAAAAGAACCTGGCCCCATGCCTGTTGGATAAAGAATAATAGACTTATACTATTATTATTCTCCTGTTGCAGGTAAAAACAAACAAACAAAAACAAAAACAAAAACTGAGTCCAAGTTAAGTAATTTGGCCAGGATCACACAACTACAATGTGTCAATGACAGGACTAGAACACACAATAGTCTGACTTCAAGATGCATCTTTGTCAGGATGTTAGACGAAGTCTACAATCACTTTTTCTCAGATTGCCCCCTTCCCAACCATCCCAAAAATGTCTAAAAAGTAAATACCTTTCCTATATACCAGGAATAAATGTTTAGAAAGTTATGTAAGTATGGCACAATAGCAACAAAAATATAAATAGGAATCGTTCTAACTGGAAATATTGACCCATGTGAAGGAAAGTAAAAAACTTGACTGCGAGACCTCCTGCTGCTAGATGGAAGTGCTGACTATGGTAAAGTCAGTTCTTTTCCAAACTAATGTGTAGACTTAAAGTCATTCTAGTCAAAATACTAAAAAAAAAAAAAAAAAATGTGTTTTTAAAACTTAGAATTGCCAAGCAACAGACCTTAGCATATATAAGAATTTAATATATGATAAAATTAGCACCACATATCAATGGGAAAATAATTCTAGGGAGAAAATAACTATGTAGGAAAAAATATTCTTTGTCTTACATCTTACAACAAAATAAAATCTAAGAGGCTTCACAAGGTAATTAAAAATATATATATATTTAAAAAGAGCTAGAAGAAGGAAAAAGAGACAGAAAATAAAATAGTTTAGTTGAAAAACAGATCTCCACATGGTGATCCACTTTCTAAAGAACAACAATGCACTTTGGGAGGCCGAGGCGGGCAGATCAGCTGAGAACAGGAGTTTGAGACCAGCCTTGAAACCCCGTCTCTACTAAAAACACAAAAAATTAGCCAGGCCTTATGGTGGACACCTGTAATCCCAGCTACTCAAAAGGCTGAGGGAGGAGAATCGTTTGAATCTGGGAGGAAGAGGTTGCAGTGAGCCAAGATTGCACCATTGCACTCCAATCTGGGTGACAACAGCAAAACTCCGTCTCAAAAAATAAATAAATGATAAAAAATAAAATAACAATGGATAAAAATCATGAAGGGAAAACATCTGTATATTTCACTACTTAAAAATGTAAAATTTTGTTAACAAGACCCCATAAACAAAGTTCAACTAGGAGAAAATATTAACACATAAATAGAAAAATATAACAACAACAGACAAGTCACTAAAATTTTCTAGTCTAAACCTAAAAACTCAATAATTTTAAAATGAAAATTACAAGATAACATATTTTCTATCAAATTACTAAGACTTTTACATTAATAGCACATAATATACTTGGCATATTGCAAGTGTTTCATAAGTATTTGTTGTATGAAGGAGTGATGAAGTATATTAAAAGTTAGCTACTCCAGGCCATGCTCAGTGGCTCACGCTTGTAATCCCAGCACTTTGGGAGGCCAAGGCGAGCAGATCACTAGATCAGGAGTTCAAGACCAGCCTGGCCAATATGATGAAATCCCCATCTCTACTAAAAAATAAAAAATAGCTGGGTGTGGTGGCATGTGCCTGTAGTCCCAGCTACTCAGGAGGCTGAGGCAGGAGAATCGCTTGAACCCGGGAGGCGGAGTTTGCAGTGAGCTGAGATTGCGCTATTGCACTCCAGCCTGTGCCAGAGCAAGACTCCACCTCAAAAAAAAAATTAAAGTTAGCTACTCCTTTTGCTGGTGGAAGTACAAACATCTTTCTGGAGGGCAACATGGAAATATGCATCGAGAACCAAAAAAAAAAAAAAAAAAAGAAAGAAAGAAAGAAAAGTTACCCATTTGTAAGAATGTGTCTAAGAGAAGTAATTAGAGATGAGGAATTGTGTCAGAGTAATTTTTATATACAACAATATAATTTTATATACAATGATAAATTCCATTGCATTCAATACTGTGGAATATTATGCGGCCACTAAAACCTCTGTTTTGAAGAATATTTAATGATATGGAAAACATTTACAAATGTAATATTATGTTTAAAAAAACGGAATAAAATATGCAGTGTGATCCCTGCAGCAGACATTTTGGTACTCTGCCTTCCTCATTTCTGCCATACCATGGTGGATAGTCCTGACTCCTGCCAACGGCATCCCACCCAGAAAGTACTTTGTGCAGTTCTCTGCTTCCCTGCCTCAGGGCTTTCTCTGAAATCAGGAAAACCTGCTCAGGCTGTGCAAGCCTAATACAGCCTGAAACTTTGGGGTAAATAATGCCAACTGGAGCTGATGGATCAATGTCCCAGCTTCTTGTTGGGGGGCATTTCTGGGATGGGCTATAGATGTCCCTAGAACTCTGAAGCTGTATGCAAAATTTGGTGCATGTCCTAATTTCCTGGGAGAAGCCCATAGCTTTTATCAGATATTCAAATAAGTCTATTTGCCAATAAAGGAGAACCACTGGCATAAGGGAAACAGTAGAAGGAAGACGATCGAATGGCAACAGTGGTTATTCTGGTGAAATTACAAGGGCATTTTTTCCCTTATATTCTTCTGCATTTTCCATATTTAAAATAAGAAACATGTATGAAGAAATTGAAAATACCCCAGATATACAGCAAAAGGAAACTGATTAAGAAATTATAGTTCAATAAAATGTTTTGCTGCCAAAATTTTTTTTTTTTTTTTTGAGACAGAATTTTGCTCTTGTTGCCCAGGCTGGAGTGCAATGGCACGATCTCGGCTCACCACAACCTCTGCCTCCCGGGTTCAAGCGATTCTCCTGCCTCAGCCTCCCGAGTAGCTGGGATTACAGGCATGCGCCACCGTGCCCGGCTAATTTTGTATTTTTAGTAGAGATGGGGTTTCTCCATGTTGGTCAGGCTGGTCTTGAACTCCCGACCTGAGGTGATCCGCCTGCCTCGGCCTCCCAAAGTGCTGGGATTACAGGCGTGAGCCACTGCGCCCCACCACCAAAAATCTTTTAAAAGAATAAAATGATACTGAGTCTGGGTGTGGTGGCTCACACTTGTAATCCCAGCACTTTGGGAGGCCAAGGCAGGGAGAATCACTTGAGACCAGGAGCTTGAGACCAGGAGTTTGAGACCAAGCTTGGGCAACATCTCTACAAAAAAAACAAAAAATTAACCAGGCATGGTGGTGTGTGCCTGAGGGCTCAGCAACTTGGGAGGCTGAGGTGGGAGGATAGCATGACTCCAGGAGGTTGAGGCTGCACTGACCTATAATCACACCATTGCACTTCAGCCTGGGTGACAGAGTGAAACCCTGTCTCTAAAAAAACAAATAAAACGGCATCAAAAACATTTATGACACAATTGGGGGAAATCAGGATATAAGATTGTTTACAAAGTCTAAGATGTCAACAATGTAAACAAGGCGGGGGGAAAAGCTCCTGGAACTACTAAGCATTTATAGGACGGTTGCAAGATATAAAGGTAATATATAAAAGTTAATTGCTTTCCTATATAACAGCAATGAACAATTTGAATTTGAAATTAAAACACAACACCATTTACATTAGCACTAACAAAATAAAAGACTTAGGCATATATCAAAATATACACAGGATCTTTATGAGAAAAACTACAAAATTCTGATGAAAGAAATCAAAGATCTAAATAAATGGAGAGATACTCCATATTCATAGATAGGAAAACTCAATATTGTCAAGATGTTATTTCTTCCCAACTTGATCTATAGATTCAACAAATTCCAGTCAAAACTCAGCAAGTTATTTTGTGGATATTGACAAACTGATTCTAAAGTTTATCTAGAAGTGCCAAAAACCCAGAATAACCAACATGATAATGAAAACACTCAAGAAGAACAAAGTCCCCCCGGAAGACTCACACTATCTGACTATCAATACTTAATATAAAGCAACAGTAATCAAGACAACATGGTATTGATGAAAGAAAAGACAAATAGATTAATAAAACAGAATAAAGATCCCAGAAATAGACCCACAAACATATAATCAACTGAACTTTGACAAAGGAACAATGGTAATTCAATGGAGAAAGAATCGTATTTTTGATAAATAGTGCTGTAACAATTGGACAGCCACATGGAAAAACATGAATCTAGTCACAGGCCTTACATTTTTCACAAAAATTAACTCGAAGTGGATTATAGACTTAATGTAAAACATCACATTATGAAACTTCCAGATAACAATACGAGAGGAAATGTAGGTGACTTGGGTTTGGCAATGAGTTTTCAGATACAATATCAGCAGCACAATCCATGAAAGAAAAAAATTGATGAATTGGACTTTAGTAAATTAAAAACTTGTGCTCTGGGAAAAAAACATTAAGAGAATGAAAAGACAAGCTATAGATTGGGATAAAATATTTGCAAAACACATATATGATAACTGGTATCCAAAATACACGAAGGATTCCTAAAATTCAACAATGAGAAAACAATTTAAAAATTGGCAAAGGATCTAAAACAGACACCTCACCAAAGAAGATAAGCAGATGGAAATTAAGTATATGAAAAGATGCTCATCGGCTGGGTGCGGTGGCTCATGCCTGTATCCCAGCACTTTGGGAGGCTGAGGCAGGCAGATCACGAGGTCAAGAGATTGAGACCATCCTGGCCAACATGGTGAAACCCTGTCTCTACTAAAAATACAAAAATTAGCTGGGCATGGTGGCTTGTGCCTATAACCCCCGCTACTCGGGAGGCTGAGGCACTAGAATCACTTGAACCTGGGAGGTGGAGTTTGCAGTGAGCCAAGATCGTGCCACTGCACTCCATCCTGGCAACAGAGCCAGACTCCGTCTCAAAAAAAAAAAAAAAAAAGAAAAAATGCTAAACATCATAGGCCATCAGGAATTGCAAATTAAAACAACACTGAGATGCCACTACATATCTATTAGAATGGCGAATTTTTTTTTTTTTTTGAGATGAGTCTTGCTCTGTTGCCCAGGCTGGAGTGCAGTGGGGGGATCTCAGCTCACCGCAACCTCCGCCTCCCAGGTTCAAGCGATTCTCCTGCCTCAGCCTCCTGAGTAGCTGGGATTACAGGTGTGAGCCACTGCACCCAGCTAATTTTTTGTATTTTTGGTAGAGACAGAGTTTCACTATGTTGGCTAGGCTCGTCTTGAACTCCTGACCTCAGGTAATCTGCCTGCCTAGGCCTCCCAAAGTGCTAGGATTAAAGGCGTAAACCAACTCGCCAGTCCAAAAAAAAAAAAAAAAAAGTTTTTTAATAACAGTACCTAATACCACTAGCAAGGGTGCAGAGCAGCAGTAACTGGTGGGAATGCGAAATGGTACAACCACCTAGAAGACAGCTGAGCAGTTCTTACAAAGCTAAACACTATTAGTGTAAAATCCAGCTTATAGCCACACAAAAACCTCACAAACAAATGTTTATTAAGCAGCTTTCTTCATAATTGCAAAAAAACAGGCTGGGCAAGGTGCCTCATGCCTGTAATCCCAGCTCTTTGGGAGGCCGAGGCGGGTGGATCACTTCTGGCCAGGAGCTCGAGACTAGCCTGGCCAACGTAGTGAAACCCCATCTCTACTAAAAATACAAAAATTTTTCGGGCATGGTGGCGCATGCCTATAATCCCAGCTACTCAGGAGGCTGAGGCAGGAGAATCACTTGAACCCGGGAGGTGGAAGTTGCAGTGAGCTGAGATCGCATCACTGCACTCCAGCCTGGGTGACAGAGTGAGACCTTGTCTCAAAACAAAACAAAACAGAATAATAATAACAATTGCCAAAAACCAGAAGCAAGCAAGATGACCTTCAATAGGTGAGTGGAAAACAAACTGTTGTGCATCTATACCATGGAATATTATTCAGCGCTAAAATAAAATGAGCTATCAAGCCACAAAAAGACATGGAAAAATCTTAAGTGCATATTGCAGGTGAAAGAAGCCCATCTGAAAAGGTTACTTACTGTATGAATCCAACTATATGACTTTCTGGAAAAGTAAAAACTATTGAGACAGTAAAAAAAGAATGGTTGGTGGGGCGTGGTGGCTCACACCTGTAATCCCAGCACTTTGGGAGGCCAAGGCAAGCAGATCACCTGAGGTTGGGAGTTTGAGACCAGCCTGACCAACATGGAGAAACCCCATCTCTACTAAAAATACAAAATTAGCTGGACATGGTGGCGCATGCCTGTAATCCCAGCTACTTGGGAGGCTGAGGCTGGATAATCGCTTGAACCCGGGAGGCGGAGGTTGCAGTGAGCCGAGATTGCGCCATTGCACCCCAGCCTGGGCAACAAGAGCAAAACTCCGTCTCAAGAAAAAAAAAAAAAGATAATGGTTGCTGGGAGTTCAGAGTGGGGTGGGAAGAAATGGGAAGTGGAGAGGGATGAATAGGTGAAGCACCAGTTCAGGGCAGTGAAACCTGGGTTTGGTATGGTAATCGTGGATGCATGACATTTGCCTTTATCAAACCCCATAGAAATGTACAATACAAAAAGTAAGCCTTAATATAAAATATGGACTTTAATAATAATGTGTCAGTATTAGTTCATGAATTGCAACAAATGTGCCACACCAAAGCAAGATACTGATAATAGGGAAAGTTGATGTGGGGTGGTGAACTCTCCACACAATCTGCTCAGTTTGGATGGGCGCGGTGGCTCACGCCTGTAATCCCAGCACTTTGGGAGGCCGAGGCGGGAGGATCACTTGAGCCCAGGAGCTCGAGACTAGCGTGGGCAACACAGGGAGACCCTGTTTCTACAAAAAATTAAAATATTGGCCAGGCAAGGTGGTTCATGCCTGTAATCCCAGCACTTTGGGAGGCTGAGGTGGGCGGATCATGAGGTCAGGAGTTCAAGACCAGCCTGCCCAACATAATGAAACCCCGTCTCTACTAAAAACACAAAAAATGGACAGACGCAGTGGCTCACGCCTGTAATCCCAGCAATTTGGAAGGCCAAGGTGAACGGATCACGAGGTCAGGAGATCAAGACCAGCCTGGCCAACATGGTAAAACCCCGTCTCTACTAAAATACAAAAAATTAGCCATGCATGGGGGCACGCACCTGTAATCCCAGCTACTTGGGAGGCTGAGGCAGGAGAATCACTTAAACCCAGGAGGCAAAGGTTGCAGTGAACTGAGACAGTGCCACTGCACTCCAGCCTGGTGACAGAGCAAGACTCTGTCTCAAAAAAAAAAAAAAAAAATTAGCCAGCCATGGTGGTGTACGCCTGTAGTCCCAGCTACTTGGGAGACTGAGGCAGGAGAATTGCTTGAATCCGGGAGACGGAGGTTGCGGTGAGCCGAGATCACGCCACTGCCCTCCAGCCTGGGCAACAGAGCGAGACTCCGTCTCAAAAAAAAAATTAAAATATTAGCTGGGCCCGGTGGCACATGCCTGTAACCCCAGCTAATTGGGAGGCTGAGGTGGGAGAATTGCTTGAGCCCAGGAGTTCCAGGCTATAAAGTTCCAGGCCCTCAGCCCTGGTCTATCAAGTCCAAGTCTCCCAGGACACTGCTGTGGGCATGAGTCTTTCGAGAGTGTGGCCCAGTCAGGCCTGGAGTATGCCACTGCTTGGGAAGCACTGTGGGCAGCGGCTGCAGGTGACAAGATCACAGTCAAGTGTATTTGGGGCTCATCCGCCTGTGCTGCTCTCTTGGTCAGTGGGCAGCTTACTGGTGTGCTGAGTCAAATGCGTTTTCAGAAGGTGACCTTGTGCCTTAGGCTTATGTCATCTGTGCCTTTGCTGACGTCATCCTTGACTCCAGCAGCCAGACCAGGGGATAACAAATGCAAATGTCTAACAGTAATTAACTCTTAGCAGCAACCTCAGCCTGGGGCTCCCCTTTCCAGGGCTTGTGGCAGCTCCACCGGGCCCTGCTGCAGCCCATTGTCATTGAGAGGCCTCTCCCACATCCAGAGATACGAGGGGAATGTAGGGAAATGTGCATTTAGACGAAGGAAATGCATTGTCCCAAATGGCAAGTGGAGTGGCATAAACTTTGGTGAAGCTGCTGACACCCCTTTATCACAAGAAGATCGTTTGGATTAGGGGTGTGCTTGCCACAGAAATCAGGCTCTAGCCTTACTGCAGGGGGGTGACCTGTAAACCTCAGAGTTAACACAGTGGTTTAGGTTTCACCGAGTGCACTGCGGTGATTAAGTCTCCACTGAGGACTGGAATGAGGAAGAAAAGGAGAAGCAGAAGAAGAACAGGAAAGACCTGTTCCCTGGGCAGAAGAGGGATGATTTGGGGAGAGCCCCAGCGAACAGCCCCAGAGTGCCGGGCCTAGCTGGGGTTTTCCAGGGATAGAGGCCGTGAGCAGCAGTGCGGATGTTGGCCGCGTCTAGCCGTCTGCTTAATAACTACCTCAGAGACCTGTCTGCCCCGCTCGGTAAAACTGGGGCCACGCTGCTTGGGCAGCCTCCAGGCGCCTGGCTGCCACTTTTTCTAGGAACTTATACAAGTCCTCATCAAGAGGGAGGGCAAAAAATTGTCGGTGAAGATGGCTGTGCTGGCATTTTGTAAGTGACAGTGGTCAAGCTCTAAGTTGTGGATGGACACGGCAGGGGGCAAAATCACCTCCTCTAAAAAACGGCCTAGCGATCCTAATGGATTGGCTGTAGAGACCCATCATTGCAGGGAGACCTGGGAAGGCCGCCTGCTTCCCTGTGCCTCTGTGTCCCCAGCCACCTGAGAAAATGTACTTCAAGAGGGAACCCAGGGAAGAAGGCTGTACAGGGTCCATGTTATTGCACCATCTCCTGTCAATTTAGGAGACATTTTCTTAATACTTCTTATTGATCAATGAATATTTTTGAGCCCCTCCTGTAAGTCAGACCCTGCTCTGGGGCACAGGGTGATGACCAAGACGGACTAAGTCTCCCCAGGGGCTAAGAATTTAGGCCCTTGCAGAGCATCTCCTCCAAGTTATTGAGCTGCCACTGAGATATCTGTGGCCACTTTGCATCCTGTCTGCATCCAGCAGGGTGGCAGTCCAGGCCTTTACAGAAGCAGACTGGGCATGAAGACGTTTCTTGTGAAAAACCAGCTTCCAGGCCTCCTTCCTGGGAGGGACTCTGTGAGCGCCACACCCAGGGCCCTGCAGCAGGTCGTGAGCAGATGCCTCTAATGATTCAAAGCTACCAACAATACTGTAAGAGGCCCCTTTCCCGCCGAAGACTACGTGGAGATCCCTTCTGGGTTTTTCTTTTTCTTTTTCTTTTTTCTTTCTCTGTGAAGTGTACTTAAAAAAACAAAAGGTCATTGTAAAACAGGGTATTATGCTGTTTCTTCTAAAGCAGGAGGGGCTGCAGGTGCTCACAGCTGATTTCTCATTTCTGAAAAACCCTAGTTCCAGGCCTACCTTGAAGGGAGGGGCTCCTGGGAGGGAGATAAATAGTCGTATGAGGCCCTGTCCAGACACTGACACACCAGACAATCCAGCAACACTGCGAGTCGGAGGACCCTGCTGAACAGGTCATAGCCAACAGCTCCAGGTGGCTGCATCTTAGCACCAAAGCCAGGAGACAAGAGCCCTGACTACAGAGGTGCGGAAAGGGGCACTCGCAGCCCCAGCCTTCCAGCCGCCAGAATCAAGTGCTGGGACTTCCAGCTTCCCCACAGTCAGAGCCTGACTGAATTCTCAGTCCACAGCTGAGTAATTTACAGCCTCAGTTTTTCTCTTCTGAACAAAAGGGGTATAAACCACAGGATCCATCTCAAAGAAGTGCTATGAGGAAAAAATGACACAATGCATTTAAAGTGCAGAGAAGACACCAGCTACGCTGTGGCAGCAGAGTATGGCAGCGCCCTTCCAGAATGGCTCTCTAGTGCTGTCAAGTTTCCCCAGCATCCTGACCAGTCACTACCAAAATGTGATTTCCTGCGAACATTGTCACCCAAGCAGTGTGGTCAGGCAGGCAGAAGCCAGCCTGAAGTTTAAAAATGTCTCTCTTCAGCCAGGGCAGAGCAGGTGAGGCCCTGCGTCACCCGCGCAAGGCTTGTGGTTCAGCCAGGGAGACAACGTCCTACTTCTTTCGGGGTGACCATGTTCTTCCTGGGCGCTCATTTCCTCGTGACACCCATAGGCGGCAGCTTTTCCCTATGGGGGTCCCTGGCCTTTAGGGCAAGTCCTGCCCTGTCTAGAGCCTTCTCCTCCTGGAGGAGCACACACGATGGCACCAAGCTGCTCTGACCCTGCCAGGAGCCAAAACAGCCTCTGGGAGCTCCAAGGGGCGCCCCGGGCTCAGGGTCATCTCCCACACCTTCCCTTCCCATCCCGAGGCCTGCAGAGCCCTCAAGGGCTCAGTGGCCCTGGCTCAGCTGGACCCCAGCACAGACAGGGAGGCCTCTGACCTGCACCCAGAGCCTGCATCCCAGGGCTTCCTCACCCCAGTGTCCTAGGAGGGGGTGGCACAGATGGAGAGAGGCCAGAGGCTGCCACTCAGGAGTGTGTGAGTCAAGGCTTGCTTGGGAGGTAGGGGCAGAGGTGGAGGTGCCCAGGGGGCCAGGAGAAAGGGGAGGAGAGATTGGGAAATGAAGCCCTTCTGGGGCTGCCAGCTCCCCTCTGCAGCTTTGGGCCATGCCAGGGGGCCCTGAAGTGAGTCAGACCCTACAGAAAGCCCAGGCTTTCTGTAGAAAAGAGTTTCGCTTTTTTTTTTTTTTGAGACAGAGTCTTGCTCTGTCACCCAGGCTGGAGTGCAGTGGCACGATCTCGGCTCACTGCAAGCTCCGCCTCCCGGGTTCACACCATTCTCCTGCCTCAGCCTCCTGAGTAACTGGGACTACAGGCGCCCGCCACCACGCCCGGCTAATTTTTTTGTATTTTTAGTAGAGACACAGGGTTTCACCGTGTTAGCCAGGATGGCCTCGATCTCCTGACCTCGTGATCCACCTGCCTTGGCCTCCCAAAGTGCTGGGATTACAGGTGTGAGCCACCACACCTGGCCGGAGTTTTGCTCTTGTTGCCCAGACTGGCCAGGCTGGAGTGCAGTGGCGCCATCTCGGCTCACTACAACCTCTGCCTCCCGGGTTCAAGCAATTCTCCTGCCTTGGCCTCCTGAGTAGCTAGGACTACAGGCGCGCGCCAGCACACCCAGCTAAGTTTTGTATTTTTTTTAGTAGAGATGGGGTTTCACCATGTTGGCCAGGATAGTCTCAATCTCTTGACCTCGTGATCTGCCCGCCTCAGCCTCCCAAAGTGCTAGGATTACAAGCGTGAGCCACCCGGCCCACTATTCCAGTTATTTTAAGATGTACATAAATTATTATGTTATCATACATTAGATTTTATTGAATCTACCATTTCACATTCTTATTGAGAGTGTAACCTCTTGAAGCCTACTGGTGCAGGAGGGATTTTGTAACCTTCCTGTGGCTTTTGTCACCTATGGAAAACTACAAACCAGCTTGCCTATCCAGTGATTGGAACCAGGAGGATTGCCGGCCTTGGGTCTGGAAATCCTATCCCATGTGTCTTCCTTCCTCCCTCCCTCCCTTCCTTGGTTCCTTCCTTCCCCTGACTAGGCCCCAGAGGGGTGGGGAGGCCTTCCTGGGCCTGGCATCAGGGCTCCTGGGCTCCCAGCCAAGTGTCCAGAGGACACTCCTCCTGGCATCTGGATCCTTCTTATCTTCCTGAGACATAGGAGGCTCCTGCTCTGGAGATGACTGAAGGGAAAACACCTGTATTTCCAGGGCCTTGGAAATAGCCTGCTCCAGCTGGCCTTCCCGGGAGAAACTGAGAAAGGACATTGGTCCGAAGCATTTCTCTTTCGGTTTGTGCTGCGCTGAGCCTGTCCTGTGATGCGGCCCTCACCAACCAAGGACTGAACGAGAGGGACTCCATGCGAACCTGCTCAGCATACAGCAGGCGCCTCGCGGATATTCTTCCCTAAGGCTCCAGGCCAGCCAAGCACTGCATTAACCAGGTTCGGATGAACTTTAGAATGTACGCATCTGAGCTGTCATAGTTTTTTGTTTTCTTGTTTTTTTGAGATGGAGTTTCGCTCTTTCACCCAGGCTGGAGTCAAATGCCGCGATCTCAGCTCACTGCAACCTCTGCCTCCTGGGTTCAAGCCATTCTCCTGCCTCAGCCTCCCAAGTATCTGCGATTACAGGCTCCTGCCACCATGTCCAGCTAATTTTTTGTATTTTTAGTAGAGACAGGGTTTCACCATGTTGGCCAGGCTGGTCTTGAATTCCTGACCTCAGGTGATCCACCCACCTCGGCCTCCCAAAATGCTGGGATTACAGGCATGAACCACTCTACCTGACCCATAGTTCTTAAATTTAAAATCTTGATATGCTGGGTGGATATGCAGCTTGATTTCTTTAAGCCAACATGGCCTGACTTTTTCAGATTCTCAGCCTGTGTTGGAGGGCTGTTGAATGTTCTTTCTATGCAGAAAGTCGGCCTGCCGTCCTCTGTTTTGTAATCGCCACCCCATCCCTGCCCAACACACACCCCCACACAGCCGCAGTTACGCCGGGTCCAGCAACGCACGAACCAAGTGGAAGGTCAAGGGCTGGGGCTCCGTTTCCCTCCCCTTGAAGCTGTTTGGTTTGCTCTTGTCCCAGCCCCTGACTGAGCCGCCAGCCCAGAACGGGGGCAGCCCTCCCCCATGCAGTCAGGGCCAGAGGAGCATAATATTGCCGCCCCGGGTGCAGCCTTAGGTGCAGGAGCGTCGGGAATTTTCCATCTTGCTCTGCAGCCTGGCTTCTTAGGTCATCGTCCTGCTGCTGACATAGGCCTGGGTTGGGCGAGTTTCCTGCAGGTCAGCGAGGGCGCGGAGGCAGCGCCTGAGCCTGCTCAGGGCCTGGCTTCCTGCCTGCTGTGAGGAAGGGTGGAGGAGGGGTTGGAGGCCTCAACCATCCCTTGGCCCAGAGCCTCAGGCCAAGCAGCCTCCGCCTCTGCCCAGGCCTGTCTCCTCCCGGCCTCCTGCTCTCCTGTTTCCTAAAGCTTTCCTGCTGGGTGGCTCCCAGTTCTTCCAGAAATCCCCTCCAGGAAATTTGCTTGTTGCCACAAAATAATGCAAATCTGTTCCTGGGGCCGCCCAGGCAACCTGCAGTCTCTGTCTCCCCAAGACCTGAGGAGGGAGGGCGAGGCAGGCCCTGTGCCCGTCAGGGTCCCTTTTCCAGCCATGAGGACAAAGGATAAGCCGCACCCTCGTCACCCTCTCATAAGCTGCAAGAGAAAGGTCCTGGTTTTACCTCTAAGGGAACCAGCTCCACCTAGGGAAAGGCCACACAGGACCCTCAAAGGCACCAAGGTCTTTTTTCTATTTAATATCTAAAACAGTCTGAATATATTAAAGTTTATGCTCATGTTTGGCATCTGTTTATCTGTTTTTCGAACTTCAACTCCCTGCCGTGTCTGGAGCAGAAAGTGAAGGCCCATGGATAACACTTCTGCGTGCCACAGTCCTAGGTGGTGACCAATGCAGGGATGCACAGGTGCCGTATGGCCTTCTGCAGGCCAGGCCCCACGGAGACCCACAGTCAAGGTGGCCTGAGACCCTTGAACAAGGAGCTTGTGGCCAGAGAAAGGCTACATGCAGCACCCCCACCCCTGTGGCTAGTGCCAGGGCCCCACCTGAATGCTCTGCAGTTGGGTCCCCCCAGGCCATCTCCAGAGGAGAACGCAAGTGGGCTAGGGAGGGAACAGACCAGCCTGATGCAAAACCCTCTCAGCCCAGCACAGCCCTCGTGTCCCTGGGCTGAGGGTCTGGGGAGAACATCACTTGCTCTTGCCTCCCTTCCTTTCTTGCTGCTGCTGCCTCCTGAGGTCAGGCCGTGACTATTCAGGAGAGGAATGGAATTCCAGGGCTCCTGCTCCTAATGAAGGAGAGGTGGGAGGGGCACACACCAAGCCGCTACCAGGTACCAGGCCCTTGGAGGTGCTTGAACACTACCTCCTTGACTCTCAATAGCAATCCTATGAGGTGGATGTTTTCTTGCCCAACAGATGGGATTCTGAGACTCAGAGATATTGGCGACTTGCCCGAGGTCACACCAATGGTAGGTGGTGATTCAAAACCAGGTCTGTGTGCAGTTCAATGACCATGAAGTCTTGCCCTGTTGCACAGGGCTTCTTGTGTCATACACAGCCTTCGCTTTGTGAAATCCAGCACAGTTGACCCACATTCTCACCCAAATCCAAACTCCAAGTTTCAGAGCTTCTTTGCACCCATAAAAGGGGGGCTCAGAAGTCCCCTTGAGGCCTCAGAAAGGACATAGACCAAACAAAGGTTATGGCCTAATAAGAAGCAAATCAAAGTAACATTGCCTTATGATTTAAAAGTAGTATGTGGGCCAGGTGCAGTGGCTCATGCCTGTAATCCCAGCACTTTGGGAGGCTGAGGCAGGTGGATCACCTGAGGTCAGGAGTTCGAGACCAGCCTGGCCAATATGGCAAAACCTTGTCTCTACTAAAAATGCAAAAATTAGCCGGGCATGGTGGCTCGCACCTGTAATCCCAGCTACTCGGGAGGCTGAGGCAGGAGAATGGCGTGAACCCGGGAGGCAGAGGTTGCGGTGAGCTGAGATCGTGCCACTGCACTCCAGCCTGGGCGACAGAATGAGACTGTCTCAAAAAAATAAAAAATAAAAATAAAAAAACAATAAATAAATAAAAGTAGTATTTGCCTCCTGGTGGATGGCATTATCCAACTAATTTATTCACTGTAGTTGGCTATGTGGGTCTTACAGGGAGGGGTTTAGGGCTCTGGGGCTGGGCCTGTGGACCTGTCTCCCACCAGGCAGCGCAGCCCCTTCTAACCTTGTCCCATAGAAACTTTCATGGGATGCAAGGCCACAGGCCAGAGCTAGGATTGGGCTGGGCGGGGGAGAGGATTATCAAGGGTAAACCCCTGCCTCCCACAAAGGATACCGAGCTACAGCGCAGGTGCAGTTCGGCAAGTCCCGACACAGGCCTCATTGTGCCCAGCCCCTCAGCGAGGGCCTTGGGATGGCCCCACAGATAGGGCACCTCCACCCCATCCCCGGGCTGCAGTTCAGGACCTAGGAGACAGAAGGCTGCGGGTGACTAAGACCCTTAATTGAACCCTGCAAGCTTGCACGATGAGCCTGTCTACCCGCTAACAAGCACCCTGTGCCTTTGCTTGGTCGGCCTCTGACCCTGGAGAGGGTGGCTTGTTGAGGGCAATGTTCTTGACCTGCCTGAGCTCCTCCTTGGGCCCTGCATTTCATGCTGCCCTTCCTCAGCAACCAGGTGTGCACCCCTTCCTTGGCATCTGCAGCCTAATATTAATAGCTGTGGGATGGGCAAAGAACGTGTGCCTTACTGCCTCCAGGTTCTTAGCAGCTATAAGCTCTCTCTGTTGCCTGGTTGGTTTTAAGGGTTTCTTCTGGAATATTCATCTTTGTCCACTGACTGCATCGCCATAAGCTGTAACTGCTTAGAGGCCAAGGACTTAGGCACAGGTGAAATGCATTTCAGCCTTGGAGACCCAGCCCGACCCAAAGCGATCCTCATGTCTGCTCTGTTTAGGGTATTTTCCTGGTGGAAAGAATATGATTGCTGATTTGGGGAAGAGGGCCCTCAAGCCTCTAGCACTGCCTTTGCTTCAGCTGTAGGAGCACAGGGAGAGCAGGTGGGATACAGGGGAAGACCCCTTTTGAGGTTTTGTGGTGGGGAAGGAGGAGGCTGACACTCACCAGAGGAACAGATATGGGGTCTCTGGAGCTGCCATGCCCCACAGTGGGCCACCAGCTCCCAGCCTTCCCAGTGGTTCTGCACCAGCTTCCAGGGCTCTCAGCCCACCAGGCACCTGCATCACAGCATCGCCTGGGTCATAGCCTGAGTTTGAGAACCATTGCCCTGCATGGCCTGACCAGCCCAGGCTAGTGGCAGCTCTGTGCAACGTGTCTACTTCCTCTTCCCTAAACAGCTCCTTCCCCACCACATTTCTGTGTTTATGGCTAGAAATTCCGCAGCAGCTGCATTTCTCAGTATCCGGTGGATCTCTGCAGAAGAACAAACCTCTAGGTCTGAGGAGCAGCAGCCTCCTTCTAGGTCTGAGGAGCAGCAGACTCCTTCCAGGGGTCCCTCTCAGAGCCTGCCCCTCCACCAAAACCTCAGCAGGACCTTGCTCTGTGGGACTCTGGCCAGGTTGACAGCATAGGAAGACCCTAAGGAAGCCCCAGAAGCAGCTGCAGAGGCGGTGGGGAGGAGGTGCCACAGAAGGCTGGCATTTGCCCCTTGTGCTGTCTGGCTGCCTCCCACCACCACCCGGGTACAGGCCCTGGGTCTACTCCTCAGCACAGACTCAGGCCTCTCCCCTCGGGTGCCCACTGTACCTCATCGCAGTCACCCACTTCCTTCTGGTTCCCAGATCAGCCCCTCCTCAGCACCTCTGTGCCAGGTGGGCCTCCCCAGCCTGCATATTTGGATTTATCTTCAAAACCAGCCTCAGTTCCTTCATATTTCCAGGAATCCTTCCTGCCACCCTGACAGAGAATTTTTTTTTTTTTGAAATGGAGTCTGGTTCTGTTGCCCAGGCTGGAGTGCAGTGGGCGATCTCAGCTCATTGCAAGCTCCACCTCCCGGGTTCAAGCTATTCTCCTACCTCAGCTTCCTGAGTAGCTGGGATTACAGGCACCCACCATAATGCTAATTTTTGCATTTTTAGTAGAGACGGGATTTCACTATGTTGGCCAGGATGGTCTCGAACTCCTGACCTCAAGTGATTCACCTGCCTCGGCCTCCCCAGGTGCTGGGAATACAGGCATGAGCCACCGCGGCGGCCATGAAAAGGGCTTGGAGGTTCCTTTCTGGAAATCTAAAATCCTTGTGAATTATGTTAGGGCAGGTATGAAATTCAATAATTGGTCCTGTTCCAACGTACTCATTTGACAGGTCATTTGCCCTCACAGTCTATATTTTTTCAGGTCAAATGCAGGTGCCACACTGACTTATGGCCTTGACTTCCGTAGACTCATTCCACTCAGGATGAAACGTGATTGGTTCCTGAGGTGACCCTGCCTCAGTGATAGAAGTGAGTCCTCAGGCAGGGAAGGGTGTGGAGGCAAACAGCCTGGGGAGGGAAGGAGGCCTGGGTTTTCCCAGCCAGTGGCTCAGGGCACCCTGCAGACCTGCCAGTCCCCTCCGGGATGAGCCTTCATCACTGTGACCCCTTCTCTGAGAAAGGGCACCCCAGGCCCAAAGCCTCCCCAGTGCACAGGGCTGGTTTCTGATGAGCTGCCCCCTGAGGCTGGCCTGGCAAAACCAGGTACTGACCTGCACAGGGCCTTGGTGTGATTTGGAAAAAGGCAACTCATTGTCCAGACGGACACAGCCCGACCCCCACGCCTCAGCCCACACCTGCATGCTGTACACAGCAGCCCTGACCCCAGGAAAGTCCCTAAGATTTGTAGGAAAAAGGAAAGACACACAGTACATGCTCCACCAGGCCCCTTCTCCAGGGCCTCCCCAGCGCATCCCGTCTCTGCCTGGCTCCATCAGAACCCAGCTGGGTGAACCTTGGGCCCCTCATTCCCCTTGGTGAGACCCTGAATCCTGGAGGGGGCTGGACTTGTCCTTCATCCTGGGATTCTAGGTCAAGTTCTTAGCTCCTGGCTCCTCTTCAAGGCCCGGCTGGGTCTCCTCCTCCCACTCCGCCCCTCTGTCCCCTCCCACAGAGTCCACCACACAGGAGGCAAGGCCAGCGGGCTGGGAAGTACCAGTGGTGGCTGGCAGCTTAGAGTAACCAGCCCCGCCTGCTCCCACAGAGGCAAGGCTGCCTGCCAAGGCCCTGCCTTCTACTGCTGTTGGCAGCTCCTAGGGCAACAACAGAACCTCCCAGCCTCCCTTCACTGGGGGAGAAGCATGAGCTGAAAACAAAAGAAGGGATTAGAGCCCAGATGGAGCGGCCTGAGCTCGGGGCGGGGTCCCCAGGGGCACCCCCCTCGTCCTCGGCCCTTCAGCTCCTTGCCCTCATCTCTGGGCGTCACCAGCCAGCAGCTGCCTTGCTGGCCAGCAGTTTCTGTTGCAGGGGCCTCTTGTGCTCGGGGGCTGGCCACAGGGCCTCAGCTGTCCCTCATAATGTGTTTCAAGTGATTTTGCTTTTGAGGAACCTGCCCGCCCAGGACTTCAAGGGCCTCTGCTGACCCATGCGCGTCCCAAGGCCTCCGCCGCAGCCCCATTCGCCACACGGCCCCTGGCTCCTGCCCACTTATGGCTGGTCCTGGGCTCCTGTGGCCAAGGAGAGTTGGCCAGACGTTGGCAGATGTGTCTCCTTTGTCCCTGGAGTGATTCCAGGCTCGGCTGAAACTCTGAAAGGCGAACCCAGCCAGAGGTGTCTCGGAGGCCCAAGTGTGCAGCCTGTGATTCCCCAGCAGTGACTCCACAGGCCTCCAGTGCACACCATCTCCTCATACGTCCCCCAAGGACCCTGGCCTACCGAGGGAACACTAGCTCATAGCTTGTGACTTCAGCACTGTATGGAAGAGAACAGGAGCAGACCCGTCTCACTGTTGGGGCAGCTGTGGACACTCACGGGTCTATCTTGGTTCCAGCCAGGCTCTCAGCTTGCACAGCCAGGGTGCCAGAAACTGCCCGGGCGATTTTCAAACCCCTGAGGTAGGAGGAGCCACCATCATCCTGTTTCTCCTCTGGCCCTCACAACCTCCCCCTACTTCCAGCCTGAGAGTTCTGGTCCACTGGGGAATGTGACCTTTGCAAGTCTTGGCCCTGTGAGCATCTTAACCTCAGCAGCACGTTGTTTTGTTTTGTTCACATCATTTTCCCCCACCCCAGCACAGGGCACGGCACATAGTAGGTGCTCAATAAACATTTGTTGGGCCAGGTGTGGTAGCTCATGCCTGTAATTCCATCACTGTAGGGGGCTAAGACAGGAGGATCTCTTGAGCCCAGAAGTTCAAGACCAGCCTGGCCAACATGCCAAAACCCTGTCTCTACTAAAAATACAAAACATTAGCTGGGCATGGTGGTGGGCGCCTATAATCTCAGCTACTCAGGAGGCTGAGGCAGAAGAATTGCTTGAACCCAGAAGGCGGCGGAGGTTGCAGTGAGCCAAGATCACGCCACTGCACTCCAGCCTGGGCGACACAGCGAGACTCTGCCTCAAAATAATAAAGTAAAATAAAGTAAAAAATAAATAAGGCCGGGCGCGGTGGCTCACTCCTGTAATCGCAGCACTTTGGGAGGCTGAGGCGGGCGGATCACGAGGTCAGGAGATCGAGACCATCCTGGCTAACATGATGAAACCCCATCTCTACTAAAAATACAAAAAAAAAATTAGCCGGGCGTCGTGGCGGGCGTCTGTAGTCCTAGCTACTCGGGAGGCTGAGGCAGGAGAATGGCGTGAACCCGGGAGGCAGAGGTTGCAGTGAGCCGAGATTGTGCCACTGCACTCCAGCCTGGGCGACTGAGCAAGACTCCGTCTAAAAAAATAAATAAATAAAATAAAATAATAAATAAATAAATAAATAAATAAACAAACGTTTGCTGAATGAATTAAGTGCCAATGCGTTTTTGAGCCCATGGCCCAGCCCTATCCCATCAGCCAGAAGCAGGCTTGGATCACTTGGTCCTCAGGAGGTTCATTTGAAAATAGCCACTTGATTCTAGAGAGGGTCTTCTTACCACTGAGGCTGCTGTAGGCAAGGGACTTGCCCTCTGTTTTTCTTAGAGGTGTGACTTTAGCAAGGAGCAGTATGGGGCTCCCGGGTGTTGTATGTCATCCGTGGGACACTGGAAGGGGCTGCTGACCACTCAGCCCGCCTTCCTGCTGAGAAATATCCCATCTGCCCAGCACTGGTCTTGCGGTCAAGAATCAAGCTTCCCGTTGGCAGCCCCTCTCCTCTCTCCCAGCCTTTCTGTGTGCATGAATGGGAAGGGCAGCCACTTCCTTTATGGTTTGTCTGACTTCTCCCTGAGTTCCAGTTCAACTTGAACTTTGGCATTCAAGGCAAGACTGGAGAGAGCAAGGGAGTGCTGATCTAGAATGTTCTGTTCTAGGGCTGGTCTCAGGTGGTGAGAAGTTATCCACTGGGCATCCTGAAAATACACTAAGGGTTACAAACACATGTCTGAAGAACGTTCTGGCCAGGGTCTGCCTGTGTGCAAGAAGTCTCGGGGACTGGAAGGAAGGACCTCATCCCTCCCATTCTGGGGTACAGAATCTCCCCTGGAAACAGAACCAGAGGAGGCAGCATGCTGGGCTCTTGGTGCTGCCCTCTGTTCTGGTTCTGGGGCGATGCCCAGCCTGAGACACGGGTCCTGACCTTACAATGGACTCAACTCATCACCCCCATTGCCTCGGGAGGCAGGTGGCATCATCGAAATGCAGAAAGAAAAGATTTCCATCGTGAACTTCCTCCCTGGGGCCAGACTTTCCTGTCACTGCCAGAGGGACTGGTTAACCCCCAACCAACCCAGGCTCCCACAAGATCCTGCCAGTTTTCTCCTCGCCCCTCCATTAGATAAATCTTCCTTAGAACTCAAGTTGTGTCACATCATTCTCTTGTTCAAAACCCCAGTGCCCCAGTGAGCACAGTGCTGCCTCGTACGTAAAACCTCAACTCTTCAGTCTTACGTCAAAGCCTCTCCTTAGCTGGGCACGTTGACTCACGCCTGTAATCCCAGCACTTTGGGAGTCTGAGGCAGGAGGATCACTTGAGCCCAGGAGTTCAAGACCAGCCTGGCCAACATGGTGAAACCTCGTCTCTACTAAAAACACAAAAATTAGCCGGGCACGGTGGCATGCACGTGTAGTCCCAGGTACTCTGGAGGCTGAAGTGGGAGGATCACTTGAGCCTTGGGAGTTCCAGGCTGCAGTGAGCTGTGAATGTGCCACTGCACTCCAGCCTGGGTGACAAAGCCAGGCGACACTGTCTAAAAAAAAAGAAAAAGAAAAAAGAAAAAAGAAAAGCCTTTCCTGTGTAGCCCAAACCAAACTGTCTTTCCCGTCTTGTCACCAGCTCCCCTGTACATTGGCCAATTTGTCCTTCAATGTTTTGTTTGTCCATCCACTCATTCATCTGTATTTATCACAGATTGAGGCTGATAGGGATGAAAATCATCTTTCCTTTGGTGAAGCTGCAGGGACAAGGAACAAGGAGGTGACCCACATACCCCTTGATAGATGCTGACACAGGCAATGGCCTTGGACTTAAAACATTTGTAAGTATTTATTTTCTAAGATATTAGTTTTATTATATCGATGAACTTATAAAATAACATAGTTAAAAACTATTTTCAAAAATAAAATTATTTAAAATAATTATATGTGCATTAGAACAAATAAAATGTATTTATATTGTTATCTCAATATTTAAAAACAAAAAAGAAAAACATTATTCTTGGTACATATATTCCTGTGCTTGAATCATTTTTGTTTGTTTGTTTGTTTTTGAGATGGAGTCTTGCTCTTGTTGCCCAGGCTGGAGTGCAGTGGCGCAATCTTGTCTCACTGCAATCTCCTCCTCCCAGGTTCAAGCGATTCTCTTGCCTCAGCCTTCCCAGTAGCTAGGATTACAGAAGCCTGCCACCACACACAGCTAATTTTTGTATTTTTAGTAGAGACAGGGTTTTGCAATGTTGGACAGCTGGTCTCGAACTCCTGACCTCAGGTAATCCACCTGCCTTGGCCCCCCAAAGTGCTGGGATTACAGGCGTGAGCCACCGCACCCGGCCTACTTGAATCACTTTCTTTCTTTTTTTCTTTTTTGAGATGACGTTTTGCTCTTGTTACCCAGGCTGGAGTGCAATAGCATGATCTCGGCTCACTGTAACCTCTGCCCACCGAGTTCAAGCAATTCTCCTGCCTCGGCCTCCCTAGTAGCTGGGATTACAGGCGCCGGCCACCATGCCCAGCTAATTTTTTGTATTTTTAGTAGAGATGGGGTTTCACCATGTTGGCCAGGCTGATCTTGAACTCCAGACCTCAGGTGATTCACCCGCCTTGGCCTCCCAAAGTGCTGGGATTACAGGTGTGAGCCACCGCGCCCAGCCTAATCACTTTCTTAACCATATCTGACTCTAAATACCATGGCACTGATATTTTTCTGAAAAATGCATTACTTTTAAACATAGATTTATTATTTTTAATTTTTTATAAAATTGCCTGCAATCCTCTTTAAAGTTGCATTTTAAAGTTAATGGATTTGACATTTTTGACACTTAAAGACTCTTCTCCATAGAACATAATCTGAAATGAGAATTTACCCTCTGTGTAAGTGCTAAGATATCTGGTAAGAAGCTTGGAGAAAATTCTGCTAAACAGAGGATAGTCTCAATTCTAATTTTTAAATTAAATTAAATTTTTATTTTTTGAGACAGAGTCTTGCTCTGTCGTTCAGGCTGGAGTGCAGTGGCTTAATTCAGCTCACTGCAACCTCTGCCTCCTGAGTTCAAGAGATTCTCATGCCTCAGCCTCTGGAGTAGCTGGAATTGCAGGCATGTGCCACCATGCCTGGCTAATTTTTGTATTTTTGTAGAGATGTGGTTTCACCATGTTGGCCAGGCTGGTCTCGAAGTCCTGACCTTAAGTGATCTGCCTGCCTTGGCTTCCCAAAGTGCTGGTATTACAGGAGTGAGCCACCATGCCCAGCCTCAATTCTAATTTTTTATATTGCAACTTATAAATCTTTCATGGGCTCTGAGTTTCTTGTTTTTATTTTATTTTTGTAGACACAGGGTTTCACTATGTTGCCTAGGCTGGTCTCAAACTTGCGGCCTCAAGCTAATCCTCCCACTTCAGCCTCCCAAAGCGCTGGGGTTCCAGGCATGAGCCACCTCACCCAACATGCTCTGAGTTTCTAAAAGAACATTTAGCAGCTGGGAGGGATGCAGCAGTGAGAGTGCGGGGCTTGGAGTCCACCTTTGTTGGCTGTGTGGCCTTGGGCAGGGAGCTTCACCCCTCTGAGCTTTAGCCCCCTCCTCTGTTAGACAGGGTCAACTGCCCCCAGCCTGCTTGCATGACGAGGGTTTAAGGACAATGGACACAGCAGATCCCACACAGTCTTGATACTTACAGATTCTCAATGCCTCGGTGTTACTGTTGTTCCCGCGTGCCAGCCTGAACTTAGCACCCACTGCTGGCTTCCTCCTCCCCTCTCTCGGAATGGACCCAATGGGCCCTGCCTCTGCAGAAGCCATAGAAAGCTTTTAGGTTTCACACAGTCAGTCACAATTCATGTGTCTGGGGTTTATCATGTGCGGGGCGCTGTCCTAAACACTTTACATGGATTAACAACTTTCATTCTCATAACAGCCTCTAGGATGAATATGATTATTGCTGGGTGTTCCAGATCTTGATGCCTAAGGATACCCAGGTAGTCAATGGTAGAGCTGGGCTGTGCACCCAGGCAGGCTGGCCCCTCAGCCCACAGGCGTGACCAGAGGTCATCCCTCCTCTCCTCCAGCTTTGTGCCCTGGAGGAGCTGCTGTGTGCACTGCATGGACGCCACCCTTGCCCTCTGGCCGCCTTTTGGTCATGGCCAGTGAAGAGCCCAGTGGGAGATCAAAGGGAGGGAGGGGGTGGGGAGTCTGCATTCATTCCCCTGCAGTCCTCCCCGCAGGGTCGCCCAGGCTGGGCTGGACCTAAAAGGAAGGTCACGGCCCCACTCAGGCAGCCTCTGTCCCACAGGGTTCTGGTGCGGGGTTCTGGTGCAGGTGCTGGTGCGTAGTGTTCCTCTTGCTCCCATCCGCCCCGCGTTGCTGCACAATCCCTACTTCTATGCCCCTCGTGGCTTTGTAAATAGTGTCTTTGTAAATGAGCCAGCCACTCCCCCATGCTGCCTCTCAGCTACAGGCTGAGCAAAGCTTAGCTTGTCCTTGAGCCTTACCTGCTTACTGTGTAATGCCCAACCTCATTTTTACCAATCCTGTTTTTAGACTCTCCCTTTCCTTTAATCACCCAGCCTTGTTTCCACCTGAATTGACTCTCCCTTAGCTAAAAGAGCCAGACAGACTCCATCTTGGCTCTTTCACTGGCAGCCCCTTCCTCGAGGACTTAACTTGTGCAAGCTGACTCCCAGCACATCCAAGAATGCAATTAACTGATAAGATACTGTGGCGAGCAATATCCGCAATTCTCAGGAATTCGTCTGATTGATAACGCCCAGCCCAAAGCCCCGAGTCTATCACCTTGTAATGGTCTTAAAGCCCCTGCACCTGGAACTGTTTACTTTCCTGTAACCATTTATCCTTTTAACTTCTTGCCTACTTTATTTCTGTAAAATTGTTTTAACTAGACCCCCCCTCCCCTTTCTAAACCAAAGTATAAAAGAAAATCTAGCCCCTTCTTTGGGCCGAGAGAATTTTGAGCGTTAGCTGTCTCTTGGCCGCCGACTAAATAAACGGACTCTTAATTCGTCTCAAAGTGTGGCGTTTTCTCTAACTCGCTCAGGTACAACAACTGCTTCTTGTATGTTTAATTTCATTTACTTATTTTTTGAAAAGATTTCAATGTGTACAAAAGGATATGCAGCGAAAAGCCTCTTTCCCTCTCTCGACCATCCAGTTCTCCCCACAGGCAACTGTCAAAATAGTTTTTGGTGGGTTTTTAAAAATTGTGGTTAAATGTATATAGCATAAAATTTACCATTTTAGCCATTTTTCTTTTTTCTTTTTTTTTAGACGGAGTTTCGCTCTTGATGCCCAGGCTGGAGTGCCATGGTGCAATCTCGCCTCACTGCATCCTCCGCCTCCTGGGTTCAAGCGATTCTCCTGCCTCAGCCTCCCAAGTAGCTGGGATTACAGGCATGTGCCACCATGCCTGGCTAATTTTGTAATTTTTTTTAGTAGAGACAGGGTTTCTCCATGTTGGTCAGGCTGGTCTCGAACTCCCGACCTCAGGTGATCCGCCTGCCTTGGCCTCCCAAAGTTCTGGGTCTACAGGCTTGAGCCACTGCACCGGCTTTTTTTTTTTTTTTTTTTTTTTTTTTGAGATGGAGTCTCACTCTGTCGCACAGGCTGGGGTGCAGTGGCATGATGTCGGCTCACTGCAACTTCCGCCTCCCAGGTTCAAGTTCTGTCTCAGCCTCCCAAGTAGCTGGGACTACAGGCGCCTGCCACCATGCCCGGCTAATTTTTTGTATTTTTAGTAGAGAGGGGGGTTTCACCTTGTTGGTCAGGCTGGTCTCTAAATCCTGACCTCCGGTGATCCACCCTCCTCGGCCTCCCAAAGTGCTGGGATTACAGGCGTGAGCCACTGCGCCCAGCCCATTTTAGCCATTTTTAAGTGTACAGTCCAGGGGCATTAAGTCTATTCGCATTGTGTGCAACCATCGCCAACATCCATGTCCAGAACTTTCTCATCTTCCCCAGTTGAGTCTACCCATTAAATAAACACTCTCTGAAATGGGTTTTTGTGAATCCTTCCAAAGGCATTTTATGCACATTCAAGCAAATACGTAAATATTCTTCCTTTAAAAAACATGCAAATTATTATTTAAAAAAATATTGGGGGGATGGGGGCCAGGCCTGGTGCCTGCTGCCTGTAGTCCCAGCACTTTGGGAGGCTGAGGCGGAAGGATCACTTGAGCCCAGGAGTTCAAGACCTGCCTGGGCAACATAAGGAGAGCTCGTCTCTACAAAAAATTTAAAAATTAGCCAGGTGTAGTTCCAGCTACTTGGGAGGCTAAGATGGGAGGATAGCTTGAGCCCAGGAGGTCAAGGCTGCAGTGAGCCATGAACACGCCACTGCACTGCAGCTTGGGTGACAAAGGGAGACCTTGTCTCAAAAAAAAAGAAAATTCGAAGCAACCCTACCAACAAGAAAATTATTTTATTTAACTTGGATATCATTTCACATCAATACATAATACAAATTCTCATCTTTCTCTTCAGCCTCCTCATTGTGTGGATACTCGTATGTATTTAGCCTTTTCCACATTGATGGAAAGTGAGGGCATTTGCAATGTTTTGCTATTCTGATAGCCCCACAGTCAATGTGGTTTACTTCTAACCTCCTGCTTCCTCTCCAGGCTCACGGCGGGCTCCCCGCTCTCCTTGAGTTTCCTCCACTCAGCCTCCCTGCAAGGTAGACCCCCAGCCCATGACTTCAGGGCCTTGGGCCCTCAGGCTTTCCTGACCCTCTGCTGCCGGACTTGCTGTCTCCTCTCAGGAGACTCCCTGACCCTTCATTTCTGGCTCTGCAGGCGGCCCAGCACGTGTTTCCTTGGGGCCCTGCCTCCTGTGCTATTGGCCTGTTTCCCAGGTGTGACAAACCAGAGCAACACAGACAAGTGAAGAGGACACCAATTGCCCGTGTATCCTTGGGTGCGGTCAGAGGCTCCTGGGAGCACCCACAGGGCATCTGCAGGGGCAGGGCTGGTCTCTTGTCCATAGAGACGAGGAGTCCAGCACTAGGTTTCCAAGCTTTATTCCTTCAGAGCTGAATTTGCTGGCACCTACCCTGGGAGTCGAGGTTGTTGATAGCCTATTTATCTTTCCTTCCACACATTATTCTGTTTTCCTCTCCAACAATGCAACCATCATCCTCACCTTCTAATTAAAAAAAGAATTACATTCCTTCTGGTAAGAGACAGAAAAAGAAGAATTACATTAAAAAGAGAGAGAAAATGGGCTGGGCGTGGTGGCTTATGCCTGTAATCCTAGCACTTTGGGAGGCTGAGTCAGGCAGATCATGAGGTCAGGAGTTCAAGACCAGCCTGGCCAACATGGTGAAACCCCGTCTCTACTAAAAATACGAAAAAAAAGAAAAAAAAAGAAAAAAATTAGTCGGGCATGGTGGCGGGCGCCTGTAATCCCATCTACTCGGGAGGCTGAGGCGGGAGAATCGCTTCAACCCGGGAGACGGAGGTTGCAGTGAGCTGAGATCAAGCCACTGCACACCAGCCTAGGTGACAGAGCAAGACTTTGTCTCAGAAAAAAATTAAAAATAAAAATAAATAAATAAAGGGAGAAACTTGTAGAGAAAACCCCCATCTCCTCAAGAAATATTAGACTCAAGATTTATGCTAGATGAGGCAGGATCAATGACAATGAATAATGCTTTTCATGTAATACTAACAATAATTAATAGCCCATATGCTTTATTTTTTATTTTTATGTTTTTTGAGACGGAGCTTCACTCTCGTTGCCCAGGCTAGAGTGCAATGGCGCGATCTCAGCTCACTGCAACCTCCAACTCTTGGGTTCAAGAGATTCTCCTGCCTCAGCCTCCTGAGTAGCTGGGATTACAGGCATGTGCCACCATGCCCGGCTAATTTTGTAATTTTAGTAGAGATGGGGTTTCTCCATGTTGGTCAGGCTGGTCTCGAACTCCCGACCTCAGGTGATCCATCCGCCTCGGCCTCCCAAAGTGCTGGGATTACAGGCGTGAGCCATCGCGCCTGGCCACACATATGCTTTTTTTTTGGAGAGAGAAAAAAATCTTGCTCTATCATCCAGGCAGTGGTGCGATCATAGCTCACTGCAGACTCAAACTCTGAGGCTCAAGCAATCCTCCTGCCTCAGTCTGTCAACTAGCTAGGACTACAAGTATGTGCCACCACACCCAGATAATTTTATTATTGTTTTTATTTTTTATAGGCATGAGGGTCTCACTTTGTTGTCCAGACTAATCTCAAACTCCTGGGCTCAAGTGATCCTCCTGCCTCAGCCTCCTGGAGTGTTGGGATTACAGGCTCATGCCACTGTGCCTGGCCAGCACATATAAATATGATCACGATGCCCATGGAGCTCGCCACCCTACGAAGTTGATACTGTTTTCTTCATCATTTTACTGATGAAGAAAGAGGCTCAGAGAAGCCAAGGGACCAGCCAGTCAGTGCCAGAAATGGGACTGGATCTGCCTCCTGACCCCAAAGCTTCACGAATGCATATACTTCAGAGATGTGTTTGGCCAGAGGCCCCTAAGACAAGCCTGCTGGTGGAGCTCCGAGATGCCACCGAGAAGAGAAGATTAACTGAATAGTTAGAGGAAGAACTAAGAACTGAAAAGTTCTTAGAGGAGTAAGGACTGAAGGCAGCAAGGTCCTGGGAGTAATCAGCACAGAGGCAAGGATGGGGCCAACACAACTAGGTCAGGCTGCAGAGTGAGCTCATGGGGGTTGCTGGAGGGGATAATTAGAAGTGGCTGGAGATAAAGAGGCAAGCTGTCCTGAGAGCTGGCCCTGCTCAGGAAAGAGAAAAGGGCACCTGCACCTCCACGTGCAGGTGACTGGATCCACTGCAATCGCCATTCCAGGAAATATGGGACCTCACAGAAGGAAACTAGTCCCAAGGAGTAAAAGGCTTGGAGATGGAGCTTTGATTCTGTGGGAGGCAGTGCAAACGAGGAACCAGGGAGTGCGGTTCCTTCCTCATGGGACAAACACACTGTGAGGAAGGAATTCAGCTGTGTCTGTAACCTAATGCCGAGTGCCTCCCATACAGCTTCCTTCCTGTGCACACAGGGGTCTGAGGCCACTGGTGCCGGTGGGGCCATTTTACACTCTCCAGCCTCCTGGCCCAAAGAAACCCAGAAAAGCAGGAATGGAGGCTGGGGGGCAATGCACTGGGCTGGGGAGGCCTCATCCGCAGAGAAGAGCGCTCTCTGGAGAAAACCCTTTCCCCCCACTGGTTCCTTGAGAGTGAACTCACGAAAGTCTTTGGGAGGAAGCAGAAGCCTCAGAGGCCTTTTGAGGGACACTTTGAGGCCCCTCCCTTCCAGGCCTTTGTGGAGAGCACCAAGGACAAGCACAGCCTGGCTGTTAAACCCGCGGGCGCCTGGATGCTACCCACCTGACCGAGGGCCCAGATGTGCAGGCTCACCATCAGATGCCAAGGAGGAGAGCAGGGCCGGCCAGCACCCCGGCAATACCTTCCAGGGAAGCAGCACAGCAAGTGCACAGCCCACTACGGCCCCAGGACTGCGGCCCCAGGCCCTGATGCCTGGCTGGGCTCTCCTCCCTGACATCCTTCCAGCTTTGGCCTCTCCCCTCCCCAGGAACCACATATACAGACACACACACGCTCACACATACACACACACTGACACATACGTGCACACTCATACACTCACACATACACACACATGTGCACACACATACACACACACGTGCACACACACACACATGCACTCATACACACACTCACATACACACACTCTCAGACATGCTCACACATACATGCACTCACACACACTCACACATGCCCTCACACACAGACACAAAGACACACACACGTACATGTGCTTGCTCTTCTGGCCATTCCCTGCCTTAGGGAAGAGATATGAGAGTAGACAGAAAAGAAAAGGATAGAAAGAAACAGTCTTCTGGAACTCTGGGTTTCTGAATCCTGACTCCTTAGACGGGTGTAAAAGATGCAGAAACAGATTTGGTAAGCTGCTTGATAAGAAATTGTGAGGTTTCCCAGAGAAAACGCTAGCGTTTTCTCTGCAACTAGAGAGTGGCCCTGGGCTTGGGAGGAGAGAAGAGCAGGGGTGTCATGAGAATGGGGCCCTGTCTGAGTTTCCTGGGAGGAGCCCGGTGAATGGCAAAAGTCTAGGTGAGAAATGGCCGTGTGGTGTGTCCAGGCGATGGAGCTCTGTATCACTGCAGGCTGCAGAGAGAGTCCTGTATCTTCAGAAGTGAACGCACATGGACCACGTCTGTGGTCCCAGCAACTCCGGAGGCTGAGGCAGGAAGATCGCCTGAGCCCAGGAATTTGAGAACAGCCTGGCCAGCATAGCGAGACCCTGTCTCTAAAAAGATAAAAATACAAATAATTTCTTAACACTTGATACACATTTCTCAACCGTAATTTAGAAATGCAAATTAAAACCACGGTGAGATACCATTTTTCACTGATCATAAAGGCAAAGGCTTACCATTTAATCAAGTCTGATGCTGGTGAGAGGGCAGGGAAGCAGCTTCTGTTGATGGCTGTTGACGGGAGTATGAGTTGGCACAGCCTCTTTGGAAAGCCATTTGGCAATATCTTTCCAAATTAAAGTACACATTTCCTTTGACCCTGCCATTCCAGTTCTACCCTGCAGGTACATCCCACATGTCCACAAGGATGTTTGTTCAAGTCACATTGTTTGTAATGGCAAAAAAAGAGAAACAACTCAAATGTCCATTAATAGGGGACTGGATAATTAGTAAGTACAGTCATCCCTCTATTCTTGGGGGACTGGTTCCTGGAAACCCCTGACCCCTAGCCCTGTAGACACCAACATCCATGATGCTCAAGTCTCTGATATAAAATGGTGTAATATTTGCATATAAACTATTCACAACCTCCCCCACACTTTAAATCACCTTTAGATTAATAAGATGTAAATGCTATGTAGATACTTGTTTATTGTATTATTGTTTTAATTTGTATTATTTGTTGTTGTATTGTTATTTGTGTGTGTGTGTGTGTGTGTGTGTGTGTGTGTGTTTTGAGACAGGGTCTTGCTGTGTTGCCTAGGCTGGTCTCAAAAGAATTTGAGTTTTGTTTTGTTTTGTTTGAGACGGAGTCTCGCTCTGTCACCCAGGCTGGAGTGCAGTGGTATGATCTTGGCTCACTGCAAGCTCCGCCTCCTGGGTTCAAGTGATTCTTCCGCCTCAGCCTCCCGAGTAGCTGGGACTACAGGCACTCACTACTGTGCCAGGCTAGTTTTTTTGTATTTTCAGTAGAGATGGGATTTCACCATGTTGGCCAGGCTGGTCTCAAGCCCCTGACCTCAGGTGATTAGCCCACCTCTGCCTCCCAAAGTGCTGGGATTACAGGCGTGAGCCACCGCGCCTGGCCTAAAGAATATTTTCTATCCTGCAGTTGATTGAATCCTTGGATGCAGAACCAGCAGGTACGGAGGGCCAACTGTCATGACACATTAGTGGAATATATGTGGCCATTTCAAATGAAATAGATCGCATAGGCTGAAATGGACAGATCTCTGAGAAACATTACTGTTTTTTTAAAGTGAGGCGTAGAATACTATGTATAGTTGTTTTCCATTTGCATTTTTAAAAAAGAATCTATATAAAAATACATACATGTTTATGCACGAACTTTTTTTTTTTTTTTTTAGACAGAGCCTCTCTCTGTTGCCCAGGCTGAAGTGCAGTGGCACAATCTTGGCTCGCTGCAACCTCTGCCTCCCAGGTTCAAGCAATTTTCCTGCCTCGGCCTCCTGAGTAGTTGGGATTATAGGCACATGCCACCACACCCGGCTAAGTTTTTATGTTTTTGGTAGAGATGGGTTTCACCATTTTGGCCAGGCTAGTCTCGAACTCCTGACTTCAAGTGATCCACCTGCCTTGGCCTCCTAAAGTGCTGGGATTGCAGATGTGAGCCACTGCGCCCGGCATGCACAAGCATTTCTAAAAGATCTCAGAGGTTAAAAAATCTATACCTAGGCTGGGTGTGGTGGCTCATGACTGTAATCTGAAGCACTCTGGGAGGCTAAGGCAGGAGGAGTGCTTGAGCCTAGGAGTTCCAGACTAGCCTGGCAACAGAATGAGATCCTGTCTCTAAAAAAAATAACAGGCTGGGCGCGGTGGCTCACGCCTGTAATCTCAGCACTTTGGGAGGCCGAGATGGGCAAATCACTTGAGGTCAGGAGTTTGAGAACAGCCTGGCCAACATGGTGAAACCCCATCTGCAAAAAATACAAAAATAAGCCGGGTGTGGTGTGCGCACCTGTAGTCCCAGCTACTCGGGAGACTGAGACACAAGAATCGCTTGAACCCGGGAGGCAGAGGTTGCAGTGAGCCAAGATTGTGCCACTGCACTCCAGCCCAGGCGACAGAGCGAGACCCTGTCTCAAAAAAAAAAAAAAAAATGGCCCAGCATGGTGGTACATGCCTGTAGTCCTAGCTACTTGAGAGGCTGAGGTGGGAGGATCATTTGAGCCCAGGAGTTGGAGGCTGCAAGGAACCAAGATCACACCACTGGCACTCCAGCGTGGGTGACAGAGCAAGACCCAGTCTCTAAAATCTGTATCTCTCTATTCTCACGGAGTGATGTGGTGCTATTTGAATGGGTCAGCATCTGTGGCTGTTCTATCTTTCTGGTGGCACAAAAGGGACAGGAATAAGCAGTAGCACACACACAGTGGGAGGAAGGCACAGCAAGCCCTTCTGCAGGTCCAGAGCCAGGGCTGGGGGCAGGTTTGTGAGGGGAATTGACACTTTCCATGTGGACAGCCTCAGATATCAGGGGCTGAGTCATAGCCACCCTAGAGGCTGTGACAAAAGTCCACAAGTTTTCAAAGACTGACGTATTCTAGAACAGTTTATCCTTAAGGAAGGAGCACTTGGAAGGCCCCAGGTGGGGCTGGGAGGGACCAAGAAGGAGGTCTGTAGGGAGAGGCAGATAATCAGCCCTCTTGTCACTGGCTGTGTTGTTGTCACCCTGCCGGGTACCACAGAGATCATGACAATGACTCCAGATAGACCCACACTGCTCCGGAAATGGAAACTCCTATTTCTCAACAAAATCCACCTAAGCTCAAAGGTGAAATCAACAAAGAGTTTTAAAGATCATTTTAGATTATTATGAAGAAAGATGCAAATGATAGCACAAGACTGAAAAAGAAATTCAAAGCCCGGTAACGTATGAGTAATGAGGAAACTAAAATCACAAATTCAGAAAGAACCAATTCACGTTCAAACAAGGAGATCCCATTTTCCACTTATCAGATTAGCAAAAATGTTAAGAATTGCTACTATTCAGTGTTAGTGAGGGTGTGGGAAAACAGGCATTCTCAAGCTCCCCACGTGTCATAGAGGAGTGAAAATCAGCCCAAACTTTTTGGAGAACAATTAGTCAGTAATAACATGTCAAATGTGGATTCACTCTGATTCAAAAATTCTATTTCTGAGAATCCACCCTCTGACGTTGTCACACAAGGCATATGCAAGGATGTTCGCCAAGGTGTTGATTATCTAGTAAAATGCTGGAAACAACTTAGCTATCAATTAGAGACTGGATAAATAACTTACAGTGTATCCACACTGTGGAACCCTTAACAGACTGAGGTAGATTTATATACAGTGACATGGAAGATCTCTAAGACACATTGACAAGTGAAATTAACAAATCAAAATATGACACATTAGTATAATTGTATATATATATTATATGTATTTAAAGTCTCTCCCAAATGCTAAGTCTATATCATTCATAGAAACAGGTATGGAGTCTGGGTGCAGTGGCTCATGCTTGTAATTCCAACATTTTGGGAGGCTGAGGTGGGAGGATCGCTTGAGACCAGGAGTTCTAGACCAGGTAGGGCAATATAGCAAGACCCCATCTCTCTATTTCTAAAAAAATAAATCCATGAAACAATGTAAGAAGAAAAAACAGGTCTGGAAGGAGATACACACACAATGAAGAGTAGTTACCTCGAAGGGGAAAGGAGAATTGGAAGGAGGTGATAAAGGGGGATTATAAATTTTACTCCATATATTTCTGTGTTGGGTTTTTAATTTTATCTTATTTATTTATTTTTCATTTCTTTGAGACAAGATCTGAGCTCTGTCACCCAGGCTGGAGTGTAGTGGCATGATCATGGCTCACTGCAGCCTCAACCTCCTGGGCTCAAGTGATCCTCCCACCTCAGCCCCCGAGTAGCTGGAAGTACAGGCGCACACCACTATGCCTGGCTATTTTTATTTTTTGTAGAGATGAAGTCTCACTATGTTGCCCAGGCTGGTCTCGAACTCCTAGGCTCAAGGGATCCACCTGCCTCAGCCTCCCAAAGTGTTGGGATTACAGGCGTGAGCCGCTGCGCCCAGTCTATCTTTGTTTTTAAACAATGAATGTGCATTCATGCATTACTTAGCGGCACTATGCACGGTCATGGTGTTCCGTGTCGACCCTAGCTTCATTAGTTACTAGGTGTGTAAGAAGTAAAGAAAAAAAATAAATAAACCTCAATGTGCCTTACTCTTTTTCTACAAAAATAGAGCTAATATAGGCTTGTTGTGAAGATTAAGTAAATTGATAGAAGCAAAATGCTTGAAATAAGTGTTTCAATTATTATGACTTGTGTAATTAAACATAAGCTGTCACAAATAGGCTGTGTCGGCTTGGATGAAGAATCCCACACTGGTAAGGCCAATGCTTACATGAGCACGAGCCTGAGAAGAGAGGGAAATGCTCGTTGTCCATGTCAGCATTAGGAGGAGATGCACATCCTCCTGGAGGGTAGGAAGCTAGGCTGGGAAGACACAGAGGAACCACTCTCCAGTCAGTACTGGGCTCTTCTGTGGGACATCATCACACTGATGTGAATTCACGTTGAGCGTTGCTGATGCTGTCGGCATCAGCAAATGAGGTGGCCGGCATCACTGACCACAGCAGGTGGAGCCCATCGTCTCCAAGACACAGTTCTAGGAAGACACTGAGGTGCATGTGACTTTGGAGGGTGGACAAATGTGTTCAGGCCCCTCCTGTAGGTTCTGGTCCAGAGCCTCTACCACCCAGCACCAGGAAAGAGATGCTGGGAGCAAAGTCAGCCAGGCCGTGGACCAAAAGCACATAACTCGTGTGCTTTAGTGACCCATATAGACTGCTGTGTTCCGTTAATAACAGATTCCAATGACAACCTTAAGGACATTTCTAGTCGTTTGTAAAATTTGATGACATTTTCTCTTTCCATTGATAGAAATTAAGCACTGTGTTTTTTTTTTCCTCATCACAAACAAAATACTTCCGGAAAGAAAGTTCTTCAATAGGTGTGTAGCCCTCCCTGGAATAAGGATTTAGAAATACATGCAGAGTTGGAGTAAGAAAGATAAGCAACAGAAGGAGGCTAGAAGTGTCCATGTGATAATGAATTAGACTTGGAGGCATTGGTAAGAACTCATATTTAGCTTAATATAGACAAAAATGAGGCTGGGCAAGGTGGCTCTCACCTGAAATCCTATCACTTTGGGAGGCCGAGGTGGGCAGATCGCTTGAGCCCAGGAGTCCAAGACCAGCTTGGGCAACATGGTGAAACCCTGTCTGTACTGAAAATATAAAAACTAGCCAGGTTTGGTGGCACTGGACACAGCTACTCAGGAGGCTGAGGTGGGAGGATCGCTTGACTCCAATAGGTTGAGGCTGCAGTGAGCCAAGATTGTGCCACTGCACTCCAGTCTGGGTGACAGAGTGAGACCCTGTCTCAAAAATATACATGTATATGGACAAAAATGGCTACATATTGAAATATGTATAGTTATGTGTATACACGTTAGTAAATGCATAGTATTTCTTTACTCCATCACCCAAGAGGCTGAGAAATGGCACCCTAGTAGAAATAAGCACATCTAGCACCCAGATCTTGGGTTAGCAATACCATTCTCCAAAGGTACCAGTCACCTTTGAGAACTGGCTGATTCAAAGACTGGAGCAGAAAATACACAAGATGAGCCTGGGGTATCTTGTAGTGCCAGAAGGTAAGAAAAATTGCTCAACAAATAAAGAAAGACATTGATGCGGTATGTCAAAGGGGCACAGCAATAGAGTAAGAGACATATCTTCTGTGCAGAACAATTTATAAACAGAAATGCACGCAAAGTTCAGAAATGCTCAAAACAATGTCCTGGCATTTTCAGAATATATATACACACATATATATATAATATTACATTAAATATAATACAGTTTTATATATTACATATAATTTTATATTGTATTTAATATAATATACTGAGTAATATATTTTAACGTATTAAATATATAAATATACGTGTGATCTGGTTTGGCTCTGTCTCCCCACCCAAATCTCATGTTGAATTGTAATCCCCACGTGTCACAGAGGAGCCTGGTGGGAGGTGATTGGATCATGGGGGTGGATTTCCCCCTTGCTGTTCTCGTGATAGTGAGTTCTATCTGAAATCTGACGGTTTGAAAGTGCGTGGCGCTTCCCCCTTCTCTCTCTCTCTTTCTCCTGCCACCATGTGAAGAAGGTGCTTGATTCCGCTTCACCTTCCACCATGATTGTAAGTTTCCTGAGGCCTCCCAGTCATGCTTCTCGTTAAGCCTGAGAGTTAATTAAACCTCTTTTCTTCATAAATTACCCAGTCTCAGGTAGTTCTTCTTCTTCTTTTTTTTAGATGGAGTCGCATTCACTCTGTTGCCCAGGCTGGAGTGCTGTGGTGCGATCTTGGCTCACTGCAACCTCCACCTCCCAGGTTCAAGTGAGTCTCCTGCCTCAGCCTCCCGAGTAGCTGGGATTACAGGCATCTGCCACCATGCCCGGCTAACTTTTATATTTTTAGTAGAGACGGGTTTCACCATGTTGGCCAGGCTGGTCTCGAACTCCTGTCCTCAGGTGATCTGCTCGCCTTGGCCTCCCAAAGTGCTGGGATTACAGGTGTGAGCCACCATGCCCAGCCTCAGGTAGTTCTTTATAGCAATGTGGGAATAGACTAATACAATGTGTGTGTGTATTCACACACACACACACACACACACACACACAGGTCTGTGAGGCTAAACACCTGATGGAAAAAATGTTCTTAGTTCCAGCTACTCAGGAGGCTGACATGTGAGGATCGCATGAGCCTTGGGGGCAGAAGTTGCAGTGAGCTGAGATCACCTCACTGCATTCCAGCCTGGACAACTGAGCGAGACCCTGTCTCAAAAAAAAAAAGAAAAAGAAAAAGAAAAAGAAAAACTGTTCTGTGACTGTTGCTGTGATGTTCTGTAGCACCACTTTAAAAAGTCTCCTAAGGACCAGTGAACCTGGATTCAAACTTGAACAGTGTCTATCCAGGACTCAGTCTCCATTGATGCCTAACGAAAACCCTCCCACAACTCATACATCCTATTCAAAGTTTCCCTTTCTATCACATAGCCACCCATATGACTACCTCAAGTGAGTGCAAGAAAGCCCCTTTGTACCTTTATATGAAGTGCAGGATTTTAAAAGGTCAAGCAGCACTCAGAAAATAGCTGCTTAAACAGCAAAACAGGGCCGGGCATGATGGCTCACACCTGTAATCCCAGCACTATGGGAGGCTGAGCCAGGTGAATCACTTGAGGCCAGGAATTTAAGACCAGCCTGGGCAACATAGGGAGACCTCATCTCTATTTTTTAAAAAAAAACAAAAGGGTTTTTCAGGGAGATGCTTGGATTTTATCTGGAGAACCCAAAAGTCTAGATACCCACACACCTGGGCTAGTTTACTTCCAGCCCCGTTCCGGGAAAGGGGCTGAGCAAGAGACCTTCATGATTCGGTGGGAAGTTGAAGCGGGGCTGGGACCAGGGCTGTCATCCCAAAGTTACCACCTGAGACAGCCCTGCCTTGTAAATAGAGGGCAGGCGCACATGGAGCTGGCAGCGTTCTAGTGGCCACAATTTAAAAATAGGTGAAACGGGCCAGGCGCAGTGGCTCACGCCTATAATCCCAGCACTTTGGGAGTCTGAGATGGGTGGATCACCTGAGGTCAGGAGTTCGAGACCAGCCTGACCAACATGGTAAAACCCAGTCTCTACTAAAATACAAAAATTAGCCAGGTGTGGTGGCAGGCGCCTGTAATCTCAGCTACTGGGGAGGCTGAGGCAGGAGAATCACCTGAACCCAGGAGGCAGAGGTTGCAGTGAGCCCAGATCATGCTACTGCACTCCAGCCTGGGTGAGAGTGAGACTCCCTCTCAAAAAATGAAAAATAAAAACAGGTGAAATGAATTCTAATCTATTTTGTTTAATAAAAAATAATTAAAAGATTATTTCAACATGTAATTGATGACAATGACTGTTACTTATTTTACAGTCCCTTTTCCTCACTGAGCCTTTGAAACCCAGTGTCTATTTTACATTTACAGTGAATCCCGTTTCAGACCATCCACATTTTGGTGCTCACTAGCATTATGTGGGCAGTGAACAGCACAGATCTAGAACTTTTATATCTCCTTTTCTTTTATTTTTTCTTTCTTTTTTTTTTCTTTTGAGATGGAGTTTTGCTCTTGTCACCCAGGCTGGAGTGCAATGGTGCAATCTTGGCTCACCGCAACCTCCGCCTCCTGGGTTCAAGCGATTCTCCTGCCTCAGCCTCCTGAGTAGCTGGGATTACAGGCACGCGCCACCACAGCCAGCTAATTTTTTTTGTATTTTTAGTAGAGATGGGGTTTCACCATGTTGGTCACGCTGGTCTCAAATTCCTGACCTCAGGTGATCTGCCCGCCTCAGCCTCCCAAAGTTCTAGGATTACAGGCGTGAGCCACTGCGCCCGGAGTTCTTTTATCTTTTCTTTACTTTTCCCTTTTTTCCCTTCCTTCCTTCTTCCCTCCTTCCCTTCTTTCTCCTTTTTTAGAAAATCAGATCATTCTTTAGAAATTGAGACAGATGTCTACCTGCCAACGACATTCACCCAGGCAGATGATGCTGGGAAACCTTATTTTCCAGAATTCTCTGCTTTCCTGTCGCTGCTCCCTCCTGGCACTTTTTGGGCTTCTGGCAGGCCACTGGTTAGCAGGGCACAAAGATCTCCCCTAGCACATTCAGCTTCCCACGGGCTCATCTGTCTCCATGGAATGGTGAGGGCAGGCTCACATGGGGCCTTCCTTCTTTTCCAGCAGTGGCTTCAGTATTTGCCAAGACTCCCCATGTCTTTTTCGTGCCTGGAGTTTCACTTTGCATGGGTGGCTGGTAGCCAGAAGGCCCTTCTACCTTGGAGAGTCCCTGCATCCATCTCTGGGCTTGAGGACAACTTTGAGCCCCAAAATCGGGCTCTCATAGAAGTAATTCCATTGTCACATGTCCTGCAGCAATCCTGGAACACCACTCTGGGAAATAAGCTCCTGGAAAAAAAATTGGGGAGGAATTTTGAGGAGGTGTGTAGTCCAGAAAGATTTGGAATGAAGTAATCATTTAGGCATAAATTTACCAGAAGCCAGTACTTCTTTATTTGCATTTCCTTTCATTATCAAGCAAAGTAACACACACACACACACACGCGTGCACACACGCACAGGCATGCACGCATGTACACGTGTGCACACGGACACATGCACACACGCACACGCATATGGACACAATGCAGACATGCACGCACACACGTGCACGCACGCACACACACACTTGCACACACACACACACGCACCCTGCTTGCAGTTATGCAATGGTTTGTGCAGTTGCTGTGAGCCCAGAAGCGCTTGTCTGAGTGTGCATATCCCTGGCTTCCTGCACTGAGGGCAACAGGAGGCAGTGGGAATTTCTCAAATGTTCACAAGAATGTCGAGAGGGCGTTCTGAGTAATCAAAACTCCTTGAACTTGTGGGAAAATGCAGTCCCAATTTCCTTTTCGAGACAATGGTCTTTGAAAGCTGTATGCCACGAGAGTTTTCGTTTGTTTATGGTTAGAGAATATGGTAAAATGCACGTCTGTGGAAGGCCCCAGGAGTGAGAAATCCTGCCACATGGATGGTGCGGCCCTAAGTGCAGGGCAAACTTGGATTCTCCAGCTGGCACTAATGCCTGCTGCATCGCTGACCCACTCAGCTTCAGTGTTTTGGCCATTAGTGTGATCAGCCTAACAAAACTCTTATGTCATTCTCGTTACCCTTTTCTCTCTTAGGAAGCCAACTCTCAGGGTCTTCTTCTGCTTCTGTTCTCTCATGCCCCTTGGTGGAGGCTCCCAGATGGACGCTCAGACACGGAAGGTCCAGGGAGATGCGTGGATCTGCTGCCATGTGGGTGGACCAAGCTGTTGCCTCCATTGGAAGCCTCTGTCCGGTGCCACATCCTTCCTGGGTTCCAGTCCCCACCTGCCAGGTTGACAATTAGGCAATTTGATTTACTAAGGAGAAGACAAAGAAAGAAAAGGAGAAATATTTCAAGAAAAAAAAGACTGTGAAAAAGAAAAAGTGAAAAAATAGGGAATATAGAAAAAAAAACCGCAATCAGAAGAGAGAAATAAAGAATTCCAGGGTGATGAGTCTGGATGGAGAAAGCCTCCGTTTCCCCACTCCAGAAGTCTGAGCCGAGTGAACTCCTTAGCATTAAGGGAGGTGTCTCTATGGAGGACTGAATATGTCTTGCGAGAGGTGGGGCAGGTGGGATGGGGGGTGGGGTGGAGTGCTATCCCAGTTAAGCCTTTAGGTACTAGGTACCCAGGAGGTCTCATTAATTCTGGAATCATTTTGGAATATTAGATACGCTCAAGGATGAGCTGTGTGCTGTTTCTCTTGCTGTACTATGTGGTCCAGATTCCAGATTCCAGAGCCCTTAGGCAAGCCCAGAACTGTCCCCACAATCTCTGGGTGGCAGCTGCCCCAATCATGGCTGTCCAACCTACAGGAGCAACTAAACATGGGATACCCAGGCAGGGAGGAGATGCTGTAGGGTGGCGGAACCTGCAGCATGGATAGCCACCTACTCTGTCCTCTCTGTCAGGACAGCCTGACCGAGGCCCACAAGTGGCTGCTCACTCCTCCCGGCCTGACTGCACCAGTCTAGACTGGGCTCTTAGCATCTGTCACCTGGCCTTTGTTGTTTTAAGGAGCACAATAATAATAACAATAATTAAAAAAAAAACTCTTTTGGCTGGGTGTGGTGGCTCACACCTGTTATCCTAGCACTTTGGGAGGCCGAGGTGGGCAGATCACTTGAGGCCAGGAGTTTGAGACCATCCTGGCCAACATGGTGAAACCCTGTCTCTACTAAAAATACAAAAATTAGCTGGGTGTGGAGACAGATGCCTAAAATCCCAGCTACAGATTCTGTCTCCAGAAAAAAAAAAAAAGCCAGGTATGATGGCGCACGACCATAGTCCTAGCTATTCAGAAGGCTGAGGCACAAGAGTCGTTTGAACTCGGGAGGCAGAGGTTGCAATGAGCCAAGATCGCACCACTGCACCCCAGCCTGGATGACAGAGCAAGACTCTGTCTCAAAAAATAAATGAATAAAGATTAAAAAGAAATAAAAAACTATTTTGAGCCAGGCATAGTGGCTCATGCCTGTAATCCCAGCACTTTGGGAGGCTGAGGTGGGAGGATCACTTGAAGCCAAGAGTTCGAGACCATCCTGGGCAACATAGTGAGACTCTGTCTCAATAAATAAAAAATAAATAAATAAATGAAACTCCTTTGAGGATCTCAACCAACATGAGCTGTTTGTAATTCCAGAAATAGCCCGGACACTGAGTGGCCCTACCCCCTCAAAGGATTCCAGGACAGCTCCCACATTCTTAGAGGGATGTGGAGGGAGAGCCGGCCCTGGGCATGTGACTTCTGTGCCCTCAGCCGCTGTTGGCTCACTCTGAGGAGGTCCAGCCTCCCTCCCATGGGTCACACAAGCATCTCTCCTCTTCCCCGAGGAGCAAGAACACAGGGAACGTCTACATCGAAAGCAGGAGCTTTAGGGTTTTGTGCCAGCTTCACTTCATTTCTTCTGCTGTTGGTTCATTCATCTAACAGAATTTATTGAAGTCCTAAGGGGTGGGGACACAGAACTGAACTCTCCTGGTCCTGGCCCTGAGGGGCCCCTGCCTGGACCGCTTGAACCCGGGAGGGTCAGGCCCACCTCCCGTGGGACCCGTTTTCCCCTCTGGGAGGTGGGCAGCCTCACTCAGAAAAGTGCTTGTAGAGCAGTTTCGCCCCTTTGTGAATGAGCTTCGGCAAGCACAGGGGTGAGTCACGGCCTTGGTGACACAGAACACATGACTTCAAATTGCCCAGAAGTATGACTGGTGCCCTGGCCTGTGCTTCCCCACCCTGAGGGGGAGGCCACTGTCAGCTCAGAACAAGGGATCCAAAGATGACCTTTCTTGTTTTCCAAAGACCTGCTGTCAGCTGAGGCCTTTCAAGGCCCTGTAAATCCATGGTGAATTCCTGGAAGGCAGCTTGAAGTAACCACTGAATGGGTTTGGTTTCTTTTTTTTTTTTTAATTATCTAAGCAAAGCACCTTTCTCCAAAAAGAGCAAATTCACTTGTGGGTCACTTCCTGTGGGAAGATGGAAAATGTTCTTACTTGGGAGTAGATGGGGAGAGCAGGCCCAGCTCCAATAGCTTGCTGGTGCCACTGAGATTCTTGAGCCTGGAGGATCCTGGCTGACTTGCTCCAGACCTGGCGGAGGGTCTGTCTCAGTCACGGTTCTCCCCAGCGACGACCGAGAACTGGTCCCAGTTCCTGACATGCTGTGGGTCCATTGTGACCCACAATCTGCCTGGCCCATCCCCTCGGCGGGCGCACCTCTCCTAGTGTAGGATGAAGCATAAATGGCAGAAACCAGCAGGCGCCGCTTCTGTGTCCACCGAGTCAGCTGGGATCCATGCAGCTGGTGGCTTGTCGGTGGCAGGCCAAGGCCTGAGTCATGTCCCCGTCACAGCCTTCAGTGGAGGGCTGACCCACAGAGGAAATTACACAGCACTCTGTGGCCCATGATGGAGTCAGGGGCTTTTCCAAGGGCATCAACTGGGAAGGCAGAAAGAAGTCGTCACCCACGCTGGAGTCTAAGGCTTGGGGACCCCCACTTACTCCAGGGGAGAAGGCCTGGTGACCTCGGGGACAGCGAGGTCTGTGCAAACCTCTTCCACAGCCCTCCACTGGCCAGCAGGGTGCCCACAGTCTCGACCCCTCTGTGACAGCGCTGCATGCTCACCGAGCCAGCCTTGCCCCACATGGTTCCTTGGGCTGCAGCCAGAAATCCATCCGCAGCCTTTTACCCAGATCCACACTAGCCCCAACCCTCAGTCAGAAAACACAGCACCTCCAATGGAGCCAGAGGCCACCCCTCTCAGATAGCTGTGTGACTCTGGCAACTAAATTCAACTCTGTGGGCATCAGTCTTTTCATCTGTAAAATGGGTCTTGAACACGGGGCTTCAGTCTCTTCATCTATAAAATGGGTCTTGAACACCTACCTGACCAAGTTGTGGTGAAGATGAAATGAAACTATGCAAAGGCCTGGCATAGAGCCGGCACACAGTGGGTTCTCTGTACATGGTCCTCGCTCTCAGCCTGCTCTGTTGCAAAATCCAGGTTGGCACTACCCCCGAGGGCTCAGCCCTCAGCGTTATCCCTTTCCTTCCCCATACCCAGTCTCCCAACCCTTCGTGCAAGTGTGTGGTGGAGGAGACTGAAGCTCCACGTCCAAATGGAGGGGTTGACTCCTCTGTAGTGAGGGGTCAGCCTAGCTTGAGTCACTGGGAGACTGTCTTCCAGCCTCCCCTTGCCCACCCCAGACCTGACATCCCAGGGCCACCCTGCAGGGAGCCTGAGGTGGAGGGGCCTGGCTACCTGTCTGCAAATGTGGAGCGGGGGGGAGGTTGGTTGGCAGAAAGGAGGGAGAAGTGACGAGGCGCCCCAGGCCCTGTGCCTGGAGTCAGAAGGGCCAGCTCTGGGAGAACCTTCACCCTCGTGGAGACTTTGCCTCAGAATGTTTGCCTGGAACCCAGCCCACCAGGGCTGACACCTGAGGCTGAGGCTGCCCTGTCATGCCCCTTCCACACCAGGGGCTCTGTGCTGGGATTGCTGTGGCCAGTTACGGGGAGGCCTGCAAGTTTGGGCAGCCGAGGTCCTGCCTCTCAAAGAGGAGCCGGATGAATATATCAAGTAAATGTGCATTTCAGCTTGTGGTAGGGCCAGACACAGCTCTGTGTGTGTGTGTGTGTGTGTGTGTAAGGGGAGCAACATTCACTGTGCACCTACCATGTGGCAAGCTAGTGCTAGGCCCTGTACTTGTACTATTTCATTTAATGAGTTTAATTTGCATGGCTGCTTCTGTGGCATTCCAGAGTGGCTTTTCACACTTTCTTTGGCTGGGGTGGGGGTGGGGAGAACTGTATTTCTATTTTTATCTTCCCATGGTGGGGTGCTCTGCTCATGGGGCCCCTTATCTCCCCCGGCACTTTCCCCTACATCCGGCTGCAACTAGAAGCTTTCGGTATGCAAAGGGAACTTGCAGCTTCACACCAGCCCCCTCACCCGCCTCCTCCCAGCCCTGCATGGGGGTCAGGCCACTTCTTCCCCAGGAGGACCCTTCTTCTTCTCTTCTGGGCTGGATGGAGGCAGGAATCTGTGCTTCTCCCTCAAACCTGGGAACCAACTGGGAGGGACATCTTCTCCTTTCACCCTCTTGCCCCAGCAGCTCAGGGGTTCATTTGGATGAATGGGCCCTGCCTGTAGCAGCCTGGCATGGGGGCAAACCAGGACTCCACATGGCTGAGGAGCTCCCCGGGCCCCTGCACTCCATTGGGTTGACTTATTTTAACCCATTGCACTCCCAGCTGAGCTTTAGAGGGTGAGGTTTGGGATTAGCGGGTAGCCTTGGGGTTGGAGGTGCAGTCCGGCATAGTGACCTGACATCTAGGAAGAGCTCATTGTTCTGAATGTGATCTTTACAACCACCCTGAGGCTGGTCCCTAAAGCTATGCTCTGGAAATGAGTCCAAGTGTCCCCAGTCTGTTTTCCTCATTCCTCTGCTTACAAACAAAGGTGCACTTTTACTTGGTAGGTACAGTTGTGGGTAGTTTATTTGATTTTGCAAAAGCAAAACTCTTCGTAATATTTTATGATGTTGGGATGCGCAGTGTGTTTATTCTCATTTCTTTTTCTTTTGTTTCTCCCCTCACCCCAGAGAGGTGAATAGTCTCATTTTTAAGCAATGTGCAGATACTGGTGCCTTCCTTCAGCTGGAAGTGTGTACAAAAGTGGCCCGGAGAAGGATCAATGACAGGCAGCTTAAATTTCTAAGGGGTGTCAGGGTGGAACGTGTGATTCAGAGCTTGCACCCACTCCAGGGGCTTTCCTGGACAGAGGGGCTGGGCTGCCCAGGCCTCCTGGGTGACCGCGGGGGCAGGAGAGCAAATGCCTGGGGACGCCCTCCCAGACTCTGCCAGAAAGAAGCCCGCAAACCCAGCGAGGGGCAGGGCGGCTGGGGTGAGATTTTTTAACTCTTGAGATATCGGAATACAGCTATTTTTCATACGGTTATCTCTAAATTGCAAAGACAAAAGAAAACCACTTAAACATCAGCTAGCTGTGCCAGACATTTGTCCCTCTGGCCACGTCTTGGGGACAGCGGCGCTGCGGCTCTGGCCCGTGGGATCCTAGTTGGGCTCAGCCCCGGGGAAAACGCTGCAGAGATGGGCGGCGGAGGGTGAGCCGAGGTCCGGGTTTATTTCCTGGACTCCCTGCGGGCTCTTCACGGGCGTTGCGGGTCACCTGAGGGCAGCACAGCGCTGGCGCTGCTGCTCCTCTTTCCTTCTCTCACTGGGTCGCTTCTGGGTTCAGGCAGGGTCAGGGCAGCTGCCGCGCGCCCGGGTTCCAGCACTAACCCTCGTGGCTGCCCCACGCTGGGCCCTGGCCTTTGTAAACGGTTCCTTTATTAAACTCTCTCCAAATACCCACGGCATGCGTGTGACAGCGGACTCCTTCCTGCCCGTCACACCGGCGATGTGCACAAAAAGTATCTCAGACCCTCTCCTCACCCCACCTGATCCCGTCAAAAAGGCCTCCATGAACGCCACCCTCCATGCTGGGGTCTCGGGGCCTGGAAGATCCCAGGTCAGTGGATTTGAAGGAACAGATGGGCCTGGAGTCTGGCAGTGTGAATGAATACATTCTGGGAGCAGGCCCCGCCGCAAACTCCCGTTTCAGACCTATGGATGTGCCAAGCACACTCCTCCCCAGGTGGGGCCTCCGGAGGCACCGGGGATCATATGTCCATCATGGATCCGACTGAGACCACCGCTGTACCAAGCCGGGTGCGGGGGCACCTGGGCATACAGGGCCCTGCAGGTGCGGCCGGGCTGCGGGGAGGCCCCTCCTTCCGCACCAGCTCCACCCGTGGTAGGGCAGGGATGACACTTCTCAGCTCCTGGGCCAGACGCCAATAAGCGGACCCAGGGGCCACACCCAGTCCTAGAAGGAAAAGGGGCGGCCGGAGGTCGGGGCGCACTAGGAGATGCTGCCTTTTTTGGCACACACCGCCCCGGGATGCTGACAGCCAGTCAGCTTTCGGAGAAACAGGAAACGGTCTCAGACTGGTCCACGCTTGGCACTCATGTTTTTTTCCAGGTCTAGAGAGCAGCACGAAACGCATCCTGTTACCGTAATATGAGTCAGATGAATCCTGTTGTGTCCTCCAGGTGTCCAGATGTACAGCCTGGGTTGGGGCGGGGACTGGAACGCAAAGGAAGCTAGACTTTGCAAGCTAGAGGAGAGGTTGGGGAGCTTCTGACCAGTTCTCTAATCACCTGAATTTCACAGACCAGGAAGGGGCCTGGGAGTTGGAGCTTGCTCATGAGTTGCAGAGCCGGACCAGAACCCAGGAATCCCGGCTTGGTGCAGCGCCCTTCCCTCTAACCCTGCTCTCTTGGCACTCAGCATTCTCTGAGCAGCTTTTCTAAACCCTTTGCCAAAAGCCTGGAGTCTCAGACCAAAGAGGCTTAGTTGAAAACTGGTTTTTCAGAAGCTGGGGAGGCATGATCCTTGGCATATTAAGAAAAGTACATGCCACCTCCTCCTGAAGCTGAAACTGCCTTTGCAAAAAATTTAACAGTGAGGAAATGATGACAGTGAAAGGGATCTGACTTAACCAACTCCATCCTGCCTTTAACCTCCAAAGTGCCCCTGGTCATTCTTAGGTGTGAGCCAAGCTAACGCTGGGAGAAATTTAGTTTATAGTTTAAATGATAATAGCTCTTCTACAAAATTAAACCACTTTTGTAAAATGAATGAAAGGCCACCAGGTTAGGACGATGAGAGGGGCTTGAGCTCTGCTAAGATGTACACATAGTTCAATGATTACCAGCCATTATTCCAGAAGTCACAAGATTTGTAACTTCTCCAATTACTTTCTTATATCACATACATCGCTATTGTAGAACCTGAGATTGGCCTTCTAAGATGGCTTTTCAGCCATTTGCATTTCTGAAGACCAGGCCTCTTGACCCAACTTTTCTGTGCCCCACACCCAGAAATGGACTCAGTGCAAGAGGACCATTTTCCACACCACTATGATTGCATCCCCAGCCATTCAGCAATACTGATTCCCTAGCCCCCTGCCCACCAAGCTATACTTGAAAAACCCTAGCCTCCGAATTTTCAGAGAGGCTGATTTAGTAATAATAAAATTGTGGTCTCTTATTTAGTCAGCTCTTGGTATATTAAACTCTTTCTCTATTGCAGTTCCCTGTCTTGATAAATTGGCTCTATCTGGGCAGCAGGCAAGAAGAACTTGTTGGACAGTTACAAAGCCCTCCCTGATAACCCCTATGGGAGTGGTTACCATTCCCTTTTCTGAGATTCCATCTCTTGGGATCTTCCAAAGTAGGGTGGAAATATAGATATTAATCCACACTGACTGTGTGATGCCAGTGTTCCTTCTTCCTGCATAGCACACAGATTCCTGAGCAACCTTCCACCTCCCCATTCATGCCTAACTTGAAGAGTGTATACTGAATGTGGATGGACGGTCATTCTAGGACAGAAGCCATGGAAATCCAAGCACTGGAGTGAAGAAGATCTAGGTGCTGCATCTCTAGGCTATCCGGCTGAGACAAGGCCTTCTGTAGCCCAGGTGGTTTGGGGGATGGGGGTGGGGGGTGTTGACTCCGATTAGTGGGACCAACTGGGATTATTTTCTAAAATGGGGCAGATAAAAGATCTTCATAGTCTTGCCACTGCCCAATAACTAATTTTTTTTTTTTTTGAGATGGAGTCTAGCTGTATCGCCCAGGCTGGAGTGCAGTGGCACGATCTCAGTTCACTGCAACCTCTGCCTCCCGGGTTCAAGCAATTCTTGTGCCTCAGCCTCCCAAGTAGCTGGGATTACAGGCATGCACCACCATGCCTGGCTAATTTTTGTATTTTAGTTGAGATGGGGTTTCACCTTGTTGGCCAGGCTGGTCTCAAACTCCTAACCTCAAGTGATCCACCCGCCTCAGCCTCCCAAAGTGCTAGGATAACAGGTGTGAGCCACCACGCCCGGCCCCAATAACTAATATTAATGGTCACATTATTGAGAGCTTACCATGGGTCAAGTGTTTGGGTTACTTCTTTCTATACCACAGGTAGGAACTACAAAATCCTTCAATTGAAAGGTAAGCAAATTGAGGCACAGAAAGGTTAGGAGATGTGCTCAAGGTCCCACAGTTGGCAGGCAGTGAGGCCAGGAGGCCACCATGAACCACTGTGTTCTATTGCCTTCCCAGAAGTGACTCCATGGTGGCCTCCCTCCCTTGATGGAGTATCAGGGTGTCCTCTGAGCAGGGACTCACAAAGCCTGCCCAGGCAAACCGGGCCCCAAGAGCAAGGAAGTTTTTCTTGGTTATTCACAGTGAGGACTCCAACAGTGAACTGTGAGAAGGCCTTGCTCAGACCAGATCCTTGGCTGCCAGTGGGCAAGAGGAGACCATAAGGAATGCGTCCAGCTGGACCCTGGGCCCACCCCTGTTGCTGCCTGCTGGAGGGCAGGTCATGGAATTCTCACCGGGAGCTTGGTTGTTCAGACTGCACAACAATGAGGCTGGGCCAGGCACGGTGGCTCACGCCTGTAATCCCAGCACTTTGAGAGGCAAAGGCAGGAGGATTGCTTGAGCCAAGGAGTTCTAGACCAGCCTGGGCAACATAGTGGGACCCTGTGTCTACAATGCCAGGTGTGGTGGCATGCACCTGTAGTCCCAGCTACTCAGGAGGCTGAGATAGGAGAATTGCTTGAGCCTGCAAGGTTGAGGCTGCCACAGTGAGACATGATTGCACCACTGCACTCCAGCCTGGGAGATGGCGTGTGACCCTGTCTCAAACAAAACAAAAACAATGAGGCTGGAAGGCAAGCCAAGGTGCAGGACTAGCAAGCCAGAAACAGTAGTAACTAGTGCCTTCCCCTCATCAGGATATCAGAGGCCTGGGGCACTGAGCAGTCAGAACTAAAAGTTCCCATTGAGACAAAGTGGACTTTTGAAGCAGACCATTTGGGCAGAAAGTCAACACTGTGTATGCAGCTGGCCCCTCTTTTCCCAGGGAAGGGTCCTGGCCAGCAGTCTTTCCTGCATCTATGAATGGAGCCTTTAGTAAATAGAAAGGGCAGGTTCCGGACCAGGTGTGGTGGCTCATGCCTGTAATCCCAGAATTTTGGGAGGCACAGGCAGAAGGATTGCTTGAGCCCAAGAGTTCAAGACCAGCCTGGGCAACGTAGTGTAGACCCCATATCTAAAAGAAAAAGAAAAAGAAGAAAAAAGAAAGAGAGAGAAAGAGAAAGAAAGAAAAAGGAAGGAAGGAAGGAAAGAAGAAAGAAAGAAAGAAAGAAAGAAAGAAAGAAAGAAAGAAAGAAAGAAAGAAAGAAAGAGAGAGAAAGAAAGAAAAAGAAAGAAAAGGGAGGGAGGGAGGGAGGGAAAGAGGCCAGGTGCGGTGACTCATGTCTGTAATCCTAGCACTTTGGGAGGCTGAGGCAGGCAGATCACGAGGTGGGTGGATCACGAGGTCAGGAGTTCGAGACCAGCCTGACCAACATGGTGAAACCCCGGCTTTACCAAAAATACAAAAATTAGCCAGGCGTGGTGGTGTGCACCTGTAATCCCAGCTACTCAGGAGGCTGAGGCAGGAGAATCACTTGAACCCGGAAGGCGGAGGTTGCAGTGAGCAGAGATTGCGCCACTGCACTCCAGCCTGGGTGACAGAGTGAGACTGTCTCAAAAAAAAAAAAAAAGAAAGAGAGAGAGGCCAGGCGCCGTGGCTCACGCCTATAATCCCAGCACTTTGGGAAGCTGAGGCAGGTGGATCACCTGAGGCCAGGAGTTCGAGACCAGCCTGGCCAATATGGTGAAATCCCATTTCTACCAAAAATACAAAAATTAGCCGGGCGTGGTGGCACACGCCTGTGATCCCAGCTACTCCGGAGGCTGAGGCAGGAGAATTGCTTGAACCTGGGAGGTGTAGGTTGCAGTGAGCTGAGATCGCGCCACTGCACTCCAGCCTGGGCAACAAGAGTGAAACTCCATCTCAAGAAAAAAAAAAAATGAGAGAGAGAGAGAGAGAGAAAGAGACAGGTTCTGTTTCAAAGCCCCCTGTGCGGCACCTGAAGGAGTCCCAGCTGTTAACACCTATGTCTCCCTACCTTCTGTGATATTGACTAGGCTACTATTTTTTTTTTTTTTTTTTTTTTGAGACAGGGTCTCGCTCTGTCACCCAGGCTGGAGTGCGGTGGCACAATCTCAGCTCACTGCAACCTCTATCTCCCAGGTTCAAGCAATTCTCCTGCATCAGCCTCCCAAGTAGCTGGGACTACAGTCATGTACCACCACACCCAGCTAATTCTTTTAATTCTTTTGTATTTTTTGTAGAGATGGGGTTTCACCATGTGACCCAGGCTGGTTTTGAACACTTGAGCTCAAGTGATCCTCCCTCCTTGGCCTCCCGAAGTGCTAGGATTACAGGCATGAGCCAACACACCTGGCCTGCACTCATATCTTAATCAAGGAAAAATGAATATAAAAGGAGGCTTGGGAAATCTAGGAAGCTCATTACAGGAATTCCTCATAGAGGTGACTCAGCACTTCATTTCACAAGGAGGACCAGAAGTGTCGCAAACACAGTGTTCTTCCCTTTAAAGAGTCAGATCGAACCAAGATCTCCCTGCGTAACTCTCTCTGCGGGAGACCCGGGCTCAGTTACAAAAGACTCTGGGTTGGCAGAAACAGTGCTCCCACTTTTTCAGAAGTGATTGGGTCTGGAATGGCTGAATTACATGATGTGCTTCTGCGAGAGGATGGCAGACTAGCTGGGGCCAGGTAGCCAGGGCTACCTGAAACACCAGGAAATAACTATTAGTTCATCTCATGAAGCAGACACAATAGTGCTAACAGAAAATTTGCCTCTAAATAGGTCATAAAATCCCAGCCAAACTTTCGCACACAGCATGATCAATGGCATCCTAGTTTTTTTATTAATATTCATTATTAGTTTAATATTAATATTATTAATATTCATTTGAGCTTATAAATGTATATAAAATGTATATGAACACCACAGTCAAGAAATTGAAAGGATGGAATGTCTTTATAGTAGCTTGTTTTGCCAAATTACCTAAGGGTTTTTTTGTTTGTTTGTTTGTTTTTGAGGCGGAGTCTTGCTCTCTCGCCAGGCTGGAGGGCAGTGGCACCATCCTGGCTCACTGCAACCTCTGCCTCCCGGGTTCAAGCGATTCTCTTGCCTCAGCCTCCCAAGTAGCTGGGACTACAGGTGCACGCCACCACGCCCAGCTAATTTTTGTATTTTTAGTAGAGCTGGAGTTTCACCACGTTGGCCAGGCTGGTCTCGAACTCTTGACCTCGTGATCTGCCCGCCTCGGCATCCCAATGTGCTGGGATTACAGGTGCGAGCCACTACACCTGGCCAAGTTTTTTTTTTAAAGTACTTTCCAGGCCGGGTGAGGTGGCTCACACCTGTAATCCCAGCACTTTGAGAGGCCAAGGCAGGTGGATCATGTGAGGTCAGGAATTCGAGACCAGTCTGGCCAACATGGTGAAACCTCATCTCTATTAAAAATGCAAAAATTAGCTGGGCATGGTAGCACATGCCTGTAATCCCAGCTACTCAGGAGGCTGAGGCAGGAGAATCACTTGAACCTGGAAGGCAGAGGTTGCACTGAGTGGAGATCACGTCATTGCACTCCAGCCTGGGGAACAAAGAGCAACACTTCATCTCAAAAAAAAAAAAAAAAAAAAAAAAGGGTACTTTCCCAGATGTCATGCCTTCCTTACCAATGCTGTAATTTTCCTAATTTCACGCACAGCTCACATGTGGTATATTTCAGCCAGCGAGAGCTCAACTAACTGCAGAACATCCGGCACTGCATGTCACATCGTGTCACCCACTTGCTGAGGGCAAGCCCAGCATGGTTTGGTCTGAAGCTGACTTGAAGAGCTGAGAGTTCAAGACTTGTCACTGGGTCCCAAAAAGGCCCTGTGAGCCTGGAGGCAGAACCCAGTCCTGTCTCAACCACCAGGCTCAGGACTGGGGGCTTTCCCGAGGATAGAGTCACACGCACACACACACACACACACACACACATTCATTCTGTTTGATGGTGGAGCTCCTTCCTTATGGAGAGACACTTTTCAATAAAAAGAAGATATAGGTTGCTTCTCCTGCAAGCTGCACTAGCCTTCTGCTAGCCCCAGAACCTCTCCTATCCAGGCAGTCCCTCTCTGGGCTGGGAGTCACCAGCACTGTTCTTAAGAGCTCCCTGGCATTACTTTTCCCAATGACTGGAAGTTCTTGATAGCAGGAGCTATGACTGGCTTTTTGAAGTTTCTTACAGCACTTTTAAAGAAATATATACTTTAAAAAGTAACCCAATGAGCAGCAGGCACTTTATTTAATTTTAAAGTAGCTTCTAATCCTGGTTTTTGGTATAGGCATGCATTTTACAAAGTCTCGATTACGATGAACATCTTCCTTTGTATTTTAATTTCTGCCTTAGCATCCTACTGCGTCCACATTCCCATGTGTTTCAGTTACCTATTGCTGTGTAATAAACCAGCCAAAAACTCAGTGGCTTAAAACAACCTTGATTGTTTCTCATGATCCTGTGCGTTGGCAGGGAGGTTCTTTGGCTTCACGAGTATTGCTCATGTGTCTGCACTGAGCTGGGAGCTCTGTCCTTCTTCCTGTGCTGGCTAGCCAGGACTTCCTTACCGCATGGCAACCAGGCTTGGAGGGAGTGATCTGAGAGAACAGACATAAGGTGCAAGCGCTTATCAAGGCTCATCTTGTGTCATGCCTCCGAAGAGTCCCATTGGCCAAAGCCAGTCACATGGCCAAGGCCAGCCTGACCAACCTGGTGAAACCCTGTCTCTACTAAAAATACAAAAAAATTAGCCAGGCTTGGTGGTTCATGCCTGTAATCCCAGCTACTTGGGAGGCTGAGGCAGGAGAATCTCTGGAACCCAGGAGGCGGAAGTTGCAGTGAGCCGAGATCGTGCCACTGCACTCCAACCGGGGTGACAGAGTGAGACTCTGTCTCAAAAACAAAACAAAACAAAGCAAAACTAGTGATGGCTGAAAAGATGCAAGAATAAGGACAAGATACAGAGGGGCTGTCTATGAAGACATGATGATTTAGGGAATGAGGAGCTGCAGGAACATTTCCTTATGTGCAAATTTGGAAAGTAGCAAAGGTCTTGAAACATACCTGTTGTAATTGTCAGGAGGCTACTGAATTAATGCAACAAATCTTTTGCTGATATTAATAGAATTTAAATAAAAGGGGAAATTGGACTGGTTGCCGTGGCTCACACCTGTAATCCCAGCACTTTGGGAGGCTGAAGTGGGACGACTGCTTGAGCCCAGGAGTTCAAGATCAGCCTGGGCAACATGGCGAAACCCCGTCTCTTTTTTTAAAAAAATGCAAAAATTAGCCAAGCATAGTGTGCCTATAGTCCTAGCTACTCAGGAAGCTGAGTCAGGTGGATCATTTGAGCCCAGGAGGTCGAGGCTGTGGTGAGCTGTGATCACACCACTGCACTCCAGCCTGGGCAACAGAATGAGACTCTGTCTCAAACACACAAACAAATAAATATAAAGGGAAAATAATTCACCCAGGGGCACCTCTCATGTCTCCAGATTCTCTTTGTTTTTGTTTGTTTGTTGTTGTTTTAAAGAGTTGAAGTCTCTCTATGTTGCCCAGGCTGGTCTTGAACTCCTGGGCTCAAAGGATTCTCCCACCTCGGCCTCTCAAGTAGCTGGGACTACAGGATCATGCCACCTCGTCCAGCTCAGATTCCCTCTCTGAACACCCTCAAAGGAAAGAGCCACCCACCTGCCCTGCAGCAGCAGTCAGTAATTTCTTACAAGCCTGCCACTTGTGTCTTTGTCCCAATTCTGTGGTCATAGTCCTGTATGATTTTATATAAGTGTAAGCATAGAGTACGTACATTTTATATTCATGTCTGTAATCCACCTGTGATCCCAGCACTTCGGGAGACCAAGATGGGAAAATCACTTGAGGCCAGGAGTTTGAAACCAGCCTGGGCAATACAGGAGACCCTATCTCTATTTAAAAACATTTAGTTGGTCGGGAGGGGTGGCTCACACCTGTAATCCCAGCACTTTGGGGGGCCAAGGCGAGTGGATCACCTGAGGTCAGGAGTTCAAGACCAGCCTGGCCAACATAATGAAATCCCATCTCTACTAAAAATACAAAAAATTGGCCGGGTGTGGTGGCAGGCACCTGTAATCCCAGCTTCTCGGGAGGCCGAAGCAGGAGAACCACTTAAACCCAGGTGGTGGAGGTTGCAGTGAGCTGAAATAGCACCATTGCCCTCCAGCCTGGGCAACAAGAGTGAAACTCTGTCTCAAAAAAAAAAAAAAAAAAAGTAGCCATGCGTGGTGGCATGCACCTGTAGTCCCAGCTACTCAAGAGGCTGAGGTGGAAGAATCACTTGAACCCAGGAGTTCCAGGCTGCAGTGAGCTATGATCACACCACTGCACTCCAGCCAGGGCAACAGAGCAAGACTCTGTCTCTTAAAAAAAAGAAAAAGAAAGAAAAGAAAAAGAAAAACCATCATAGACACCCTTCTTTCTCCTAGTCTGTGTTTGCTTAACTCTCCCCCTAATGGTGGGTATACGGGCTTTCCAAACTGTTGCTATTGTAAATAGTGTTGCTATGAAAATCTTTGCAGGTCTTTTATGTTGGATTATTTCCTTGAAGATATGGCCTCTAAAATGGGCCAGGGACTATAAATATATTTCTTGTTGCAAATTTCCAAACAGTTCCTAGATCCACCCCATCAGAATAAACTCCAGATGGATTGGACTTAGGTGTAAAAAAAATAAACCAAAAACCATAAAATCTGGGCTGGGCGCGGTGGCTCATGCCTGTAATACCAGCAGTTTGGGAGGTCAAGGCGGGCGGATCACTTGAGGTCAGGAGTTTGAGACCAGTGTGGCCAACATGGTAAAACCTCATCTCTACTAAAAATACAAAACTTAGCCAGGCATGGTGGCGGGTGCCTGTAATCCCAGCTACTCAGAAGGCTGAGGCACGAGAATCACTTGAACCTAGGAGGTGGAGGTTGCATAAGCTGAGATAGTGCCACTGCACTACAGCCTGGGCAACTGAGTGAGACTCAAAAAAGTGAGTCTAAAAAAAAAAACAAAAAAAAAACCCACTATAAAATCTAAAGATAAATGAAGGAAAATAAGCAATGCAGTCACTAGAGACAAGAGGACTTTCTAATTATATAAGAAAAGATTGATAGATTTGATTATAAAACACTCTGAGCCACATTGAGCTAAGAAAAGACTATTCCCTATGGCAGTGAGGGAAACTGACCTGTAAGCAGAGGCCTCTGGCCTCTCATTGCATTAAAGTGTAAACAATAAAATCCCTCAGGAATAACACAGGAGTAGTGTAAACTATATGGAACAAAACATCCTCTGCTTGGAAAATAGCATGAGATGTCTGAGATGTACTATCATGACTAAATGTTTCAATTAAGTCAGATATTGTGATTATAAAGGTTTATTTATTTATTTATTTATTTAGAGACAGGCTTTCACTCTGTTGTCCAGGCTGGAGTGCAGTGGCATGATCATAGCTCACTGTAGCCTGGAACTCCTGACCTCAAGTGATCCTCCCACCTCAGCTTCCCAAAGTGCTGGGATTACAGAGCCACCAAGCCCAGCATAAAGTTGTTAAAAATTAAAAGACTCGGCCGGGCGCAGTGGCTCATGCCTATAATCCCAGCACTTTGGAGGCAGGGGCGGGAGGATCACTTGAGGTCAGGAGTTTGAGACCAGCCTGGCCAACATGGTGAAACCTGTCCCTACTAAAAATACAAAAAATTACCTGGGCGTGGTGGCAGGCACCTGTAATTCCAGCTACTTGGGAGGCTGAGGCAGGAGAATCTCTTGAACCCGGGAGGTGTAGGTTGCAGTGAGCCAAGATCGTGCCACTGCACTGCAGCCTGGGCAATAGAGTGAGACTCCATCTCAAAAAAAAAAAAAAAATTAAAAGTCTCTGGGCCAAGCACAGTAGCTCATACCTGTAATTCTAGCACTTTGGGAGGCTGAGGTGGGAGAATCGCTTGGACCTGGGAGTTCAAGACCAGCCTAGGCAACATGGTGAGATCCCATCTCTATGAAAAATTTAAAAAATTATCCGGCCGTGGTGGCACATGCCTGTAGCCCCAACTACTCAGGAGACTGAGGTGGAAGGATCACTTGAACCTGGGAGGTCGAGGCTACAGTGAGCCGTGACTTCACCACTGCACTCCAGCCTTGGCAACAAGAACAAGACTCTGTCTTGGGGGAAAATAAAAGAAAGAAAAGAAAAGAAAATCTGGTAAAAGATATTGATAGACAAGATGACAAAGAGTTGAAATTCTTACTACATGATTAAATTCTAAAGAAAAATAATATTACTCCAAGATATGTAAAGAATGAGTAGAGAAATCACACATAAAAAACCCACAATTGATTATGAAACTATTGAAAAAAATATAATCAGCTTGGGCGTGGTGGCTCACACCTGTAATCTCAGCACTTTGGGAGATGGAGGCAGGTGGATCACATGAAGCCAGGAATTCGAGACCAGCCTGGCCAACCTGGTGAAACTCTATCTCTACTAAAAATACAAAAATTAGCTGGGTGTGGTGGCGGGCGCCTGTAATCCCAGCTACTCAGGAGGCTGAGGCAAGAGAATCACCTGAACCCAGGAGGCGGAGCTTGCAGTGAGCCGAGATTATGCCACTGCACTCCAGCCTGGGCGACAGAGTGAGATTCTGTCTCAAAAACAACAACAACAACAACAAAAATAAACAAAAATATATAATCAAATAAATACACACTTAAGATATATTTTCTAACTATCAGATTAGCTGACTTTAACAATGTATAGCATCCAGGGTTACAGAAAGTGCTGTTGTAGAACATGCGTCCTCACTAAGCCACTGCTGGGAGAAGGGAGACTCGCTTGCTTGTGTAAAGTGAACCGATTTCTCAATGTGTGTAAGGAACCTTAGCAACCTCATGCCCTTTGGCCCAGTAAGTGCTCTTGTAAAACTCCATTCTAAAGCTATAACTTGTGGCTGGGCATGGTGGTTCATGCCTGTAATCCCAGCACTTTAGGAGGCTGAGGCGAGTGGATTACCTGAGGTCAGGAGTTGGAGACCAGCCTGGCCAATCTGGTGAAACCCTGTTTCTACTAAAAATACAAAAATTAGCCAGGTGTGGTAGTAGGCGCCTGTAACCCCAGCTACTAGGGAAGCTGAAGCAGGAGAATCGCTTGAACCCGGGAGAGGGAGGTTGCAGTGAGCCAAGATTGTGCCACTGCACTCCAGCAAAGGTGACAGAGCAAGATTCCATCTCAAAAAAAAACAAGCTATAACCTTAAATACATAAGATGCTCTATAATCAACCTTATCTCTAATACCAAAAAAATGGAAGTGGAAATAAAATATCTAATAGAGAAGTGATCAGATAAATTACTAAATTCACTTGGCTGTTATGCAGCCATTAAGACTTATGCTTAAATAACTTTTATAATATGGAAACTACTTATATTATAATGTGACATATAAAAATGTATGCAGTGATACCTAGTAATCACTTCATTACCTGGGACTTGGCCATTTGATTTATTCCTACTGGCAGACGTGGGTCATTTATGGTCATTTCATTATATATATATGTGTATATGTGTGTATATATATGTATATATACATATACACATATGTGTGTATATATGTGTGTATATATACGTATATATACATATACATATGTGTGTATATATGTACTTATATACATATACACATGTGTGTATATATGTACACATATACATATACATATGTGTGTATATATGTACACATATACATATACATATATGTATACTATATATACACATACATATATGTATACTATATATACACACACACACACATATATATACGTATATATATATATATTTTTTTTTTTTGAGGCGGAGTTTCGCTCTTGTTGCCCAGGCTGGAGTGCAATGGCATGATCTCGGCTCGCGGCAACCTCCACCTCCCGGGTTCAAGTGATTCTCCTGCCTCAGCCTCCCAAGTAGCTGGGATTACAGGCATGCACCCCTGTGCCAGGCTAATTTTGTATTTTTAATAGAGACAGGGTTTCTCCATGTTGGTCAGGCTGGTCTCAAACTCCTGACCTCAGGTAATCCACCTGCCTCGGCTTCCCAAAGTGCTGGGATTACAGGTGTGAGCCACCATGCCTGGCCTAATTTTATATTTTTCAAATTTATGTTCAAATGTTCTCCAAAAGATCAGCATGACTGAAGATGTTAGATGAGGAGGAGAGAGCTGCAGGGAAGGGTGAAAGAGAGGGTAGATTTATAACCTAGAACACAGGCTGGGTGCAGTGGCTCATGTCTGTAATCCCAGCAATTTGGGAGACCAAGGTGAGAGGATTGCTTGAGTCCAGGAGTTCAAGACCAGCCTGGGCAACATAGTGAGACATTCATCTCTACAAAAAATTTTAAAAATTAGCCAGATATGGCCGGGTGCAGTGGCTCACGCCTGTAATCCCAGCACTTTGGGAGGCTGAGGCAGGCGGATCACAAGGTCAGGGAATCGAGACCATCCTGGCCAACATGGTGAAACCCCATCTCTACTAAAAATACAAAAATTGGCTGGGTGTGGTGGTGCATGCCTGTAGTCCCAGCTACTCGAGAGGCTGAGGCAGGAGAATTGTTTGAACCTGGGAGGTGGAGGTTGCAGTGAGCCGAGATTGCGCCACTGCACTCCAGCCTGGCGACAGAGTGAGACTCCGTCTCAAAAAAAAAAAAAAAAAAAATTAGCCAGATGTGGTGGTGCATGCCTGTAGTCCCAGCTACTCGAGAGGCTGAGGTGGGAGGATGGCTTGAGCCCAGGAGGTTGAGGCTGCAGCGAGCCGAGATTGCAGCACTGCACTCCAGCCTGGGTGACAGAGTGAGACCCTAACTCAAAAAATAAAACAAAAATAAATATAAAACCTAGAACTCAAAAAAAGGCAGGCCATGAGGGAGACGGAAGGTGGGAAGGAAGCCGTGTAATTGGGCATGGATGTGACATTTCCAATAGAAATACTGAAAATGAGTCTTGAGTCATGCAAATATTCATTCAAAAATATTTCTCGAGCACCTAATTGGGAACACAGAGCAGAAAAGACACAGGTTCTGTCCTTTGAGGAGAGATGCCACACGGCTGACAGAAGAGTGGCCACTGCACAGCCTGCGGATCGCCTGGAGGGTGCTGAGCAGGAAAAGCGAAGGCCTGGAATGGCGCCTGGAGCCCGATGACTCTTGTCAATGGGACGAAAACCAACACTGCCAAAGGCTGCACCAGGAACTGGTTGTGGAGGCATAGGTGTGTAAAAGAAGCTGGAATGGATTGGAAAGCGACACACCAAATTCAGGAAAAGTGCTACCTGCAAAAATGGGAGGGGAAAGGAATGGAACCAGGAGTGGTCATTAAAAGGGAAAAAGGATTGCAAACAAATGTCACAAAATGTGATATTTCTGGGGGAAATAAATTCATTGGTTGAGATATGTACAAACGTGGTGGGATCAAGGAGAAGGAGCACTTAGAAACCTGAGGAGGGAGAGAGGGGACCTGCAGGCTGAGGAGGGGTTGGCCAGCCCCAGCAGGACAAGATGGCTGGTGGATGGGGTTCAGAGGACTTTCAGGCAGAAGCACCCCAAAAGTAAGGTTGTGCCTGCTGTGGGAAAGACTGTGGCAAGCAGGCGTGGCAGATGCATGAAAGGCCCAGGCACCCTGGAAGGACATTAGGCTTCATGCTGAGGGAGATGGGAAGCTTGTTCTGGGGCAGTATGAAGGGTAAACTGAGGGAGGGAGGGGCCTGCAGAGCCAGGACCTTCCTCAAGAGCCCTGGAAGCTTGGAGGCCAACACACCCAGCTGCCGTCTGCAGCGGCATTGGATGCAGCACAAATGGGGGAGAAGCCCTGGGGAGCAGTTTCAGGAGAGGAAGAGGGTGGGGAAAGGGCTCAGCAAGTTGGGGAACCAGTGGAATGGTGACAAGGCCAGGTGGAGGCTGGCTGTATTTTGGGGGTGTCCAGTGCCCCATCCTAAGAGCACCCTGACCTCCTTGGAGGAGATCGCCTTATGCCTGCTTCCCTCAAGGAGGGCCAAAGGGGTCACATCCTTCCCAGCCAGCCCCAACCTGGGACAGGAATGTGGCGTCCCCTGGCCAATTGGTCGTTCTTGCCTAGGGCTTTGGCTCCTGAGTGAGTGAGATGAGGACACTGGTGGTAAGAGGTCCTTTATAAAAGCAGGTGCGGCAGGAGTGGCTGCGGCCCCGGGGTCCTGGCCGAGACTGGCTGACTGGCTTCCGTCCCCAGAGCCCTCACTTCCTGATTTTCCCAAGCCTGGTTTCCCCCTGTCTATTGTCCATTCTGTCAGCTCTCCCCACTGTGGACTTCCATTAAATTCCCCGCTGCTTAAACTAGCCAGAGTCAGTTTCCTGCTCCCAGACACAAGCAAGGGCCTGAGTCAGCAGCTCAACTGACGTCCGTGGAGTCAGCTGGAGTCTCTGCAGTTTGCTCCTCACAGTGCATCTTGAACCTGATTCATTCCCCTGACCTCTCTCCAGATCTGCATTTTCTCACTCCTGGGCAGCTGCAGCTGCTTCCAGCCTGGGCTTCCTCCCAGCTCTCTACATCCTAAGTTCTCTTAAGTATCACTGCTGACTTTGGTCCTGCAGACACCCCTGCTCAAGAAGTTCATGTGGCTCCCGCCGCCCAGTGGTCAAGTCCAGCGTCCATAGCCTTCTGTAGCCCGGCCCTGCCCCCTGCCCCGTGACTGGAGAAGCCCTGTGTTCTTGAGGGGCTCCAGGCGGGTCACCTTGCAGCCTTCTCCCGATGGAAAGCCTGTCCTAACCTTAGTGAGAGTTCAGGGTGCGGGGTTGGCTCTCTGGATCTGCGTCAGTGCTCCAAGCAACTGCCTTAGTGGGGCAGTCACTGACCCCCCTGGAGTTGCTGCCATCTACAGAAGGCCTGGGCTGGGTCAGGTGGCCGCTGGCCGTTCCTCACGGTGGAACGGATGCTCTGCAAAGGCCCTCCTGACTTTTGTTCACTTCGTCCCTTTGTGAGGCCCCAGCCCTGGCAGAGGTCATGGAGGGACCATCCAAAGGCCCCGCTTTCTCCACCTTCATCATTGCAATCCCATGAGCCAGGTGGGCACAGGTGGCTTGCACTGTGGAACCTCAGGAAAAAGGAGACAGGCATTGATGCCAGCCCCACAGAGGCACAGAGCTCTTCCTTGGCGCCTGCTGCGTGGACAAAGGTCTGGCCAGTGTGCGGAGTCTGGGGTTCTGTGATGCCACAGGCCCTGCCTCTGTGTGAGCTGCTGCCTGCAGGGCCTCCCTCACCCTGCAGCCTCATCACCTCCTGACCATTGCAGGCAACCGACCAAGCTCTCGTGTGAGGTGGGCACCCCCTGGGCTGTCTCTCCAGCTTACAAGAATGGCCCCCTTTCAAGTCATTGCCTTGAGCTGTCTAGACCCATCCAGGCAGGGTTTTAGCACAAGGCTCTCAGGAGTTAAACATGCCATGAAACATGCCCCACTTCCCAGGATATAATTAGACCAGAGTCCTCTCCCTGGGAGTGTGTGCGTGTCAGAGAGAGACAAAGAGAAAGAGAGGGAGGGAGGAAGGGAGGGAGGGAGGCGGAGATTGGCTGAGGGCCTGTCTCTGGTTCGGGGCCTGTCACCCATGAGCAGCTTGGCTCCCCGCTGAGTTCCCTCGCCTCTTGCCATTGGCAAGACACACGGAGGAAGGCTCCTGCAGAGAAGACAGACAGGCAAAGCTCCTCAGAGGGGAGCTGACCAGGAGGCCCAGGCCTCACCCACCCCGTCACTGTCCTGGCTCTGAGGCCATCCTCACCCCTTGCTGCAGGGGCTTACCCATCTCCACTGGGTTAGGCTGTGTGCCCGACTGGCCTTTTTCCTCTGGGTATTTGGGGCATGCTCACCTGTGGACTAATGTTTTTGAGAACAAATTTTAAATGTTAATAGCCTTATTTTTTTTTCTGATAAAGTAATAGAGGAAAACATTAAAAAGAGAGTAAATCTCCCTGCTTTGTTTTGCTTTGAGGGTCTGGCTGTGTTGCCCAGGCTGGAGTGCAGTGGCGTGATCTCAGCTCACTGCAGCCTTGACCTCCTGGGCTCAAGGGATGCTCTCACCTCAGCCTCTGGGACTAAAGGCATGTGCCACGACACTCAGCTAATTTTGTTTAGTTTTCGTAGAGACGAGGTCTCACTATGTTATCCAGGCTGGTCTCAAACTCCTGGGCTCAAGCAATCCTCCCACCTTGGCCTCCCAAAGTTCTGAGATTACAGGCAGGAGCCAAGGTGACTGGCCTATTGTTAGTTTTTTAAAGTGTGATTGTAGTATTAAGTTATAGTTTTATTTTTGTTTTTTAAAGAAGGTGGGGGGAGGGAAAGTGAGGAAAGGGGTAAAGGTTATATTTTTAAAGCATAGTCCTCCTGTTCTAGGGATAAGTACTAAAATAGGGATGACTTTACATGATATGACGACTGCTGCTTACTTTTGAAGCAGCTGTGTTGTCTAAGACATACCCTGGGGTTCTTTGTCTTGTGCCAGGAAAATTTAGGACACGGACACACACGAGGAGTTTAGGAGTGGAGGTTTAATAAGCAGAAGAGAAGAGAAAGAGAAACAGTACTCTACGAGAGAGAAAGGTCTCCCAGTGGAAAAGACCAGCGGGCAGCAGATGTGCCACATTTTAAAGGCAGGTTTGAGGAGATGGTGTCTGATTTACATCGTCAATCAAGTATGACATTTACATAGCACTGGGAATGCTGGACGCCCTGCCCTAATCTTATTATGTAAATGAACTCTCCCGTTGACCAGCGCCATGTTGTCTGCTCCTTACTGTACACCTGGCGGATAAAGAGAAGAGAAGATGGAGCCGCCATCTTGAACATGATTGGCACAATTGCTGGCATCTGTGTCCCTGCAGCTAGATTTTATAGGCTGCTCTTTGTTAGAAAGGAAAATAAGTTGGGGCTGCTTTTCATTAAAAGGAAAATTTACCAAGGACTTCCCTACCCTCACTATCTGCCTAAGTAATTTCTTCTTAACTCCTGTATTACTTTGAAATGGGGAGAGGGAGATGGATAAAAGTATAAATGAAATAAAATTGCTCTGAGGATACAGGAAAAAAACAAACCAAAGTGCTCCCCCTATTTTCTTACTAAACAACACAGATACTTCAGTGACCAGATGTGTGGGGGTATCTCCCCATACACCAAGCAAGCAGCAGAATTCAGCTCAATTCTGACACTGTCTACCTAGGAAACAGCCTCAGATCCCGCGGATTGGAGGCTTAGTCCCACAAGACTTCAGACGCCAATCGCGAGCCCCAGGTTGTTTTGCTTGTGCTTCTGACTGACAGCTTTAAATCTGGGTTCCCAAGACCCTCTCCTTGAGTTCAATTAATTTGCTAGAGTGGCTCACAGAACTCAGATAAACACTTTACTTATATTATCGGTTTATGATAAAGGATATTACAAAGGATGCAGATAAAGAGATGCGTAGGGCCAGGCATGTGGAATGGGGCACGGAGATTCCATGCCCTCCCCGGGCACATCACCCTCCAGAAACCTCCATGTGTTCAGCTGCTTGGAGGCTCCCTGAACCCCATCTTTTTGGCTTGTATGGAAGCGTCATTACGTAGGCATGATTGATTAAACCGTGGCCATTGCTGATCAACTTGACCTTCAGCCCCTCTCCCTTCCCTGGAGGTTAGGCGGGGGTGGGACTGAAAGTCCCAACCCTCTGATCCTTCCCTGGTCTTTCCAGTGACCAGCAAGCTGCTGGGGGTGGCCAGCCAACAGTCAACTCATTCATATACAGAAAATGGCATGTCACTTTAGAGATTCTAGGATTTTAGGAGTTGTATGCCAGGAAACCGGATGAAGACCAAATATATGCATACTTTAAAAAAATGTAAGCCTTTATTTGCTTATTTTGCAAATAAAGCTGGCTGAGTTGGTTGCTTTTTGGTGGTTAGTCAAAGAGACCAAATCCCATATCCTCATCCAACTCCTCCGACTCCTCGTTTTCAAACTTAGTTGGGGCTGCCGCAGCAGCAGGAGCAGCCGTGGCGGTAGTGGCCACAGGGGCAGCAGCCACAAAGGCAGATGGATCAGCCAAGAAGGTCTTGATCTTTTCAGCAGGCGGGAAGGTGTAATCAGTCTCCACAGACAGAGCCAGGCATCCTTTGTACCCACTGATGATAGAATGGGGTACTGATGCAACAGGTGGGTAGCCAGTTTGCAGACACACTGGCAACATTGCAGACACCCTCCAGGAAGCCAGAATACAGAGTTTCTTCTGTGATGTCAAGCACTTCAGGGTTGTAGATGCTACCATTGTTGAACACCTGCTGGATGACCAGCACAAAGGAGAAGGGAGAGATGTTCGGCGTGTTCAGCAGTGTGGCTTCGCTGGCTCCCACTCTGTCTCCAGTCTTGATCAGCTGCACATCACTCAGGATTTCAGTGGTGCCCCTGGAGATTTTAGTGGTAATGCCTAAAGCCTGGAAAAAAGAAATCTTCTCGGGCCCCAGACCAGTGTTCTGGGCTGGTACAGTGACTTCACATGGGCCAATGGCACCAGCACGGGTGGCAGCTGGCACCTTATTGGCCAGCAGCAGATCCCTGACCTCAGTGAGGTCCTCCTTGGTGAACGCAAAGCCCACATTCCCCTGCAGAGGAGGCAACAGTTTCTCCAGAGCTGGGATGTTTTCCAGTTGTCCTTGGGTGGCCTTGCGCATCATGGTGTTCCTGCCCATTGGCACCACGGCCTTCCCTTGGAGGGACAGGTGGATCTACTGTGTCTGCTTGGAGCCCACAGTGTCTGCTCCCATGATGAAACATTTCAGATAATTATCCAAAAGCTGGATGATCTTAAGGAAGTAGTTGGACTTCCAGGTTGTCCTGTCTTCCCTCGGCATCACGGCGGTGTGTCAGGGATGGCCATGCAGGCCAACACGATGTCACTTCCACGAGGATGCCCGGTGAGAGAAGGCCCAAATATATATTTCACAATATCTCAATTGCCCCTGAGCTGATAACGAAGCTAGAGATGGTATCTATTTTAATATTGTGTCTACATTTGTGTATATTTGAACTTCTAAATAATACTTTTTTTAAAACACCATAGAAGACAACCACCCAGCAATAACCACTGTTGACATCTTGGGACATTTGTCACCTGAACCCATTTCCTATGTTTAGGGGATGCACTGACTTGAAGCACAAATGCAAGACACTCACTTTCCCAGCCTCCCTTGTGTGGTATCTGACGGAGGCTGCCCAGACCTTGAATCAGAGGCTAACAATGGGAAAACCTGTATGCATTCTGGGCACAGCATGAGGGGTTGCGGGAGGTCGGCTGCAGGAGTGAGCTCAGCGGATCTCTCTTGCTCTCCAGGTCACCTGGAGAATCTTAAGGCTTCCCCAAATCCTCTTCACAAATCTCTTTTTGTTGTTGTTATTGTTGTTGTTGTTGAGACGGAATCTCACGCACAATCTCAGCTCACTGCAACCTCCACTTCCTGGGTTCAAGTGATTCTCCTGCCTCAGCCTCCCTCCTGAGTAACTGGGGTTACAGGTGCCCACCACCACACTGGATAGTTTTTTGTATTTTTAGTAGAGATGGGATTTTGTCATGTTGGCCAGGATGGTCTCGAACTCCTCACCTTAAGTGATCCACCCACCTCGGCCTCCCAAAGTCCTGGGATTACAGGCGTGAGCCACCGTGCCTGGCCCACAAATCTCCTTTCTGTCCAAAGTATCCAGCATTAGTTTCTTTGGCTTATAACCAAGAATCTTGGTGGGGAGAACATGTTGGCATGGTTGTGTGTTTATTGGTAGGATTGCACTATTCTTTTATTTATTTATTTATCTATTTATTTATTTTTTGAAAAGGAGTCTCGCTCAGTCCCCCCAGCTGGAGTGCAGTGGCATGATCTCAGCTCACTGTAATTTCCACCTCCTCCGTTCAAATCATTCTCCTGCCTCAGCCTCCCAAGTAGCTGGGACTATAGGTGCATGCCACCATGCCAGGCTAATTTTTGTATTTTTGGTAGAGATGGGGTTTCACTGTGTTGGCCAGGGTGGTCTCAAACTCATGACCTCAGGTGATCCACCTGCCTTGGCCTCCCAAAGTGCTGGGATTACAGGCGTGAGCCACCAGGCCCAGCCAGGATTGCACTATTCTAACGGTGTCGAGCTTTCCCCTTCTGCTGAATAGCGAAGCACAAGGAGGGGCGTTTGCGGGGATGCAGCCTTCCTCCCTCCCTCATTCTCTCCCAGCTAGTGCTGCCACTAGAGCAAGGCTCTCTCCTTCCCCGCCTTTCCCACCAGTGGTAGAAGAAAAGGAAAGCATTTATAATAAAGCCCACTTTCTGCATTACAGAGGCAGGATGGGGAGGGCTGAGGGCCCAAGGTTCTGCCTGATTTGCTGACCCCCTCACAGAGGGCTCCAGGCAAGGCCCCAGGAGGGGGTGTTCATCTCTCTCTAACCAGGTCGGGCTTCCCTACTGAGTTGCGTCCCCATTACCGTCAGCGATCTGCCATCTGGCCCACTGCTGACCACAGGAGCAGAGGCTTCTCTCACCTTCCATGACTTGAGAGGACTCCCAGAGGTCCAGGGCCTTCCAGGCTTGCACCTGGGGTGGGCCCATGACAGCCCTCCGTTTCATGCCTCCACCAGGTGGGTCATGCCCCCCAGCCTCAAGGCAGCTCCTGTGGGTCAGGGCTGCGCTGAGCAGGTGTTGGAGGCTGGGAAGGGCCTGGTGAAGGGGGCTCCCCACTGGCAAGGGACAAAGTCAGGGAGGGTCAAGAGGAAGACTAGATGTTCCAGTTTGTCCTTAGAGGATCTGGTTCCTCAGGTCCTGGCCACCCTATGAGTAGGGGAACAGGAAGTGCTGGCTTGCAGGGAACAACGTGCCTACAGGGAGGGCTGTCAGATGCTCTTCACGTTAGTGATAATTAATCATCCTAATTGAAGCTGTCACCTACTGAGTGCCTACTATGTGTCTGGCACTTTGCCAGAGCTTTACAGACATCATGAGTCATAGCTAAGCCTCACAGCCACTCTGCAAGGCAGCTGTGGTCACCCTGCTTTAGAGATGAGGAATTGAGTCTCAGAGAGGTTAAGCCACTAGCCCAGGGTTACATGGTGTAGAGAGTAGGGCCTCCAGTGGGAGCCAGGTTGGTCTGAACCTCCAATGGAGAATGATCGATTGCTCTGAAGGCTGTCTCTGTCATGAGAGTCACCCAGGGTGTTCCTGGTTGTTGGCCTTCCCAGGACCTGGCCTTCCCAGGTCTCCCCTCAGACAGGCCTCGCAGGCGTCTTCATTCTATACCCATCTCCACCCCAGTGGGTCAGCTGGAAATGGGCTCAAAACTTAATCACACAATTACCTCAGCCGTGGCTTCCCTGCAGCCTCTGAGGAGGCAGAGTTTTTTCTCCTTTGCTGGTAGGTTTCTGCTGTCAAAAACCATCCCAGGGCTGGGTGTGGTGGCTCACACTTGTAATCCCAGCACATTGGGAGGCCAAGGCAGGAGGATCACTTGAGGTCAGGAGTTCGAGACCAACCTGGCCAACATGGTGAAACCCCATCTCTACTAAAAATACAAAAATTAGGTGCACATAGTGGCACATGCCTGTAATCCCAGCTACTCGGGAGGCTGAGGCAGGAGAATCACTTGAACCTGGGAGGTGGAGGTTGCAGTGAGCCAAGATTGCGCCACTGCACTCCAGCCTGGGCAACAGAGTGAGACTCTTTCTCAAAAAAAAAAAAAAAAAAATTAGCTGGGCTTGGTGACATGCACCTGGGATCCCACACACTCGGGAGGCTGAGGTGGGAGGATCATTTAAGCCCAGGAGGCCGAGGCTGCAGTGAGCCATGATTGTGCCACTGCACTCTAGCCTAGGTGACAGAGTGAGACCCTATCTCCAAAAAGAAAAAAAGAAAAAAAAACCCTCCTGGGATAGTATCCTCAGCTGGGACCAGAGCTAGCTGGAGCCTCTTTGCCAGCAGCCAAGTCTTGGGTGCCAAGATGGCACCTAAGGCTATTACAATGAACTGAATGTTAGTGTCCCTTCAAAATCCATATGTTGAAATCTGAATCCCCAAGGTGATGGTGTCAGGTGGGGCCTTGGGAAGTGATTAGGTCATAAGGATGGAGCCCTCCTGAATGGGATTAGTTCCCTTATAGAAGAAGCCCCAGCAAGCTAGCTGGCCCTTTCCACCACATGCAGACACAGCAAGAAGGCCTCATCTTCAAATAGAAAAGCTGGCCCTCACCAGACACAGAATCTGCTAGCATCTTGATCTTGGACTTTGCAGCCTCCAAAACTGTGGCAACATAAATTTCTTTCTTTCTTTTTTTTTTTTTTTTTTGAGACAGAGTCTTGCCCTGTCACCCAGGCTGGAGTGCAATGGTGCGATCTCGGATCACTGCAACCTCCGCCTCCCAGGTTCAAGCGATTCTCCTGCTTCAGCCTCCCAAGTAGCTGGGATTATAGGCTCGTGCCACCATGCCCGGCTAATTTTTTGTATCTTTAGTAGAGACAGGGTTTCACCATGTTGGCCAGGCTGGTCTTGAACTCCTGACCTCGTGATCTGCCCACCCTGGCCTCCCAGAGTGCTGGGATTACAGGGGTGAGCCACCACGCCCGGCCGGAGAAATAAATTTCTATTGTTCATAAGCAACCCAGTCTATGGAATTCGGCTGTAGCAGCCTGAACAGTCTAAGACAGCTGTGCTCATGCAATTTCCTATGGACTTACAGCATCTGTCACTTACTTTTCACACACTCCTATGAGGTATCTTTTCAATGTTTCCTACGAGAAAATTTTACACAATAGAAACAGTAGCAAATGACTTCTCAGAGTAAAATAAGTTTATTTGGTGGCCAGGGCCATGTAAGATTAACACCAGCTGCAGTGGAAAATGGCAGCTATTGAGAAGCCTTGAACATCTTCAGTAAAATGAGGAGGCTCACCCTGACCAGTCTGGGAACAAAGAGCTCTGGAGCCAAAGGGAGCAGGTTTGAGTCCCAGAATGGCCACTTTTCTTGGTTTCATCACCTCAGACAAGTTACCAAGCCTCTTTGAACCTTGGTTTCCTCAATAATGTCCCCCTGTGATGATCACATATGCCTGGCATATAGTCATTGTTTCATAAATGACACCTACTGCCATTATTATTCACCCATAGCTGGATTAGCTGGGTCCTCTGCAGTGTGAATTATAGTGTGATGGGATTGGAGCTAAGGCTTGTCAGTGATAGGTGAGATTCTAAAACAGGTAAGGCTTGTTTTTTTGTTTGTTTGTTTTTTGAGACCGAGTCTCGCTCTGTCGCCCAGGCTGGAGTGTAGTGGTGTGATCTCAGCTCACCGCAACCCCCGCCTCCTGGGTTCAAGCGATTCTCCTGCCTCAGCCTCCCAAGTGGCGGGGATTACAGGTATCCGCCACCACGCCCAGCTAATTTGTTGTCTTTTTTAAGTAGAGACGGGGTTTCACCGTGTTAGCCAGGATGGTTTCGATCTCCTGACCTTGTGATCCGCCTGCCTCACCCTCCCAAAGCACTGGGATTACAGGTGTGAGCCACCCAGACTGGCCCGAGGCTTGTTTTTTAATGCACCCCTCCTCCATGCTCCCTGTCCTGCTTAGCAGAACCCCAACATTGTCATGCGTCCATTTCCTGAAGTTTTAACTTTTTAAATGTGTTGAAAGATACTTGACATGTGTCCTAGCCCTCAGGTCTTTAGGCCTAATGACTAGTCAGATTGAGGCAGAAACTATCCCCTTCCACCTCCAAGTTTATTGTCCGCATTAACATGACTTTTTTTCTCCCACTGTCTTTGGTACAATAACTTTACTATTCCAAGAGTCTCTTGCCCAGGCAAATAACTTCATTGTTTATTACAGGAATTTCCCAAGAGGCCCATCAACTCTTTAATAGGCGAGCTTTATTTAATAGAAGCATCAACAGACATTTCACACCTAAGACATTTCAAACCCCTCGCCTAGCTGTTGCCACCAACCTGAAACTACTGTATCATGATCTCCCCCAATCCCAAGCAAGCCCCTGCATTGAAAGGCCCTCCTTAAACCAATCTTGAAATTCTCAGTGAGATCCTAGCCTCTCCACTTCCCCTGGCAGCCGCGATGGAGGCTCTGTGCAGGGGCTATTCTCTCCCCTCCATAAGCAATGAACTCAGCTCTGCCTTCCACCATCTTCCCAGAACAGAAATTCTGGTGCGCTCCTTCCAGAAAGTCCTTTCGGTGTGACTGACCCAATCTGAGGAGCCGTGAAAGCCAGGAGGGGAGGTCCCAGGGCCAGGTTGGCTCTGGGTGTCCTTTCCATCCTTCCCTGTGTGTGGAGCTGGTCCTGCCGTGGTGACCATGGGTAGAGGGCAACGTGCACAAGAGCCCCTTGAGGACATCCTTGCTGCACACATTTCAGGCCTGGGAAGTTGTGCACACACAGACAGAACCCTTCATGGTCAGTCTGCTGGGGGTACTGTTATTCCCGGTTCTAGCCTCTAAGAAATGAAAGCTTCCACTCCCGTTTGACTTGTAGATTGCAGGATATTTGTGTGTCCAAGGCTTGAGTCTCTCTTTCAAACCAGAGGTTTACTCTATGTTTTGAGAAAAGAATGACTGAATTTATGTACATGGAAGAGTCTATAGAGCCAGCTGTCCAGTAGCTAGGAAACATACAGTGGGCCACGTGGCAAGGTCCTGCCTTGGGAAATTGCCTCTCAATGACGGAGGTGGGAAGGCCTGCGAAGGAGAATGTTAAAAATCAACTTGAAACTAAGTTGGTATTAAAACACTTCACCTGAAAGAAGTTCATTCATTGATCCTTAAAAAGTTGCATTTGTGGCTGGGCGCGGTAGCTCACGCCTGTAATCCCAGCACTTTGGGAGGCCGAGGCAGGCAGATCACCAGGTCAGGAGATCGAGACCATCCTGGCGAATATGGTGACACCCCCCCCCCACCTCTCCTAAAAATACAAAAAAAATTAGCCGGGTGTGGTGGCGGGCACCTGTAGTCCCAGCTACTCGGAATGGCGTGAACCCGGGAGATGGAGCTTGCAGTGAGCAGAGATAGCGCCACCGCACTCCAGCCTGGGCGACAGAGCAAGACTCCATCTCAAAAAAAAAAAAAAAAAAAAAAAAAAAGTTGCATTTGCTTGTTTGTTTGGGGCATCACCAGAGATGAATATTAAAATACTGTGAAGTTTTTAAAAGTCTGACCAAAATGTTTAATGTGGTGACTTTGGGTAGACCTGAGCCTCGGTGAGAACCAAACCCAGACCACACAACTGGAAACTCCTGGAAGTAGACGTGCCTCACTTCCTTAATTTAGCACCGTATGAAACAATAGTAAAGATTTCAGCCGGAGATGGTGGCTCACGCCTGTAATCCCAGTACTTTGGGAGGCCGAGGCGGGCGGATCACGAGGTTAGGAGATCGAAACCATCCTGGCTAACACGGTGAAACCTGGTCTCTACTAAAAATACAAAAAATTAGCCTGGTGTGGTGGTGGGCACCTGTAGTCCCAGCTATTCTGGAGGCTGAGGCAGGAGAAGGGCGTGAACCCGGGAGGCGGAGTTTGCAGTGAGCCAAGATCGCCCCGCTGCACTCCAGGCTGGGCGACAGAGTGAGACTCTGTCTCAAAAAAAAAAAAAGATTTCAGAGAAGATGAAGTAGGATACCTGTCTGAGTCCCACAGGATTGTTCAGTTTACTAGGGTCTCCTGAGGTCTCAGAACTTGCATTTTCTGCATTATTATATAGTTTCCATGAGACAGTATTTCCATTAACATAAAACATCAGAAATTCAAACCATCCTTTGTAATATTTGCCCAGTTTTGGTAGTATAGCAACAGATACATAAGGAACATATTGACGATTGATGACCTGAAAACACTTTTGTTAATTCCTGTGTGTGCTTGGTAGCTGCTGCTTTTTTTTTTTTCCTGACTGGGCTTTGCTCTGTTGCCCGGGCTGGCACCATCTTGGCTCACTGCAACCTTCACCTCCTGGGCTCAAGCAATCTTACCGCCTCAGCCTCCTGAGTAGCTGATGTCAGGCCTCTGAGCCCAGGCCAGGCCATCGCATCCCCTGCGACTTACACGTATACATCCAGATGGCCTGAAGTAACTGAAGATCCACAAAAGAAGTAAAAACAGCCTTAACTGATGACATTCCACCATTGTGATTTGTTCCTGCCCCACCCTAACTGATCAATGTACTTTGTAATCTCCCCCACGCTTAAGAAGGTACTTTGTAGTCTCCCCCACCCTTAAGAAGGTTCTTTGTAATTCTCCCCACCCTTGAGAATGTACTTTGTGAGATCCACCCCTGCCCACCAGAGAACAACCCCCTTTGACTGTAATTTTCCATTACCTTCCCAAATCCTATAAAATGGCCCCACCCCTATCTCCCTTCGCTGACTCTCTTTTCGGACTTAGCCCGCCTGCACCCAGGTGAAATAAACAGCCATGTTGCTCACACAAAGCCTGTTTGGTGGTCTCTTCACATGGACGCGCATGAAAGCTGGGACTGCAGGTGCGCACCACCACTCCCAGCTAATTTTTTGTATTTTTGCAGAGATGGGGTTTCACTGTGTTGTCCAGGCTGGTTTCAAACTCCTGGGCTCAAGCAGTCTGCACACCTCAGACTTCCAAAGTGCTCGGATAACAGGAGTGAGCCAGTGTGCCTGGCCTGGAAGCTGCTTTATCCCCAGGTTAGGAATATATACCTAGAGCCTGGCTCTGCCATTTACTGGCTGTGTGACCCAGGCTGACTTTCTTTCTTTCTTTTTTTTTTTTTTTTTTGAGACAGAGTTTCACTCTTGTTGCCCAGGCTGGAGTGCAATGGCACGATCTCCACTCACTGCAACCTCTGCCTTCTGGATTCAAGTGATTCTCCTGCCTCAGTCTCCCAAGTAGCTGGGATTACAGGCACATACCACCAGGCCCGGCTACTTTTTGTATTTTTAGTAGAGATGGGGTTTCACCATGTTGGCCAGGCTGATCTCGAACTCCTGACCTCTGGTGATCTGCCTGCCTTGGCCTCCCAAAGTGCTAGGATTACAGGCATAAGCCACTGTGCCCAAACTTTATTTATTTATTAAATAAATAAATACATAAACAGGTAGAGACAGAGTCTCACTGCATTGCCCAGGCTGGTCTGGAACTCCTGGGCTCAAGCAATCCTCCGGCCTCAGTCTCCCAAAGTGCTGGGATTACAGGCGTGAGCCACTGCACACAGCCAATTTAAAAGTTTTTTAAAAGTTTACCTTGAAGGCCAGTCGTGGTGGCTCATACCTGTTATCTCAGTCCTTTCGCAGGCTGAGGTGGGAGGATAGCGTGAGTCCAGGAGTTGGAGACCAGTCAGGGCAACATGGCAAAACCCCCTCTCCACAAAAAATACAAAAAAATAGCCCTGTGTGGTGACACACGTCTGTAATCCCAGCTACTTGGGGGGCTGAGGTAGGAGGATCACCTGAGCCTGTGAGGTCGAGGCTGTAGTTAGCCATGATTGTGACACTGCACCTCAGCCTGGGTGACAAAGTGAGACTCTGTCTCAAAAAAATAAGTAAATAAAATCTTACCTTTAAGTAGCCGACTATTTTTCATATACGTTATTTAAGAAATTTTAAAAATATATGAAATGATAGCAATATTAAAGGGGAAATTATTATTTACTTAAGATTTTCTCTGAAGCATTTTAGTCAACTGCTTGTTAAGGCTTCTCATATTACAGTATGGGCAGTGGGGACTCGGTCACAGAGAGGGAGCAGCTGCCTCTCAACTCCTTCCAGTTCCGATGCTTAGTCAGGGGCCAACCTGCACACCGCAGCAATCTCCTTCCACAGGTACAAATAAGCTCATTTTAAAACCAGGTTTCCGGCCGGCGCGGTAGCTCACGCTTTGTAATCCCAGCACTTTGGGAGGCTGAGGCGGGTGGATCACCTGAGGTCGGGAGTTCAAGACCAGCCTGACCAACATGGAGAAACGCCTTCTCTACTAAAAATACAAAATTAGCTAGGCGTGGTGGCACATGCCTGTAATCCCAGCTACTCAGGAGGCTGAGGCAGGAGAATCGCTTGAACCCGGGTGGCAGAGGTTGTGGTGAGCCGAGATCGCGCCATTTGCACTCCAGCCTGGGCAACAAGAGCGAAACTTCGTCTCAAAAAAAATAAAAAAATAAAACCAGGTTTCCATCCTTCAAGTACATTTCCTTCAGGATTTTGTTCCTTTCTTGGAGCCCTGATGATTATGCCTTTGGCCTTGTACTGTGTCAGCCATCTCCCTTATTACACTTAGCTGGGTTTTTTTTGCTGTTTTCTTTTTAAAAAAAATATATATATATACACACACACATTATATATATATGTATATACATATTATGTATTATATATGTATATACATATATGTGTGTATATACACACACACTCTGTCTCAAAAATAAAAACATATATACACACATTATATATATGTATATACATTTATATATATATACATGTTATATATGTATATACATTTGTGTGTGTGTGTGTGTATATGTTTTTATTTTTGAGACAGAGTCTCGCTCTGTTGCCCAGGCTGGAGTGCAGTGGTGCGATCTCAGCTCACTGCAGCCTCCCTCTCCTGGGTTCAAGCGATTCTCCTGCCTCAGCCTCCCGAGTAGCTGGGAGTACAGGCGTGCACCACCATGCCCGGCTAATTTTTGTATTTTTAGTAGAGATGGGGTTTTACCACGTTGGCCAGGCTGTTCTCAAACTTCTGGCCTCAAGTGATCCGCCTGCCTCAGCCTCCCAAAGTGCTGGGATTACAGGTGTGAGCCACCGTGCCTGGCCTTAATGTATTTTTTTTTGTAGAGATGGGCTCTCCCTATATTGCCCAGGCTGGTCTTGACCTCCTGGGCTCAAATGATCCTCCTGCCTCAGCTTCTCAAAGTGCTGGGATTATAGGCATGAGCCCCCGCACCTGGTCACACTTACCTGGATTGCTGGCGGGTTTGTGGGCCTTGGCCCTATTTTCATGTCAGTGTTCAGGGTCCAGTCCTACTTGTCAATGACTCAGATTGGCTGATGTTGGGTCATACTTCCTGCCCCCTGTGGAAAGGGTGCCTGCCACAGTCACTTGGGGCATGGGATAAGATAATATAGTACTGGCAGGTGAATAGCTAACTGGAATATGAGCTCTGGACCCGTCTCTCCCACCCGCACTCCGCGCTGGTGCCTGGGCTCAGCTCCCGTGCTATGGGCTTTCATCTCATCACGCTTTTCCATGCAGTTGTCTGTCTCCCTCTCCACCTAAGCAAGGAGCTCTTAGGGGCAGAGGCCATGGCTTATTCCTCTTATTCCTGCCCTTGGCAGGAGGCCTGGAGAATAGTTCTTTTTGATGCAAATGAAGGAATGGGTTGGAGAGTCGTACTTCTCTAGGAGGGAAACACAGGTGAGGTCCAGTTTCAGTTTCTGTAATGCTCTCTTTCAATGGGGAAACAGCCTAGGATATTCTTGTCCAGGCACCAGAGGTTGGGGAATGTTTCTTGGGCATGTTTCAGACTGGAGTTCCACAACTCAGACTTTTCTTGCCAAATGAAATTTCAGCTACACTTAAGGCAAGTTAATGAAAATCTGGCAGAAAGCTGGGGGTGGGGGAGTGGGTGGGTGCGGGGGTGGGAAGTCTTGGGGAAGGAAGACCCATCTGACAGACTCAATTCTGTCACCACTTAATCACTTCCAGTAGCAACTGAACTTTCCATGCAAATCCACCCAAGCTCCCAGCCTTCTGAATTTCCAGGCCCCAGGGGAAGGTCTTCAGATTGCTCAGACTAGTTTGTTCCCTCTTTAAAGAAAAATCCTTACTTTCTGGAAGGACTTGGTACATGTGGCCGCTACAGGAAATGTATCCTGATGGATAAGGCAGGCAGAAGGAATCAAGGAACTGAATTCAAGGAAGTTGCTGATGTGATATATTATTTCCCCCTCGTATCACTTCCCCTTTCTCTAGGCACTCTTAGTCCTACCTGTCCCCACACAATCTGTAACTTCTTGGAGGAAATCAAAGTGCATTAAAGAAGGCTCTCTGTCTGCTGGCCTGTTTACTTTGAGATCTTTTGCTCTTGTTTGCTTAGGAATTTGAAGATTTTCTACAGATTAGAATGTTTCCCTTCTAAAATTTTCCTTTAGGGAACTCCAGGCTCCAGTCACCCAACCAACAGGCAGGACAGAAAGATAATAAATTTAAAACAAAAAGAAAAGAAAAGCAGGGAGGGCTGGGTGTGGTGGGTCACACCTGTAATCCCAGGACTGTGGGAGGCCAAGGCAGGTGGATCACTTGAGGTCAGGAGTTCGAGACCAGCCTGGCCAACACGGTGAAACCCCATCTCCACTAAAAATATAAAAATTAGCCGGGTGTAGTGGTGTGCACCTGTAGTCCCAGCTACTCGGGAGGCTGAGGCAGGAGAATTGCTTGAACCTAGGAGGCGGAGGTTACAGTGAGCCGAGATCATGCCACCGCACTCCAGCCTGGGCAAGAGAGTGAGACCCTATCACACATACACACACAAAAAGGTGGGGGGGATGAGAAATGGGGAGAAGAGCTAGAGAGTAAGGAACCGGGGCAGCCTTCAGTGCTTAACTGGGCCCAGCTACCTCAAGATTTATGCAGATGACAGAACCTTTTCCGAGGTTTAGGACCTAGAAAGAAGAAAAGCTGAAGCCTAGAAAGGTGGGAGACTGGGCCCAAGTGGGTGAGAAGGGGCCCACCCTTGCTTGACCATGGAGGGTGATGCCCCTATGCAAGAGCTGGGCTCTAAGGAGGCTGGGGATGAGGGGGTGGCACACAGCTTTGTCCTGTTTCTACAACCTAGCACAGAACTAGAGACAGTGTATGGGTGAATTGGCACAAATTTAACCCCTTTACAGAGGGAAGAAGAGTCACATTTGACTGAGTAGAAAGTACTAAGGGCATCGTTCCAAAATTGGGGAGCCAAGTTTCCAACCTTTGTTCTTTTGAGAATGAGGGTGGGGATATCACCCCACTCCCATCTTACCTCTCCCACTTAGCTGAGAGCTGAACCTAACTGACCTAATTCCTGTGGTAGGTCATTTAACACCTGTGTTGAGGTGCTTGGGGATGGACAAGGAATTTCAGTGAAGAACCCGGGCACTTTGACAGAGAATAAGACTGGTAGAGGGACCGCCAGTGCTGGGTTCCGGATGGACTAAGGCTACAGAAATGGGGCAGAGCTGGGCGCGGTGACTCACGCCTGAAATCCCAGCACTTTGGGAGGCTGAGGTGGGCGGATCACCTGAGGTCAGGAGTTCAAGACCAGCCTGGGCAACATGGTGAAACCCTGTCTCTACTAAAAATACAAAAATTAGCCAGGCGTGGTGGCAGGCACCTGTAATCCCAGCTACTCGGGAGGCTGAGGCAGGGAGAATCGCTTGAACCCGGGAGGTGGAGGTTGCAGTGAGCTGAGATCATGCCACTGCACTCCAGCCTGGGCGACAGAGCAAGACTCCATCTCAAAAAAAAAAAAAAAAAAAAAGAGAAAGAATTGGGGCAGAATTGGCTTTAACCAGTCTGTAGTAACACTCCTTATATGTGGAAGACCACTAAATATTGGCTCCTTTTTGGTCCAAGGTGACCATATTCTTTTGACTTTGACATCGTTTGTGGATCAGGAAAGGGATAATGTAATAATTTTTTCTTAGGTATAAGTCAAAGACATGAATTGCATTTATACACTACTCTGCATTTTCTAGAATGCAGTAACTTTACTTTTTCCTCAGAAATGTTTTGGCTGGGTGTGGTGGCTCAGACCTGTAATCCCAGTGCTTTGGGAGGCCATAGTGGGTGGATCTCTTGAGCCCAGGAGTTCCAGACCAGCCTGGGCAACATAGAGAAACCCTGTCTCTACAAATAAAATTAGTCAGGCATGGTGGTGCATGCTTGTAGTCCCAGCTACTCAGGAGGCTGAGTTGGGAGGATCGCTTGAGCCCAGGAGTTTGGGGCTGCAGTGAGCTGTGATTGCACCATTGCACCCCAGCCTGGGCAACAGAGTGAGACCCTATCCCCCAAAATTTTTTTTAATAAAAATGTTTACAGAGTACAAATGCAGATATTTTATATTGTATAGTGGTAAAGTCTGGGCTTTTAGTATACCCATCTTTATTCTTCTCTCTACCTAGGCAAGAGAGCCATTTTAGGGATGAAAACCTCAAGATAGAGCATCTAAGCCAAGTTTCACATTACTGGTTTCTTGTGACATTTGCTCCTGTAGAATCATTCAGTACAATCAGTAGACTGAACTGATAAGACCCTTCAAGCCTTTATTACTTTTCTACTACAGCCAATAACACATAGATTTAAGAGATGGAATGCTCTTAAAAGATGTTTACCCCAAAACAAGCACGTATGAAATCTGTTAACCACCTACTTCTCCTGCAAGGTGACCCTAGACAGGACATTCTCTCTGGACTTGTTTCTCCTGGTATGACATAAAGAACGTTGCGTAACAGCTTGTTTTTCTTTAGCACTACGTGCCTGCCACTCTGCTATGCATTTTACGTGGATTGTCTTATGGAATTTTCACAATAGCCCAGCTAATAAATGAGAAAACTGAGGCTCAGAGGTGAGCAACTGCTAACAAATGTCAGTGCAGTCCCATTTCTGAGCCTATGTCCTTAGGAACTTCCTGTATCAGTGAGATCTTTCCCGGCTCTATATAAATTCAGCATATTCTTCTTGGCCAAAATAATTTCCTCAACTGGCAATTAGGGTCCAGGAAGTTTAAATCAAGGGGATGACAGAATGACAACGGAGAGGTCTCCAACCACAGGCCAAACAGCATGCTTCCACCCCAAGCCTGAGATTGGTAATTTCCTATAACCTTGCAACAGCCTCCCTCCCACACACTGGGCCCAGGGTGCCTGCAAAGCTTTGCTGGAGGCTGGGTGTCAGGTGTGAGAAGCTGCTGGGAGTTCCCTCCTCCCTCACACTGCTCCACCTCCACCTCTGCCGGAGGATGGGACTTCAGAACAGGAGGCCCACGGCAGCCTGAAGAAAATGATCAGGATAACTCATTTGTAAAAATCTGTTTAATAAATATACATCATAAAAGTACCAAAATAATTACTAACAATACATTATGTACATCATTTACAGGAGGGTAACACAAACCTTGACAGGTAGTAACTTTTCACCCCACATCACTGAAAGGCTTAACACTCCTGGCTGTTACATGTCACAGGATGCCACTGGGGTCAGTCACTCGAAGCACAATAAATATAAAATGTGGTCCTTCCATGAAATTTTTGATAACCTTCTCCAAAAACCCCACAAAGGTGAGGTTTAAAAGAAGTTTTCTCGGAATTTCAATGATCTTTCTCGTCCCCTACAAAAAGTTCACAAAAGCAACAAAATGAGGGCTGATCCTACCACAATAAGACGTTTTGGGCCAGGCAGTGTGCAGTGTGGATATAAGTACACCCTTTAAATTTTTTCTTCTTTTTTCTTTTTTTAGAAAAATAAAACTTTTTTTTGTACAAATATACAAGTCCATGTTCTTTCAGCCCCTTTGCGCTCATAACGTCAGACGCTGGCCTCCAAACACACAGTCATCATAGGGCAGCTGAAAACAAGGGGAAAAAAGACACGTTAAGCTTCCGGAGCTCTGCCAAGCTACTGGGATGGGGAGGCCACTACTGGAAATAACTCTTGGACTCCATTCTCCATAGCCCAAATATAATGAACTTTACAGGCTGAGGGAGTTTGCCTTTAATGCTTCTCTTTAAAAAAAGAGTAAGCTATTTAAAAAAAAGGGGGGGGGGCAGGTACATTCTTGGGATACTGGTTATGCACAGAAATTTGAGAGACTCATTATGTAGATAACCCCTCTGATAAGGAGCAGCTCTAGGGGCCTGGGAGGGTGAAGGGAATGGCACCTCATTAGTTAGAGCAACGAAGGAGTTCACAGACTCACCTCGTCCTCTGTGAACTCCGTGAACTCTGACTCTGTGTCATAGCTCTCCTCATCCTCACTCTCTGGCAGCATCTGAAGGTTTTCTAGTGTCAGCTGGCCCAGCTGCTGCTGTATCCGGGTGCTTGGGCGGCCCCAGGTGAGCTGGTAGGGAGAATAGCCCTGGTAGGTAACTCTGTTGACATCAGCCCCACACTTCAACAGGAGCGACACCAGGTCAGGATTCTGCAGGTCCACTGCGAGGTGAAGGGCAGTCCGGCCATTACAGGGCTCCTGAAACCAAAAGGAATTTGAGATGCTTATGGCTGCATTTGGAATTTCTGCTCACAACATAAGCATGAGGAGCCTGACTCAGTGCGTCGGAGGCAGGAAGCACCAACCTGAGCATTGACATCAGCACCCAAGGACACCAAAAGCTCCACGATGCCCAGGTAGCCATGGATAGAGGCTAAGTGTAGACACGTGTGGCCTGGAAGAACAAAAGGAAAAAAGTATAACCACCTGTTTCAACCCTCACTCCTTTCACCTATTCTTTTATGGGACAAGTAGTCATATCTTCTGAATTTTAAGAACCCACCGTCTGGGTTCTGAAAGAACGTTATAAAGGCATCCAATAGGCACTTTGCACACATATTTTCTCAACCTTCCAAATGTTAGGAGTTTAAGCTCTTGCCTGGACTCCTTAAGTTGGCCCACCTGCCCCTTCTCCACGTCACCTGCCCTCCGAGGGGGTGGGGCAGGGCAGGGAGGCAGACATACCATTGTAGTTGGTAGCCTTCAGGATGGAGTGGAGGTGCGGGGTGGTGCAGGACTGAGTCAGGACTCCCACGCTGGCCAGGCAGCCCTGCTCACAGGCAAGGTGTAGGGGGGTATTTCCTCGAAAGTCTCGGAGCTCAGGATCACAGCCAGCTCCCAGAAGTGCCTCAGCAATTTCTGGCTGGTTGGTGATCACAGCCAAGTGGAGTGGAGTCTACGAACGCAAGAGAGACCAGAGAAAGTAAGCCATGGACCAAACCCACACCCCGAGTTCCCCTCAACCCGTGTCTCCTGGTTGGGTGCTGCTCCTCCTAGACAGGGGGGTGGGGAGGGCTGGCAAATAGCAGAGGCTCCAGGTGGGTCATAAAGACCTCAACAAATCAGTGGAATTTCCTTCACTCTCTAGGATGTGGGCTGATGTGAAGTAAAAAGTGAGGGTGAATAGTGCTCAGTGGCCCTGAATTCAGAAAGGATCTGGGGTGACTCTGCTACATCAGCTACGTCCCAGGGTCAGAGAGAACCCGGGCCAGGCAAGCGGCGCACCTGCTGCAGGTTGTTCTGGAAGTTGAGGAAGGCCAGGTCTCCCTTCACCTGGCGGATCACTTCCATGGTCAGTGCCTTTTCTTCATGGATGATGGCCAAGTGCAGGAACCTGTGGGGAAGAGAGGGAAAAACCCCAAGGGTGGTGAGTGCACCGCGTGGGGCCCAGGGAGGCGCGGGCTGCGGGGGATTGCGCAAGGCCGGGGTTTCTGGAGGCCGAGGCCGCGGTGTTTTCCGCGAGGTTATTATGAGCTAAGTGTTCCTGGCAGGCGCCCAGGGACTTTCCGCCCCCCTCCCCCCGCGGCCCCGGCGGGCGCCGGCCAGACCGCCCCGCCCTCCCGCCAGCTCGGAACGCCCTGTACTTCCCCTCCCGGCTGCTCGGCGCCCGCCAGCGGCCAGAAACTCCCGCCCCGCCTTATGCAACCGGGGACTTCGCGTCCCCGCTGCCGCCCCGCCCCCGGCCTAGAGGACGGGTCTGGGGGGAGGGGGCGTGTGGCGACGCTGCCATCCACCAGGGCCCAGCCGCCGCCCCTCCGAGTCGGGCCGGTGCCCCGCGCGGCCCTGCAGCCCTGCAGCGTTCGGGGCGGTGCAGAAGCCCCGGGGTGCCGCGGCGCCCGCCCGGCTGCATCGCTGGTCCCCCGGCTCGGGCTCCAGGCCCGGCGCCTCCCACCCGCTGGCCGCGCGCGTCCCGCCCTCCCGACGACCCCCATCCCCGGGCCTCCGCCACTTACGAGTCCCCGTCCTCGGTGAGCTGCTGCTTCCAGGGCTCCGCGCCGCGCGGCACCTCCTGCGGCTCGAGGCGGATCTCCTGCAGCTCCTTGACCATCTGCTCGTACTCCTCGTCTTTCATGGAGTCCAGGCCGCTGTCGTGGCGGTCGTCCAGTAGCCGCTCCTTCTTCAGCCCGTCGCGGGGGCCCTCCATGGCCCACTCCTGGGGGCGCTCGGCCGCCTGGAACATGGCGCGGACGAGCTGCGGGCGCTGCTGCGGGTGCGCTGGGCCGCGGGCTGCGCGCTGCTTCCTCACTGGGGCGCTGGCGGGCGGGACGGCGGCACGGACTGGTGTGGGCTCTGCAGCGCCGCCGCGGCGCCCTATAAACGCTGGCTGGGGATTTCTCTGGGGCGGGGTCAGGCTCGGGGAATTTCCAAGCCAGTCAGACCAGAAAAAGAGAACTGGCTTCGTCCTCTGCTAGGGGGAAAAAGAAGCCTAAACCCTGAGCTGGGGTTCATCGGAGAAACTCCCTGCGATGAGCCACTGGGGTCACGGACAGGGAACTTTTTGATGAGCGTCGAGTGGCTGGAAAGTCCTTCCGACCAGGCTCCCTCCCCCCGGTACTTCCCTGCAGCCTGCACCCTGTAATCCTGTCCCTCTGCAAGTGAACCTTCTTTCCCTGGGGTTTCCCAAGATCGATTTGAATTGGGGTCGTCGGCTGCTGAGATCCCAAGGACGCCGACCTGATGGGCGGTCCCTCTTTGGGGTTTGCCAACCTGCCGGTCCTTTCCGTTTTTTGATCTTTTGAAAACGCAAGAGTGGAAATGATGGCTGGGCGTAGGGATTTGCTTTCCCCAGACTTCTAAGGGGAAGGACGCACTGTGGTTAGGGGGCTGCAGGCCGCGCCGGTGTTTCTGCCTATACCAGGCTCTTTGCAGCAAAGGAACTTTTAGCTTCGCCCCCTCCCCCCCACCCCCCCACGCACCCCCGCCAGGTAGAAGGTGTGAAAGCTTTGGAGGAGTGAAAAGCCTAAATCCTTGGAGAACTCTCAAATCACTTCCTAGGGATGAACAGCCCTGTTGACTGGGGGAGGGGCAAACGCTCCCTGTATGGGGAAACTGCTGAATAGGACCATGATTTTTTTTGTTTCCCAAGTAAAGCAAGGTGTTAATGTTTGTAGTGGTGGTTGTGGATACCTTGCAATAACAGAGTAGCTATTGTGTTCATAAGTAGCTATTCGTTTATGCTATCTGACCTACATTGTGCTGCCGCAGAAAAAGGACCGTGAGCCTACTTCTGGGCACCCAAATTCGAGGAGAACTTAGAGAAGGAAGCTGAAGAATGAGTTTAGTTAGTGCCTTAACCGCGATTGGACCTTAAGGACCACTAAGAAAGTAGTTGCCAGGCATCCTGCGGGAGGCTCAAGGCAGTCCCATCCTGCCCGCCCCTCCTTGCTCTCTTGTCCTGGGGGACAGTAGCAGTTGGACCCATTCACGCCACCTGGGTAGAAAGGGGTTTCGGCTCACTATGCTCTGGTTTCACCTGCAGAAATATAATTTATGCTCTCCACTCCACCTCCGCCTCCAAGCCTGCAAGCCATGGACTGAATTCATCTACTTGGTAGAATTGGTACAGGCAAAATAAAGCAAACTTCGGTCAGAGCTCTTCAGAATTAGTCCCAGGAGGCCTCTGTAGTTCTGCAGAGATTTCTGGTGATTATTGCAATCATCTTTACCTTGACTGGCCTTGTACTAACCAATCCTTCCCCTCTCTTCATATCTCCACCCCTCCCCTAATATTAGAGTGTAAGAAATCTGACTCGATAGAGAGAGACCAAGTATGAAGGGAAAAAAATTAAAATCAGATAGACCCTCCAGGGTAATAATGATCACATGTTACAATGAAAACTTCCCAGGGATAGACACCATTGTCTCTGCAGGTTTATGCTATGCAAATCTACAATGATTGAGGCAAGGTGAAACAGTGACTGCAATGGGACATCTCAATTCCAGGTTCTGTCTTTACTTGACTGCACATTAGTTGGAGAGGTCAGTTAACTTTTTTGTGGTATACTTAACTTTTATAATAAGATTAGATTGAATGTTACTTAAGGTCTTTTCTAGCTTAAAAGTCATATTACTTGTCTACAAATGCATGCCTAACTCTCCTTTGTAAGGGTGACCATGGCTCTTGGAAATGTCAGGGTATAAATTTTTGAAAGAATTCCAGCGCCTTATGTACCACATTGTTCTCAGAACTAATCTTGTAAGATAGATATTGTTCCTACTTCCCTAAAAAGAAACTGAAATGCATAGAAATTTACCCAGGAACCCCTTGGCAGTATATTAATCATTTGACCAAAGCAGTCTTAGTATTAACACTTTTGAAAACACGCTGTGAAAATCAGACTGACTACACTATAATTTGGAATATACTCAAAACTATTTTCTACTCCAACTGTTAGGGAAAATAAATGGTGGGTGTCCCCCGACCCCCATCTGGGGATAGTCACTTCTTTTAAACAAGTACAGAAACATCAAACTCTAAATGTCCCAATTATAGAGGATACATCAGAAGAAGATACTTGGCTTCAGGTATAAAAATGATTATAAAACATAAAAATATCTGAGGAATAAGGTTTTTTTGCACCACCTTCTATGGTTTTATATTTCTGGTAGCCTTCAGGATCTTGGTGTTTATTCCTGATTGTTTTGTGTGACACCTAGTGGTAAGAGTAAGGCACAGGCGTTCCTTGATTTGTCATAGTGCCTTTTGCAAAAATTGGGAGGTGCGGAGCCTTGATGACTTGTCCCTACAGTGGAGATTTCCAAGGAGGTACCTATTGTTTTCCTGCAACTCTGGGAAACAGTTTTGAATAATGTGATCCAACAGGTTTTCTCCCCATCATCTATAGCGCTATATGGTTTAAGTCAACAAACATTACAACGTGGGTGAAAAAGAATATACACTTGGAAATTAGAACCATGAGCAGACTGGGCAGAAGACAACAAGAGGGTCTGGTTTTGATTTAGAAAGACCTTTATGGGCCAGGAGTTGTGGCTCACTGCTGTAATTTCAGCACTTTGGGTTGCTGAAGCAGGAGGATTGCTTGCCACCCAGGAGTTGGAGACCAGCCTGGGCAACAAGGCTAAACTCTTGTCTCTACAAAAAATATAATTAGCAGAGTGTGGTGGCAGGTGCCTGTAGTCCCAGCTACTCCAGAGGCAGAAGTGGGAGAATCGCTTGAGCCTGGGAGATGGAGTTTGTAGTGAGCCATGATGGCACAACTGCACTCCAGCTTGAGCAACAGACTGAGACCCTGTCTCAAAAAGAAAAAAAAAGAAAAAGAAAGACCTTTATGGACCCTTCAGCACTCAGATTTTTCTCCTCCTCATTGTCAAACATTCTAGCGAACATAACCGTTAAAAAAAATGTTAAAACTGTAGGCTGTGCGCAGTGGCTCATGCCTATAATCTCAGCACTTTGGGAGGCTGAGGCAGGTGGATCATGAGGTCAGGAGTTCGAGACCAGCCTGGCCAACATGATGAAACCCCATCTCTACTAAAGATACAAGAAATTAGTTGGGTGTGGTGGTGCAGATGCTGCTTAGGAGGCTGAGGCAGGAGAATCACTTGAACCGAGGAGGCAGAGGTTGCAGTGAGCCGAGATTGTGCCATTGCACGCCAGCCTGGGCAACAGGGTGAGACTCTGTCTCAAAAAACAAAACAAAACAAAAAACTTTAGATAACTGATTTTTAATGTTATTTGGCCTTTTTAATGCATAAGGCAAAATAATAAGTTACACCTCAAAGCTGCTTTGTATTTTGGCCCAGGACACAGCCGTAGGAAATGACAGGATGGCCAGTGATGCTCCAGGAGCACCCCCATGGGAAAAGGAGCATCGCCAGGGCCTGGTTTGACTGCAGGCACTTCAGGCACTCCTCCTGCATGGAACAAGCACAGTATGGACAAAACCTATTGCCTGAAGTGCCATGGAGAGAGTCTACAAGTTCAGCCAGGTGGTCCAAAATCCTCAGGGCAGGGTGGCCTGTGTCAACTGGCCTGGCCAATTAAAACTAAAGTGTTTTGGCTACAGCAAATTCAACTCTGGAATCAGGCTACCCATTGCTCAGTGCAGCTAGGCTGGAAGAAAGACGAGCCATGACAGAGTTCCTGAAGAGCAAGGCAGGTGCACTCCCGACTGGCAGCCCCACTGTGAAATTCTGAATATTCTGCTTTCAGTCTCAGGTTGTCTTCTTTCTTGCTGTCGTGGTAGCAACTGTCTGCATCCTCTTCAGAACATGGAGCCCCCAAGCTATGGATCTTTTCCCATAGAAAAACAAGGCTGGGGGCGGTGGCTCCGACCTATAATCCCAGCACTTTGGGAGGCTGAGGCGAGCGGATCACCTGAGGTCAGGAGTTCAAGACCAGCCCGACCAACATGGTGAAACCCCGTCTCTACTCAAAATACAAAAATTAGCCAGGCATGATGGCACATGCCTGTAATCCCAGCTACTCGGGAGGCTGAGGCAGGAGAATCACTTGACCCTGGGAGGTGGAGGTTGCAGTGAGCTGAGATCGTGCCATTGCACTCCTGCCTGGGCGGCAGAGAGAGACTCTGTCTCAATTAAAAAAAAAAAAAAAAAAAAAAGGAAAAACAGCTGTCAGAACCTTCATTTGTAGTGAAGTGAAAATAAGACCGTCAAATCCTTAATGTGTTTCCTTTGCTACAAATTCTGCAATTTAATGGAGATCAAAGCTTTAAAGGATCTCAAACTCAAATACTTACGCATAGGGAGCAGGCAGATTTCACAGATGAGTGAAACAGACCATTTGAGTCCGAAAGGAGTGGGGTCTCCAACAGCTTAGGTCAGGGTGTGTACTTCCCTCATACTTAGCTCAGACAACTTTTGGCATGTAGCACCTTCAGTTCAGTAGTGACCTTCTATTGTTAAAGAAATAAAAAAAATTGGCCCAGCTCCGTGGCTCATGCCTGCAATCCCAACACTTTGAGAGGGTGAGGCAGGAGGATCCCTTGCGTCTAGGAGTTTGAGACCAGCCTGGGCAACATAGTGAGACCCCATTGCTATAAAAATAAAAATAAAAATAAAAAAATTAACCAGGTGTGGTGGCATACACCTGTAGTCGCACCTACTTGGGAGACTGAGGTGGGAGGATTGCTTGAACCTGGGACGTTGAGGCTACAGTGGGCCATGACTGTGTCACTGAGCTCCAGCCTCAGCAAAAGAGTGAGACCTTGCCTCAAACAAACATAAAAACATTATGAAAACTAAACACAATGCATTTCTGCATCTATTGGCTAAACAGAGCCTATAAGCTCCGAGTTTACAACCTCTTTTTCAGCCAAGGTATGATGTTTTAATTGTGCTTTGCAAGAGGCACAACCTTCTGCTCTTGGCATCATGGGTTCTCTGCTCCTGTGTAATAGGAGACTGGGACAGTGTGTCCATCCATGATGCGCAGGGCTGCTCCTGCCAGGCAGGGTTAGAATTAGGGGCTCTAACCTCTGAAAAGTGAATTTTTCCTCTCTCAAACCAAGTATTTATTTGTTTTGTTTGTTTGTTTTTGAGACAAACCAAGAGTTTTGCTCTTGTTGCCCAGGCTGGAGAGCAATGATGTGATCTTGGCTCACTGCAACCTCTGCCTCCTGGGTTCAAGTGATTCTCCTGCCTCAGCCTCCTGAGTAGCTGGGATTGCAGGCACCCGCCACCATGCCCGGCTCATTTTTTGTATTTTGGGTAGAGACAGGGTTTCACTATGTTGGCTAGGCTGGTCTCAAACTCCTGACCTCAGGTGATCTACCCGCCTTGGCCTCTGAAAGTGCTGGGATTACAGGTGTGAGCCACCATGCCCGGCCTGTTTGTGTTTTTGAGACAAGGTCTTGCTGTGTCACCTAGGCTGGAGTGCTGTGGCATGATCACAGCTCGCTGTAGCCTTAATCACCTGGGCTCAAGCAATTCTCCCACCTCAGTCTCCCATGCAGTGGGACCACAGGCACATGCCACTGTGCCTGGCTAATTTTTTTTGAGACAGAATTTCATTCTTGTCACCCAGGCTGGAGTGCAATGGTGCAATCTTGGCTCACTGCAACTTCTGCCTACCAGGTTCAGACGATTCTCCTGCCTCAGCCCCCTAAGTAGCAGGGATTACAGGAGCCTGCCACCATGCCCAGCTAATTTTTTGTATTTTTAGTAGAGACAGGGTTTCACTGTGTTGACCAGGCTGGTCTCAAACTGTTTACTTCAAGTGATCTGCCTGCCTCGGCCTCCCAAAGTGCTGGGATTACAGGCATGAGCCACCACACCTGGCCGTGCCTGGCTAATTTTTTAATTTTTTGTAGAGATGGGTCTCCCTGTGTTGCCCAGGCTGGTTTTGAGCTCCTGGGTCCGAGCGATCCGCCCATCTTCACTTTCAAAAGTGCTGGGATTACAGGTGTGAGCCACCGCACCCTGCCCCAAAGCAATTTTTAAATGCTACAGTGTAAAATAAGCATAATAAGTCCAACAAAGTTCTGATTTTTCTCACAATGACTACTTAACGTTGTTTTAAGCAATCAGATGACTTCACTAAACATCTCCTGAGGTGTGCCTACTCTGCTGGTGCCCTAACTGCATGCCCATCTGGTTCTTGGGTAACCTGCTGCGAGGGAAGGAGGAGGCCTGCACGTGTCACCCGTGGCCAAAATTACTGGCTCTCCCTTTTCGTGGCTTGTTGGCAGTAACCAAGTAATATTTATAGGTGTGTAGCATTGTTCATGGTCTGTTGTGTTCAGGGAGAAGTAGTTGGATCAGGAAGGTGGTAAAGGCTTAAGGCAGTTTCCCCTGCATGCCGATGTATTTGCTATTTTGTCTTGGGTGTAAATTCATTCTGAGTTTAGTCAGGGTATGAGGATACTTAGCACTAGGGAACTTCCACACAAGAGCCTGGTACTTGGCAGGGGATGAGACATAAATGATATGGGGCCCTTGTTCTTTGGCACTGAAATTAGGTGAGGAGCTCATGATCCTTCTCAGAGGGGGCCTAAGCTGTATCCACCAATGGAAACCACATGGAGAGGTAGACCCTTTCCCCCCTACAGTCTAAGGTCTTGGGAATCGTTTAGGAAAAAGGAAAACAGAATCAGAGCTGCTAAGAGATAGATTCATATTACAGAGTAAGGATTTAGGAAGCTTGTTCCTGAGCCCTTTCTTGTAAGTGCTAAAATAATGCTTTTCTCAGACTTCCTTTTAGAGCCTCTATTATCTGGAGTAAAACCCCAGAGTGCTTGGATGAGTATTAGAAATTGAGATTTGTCTCTGAGGCTATTAGTGGGGAACGGTACCACAAAAATATAGTTTCTGAAAGTTTTTCTTAGGTTGATTTTTTTTTTTTTGAGACAAGATCTCACTCTGTCACCCATGATGGGGTGCAGTGGCACAATTATGGCTCACTGCAGTCTTGACCTTCTGGGCCCAAGTAATCCTCCTGCCTTAGCCTCCCATGCAGCTGGGATTACAGACATGTGCTACCACACCTGGCTAATTTTTGTATTTTTAGTAGACACGGGGTTTTGCCATGTTGGCCAGGATGGTCTCCAACTCCTGATCTGAGGTGATCCACCTGCCTCAGCTTCCCAAAGTGCTGGGATTATAGGCGTAAGCCACCACGCCTAGCCTGGCCAGGTTTGTTTGTTTATTTATTTATTTATTTTAACACAGAGTCTCGCTCTGCTCCCCAGGCTAGAGTGCAGTGGTGTGATCTTGGCTCACTGCAACCTCCGCCTCCTGGATTCCAGTGATTCTCATGTCTCAGCCTCCCTAGTAACTGGGACTACAGGCGCCTATCACCACGTCTAGCTTATTTTTGTATTATTTGTAGAGATGGGGGGTTTTGCCATGTTGGCCAGGCTGGTCTTGAACTCCTGACCTCAAGTGATCCGTCCACCTTGGCCTCCCAAAATCTGGGATTACAGGCGTGAGCCACCATGCTCAGCCTATTTTTTTCTTTTCTTTTTTTTTCTTTTCTTTTTTTTTTTGAGATGTTGTCTCACTCTGTTGCCAAGCTGGAGTGCAGTGGCGTGATCTTGGCTCACTGCCATCTCCGCCTCCCAGGTTCAAGTGGTTCTCCTACTTCAGCCTCCTGAGTAGCTGGAATTATAGGCACGCACCATCATTCCCAGCTAATTTTTGTATTTTTAGTAGGGACAAGGTTTCACAAGGTTGGCCAGGATGGTCTCGATCTCCTGACTTCGTGATCTGCCTGCCTCAGCCTCTCAAAGTGTTGGGATTACAGGCGTGAGCCACTGTGTCCGGCCGCCCGGCCTATTTTTAACCACTGAAAGCAAATGAGAAACAGAGTGAGAAGGATCACAAATAGAAGCCATGAGCAGAAGAAAAGGGGAGAAATTGGCCTGGAACATTTTTTCTTTGTTACCAGGTGTCAGCTGTCAGAGTCCAGTCCCATGACTGTGACATAGTCCATTTGGATAAGCCACTTAGCTTGGCTTAGGAATATTCATCATTTCCTATATCCCAGGGCTGTTCATAGGCTAACGTGTAGTGATTATTTGGCCAAAAACACTGATATTTTCAGAAAGTGAAGCAGATTAATGCATCACCAAATCTTTAAATGCTAATATTTGAAAATTGGGCCAGTTTGGAAGAGTGTGAGAAAAGAGGGATGGGGTGCCCCTGTACTCCTTGATTGAAACTCAAGAGGCTAGGTGGAAATGGGTGAGGTTGACAGCACAGGTATGGGTTTTGCTAGAAATCTAAATGAACATCATGAATAGAGAGTGGGGAAGCACATAGATAACCCAGTCTCGATGTTGGCTCTTCCGCCTTTAGGGATCAGGTTCATCTCCAGGTTGCCAGGGCATCCCGAAAGCACCTCGCTGGATTTCAGGGCAGGAGGATGGGAGTCACAGGGTAAAGGGAAGAGGCTACACACAGAGCAGGAGCAGGGGCTATGGGAGTTAGGGAGGGAGCCGAGGGGGAATTTTCCCTTCACAAATGGCAGGGCAGAACACCAACATGAGGAACACAGTATATGCATGGTGCTGTCTGCAGTGACATCTTCTGGCCATTTGTGGAAGAAGTTTTCTCTGAGGCATCACCGATACTTGAGGAGAGGAATTTAGGAATGTTGAGTTGAGGAGGTACACTGAGACTGGATATGGAGTTGTGATTGTGGTACATCACTTAACACAGTCCCAAAGGAAAGACCCCCACTTTATCTGTGAGTGTTAGTTTTCCTTCAGTGCCTGTTGCCAGTCAGCTCGGTGCATCCTGCTATTGAAACGATACCCGGACCATCCTCTTCCTTCCATCTTCACTGTCCCCACGGTAGTGCGGGCTGTGTTGTACCATGGTAGCTTCTTGGTACTTTTTGTTATTGTTGTTGTTTTGAGATGGAGTCTTGCTCTGTTGCCCAGGCTGGAGTGCAATGGTGTGATCTCGGCTCACTGCAACCTCTGCCTCCCAGGTTCAAGTGATTCTCCTGCCTCAGCCTCACCAGTAGCTGGGATTACAGGCACCCGCCACCACACTCAGCTAATTTTTGTATTTTTAGTAGAGACGGAGTTTCACCATGTTGGCCAGACTGGTCTCGAACTCCTGAACTCAGGCAACCCACCCTCCTTGGCCTCCCAAAGTGCTGGGATTACAGGTGCAAGCCTGGCAAAAATGAATTATTTTTAAAGTTGAAACATAATACCTTCCTGTGATTAAAAAAAAACAAGCAGTCTAAAAAGATTACAATTATACAATTAAATCTCTCTTTTCTTTCTTTTTCTTTTTTTTTCTTTTTTTTCTTTTTGACTTGTTGCCCAGGCTGGAGTGCAATGGCGCGATCTCGGCTCACTGCAACCTCCGCCTCCCGGGTTCAAACAATTCTCCTGCTTCAGCCTCCCAAGTAGCTGGGATTACAGGCATGTGCCACCACGCCTGGCTAATTTTTGTATTTTTAGTAGAGACGGGGTTTTACCATGTTGGTCAGCCTGGTCTCAAGCTCCTGACCTCAGGTGATCCACTCACCTCGGCCTCCCAAAGTGCTGGAATTACAGGCATGAGCCACCGTGCCCGGCCTAAATCTCTTTTCACTGAGGCTTCTAATATGCATTTTCATTATATCATTTCCTGTAACAGAGCCTCTGTTGACCTTCCATGGGCTGCAGGAAACGGTCTGAATTCCTCAGCTGCATTTAAAGTCCTCCAGAGTCAGACTCTACCCTGCCCAGCCATTCCTCATCACCATTTCCCCCGAGCACCAACACTGTGCCAGCTGCTCTGGCCTTCATGCAGGCCTCTCCCTCCCTGTCCTAGGACCACCTTCTTTCAGCTTCCTTGCCAGGACCCACCCTTTCCAAAACTCCTTTTCTGTCTTCCTCTTCTTGGAGCCCTCTGCCCTCTTCTAAATCCTTCTAGCTTCTAGTATTGTCTTATACTGCTTAGTTATTGCTTGTGTCCCTAGTTAAACACAGAATAGTGTTGGGTGGGGCAGGGGCTGCTGGGTGGGGAGGAGACATTCATTTCTTCTGTGTCTCCCTTACCCTGGGCTTCCCTTGCCATTGTTTCAGGTATGAGTATCCCCTTTGCTTCATACCTGTCATAATTTTTCTTGGACCCTCCTCCTCTGTTAATAGCTCACTTTGCATGCAATTGATTTCATTCTTTTCTATCTAGAAATTATCTCAAGAGGCCATCGGGTCCAGCTTCTGCTTTCAGGCGAGTAAAGTGTTATCATTCCCATTTTACAAAGGATGCAGACACTCTGAAATAAAGGCTATTAGGAGGATGGGGGCACATCAGAGCCACCATATCCCATCCTATCCTAGAGGAATTGAATGTGAGTAGAAGTGAACAGATTAAAAATAGACCTAGATAGTGTCCTCCTTCTCTTCTTTTCTTTTCTGTTGCCTGAGAGTAACCTCTGGGGTGGAGCCCAGGGTAGAGGGGGAAGGCTCCTTTTCAGACCTTCAGTTAAGGAGTTAAGGAGATAGGTGATGTCCTGGAGGCTTGCTTAGTCCAGCTCCCCAGGGCAAGAGATCTAACAGGAAATTGGGGCAGAAGCTCTAGTTTAGAGGAATAGATGAGCATTTGCCTGGAGTATTCCCCATGTTAGAAATGCACTGGGGACATAGAATGGTGGGAAGGAAGCAGAATGGGAATGAGTGTTGTTGGTTGAAAGGCCATCTGACAAAGTGATGCATACTTAGACCTCTCATTGAGGACTGCAAGGCTAACGGCCCACGGACATATGACTGGCTGGCCCAGGTAGGGGTGTGGTGGCCAAGGCCCACCTGCTGCCCTTCTGGGGTGCTCTTTAATGGCTTTCAGAAGCAGAGGTATTTTCAACACCAAAATTTCATAAGCTCAAGAGCTTGACCCAGTTTAACAGAGTATACATAAACCAATACAATCAATATTTAAAATGAAAAGCCCATTGGTGTACACAGAATGATGTATGCTTTGCAGTCTAAGGCAACATCTGGAACAACTTATTTCCCAGCAAAGTTTCCCTTGAAGAGGAAACCCTAGGCAGTTTAGATCCGGGTAGACTTCACATCTGGGACTTGGAGCACAGAGAACTTCATTCAAATACTATTACATATGAACATATACTAAATTGTTTTACAAAAGTAGTACAGGAGGCTATCTGACGTATTGAGCCTCAGGGCATCACTGCAGCTTTCCGTTGTTAAAGGCCTTAACCTTCTCACTTTGTCTTTTCACTAGCAAGATTGAGTCTATCGATTTGTCAGGCCAGCTCAGTGACAAGACTGGAAATTAACTTAGAGGTATATGGGAGGGTTGTTGTCTGCAGGGTGTTGAACTGAGGCTAAAAATAGGTGGGGATTCCTGGGGCAGCCTCCTTCGTGGTCACAGGCACCACAAAAGGAAAACTCAGCAGGGAAATTTGCTTTCGAGCCCTGCCCACAAGGGAGGGTAAAAGCCCCCGCCTCTGTTGCTCCCCACAGGAAAAGCTCAGGGTGACAGTGAGTTTGGTGCTTTCAAAATGTCAGGGCTCTCACAGACAGGCTGTCACCCCTTCCCGCCCCCAGACTTCTGATCAGAGGCTTTCCCTCTGGGTAAATTCACTTTCTTAGTTCAAGCTCAAATGTCTGTCCCTGACTGCCTGTAGCTATGTTTTGTCGCAGGCCTGATTAAGATAAAGGGAATGTGAAATATTGACACAACAGGGTTAATATGGGGGAGAAAAAAAACTCTAAAGAAGCAAAGCACTGTAGGTAGGGAAAGCAAAACCCATTAATTTGTCAAGCATTTATTAAGCTCTTTTTTTTTTGGTGCCTGGCGCTATGCTGTGATATGGAGCATAATAAAAATAAAATTTTATTTATAAAATAAAAATAAATATGGTTCCTGCTCTCAAGGCGCTTCTAGGCTGGTGAGAAGACCAGCAGGTAAATGAGTAATTCTAGTAGGGGGTGATCAGAGATGTGGCCGAGGCCTGAACAAAGTGGCCTGGGAGCATGAGGCGGGGGAAGCCACACCACACTGAGAGGGATGGTCCAGGGCAGCTATTGAAAGACAAGTCAGAGTCAGGAGTGGGAAGAAGGATGTGCAGGCAGAGGGTTAAGCCTGTGGTGGGGCTGGGAGGTGTGAAAGCAGCTTCACAGGGCTTGCTGTGTGGTAGAGGGATATGAGTAGGCAGGAAAGACACAGCACACAGCCATGTGACCGAGCCGAGAAGCTGGGCCTGCACCCTGAAAGCTGTGGTGGGTTACTGATCAGGTGTATGCTTTAGAAGACAGTGTGGCAAATAAACTGGAGTAGGTTAGGCATGAGGCTGGTGGCCAGTTAAAGACAGTGACTGGAGGCCAGGCGCAGTGGCTCATGTCTGTAATCCCAGCACTTTGGGAGGCTGAGGCAGGTGGATCACCTGAGGTCAGGAGTTTGAGACTAGCCTGGCCAACATGGTGAAACCCCGTCTCTGCTAAAAATACAAAAATTAGCTGAATGCAGTGGCGCATGCCTGTAATCCCAGCCACTCGGGAGGCTGAGGCAGGAGAATCACTTGAACCTGGGAGGTGGAGGTTGCAGTGAGCCGAGATATCGCACCACTGCACTCCTGCACTCAAGCCTGGGCGACAGAGCAAGACTCTGTAAAAATAAAAAAACAAAAAAACCCCAAAAAAACAAAGACAGTGACTGGAAAGTGAGATGGCTACAGAGAGATCTAAGAACAAGGATTTTGAGGTCTGAGTGACTGATTGGATGTGAAGGAGACAAGGAAGAATCTAGGAGCTCTGTTTCTGACTTTGGTTATGTAATGGAAAAACAGGAGGAAGAGCAGGTTGAGGGGAAGATGATGGGCTCCATCTTGGACACATTAATTTCAAGATCCTGGTAGATACAAACAGCCAATTTAATGTGGAGAGTTCTAAGAGCGTGCAATATGTTGGAAGTCATTGACTTATTTGAGAAATGGACAAAGCCACCCTGGAATTGTGTGTAGAAGTCCAAACACCAAGACTGGGAACACCCAAAGAGGTGAGCTTGGCTGAGAAGCCAGCCAAGGAAACTGAGGAAAAGCATCCAGAGAGGTGTGAGGAAAAGAAGAAGAGAGGGCTGCCCAAAAGCTGAAGACCGTGAGAAGTACAAGAAAGTGGTCTTTGTAAACCAAGTGTCAAGTATGGCAAGATTGTGTGTCTATAGGAAACTGCACAGATAAGCTAAAGCTCATGAATTCAGGCTAACTTGAGAAGAGAAAGGCCAGACTGGAAGAAAAGAAAGTTTTATTTAAGATATGATGTTTAATTACTTTTAAATACACAATTACAGGCTAACTAAAGGGCTCCTTCAGGGCTGTGATTCAAAGATTTACAATTATTTCATTAAAAGCACATAATGAAAGTGTGGCATCTCTTTCATTTTATCAGTAAACAGATGGAAGTTGATGAAGTTAAGTGATGTGCTCAGGGTCACACAATGAAACAAATTGGGCTAAAACCCAGATCTCTAGATATTGAGCCTGGTGCTCCTTCCTCTATATCGGTGGTTGGTACAAACTTTGGCTTGTATTAGAGTCACCTGGAGGGTTTGTTAAACCACAGCTTGCTGGGCCACCCCCCCAGAGATTTTTATTCAGTAAATCTGGGTTGAGGCCTGAGAATGCATTTCTTACCAGTTGCAGGTTACCTATTGCTTCTGGCCCAGGACCACATTGAGGACCACTCCTCTGTATAAGCCTCTTTATCTCTAACACTTAAAATACTCAAGGGTTCTAGAAGGGAGTTAGGTCTTTCAGGTTGCTTAATCATTTTCTCAGAAACCCTCCTTATATTATTAGTTTGCTTAAAAAGAATATTTTCTTCATGAAAACAGTCTCCTTGAACTTTATTCATTGAAAACACTCAAGCTGTTCTAGATAGACACTGTTCTGGGCATTAAAGATATAGTAAAATACTTTGTCCTCAGAGTCCAGGCACGGTGGCTCACACCTGTAATCCCTAATCCCAACATTCTGGGAGGCCGAGGCGGGAGGACTGCTTGAGCTCAGGAATCTGAGACCAGCCTGGGCAACATGGTGAAAACCCATCTCAAAATAAAATACGAATAATACAAAAATTAGCCAGGTGTGGTGTCGTGCACCTATAGTCCCAGCTACTTGGGAGGCTGAGGCGTAAGAATCACCTGAGCCTAAGAGGTTGAGGCTGCAGTGAGCCGAGATCGCACCACTGCACTCCAGCCTGGGCGACAGAGTAAGACCTTGTCTCCAAAAAAAAAAAAAAAAAAAAAAAGGAACGAAAAAAACCTCTGTCCTCAGAGAGTTTACCTTGTGTAGGAGATACTAATAACGCAAAATAAAAGAATATAATATGTTAGCAAGAGTGCTAAGGAGGAAAAAAGAAATCAAGGAAAAGTGTAGAAATGTAGGGCAGGAGAGCATGTTGACATTTTAGGTAGGGTGGCCAGAGTAGACAAGAAGGCAACCATGAAGTAAATACTTTTTTGTTGTTGTTTTTGTCTGGCTAGAGTGCAATGAGGCGATCTCGGCTCACTGCAGCCTTGACTTCCTGGGCTCAAGCGATCCTCCCACCTCAGCCTCCCAAGTAGCTGAGACTACTACAGGCATGCACCTGCAAGCCTGGTTAATTTTTTTTTTTTTTTTTTTGTATGTTTAGTAGAGACGGTGTCTCACCACGTTGCTCAGGCTGGCCTTGAACTTCTGAGCTCAAGCAATACACCCGCCTCGGCCTCCCAAAGTGCTAGGTGTACAAGCGTGAGCCACCATGCCTGGCTGAAGTGAAGACCTGAATGAAGAGCGTGAGCTGTGTGGCTGTGCAGGAAGGAGGGGCCAGGCGGTCTTCAGTGAGTGCAGAGGCCTGGAGAAGGATGCACCTTCAGGGACAGCAGGGAGTCAGCGTGGGGGAAGTCGTGTGAGTCAGGGGAGTAATAGGAAATGAAATCAGAGGTAACAGAATGCCAGATCAATGCTGGGACCTTAGGAACTGATTTTGACAATATTTAGTAAATTCTCCTAGAAAACATCACTCCATTTCTCTTGCTTTAAAACATATTTTGAGGGAACTTTAGGTCCCAGCCTTGAGTGGGCCCCAGAAGCTCCCAATCCTAAAGGGTATAGAAGTTCCCTCCACAAAGTGGCTGATCGGTGTGCCAAGTTGCTTGTTTTCCCAAAGCAACAGAGTACAGACCCATATGGAGAGACATATATGGAAGGAAATAGGTTTCTTTGGCCACCTTTTCTGTATAAATGTGCCCTACTCCATCCTCCCCCAACCCACACCCCAACTCCTATCCTCAGCTTCTTCACTAAATTCCAAGTGAATTGCCCTGGCAATGTCTACCACATTTTTTCTGTATTACGAATTTCATCGTCTACACTTCTGGGAAAAATTAACCCCACCCTTATGACTTGTGAGCTGTGGCTCAGACCTTCAGTTCTTTTTATGGTCAAGCTTTTGGGTCTTGGCCCACCCACAACCACCTGTAATGGGAAAAAAAAAATACTCATTAAAACATTAAAGGACTTTTTGTCATCCTGGAAGGTTACTAAACTTATATTCGAACAAATAGAAATCTTCAAAGTATAATAGTTGCCACAGTCAAAGGCAGATTACTAGGCTGAATAGATCACTGGTCTAGGAAAGTTGTGGAAAAAAAATCACGTCCTTTGCAGCGACACAGATGCAGCTGGAGGTCATTATCCTAAGTGAATTAGTGCAGGAACAGAAAACCAAATGCTGCGTGTTATCACTTATAAGTGGGAGCTAAACACTGGGTCACATGGACATAAAGATGGTAACAGTAGACACTGAGGACTACAGAAGGGAGAAGGGAGGGAGGGGGGAAAAGACTGAAAAACTAGCTCCTGGGTACTATGCTCACTACCTGGGTGACAGGTTCCATTATACCCCAAACCTCAGCATCACTTATTACACCCTTGTCACAAACATGCACATGTACCCCCTGAATCTAGTACTTGACTATGTTGTCTTGGAACCTGGAGCTAGGTCCTGCAAAAAAAACTTGGAACTATAAAGATGCAGTCCTGAACTCTAAGAGATTATATTCTAAAATAAAATGTCTTAGACCTCTGAGGATGTAGGGGTATTTATGAAATTAATGTTTTCCTATTGGTATGCGAGAAATATTTTCTAGCAGAACAACTACCAAAAAATGCAAGCCTCCTTCACATTTTGGTTTTAAGCCTTCAGAGACTACATTTATTATCTTAAACAGAATATAATTTTGAAGTCATATTGGCAAATTGTCAAGTTATCTGTGGGTACAAATTATAAAATACTGGATATAAAACCAGACCAGACACAGTGGCTCTGGCCAGGCACGGTGGCTCACACCTGTAATCCCAGCACTTTGGGAGGCCAAAGCGGGCAGATCACTTGAGGTCAGGAGTTCAAGGCCAACCTGGCCAACACCGTCTCTACTAAAAATACAAAAATTAGCCAGGCATGGTGGTGCTTGCCTGTAATCCCAGCTACTTAGGAGGCTGAGGCTGGAGAATCGCGTGAACCTGGGAGGCGGAGGTTGCAATGAGTCCAGATAGTGCCAGTGCACTCCAGCCTGGGTGACAGAGCAATACACCATCTCAAAAACAAAACAAAACACAACACAACACATGAGTTTTCACTGATGACTTTTCCAGATTTGAATTGGCTCTTGGGGGCCCACATAGAGCAGAGGGTGAATTTCTATAGGTGAACTTGCCAACCTCTCTAGAGCAGGCCCTGCTGCTCCACCTAGAATAACACATCACATGCGGGTTACTTCAAGATCCTAGCTGCTTCTGCTCCTAGGATCTGACAGCTGTTTGGGACAGGGACACTTTTTGCTGTTATTGATCTCTAAACTCTTAGACTGTAAGAGCTAGAAGTGACCTTTAAGGTCATTTAATCCAACTGTTCCTTTTATACTTGAAGCAAGTCTTTAACATCCTTGCCAAGGGCTCCAGCAATTTTGGTCAAACACCTCTATCTAGTGTTTACACTTAGGAATAATCTTAGGTGAGAACAAATATCCTGATTCCATGTACTGAGGAAGGCTTTTGTGCAGGAGGTAAGTTTTGGTGTGGTTAATATATTCAATTTAAATGCAATTCAGTTCAATTAAAAAAGATGAAAAGGAAACTTGGCTAATGCTTTTTTTTTGGTCAAATGAAACAATATTGTGGATGAATAATCAAGAATATTTCTTTGGAATACAGATAAATGGTAAACACTAATCCTAAATATCCATCATATTTGCCATCCCAATTAAAAAAATCCCAAATGCCAGACCACAATAGCAAAATGCTTAATAGTGCTGCCTACCCCAGTAAGCCATCATGGCTTGTCTCCACCAACACAAACAGATTTTATGGCCCAGTCTTTACATGAATCACTCTGTGAAAATGATAGCAAATGTAATAACCCCAGACAGCTGCAATTATCTAAGTGTCTCCCTATTAGCCATTTGAATGGCTGAAGCCTTATAATCAAATTAGAGTGAATGCTAATTGAAATCTAATAGAGCTTATATCCATGTGATTAGATATCAGAATTTGATTCCAATATTGTTAAATTACAGACAGGGCCCATCAAGTCATACTAAAATGCGGTAACCTCAATGACAAAAGGAGATGGATTCTTTCAATAAAGAGAGCAAGCCGGAACCAGTTTGTATGGTGTTACCGCCACCTACTGGGACTTAGTGGAACCGCAGAGACAATTTTTCCTTTGACGTGGGCACAACTACTATTCTCTTTTCTCTCTTTTTTTGACGGAGTCTCGCTATGTTGCCCAGGCTGGAGTGCAGTGGCGCAATCTCAGCTCACTGCAACCTCTGCCTCCCTGGTTCAAGCGATTCTCCTGCCCCAGCCTCCTGAGTAGCTGGGACTACAGGCGCGAGCCACCACACCCGGCTAATTTTTGTATTTTTAGTACAGATGGGGTTCCAGCATGTTGGCCAGGATGGTCTTCATATCCTGACCTCGTGATCTACCCGCCTCGGCTTCCCAAAGTGCTGGGATTATAGGCGTGAGCCATTGCACCCAGCCTTTTCTTTCTTTTCTGAGGCAGAGTATCCCTCTGTTGCCCAGGCTGGAATGCAGTGGTGTCATCACAGGTCATTGCAGCCTCAACCTCCTGAGCTCAGGCGATCCTCCCATCTCAGCCTCATGAGGATCTGGGACTGCAGGTGTGTGCAACCACACCCAGCTAAGTTTTGCGTTTTTTGTAGAGACAGGGTCTCACTATCTTGCACAGGGTGGTCTCAAACTCCTGGACACAAGCGATCCATCTGCCTTGGCCTTCCAAAATGCTGGGATTACAGGCGTGAGCCACCGCACCTGGCCTACATAGACACTTAAATATTTGCCTGCTGGATTTGGCCCAAAATTAGCCTGATTATTTATTTATTTATTTATTTATTTATTTTTGAGACAGAGACTCACTCTGTCGCCCAGGCTGGAGTGCAGTGGCATGATCTGCACTCACTTCCACCTCTGCCTCCTGGGTTCAGTTGATTCTCCTGCCTCAGCCTCCTGAGTAGCTGGGACTACAGGCACATGCCACCATGCTCCGCTCATTTTTGTATTTTTAGTAGAGATGGGGTTTCACCATGTTGGCCGGGATGGTCTTGATCTCACGGCCTCATGATCTACCCGCCTTGGCCTCCCAAAGTGCTGAAATTACAGGTGTGAGCCACCACGGCCAGCCAGCCTGATTTTTTAAAATTATAATTTTATTTTTTATATTTTTTATTTCAATAGTTTTTGGGGTACAGGTGGTTTTTGGTTACATGGATAAGTTCTTTAGTGGTGATTTCTGAGATTTTAGTGCACCTGTCACCTGAGCAGTGTACAATGTACCCAATATGTAGTCTTCCATCCTTCACTGGCCTCCCAGCCTTCCCCTACAAGTCCCCACAATTCATTGCATCATTCTTATGCCTTTGTGTCCTCATAGCTTAGTTCATGCTTTTAAGTGAGAACATAAATTATAATTTTCTTTACTCCAGTGTGTATTCCTAAACCATGCTGAATTGTTAATAAGGCAAGAATATAAACATATAAATGAAAAAGTTTGAATAAAACTTACTGGAAAAGCAAAGAAATATCATTTGAAACATTTAACAAGGGTTAAATACATCTGAAGTGATAAAAAGCTTACTTCAATGCCAGCCTTATGGCTAGTGACAGGCAGAACAATGCCACCCCCCGCCACCCTCTGTCCCCGGATGTCTTAGTCCTAATTCTCAGAATTTGTGATTTTGTTAGGTTATATGGCAAAAGGGAATTTAGGCTGCAGATAGAATTAAGGATATTAATCAGATGACCTTGAGATAAGGAGATTAGCCTGTCTTAGCCAGGTGGGCCCAGTGTAACCATAACAGTACTTATAAACAGAGGAGGGAGGCAGAAGAGAAACAGGGAAATGGCAGTGTGAAAAAGACATGGCCTGATGTTGCTGGCTTTGAAGGTGGAGGGATGAGGCCACAAGCCAAGGGATGCAGGCAGCCTCTAAAGTTGGAAAAAGATCAGGAAACTGAGTCTTCTCTAGAGCCCCCAGAAGGAGCACAGTTCTGCTGCCCCCTTGATTTCAGCCCAGTGAGACTCATTTTGGACTTCTGACCTTCAGATCTGTTACATAATACATTTGTATTGTTTAAGCCACTAAATTTGTGGTAATTTGTTATGGCAGCAATGGGAAAACTTATACATGCATTGACAGAAGGGAAGCTGAAAGTGAAGAGGCAAGTAAAGATCAAGGCACGGTTACACACGGGCAAAGCAGTAGACATGGAATCAGAAATTCCCAGTTACTGTTAGTATCTCTGTAACTCAATTACTTAACCTCTCTGTGTGTCAATACTTTCATCTGTATGAAGGGCTGGTACTTCCTCAGATGGCTATTGTGAGGAGGAAATGAATCGATGCGAACCCTTAGCACAGTGCGTTTGGAGAGCCCTAACACATGTGCACTGCTGTTGCTGCTGCCACATGCCATCACTACGACTGCCACAGGGTTAGTGGTGGTTTTTTGTTGTTGTTTAATGAGTAGGTGTTTATTTACAAAATTATGTGTACCATATATACATAATTCAGACAAAATTCACAAATGAAGGATTACAGATTAAAATTACATTAGCTTTTTGCTATAACAAGGTTTTATTTAGCACATTCAATTAAACCCATGCCTCTGTAATCACATTGCATTTTTGGTGGTTGCTGCACAGTAGATGACAGGCCTTGGCTTACAGAAGTGAAAACAGACCATCTCAGTGTAAGCAATTATTCTTGAAATTTTGATTGGCAACTTTGGCTCTAGGTTAGTAAAATTAAATTTGCTTCTTATTAATCATGACTATTGGGTACCAATTTAGGGTGTCACTCTTTCATTAAGTTTTTGGAATAGGTCAGAATATACAGAACTACACAATATTAAACATGGTGCTAGGCCAGGCGTGGTGGCTCACATCTGTAATCCCAACACTTTGGGAGTCCGAGGTGGGAGGATCACTTGAGGCCAGGAGTTCAAGACTAGTGTGGCCAACATGGCGAAATCCTATCTCTACTGAAAATACAAAAATTAGCTGGGTGTGGTGGAGGGCGCCTGTATTCCCAGCTACTCAGGAGGCTGAGGCCGGAGAATCGCTTGAAGCTGGGAGGCAGAGGCAGCAGTGAGATGAGATTGTGCCACTGCACTCCAGCCTGGGCAACAGAGTAAGACTCCATCTCAAAAAAAAAAAAAAGAAAGAAAATGGTGCTAATGTTTGCAATTGAGAATCTCCGCAATGTAAATTTTTTACTTGATAGTTCTAATTAAAAGTGTCAGTTTTCACATTCTATATATAATTCCTATAATTATACATCATTTAAATTTTTTATTTTAAAAAAAGTTATGTTCATAAGAAGTTGCAAAATAGTATAGAGAGTTCCCCTATGTCCTTCACTCATCTTTCTTCAGTGCTAATATTATCAAAACCAGCAAACTGATGCTGGTACAGTATTAACCGTAACTACAGATCTTATTCAGATTTCACAGTTCTTACACATACTTTTTTTTTCAGTATACAAGTTCTATGAAATTTTTTCATATGTATAGGGTTGTGTAACCATTACCATGATCAGGATACAGAATTGTGCTGTCACCACAAAGAAACTCCTTGTATTACCCCTCACAGTCACACTGTCCCCTGTCCCTAAGCCCTGGCACTGACTGATCTGTTCGCCATCATTATAATTTTGTCATTTTGAGAATGTTACATAAATGGAATTATATTTCAACTTTTGAGATTGGCTTTTTTTCAAGCCAATTCACTCAGTGTAATGCCTTTGAAATCTATCCACGTTGCTATATGTGTTAATAGTTTGTTCCTTCTTATTAATGAGTAGTGCACCATTATATGGGGGTACCAGTTTATCCATTCACCTGTTGAAGAATATTTGTTTACAGTTTTGGGCTCTTACAAATGAAACTGCTATAAACATTCATGTACAGGTTTTTGTGTGAATATAAGCTTCATTTCATTTCATTTCTTTTCTTTTCTTTTTTTTTTTTTTTTTGAGACGGAGTTTTGCTCTGTCACCCAGGCTGGAGTGTAGTGGTGCCATCTCAGCTCACTGCAACCTCCCCCTCCCAGGTTCAAGCAATTCTCTGCCTCAGCCTGCTGAGTAGCTGGGATTACAGGTGCCCACCACCACGCCTGGCTAATTTTTTTGTATTTTTAGTAGAGATGGGGTTTCACCATTTTGGTCAGGCTGATCTTGAACTCCTGACCTTGTGATCCACCCACCTCAGCCTCCCAAAGTGCTGAGATTACAGGCGTGAGCCACTGTGCCCAGCCCATAAGCTTCATTTCTTTAGATAAATACCCAGTTTTGTAAGGTTTTAGGAGTTAAGATCATTGGTGTTAAAATACTTTGTAAATGGCAATGCTCACTTCAAATTTAAGGTGGGTTATTCTGAGTTATATTAAGAATGATAAACAGTGACAAAAGGCTGAAAAGTTTGGGGAGAATACGTGGTAAGAGTTGGCAGCAAAGGGAACCAAATTTTGAGTTTTTTACTTTGTAGAAAATAAAATGCTGTTAACGGAAAGTGTGAGACATAGGGGCAGCCTTTTATACAGTGGAAATGTGGGATTGAACTAAAAACAAAAGACTGAAATATCTTGGTACATTGGCAGTGCACCAGCCACTGAAGGATGTACACGATTAGTGGAGAGAATATTAATAGGAAGAAAGAAGAACAGAGACAGAAAGGCAGATTCATTCATTCATCTAGCAAATATTTATTGGGCCCCTACTATTGGCCATGCATTGTTGTTGACCCTAGACCCACCCAGGAACAAGTCTCTGTGTTATGAAGCTTATATTCTAGATAGAATGAAAGACAATAAACAGGGTAATATGTAAGGGAACATCAGAGAGTGATAAATACTATATACAAGTATAAAACAGGGAAAGGAACTGGAGAGAGACTGGAGATGCTATTTTAGAACATACAGTCAGGAAGGCCTCTGTGTGGAGGTGATAGTTTTAGAAGCTTCTGGGGAGCTGAGATCATAGGAAGAAAATAATTGAGCCAAGACTTGGTTCAGAGGAAGTTGTTGGAAGACAACATAGGAAATTATGACATCTGAACATAAACAAGACCAAATGCCCAAAATATAAGGACAAATATTAAAGTACATTAAGATGCAAAGCTTCTCTATGACAAGTTACCTTAAAAAAGAGTTAAGCTGTAGACTTTGGTGCTTTTTTTTTTTTGAGATGGAGTTTTGCTCTTGTTGCCCAGGCTGGAGCATAATGGCGCAGTCACTGCAACCTCTGCCTCCCGGGTTCAAGCGATTCTCCTGCCTCAGCCTCCTGAGTGAGTAGGTGGGATTATAGGCATGTGCCACCATGCCCAGCTAATTTTGTATTTTTAGTAGAGACGGGGTTTCATTGTGTTGGCCAAGCTGGTCTCAAACTCCTGACCTCAGGTGATCTGCCTGGCTTGGCCTCCTAAAGTGTGGGGATTACAGGCTTGAGCCAATGTGCCCAGCCAAGACTTTGAAATGATATTTAGGAGTGTAAATCAGCACAGTCAATTTCAAGATAATTTGTTATATACATTCATAGGAAGAAGGAAATTTTTGGTTTTGGGGGTCAGGGACCAAGTCATTATCAGGGTATGCTGCATTTCTTTTACTTTATATAACTGTGTCTTTCTGTGTTCTACAGAGAAACAGCTTGAAAATGGGGTACTATCCAAATGTCAGTTAGTGTTATTATTGATGATTTTGTGACTCCTACTGTGCCTCTCATGCACTATGATGGTAAAATGTATCCGTTCTCTAAAGAAAGGCACTATGGCTGCAGTGAGCCATGGTCATGCCACTTCACTCCAGCCTGGGCAACAGAGCAAGACCCTGTCCCAAACAAAGCAAAACAAAACAAAAGCAAAACACTATCCTTATCCTTTTTCTTTTCTTTTGATAATATAGGCAGATAATAATGTTCAAGTTTTCTTGGAAGATCAGGAAAAAAAATAGTGAAATAGATCATCTTTATTCCTGCACTATTTTTGTGCAGAGAGGGATGTTCCCATTCTACCATCCTCTGCAGCTTTTCTCTAGACAGGATGTCTACTTTTCTACTGACTATCTTTTCCAGGGTAGGAGGGTAGGGCAGGGCATTGGAAAGAGGTGAGCTTTAGGTCAGTTTTAACAAAACACAATATTATAGATACAATTGAAGCCCCTTTTGAAGCTCTTTGCAATCTCAATTCCCTGACTCCTTTGCCAATATGTATTCTTCCTATATTTTCATACTTTTGGTACATATGAATGTATCTGTAAATAATGGATATTAATACTATTATTAAGTCTTACATAAATGGTATCTTAAATGTATCCTTTTGCAAATTACTTTTCCATTCACCATTATGATTTGAGATTTACTCATATGGATTCATGTTGTTCCTTCACATAACTTCATTGCTATATTCTACATTTATTCATCCATTTCCTTACTGGTGATAGACAATGCTATGGTGAATATTTTTTTTATGTGTCCCCTTAGGCACATACATGATGGTTTCTTCAGGGCAGTGATACTCAAAGTGTGATGCATGAACCAGCAGCATCAGTATGACCTGGAATTTGTTAGAAATGTAAATTTTTGGGCTTTAACCCATGCTTACTAAATCAGAAACGGGGGTGGGGTGGGGGTGGGGCCTACCAAACTATTTTAATAAGTTCTCCAGTGATTCTGACGCACACTAAAGTTTGAGAATTACTGTTCTAGCTATAATTTTATAGAATTGCTGGGTTATAGGATATGTGTATTTACAAATTTATGAGATTTAGACAAATTGTCTTTAAAGTGATTGTGCTAATTTACACTTTTTATTTTTAAAAAAGCTTAAGTAATGTTTTTGTTACTTTAATACATTGAATATTAATTTATTAAGCTGAAGTAACAGCTCATCTGTCCATACAGGCAGCCCTTGAAGAGATTTTGTTTTACTTTATTTTATTTTATTTTTTGAGATGAAGTCTAACTCTGTTGCCCAGGCTGGAGTGCAGTGGTACAATCTCAGCTCACTGCAGGCTCCGCCTCCCGGGTTCACGCCATTCTCCTGCCTCAGCCTCCCAAGTAGCTGGGACTACAGGCGCCCGCCACCACGCCCGGCTAATTTTTTTGTATTTTAGTAGAGATGGGATTTCACTGTGTTAGCCAGGTTGGTCTCGATCTCCTGACCTTGTGATCCGCCCGCCTCGGCCTCCCAAAGTGCTGGGATTACAGGCGTGAGCCACTGCGCCTGGCCAATTTACACTCTTAAATATAGTTTCTGCCTATAGATTTTAACTTTTTAAAAAAGTTGTGGGGAAATGGCGGCTTCAGGAGAGAGCGGGACTTTGGGCGGCGGAGGCGGCACAGAGGAAGCATTTATGACCTTCTACAGTGAGGAATAAAGATGGCATACAGCATACCTCATATTCATTCCAACCCTGACAGTGACACCAAGAATGTTTTCCTGGGACTGCCTGGTGCTTGTTCTCCCGGGCGTTGTCTTCAGGTGAAACAAATAGAGAAGGGAGCCTTGGTTCTAACATCCAAAAATCACATTGAAAGACTGACCCGTCCTGGTTCCTCTTACTTCAGTTTGAACCCATTTGAGTTTCTTCAGATAGATCCTGAAGTTACAGATGAAGAAATAAAAAAGAGGTTTCGGCAGTTATCCATCTTGGTGCATCCTGACAAAAATGAAGATGATGCTGACAGAGCACAAAAGGCTTTTGAAACTGTGGACAAAGCTTACAAGTTGCTACTGGATCAGGAGCAAAAGAAGAGGGTCCTGGATGTAATTTAGGCAGGAAAAGAATACGTGGAACACACTGTGAAAGAGCGAAAAAAAAAAAAACAACAATTAAAGAAGGAAGGAAAACCTACGATTGTAGAGGAGGATGATCCTGAGCTGTTCAAACAAGCTGTATATAAACAGAGAATGAAACTCTTTGCTCAGCTGGAAATTAAAAGGAAAGAGAGAGAAGCCAAAGAGATGCATGAAAGGAAACGGCAAAAGGAAGAAGAGATTGAAGCTCAAGAAAAAGCCAAACGAGAAAGAGAGTGGCAGAAAAACTTTGAGGAAGGTCGAGATGGTCGTGTGGACAGCTGGCGAAACTTCCAAGTCAATACAAAGGGGAAGAAAGAGAAGAAAAATCGGACCTTCCTGAGACCACCGAAAGTAAAAATGGAGCAGCATGAGTGACCACCCGGGGTCACAGGCACAGAACCTTCCCCCTGCTATCTCCCTTCCTGCTTCGAAGGACTCATTCTTTCCTCCCACTTCCACCTCAACATAGAGTAGTATTTGCTTTTTAGTCCGTTTCGTTTTCAATACAATTTAATATCGATCAGAGTAATTCTTTTGTACATTGAAATGAGGGGACTGGTTTAAAAAAAGCCCTTCCTCCTCCCTGCCCCTAGAACAACCAGGATTGGAAGGTGGCACCATTGGTGCTGCCTTCTCTTCCCACAGCCTGTAACTCAATGTTTTGTACTTCACTGAATTGTGATGGTTAGAAACTTCGTGGATAGTTTGTGGAAATCATCCAATTAAACATATTGCTTAAAATGGTGTTGCTGTGACTTCAGAGTCAGGCCTGGAAGGGGCACTTTGGAAGCCCCTTGGCTTCAGTTGCTCGCTTCTGGGTGTGCTCCCTTCGAAGGCCCAGATAAAACAGGGAACACCTGTGGGCACACAGAGCAGGCACCTGATGCCCTGATGCCCTGTGGTGTTTGGCATGTGCCACCTGTCTACTGACCAATCAGCATGGCATGAGGCCCACGCCACCCAAACCTTTCACTTTCCAAAGAGCTAGCCATCCTCCTCCCAGTACCATGGTGTCCTAGCCTGTCTGCATTTGTTAGTAGTAATATTCTTTATGTATAATAAATTTTTATAACCACCCCTCCAAAAAAAGTGGTAACTACTGTCATAGGAAGCTTTACTTTTTGTTGTTTTTTAATAATTTCAGCTTTTATTTTAGATTCAGGGAGTACACGTGCAGGTTTGTTACATGCGTACATTGCTTGATGTTGAGATGTGGAATACAAATGATCTTGTCACCCCGGATAGTGAGTATAGTACCCAGTAGGTAGTTTTTTAATTCTTGCTCCATTCCCCCCTCGCCGCTCTAGTAGTCCCCATATCTATTGTTTCCATCTTCATTTCCATGAGTTCCTAATGTTTAACTCCCACTTATAAGTGAGAACATGCCATATTTGGTTTTCTGTTCCTGCGTTAATTTGGAGAAGCTTTACATTTTTTTTTTTTTTTTTTTTTTTGAGATGGAGTCTCGCTCTGTCATGAGGCCGGAGTGCAGGGGCTTGATCTTGGCACACTGCAACCTCCACCTCCAGGGTTCAAGCGATTCTCCTGACTCAGCCTCCCAAGTAGCTGGGACTACAGGTGCATGCCACCATGCCTGGCTAATTTTTGTATTTTTAGTAGAGGCAGGGTTTCACCATGTTGGCCAGGATGTTCTAGATGTCTTGACCTCATGATCCACCCGCCTCGGCCTCCCAAAGTGCTGGGATTACTGGCGTGAGCCACCACGCCTGGCCGAAGCTTTACATTTTAATGTAGTTTAATTTAATACGTGTGTTTGTTTTATGCTTTTTGTCTTGTTTGTGTCCAGATGTCATAGAGAATCTTCTAAATTGTCTTCTAATTACTTTAAATTTTCATTTTTCCCAATTAGGTGTTTAAACATTTAAAAATTAATCCAAGTATAGTAGTGCTTTTTTCTGACCCAGCTTGCTAAAGAGACAGGGCTCTTGACAACTTTAAAGAATCTGGATGGTCTACTAAAAGATGAATTCAAATAGTGTCATTTTAGGCGCAGATTTGTTGTTGGGGGCGCGGTGTGAGAGTGGTGATGGGTAATATGTGCATGGTAACAACAACAATAAAAAATTTCAAGCCTCTTGCCATGTGGCCTGTTGTCCCAGCTACTTGGTGGGGGGTGGGGGCGGGGTGGGGCTGAGGCAGGAGGATTGCTTAAGGCCAGGAGTTTGAGCCCTTGAATAACCACTGCATTCGGCCTGGGCAACATAATGAGACCCTTTCTCTTAAATCAAAACAATCAAACATCCAACAGGTTTACAATAATGAAAAACAAATTTATTTTAAGATTAATAGGGGAGAAGTTAGCACTGTGTTTTCTACAGTTTTTTAATTTATAGTGTTGGGGATTTTGTGACTTTTTGATTGATTGACACAGGCTTTGTCACCCAGACTGGAGCGCAGTGGCTCAATCATGGCTTAATGCAGACTTAACCTCACTTTTTGTAGAAACTGGGTTTCACTATGTTACCCAGGCTGGTCTTGAACTGCTGGCCTCAAGTGATCCACTCGCCTTGGCCTCCCAAAGTGCTGGAATTACAGGCATGAGCTACTGAACCTGGCCCCTTGTGACCTTCTCTATTTAGTGCATCATAGATGCCATTACATGTGGGTCCCATTCAACACGCAGGCTATGAAAATTGTACTATTTGAAAGTACATTGCTTGCAGATATGGGATTCTTAGTACAAATTCCAAGAAAATAGGGCCTGGGGGGGTAATTTATAGTTTACTGGGAAAGAGCCTTCCAATATTTTCAGCTGATCCCAGAAGATTCCCCATTCTAATCTTGTGGCTGGAACAATGCCGAGCACATAGTAAGTGCTTTATAAGTGTTGATTCACTGACAGATTATAGAAGGTGCTGAACTACCCAAACTTTTGACTTTGACATCTACCTAGAAGTGCTTGTCCTGCAGAAGAAAGCTGAGATCCTGGTATTAACATATACTATAGAGCAATGATTTATCAAGTCTGCCCACCTGCTATTTTGAGTATTTAAAAATTGCAACAAACATGGTGCTTTGGAATGATTTCTTAATGTACAATTTGTACATTAATATTGTTAGGCATAGATTTTAGTTCAACATACTTTGCATTAAGTTCAGTTCAAAGAGTATTTTTGTGAAATTACTGTGTGCTTCACTAACCTCTGAGGGCACAATGATGAGTATAACACAATCTCTGCTTTAACTTAATCAGGATGATGCTCCCTCTCTGTATTATAAATATGGAAAACAAGGCCTATCTAATCTTAGTCCATATTTGTCTGGCAAAATTCTTACCTTATATTAAAAAAAACCACACAAAGTCTTTAATCGTATGTCTAAGCCCAAAACAATATTCCCAGTAGGCCTTATGGAATTGGGTAAAGGATTCAACAGTAAGGGAAGCAATGTTTCAGAGGGCAGAAGTGAGATGCATGTTGGTTTATGGGACATGAAGGAAATAGTAGGAAGCAGTTATTAATCTAACTACACCATTCCCCATACAAAGCCTGGAAGGAGTCTCCCTGACTAGGAAGTGGTGTCGCGGGGCTCCCCTATCTACAGTTAAATGTGCTTGTGAAGGGTGTCTGTTGCCTTCTTTCTTCTCTAGTATGCACCAGCACCCTTCCACCCACCACTCAATTCTCCTTGTACTTTTGTTTTGCTTTGCCTGGCTCAATTCAGGGCTTTGCAATATAATGTCTAGAGGTTTAGTTTTGTCACTGTAGAATCAAATGAGCCTGGAGGTTATTTGGTTTTAATTATCATTCACTGAAACAATCAATGTAGATGATTTAGTCATTCAAATGGTTACTGGAGGGACATTTAGGTAATTGCAACTGTTGAATGTTCTCTCTTCTGCTAATTGTTTTTATTGAATGAGATTTATATCTAGGTATTAAAGAGAAGTTGTTGTAGCTGTGGCCAACATTTTGGAAGGAAGTGGTGGGAAGGAGATCTGGGCCCTAAGCTTGGCCCTGCTCTTCTTCTTTTTTTTTTTTTTTCATTTTTTTTTTTTTGAGACGAAGTCTCACTCTGTCGCTGGAGTGCAGTGGTGCGATCTTGACTCACTGCAACCTCTGCCTCCCGGGTTCAAGTGATTCTCCTGCCTCAGCCTCCCGAGTAGCTGGAATTACAGGTGCCCACCGGCATACCTGGCTAATTTTTTTTTTAATTTTTAGTAGAGATGGGGTTTTACCATGTTGGCCAGGCTGGTCTCAAACTCCCAACTTCAAGTGATCCGCTCGCCTCGGCCTCCCAAAGTGCTCAAATTACAGGCGTGAGCCACCGCACCTGGCCTTCACTCTTTTATAAATGCCTCACTTCTAGGTTTTCAAAATGTCATGTAAGTATACAGTCTAGTGTCTGTCATCACAAACATGTACATTTGGTCATGTCGCTGTGCTTAGTTGCCATAACAGACGCTTTTAAGATTATATAAAATAATATGCACTGCCCTAAATGGAATTTTCTGAGTGTAGTATTTTGATTGGCTTTTCAATTTCTTATGTAAGCACCTAAGGTTACCATTCTATTTAGTGCTCTTCAGGATGAAAAATATTTTGTCTTCCCACCTAGTTTCAGTGAATGAGGCCTGCAAATTTAACTGACTAAAGACAGATTAACAGGAAAAAACGTATGATTTTTATTGATATTAATACTTTTAAATGCATGGAAGCTTCACAGAGATGATGTGAAAACTCAAAGACGTGCTCAGAACTTGAATTTTTTTTTTTTTTTGAGATAGTGTTTCACTCTGTCGCTCAGGCTGGAGTGCAGTGGCATAATCTCTGACTGCCAGGTTCAAGTGATTCTCCTGTCTCCATCTCCTGAGTAGATGGGACTACAGGCATGTGCCACCATGCCCCACTAATTTTTGAAATCCACCCGCCTCAGCCTCCCAAAGTGCTGGGATTACAGGTGTGAGCCACTGCACCTGGCCAGAACCTGGAGTTTGTATACCCTTCTTAACAAAAGAAGATGGGTTTGAGCTTCAAGGGAAAATATTGTGGGAATTGACTAGGAAATATATGAAGGAAACTAATGGGAGATAAGGGTTATTTTAGTAGGGCTTGTTTATGAGGAGTCATCTTGGTATGACATCTCTGGTAATGAGTCATTCTCATTTTCCTGGCATAGATGAGTACCTTCCTCAAAGGAAAATTTATGTCCTGTTTTTAGGCAGATAAAGGGAGGGCAGAGACCTTTTCCTGCATCAGTTGCCTTCAGCTCAAAATAATCCTTATGCCAAAGTGGCATATTTTGGGATGGCATATCCTGATCTCTTTCAGTACCATCTCCCCATTTTTAGAAAGAAAGAAATGGAAGTATAGTAAGATTAGAGGATTGGGCTCTATTCACATGGCAAATTAGTGGCTTAGCTGGAACCAGAATCCCAATCTTCTGATCATGAGTCTTATAATTACTTTTATTATCTGAAGGTCGGGACCCAGCAGATGCTTTGGTTGGCAACAGAAGCATAATTCAGGGTACACAGACTTTAGTAACCAATTCCTCCTAGACAAATGAGTGTTTACATTTTCAGTCTCAATGAAGGTTAAATTTTAGCATCTAACTACGTTGAAGAAGCGTTTGTACGTGTTCTCCTTTTTCTTTATTAAGGAAATGTACACACACAAAAAACCTTTACAATCCCATGATTCTGAAATAATGCAATTCCCACTGAAATAGTTATTTTGAGTTATCTTTGAAAGGAATTTTTTACTGGCTCAGTTATTTGTTCTCAGATAATTAGACCTCTTTCTCTACTTTTCAAGTGGTTTAGTATCTTTTTTTCTGGATATGAAAGTTCTAAGTCCTCTGTTTATTAAAATTTCCAACATTACAGATATATACAACATGGTTATTAACAATATACTGTGTCTATCACCCTCAGAGATAATCACTGCCAATTACTTAGTGTATTTCTCTCTAGGTTTTTTTCTATGTACATACTAAAAAATACTTTTTTCACACAAAAATGGGATCATGTTATTCATACTGTTTTTTAAAAATTGAAGTAAAATCTATACAACATAAAATTTATCATTTTAGCCATTTTAAACTGTACAATTCAGTGTCTTTTAGTATAGCCACAATGTTATGCAACCGATTACCACTATTTAATTCCAGAATATTTTTGTCACCCCATAAACACCACCATACCCTATTCATACAGCTTGGCATCTTACTTTCTTACTTAATGCATCCTTCTATGTGAAGATATGTCACATTCTATTTCATAGCTCTATAGCATTTCATTATAAGCACCATAGTTATTTAAACAACTTCAATTAATGGACAGTTGCGTTATTCTGGGTTTTTTTTGTTTCTTTTTTTTTTTAGAGATGCGGTTTGTCCGTGTCACCCATGTCACCCAGGCTGGTCTTGACTCAAGGAATCCACCTGCCTCGTCCTCCCAAAGTGCTGGGATTACAGGTATGAGCCACTGTGCTTGGCCTATTCCAGGTTTTTAAAATATTATAAACAGGCCAGGCGCAGTGGCTCACACCTGTAATCCCAGCACTTTGGGAGGCTGAGGCGAGCGGATCACCTGAGGTCAGGAGTTCAAGTCCAGCCTGCCAACATGGTGAAACCCTGTCTCTACTAAAAATACAAAATATTAGCCAGGTGTGGTAGTGGGCATCTGTAATCTTAGCTACTTGGGAGGTTGAGGCAGGAGAATTGCTTGAACTCGGGAGGTGGAGGTTGCAGCGAGCTGAAACCGCGCTACTGCACTCCAGCCTGGGTGACAGAGTGAGACTGTCTCAAAAATAATTAAATAAATAAATAAACAATCTATACTAAATGTCGAACATTTGCACGCTTTTGTGAGATAAATTATTAGAAATAAAAATGTTGAGTCAAAGGGCATGAACATTAAAAATGCAATAAAAATTGTTGTGTTTCTCTCCAAAAAAGTTGTACTAATTAACAATCCCAGCGAGGGTATTTCCCCATTCGTGTTTTCCAATCCTCTTGTCAACCCTGAATATTATACATTTAAAAATTTTTTCCAATCTGATAGGCAGAAATAATTACATTATTGTTTTAGTTTTTGATTAATTATAAGGGAGGTTGAGCATCTCTTAACATTTCTAGCAATCTGTATTGTGTGTGACTTGCCTGTTCATGCTCTTTGCCCATAGTTGTACTGAGTTGTTTTCTTTTTCTTATTGATGTTTAGTTAGTTAATAAGAAATGTTTGTTTTTGGAAGACTTTTTTGGTTTTCATTTTAAATCAACTTTATTCTTCCCTGCGCAGAAACAAATTTTCTTTGAGTCATCTGTGTTAAAAACTTCCAGGCCATTTAGTTAATGAACCTTTTCCTGATGAAGAGGGCTTGGCCTGTGATGGTCAAAAGGATACTAACACCCTATTTCCCTTACTTTTAGAGCTACCATCTCCTTTTCTCTCACATTAATTGCTTTGTGTTTTCCCTGCTTGATGCATTTGACCTTAGGTTTTTCAAGTAGTCCTTCCTTCCTTCCTTATTAATACCCAGCTGGGTTTTTTTGTTTTTTGTTTTTGTCTTTTTTTTTTTTTTTTTTGAGATGGACTCTCACTCTGTCACCCACTCTGGAGTGCAGTGGCATGATCTCGGCTCACTGCAACCTCCACCTCCTGGGTTCAAGTGATTCTCCAGCCTCAGCCTCCTGAGTAGCTGGGACTACAGGTGTGCACCACCGTGTCTGGCTAATTTTTGTATTTTTAGTAGAGACAGGGTTTCACTGCGTTGGCCAGGCTGATCTCAAACTCCTGACCTCAGGTGATCCACCCGCCTCAGCCTCCCAAAGTGCTGGGATTACAGGCCTGAGCCACTGTGCCTGGCCCTATCCAGCTGTATTATGTCAGAAGAAAATGAATTCCTTTGGAATTTGGAAACGTTGTATAAGGAAAACCCATTGCATTAGTACTCCTTTCAAGATTTGTCCAATTTTTGTCTCAACCAGAGTATTCACTGATTTAAAGTTTGTTTTTTGGGCTGGGCACGGTGGCTCATGCCTATAATCCCAGCACTTTGGGAGGCCGAGGCGGGCGGATCACGAGGTCAGGAGATCGAGACCATCCTGGCTAATAAGGTGAAACCCTGTCTCTACTAAATATACAAAAAAAAAAAATTAGCCAGGTATGTGGTGGGCGCCTGTAGTTCCAGCTACTCGGGAGGCTGAGGCAGAAGAATGGCGTGAACCTGGGAGGTGGAGCTTGCAGTGAGCCAAGATCGCGCCACTGCACTCCAGCCTGGGCAACAGAGACAGACTCCGTCTCAAAAAAAAAAAAAAAGGTTTGTTTTTTGGCCAGGTACAATGGCTTACGCCTGTAATCCCAGCACTTTGGGAGGCCGAGGTGGGCGGATCACCTGAGGTCAGGTGTTCGAGACCAGCCTAGCTGACATGGCAAAATCCTGTCTCTACCAAAAACACAACAATTAGCCAGGCGTGGTGGTGCATACCTGTAGTCCCAGCTGCTCTGGAGGCTGAGGCATGCGAATCACTTGAACTCGGGAGGCAGAGGTTGCAGTGAGCCAAGATCACACTGCTGCTCTCCAGCCTGGGTGACAGAGTGAGACCCTATCTCAAAAAAAAAAGTTTATTCTTTGGAGTCCACCTGCTCTAAATGTTTTTTGGACTCAGAGTGAAGCCCTCACCTCAAAGCCAATGACAGCCATTAATTCTTTGTCAGTGTCAGAATGCTTGCCTAAATTCCAGGTTAGTTGGTCGTATGTAATTTTCCTGAGCTGCCTATAGTGGGAGCCCTTTTCTGCTTTTTTTTTTTTTTTTTTTTTTTTTTTTTTTTGAGACAGGATCTTGCTCTGTCACTGAGGCTGAGGTGCAGTGGAGCTATCTTAGTTCAATTACAGGCGTGAACCACTGCGCCCAGCCTCTACTTCTTTTTATAAATTATTTATTTATTTGTTTGTTTATTTAATTTAGTAGAGACAGGGTCTTGCTATGTTGCCCAGGCTGGTTTCGAACTCCTGGCCTCAAGGGATTCTCCTGCCTCAGCCTCCCAAAGTGCCGGGACTATAGGCATGAGACACCAGGCCTGGCCCCTCCTCCCTTTCCTCATTCAAACGACTATCCTGGGTTTCTGTGTGCTATCAGGTAGTGCTTTGCCCCAGAAGCAGCAGCAATGACCTCTGGGGCTAGATTGAGTTATTAATGAAGCCCCGTGGGATCCTTTGCAAAAGAAGAGTTGTTATAAATGGGAGGTGTGTCCTATATGGGTCTCAGGGGAGCTGAAAACAAACCAAGGATAAAAAAATGATGCCACAGCTGCTACCACCTGTGAGTAATGTGAGGGTGAAATGTTGACAACACACAGATTCCCCAGAGGAAGCTTGGGGTTGACAGAGTCACAATACTGCCATGCTTTTTTTCATGGTCTTAGCATTGATTTTCAAATTACACATTCACTTAAAGCCTAACCTGACCACTCAGGTGTGGGACTGGGTGGCTATGCAAGGCCCACAGCAGCTTTATTTTCTCCACTACCAAGCATCAGTGTGGGAACAAATCAGGCATTCTAGGTCCTTTTCAGCTACCAAGTGGCCAATTAACTTCATTCAGAGATGAGGCAAGCCAGCAGGATTTTCCTTTCCATGCCTTTGACAATGTATAGAATGAAGTTTTGTTCTGTTTTCAAGAGAAAGAGCACAATATTACTCGGCACCTTTCTGTACTAGCTTCCACTTCCAAAGGGAGAGACCAAGTATTCCCTTAGTTGGTTCTTTCATATGGCTAGTTATGCCACTGGTACCTTCAGAAACATTAGCGCCCACCTCTATGGCTTCCTGAATGTTGCTAAGGTCTTTAACTGGCATGATCAATTTCTCGGGGGTCTTACATTTTGTTATATAACTAACTTTTCCTCAATTATATACATTACACATATTGCTGGTAGAAAAATCTGGAAAAGTATAAAAGAATGAAAAGCAACTGCATTCTTCTTATCAAAGAAAACCACTATTATTATCTTGATATATATATCCTTCCATGTTGTATATACATATGTAGTTGATTCTCATTATCTTGGTAGTCAAGCTTTATAAAGGCATTGGGAACAATGAATTAGCAAATAGCCGTTGTTCCTAGGGGAAGTATAGAGTTAGGTTCCTGTGAACGTCTGGTCATAACATTTTCATCAACTGATCAATACATAACCTTGATTATTTGTGTATTTATGTTTAAATACACTAATCTATATTGTTGATTCATTAACATTGAACTCAAGGCTAACAGCACTATCACTCATTCCTGAATGAAACTTATCTTAACACAGGTATTTTCTCTGTAAAGCACATCACAGACTCTTTAACTGAGAAACACTTGACAGTACTTCAGCATTATGCTTGGGGGTATTTTATTTATTTATGTTTTGAGGCAGGGTCTCACTGTCGCCCACGCTGGAGTGCAGTGGCATGGTCACAGCTCACTGCAGCCTCAACCTCCTGGCTCAAGAGATTCTCCCACTTCAGCCTCCCAGGTAGCTACTACAGGGATGCACTACCATACCTGGCTAATTTTTTTTTTTTTTTTTTTAGTAGAGATGAGGTCTCACTATGTTGCCCAGGCTGGTCTTAAACTCCTGAGCTCAAGCAATCCTCTGGCCTTGGCCTCCCAAAATATTGTGATTATAGGTGTGAACCACTGTGCCTGGCTGGCTTTTATTTTTTTGGGACAGAGTCTCACTCTGTTGCCCAGGCTGGAGTGCAGTGGTGTGATCTTGGCTCACTGAAAACTTGACCTCCTAGGTTCAAGTGATTCTCATGCCTCAGCCTCCTGAGAAGCTGAGATTACAAGCATTCACCCCACACCTAGCTAATTTTTGTATCTTTAGTAGAGATGGGTTTCACTATGTTGGCCAGGCTGGTCTCGACCTCCTGGCCTCAGGTGATCCACCTGCTTCGGCCTCCCAAAGTGCTGGGGTTACAGGCATGAGCCACTGTGCCTGGCCCTGGCCAGCATTTTAAACAGTAACATAATCAACAAAAAACACAAAACTGTGAAATACATGGCACTAAATAAACCATGAAAAGGAGTATTTATTTATGCTATAAGAGCTGAAACAAGAAGGCAGAGTATCGCCTTGTTTGGCCTCAGCTGGGAATGTGCACATCAGGTGACGCAAAATTTTTGGCACTCTGTGCAAGTCTGCAAATGACCACAAAAGTGCTGAAAGTATTGATTTTGGGGTCACAAATAGGTTTTAGTGATTAGATGAATTTACAAATGCAGAATCTGTGAATAATGAAGATCAACTACACTGTAACATACTTTTTCACTTACCAATATATGATTTTTCTTTTTCTTTTTTTTTTTGAGACAGAATCTCGCCCTGTTGCCAGGCTGGAGTGCAGTGGCACAATCTCGGCTCACTGCATCCTCCACCCTGCAAGGTTCAAGTGATTCTGTGTCTCAGCCTCCCAAGTAGCCAGGATTACAGGCACCTGCCACTACGCCCAGCTAATTTTTATATTTTTAGTAGAGACAGGGTTTCACCATATTGGCCAGGCTGGTCCTGAACTCCTGACCTTAAGTGATTCACCCACCTCAGCCTCCCAGTGTGCTGGTATTACAGGCGTGGGCCACCGTGCCCAGCCCCACTATATGAATTTTAATGGCTATATATTAGTCCAAGATATGAATGTGCTATGATTTATTTAACCATTTTCCTAATCTTGACATTCCATTTGTTTTCAACTTTTTACCCTTTTACTGTCATCCTTGAATATAGATCTTGTTCATATCTGTTATTTATTTGGATATATTCCTACAAGATAAATTTGGTTCCAGTCATTTTTTTTTCCTTTTTTTTTTCTGGAGACAGGGTCTCACTCTGTAACCCGGGCTGGAACGCAGTGGCATGATCACAGCTTACTGCAACCTCTGCCTCCCAGGCTCAAGTGATCCTCCTGCCTCAGCCTCCTGAGTAGCTGGGACTACAGGTGCGCATTACCATGTCTGGCTGATTTTGGTATCTTTAGTAGAGACAGGGTTTTGCCACATTGGCCAGGCTGGTCTCAACTCCTGGGCTCAAGCAGTCCTTCTGCCTCGGCCTCCCAAAGTGCTGGGGTTACAGGAGTAAGCCACTGCACCCAGCCCAGTCTTTAAATACAGAGTGTTATATAGTTATGTTTTGCATAATCTATATGTAGTCCATATTTTTATGTGCAAGTGTACTAAAGGGTTAACTCAGCAGGTGTAGGTATCCAAATCCTGCACATTCCAGACATCTTCAGGACTGGCCTCTGACCAACTCCTGGGAGATAACCTCTAACCCTTGGAATATCCTGCCTGACAAGAATGTCTTTTTGTGTTTTTCTTTTTTGAGACAGGGTCTTGCTCTGTTGCCCAGGCTGGAGTGCAGTGGTGCCATCACGGCTCACTGCAGCCTCGACCTCCCAAGCTCAATCAATCCTCCTGCCTCAGCCTCCCAAGTAGCTGGAACTACAGGTGTGTACCACCATGCCTAATTTTTGTATTTTTTGTAGAGCTGGGGTTTCACTAGGTTGCCCAGGCTGGACTTGACTCCTGGGCTCGAGAGACCTGCCCACCTGAACCTCCCAAAGTGCTGGGATTACGGGCATGAACCACTGCACCTGGCCAAGAATGTCTTTGTATAGTGATCATAGGCCATGTCAGATAAGTTACACTTGTGTGATTTATGGTGAACACCTGTTCTTGTTTACCTAGGGCCCAGGACCATACTGTATCAGTTAGGCATCTGAGGACCTGGAGACTGAGTAGCTAAGGTCAGTCACATAGGTGCTCTGTGTAATATACTGCCCTTTCCTCCCAAAAAAACCTTGGACATCTAGGCTCAGATGAGTCTCCCTGGTTAACAATACTTTGTACATATTGTCACATTGTAGCTGGGAGAATTCAGAGATCTGCTGGGAGAGTACAACTCAAAGCTTGCATTTGGTTTCTCCTGGACTCTGCTTTATGCACCTTTCTCCTTTGGTGATTTTAATCTCTATTTTTTTCTGTAATAAGCCCTAATCATTAGTATAACAGCTTTTCTGAGTTCTGCGGGTCATTATAATGAAGCATTGAAGCTAAATGTGGTTTTGGGGACCACCCCCCAAAGCAGTCTATTATATATTTATATACACATGTAGGATTATGTGCACCAAAACATATATAATGTATTTTATGGGAGATTTAAGAGGTTTTCAAGGGTAATTGGCTGTATTATACTTGATTTTTGCCTTACATTCTATTTTTAGAAACCAATACTTATCAGCTGCAATTCCACTATTAAACATCTTTTTGAATGCTTTTTGGCCATTTCAATTTCTTCCTCTGTGAATTGTCTATTCACGTTCTTTTTCTTGGCTGAGCCATTTTTGAATTTAGAAAAGAGTAAGCATATTCACATATACACAAAGGAAATCAAATTTTATTTCCCTGTTGGTACATACAGCTTGGGGTTTTGTATACGGTTAGCAATTTGCTTTGTCTAAATAATCCCTAAAATTGTTCACTCCCTCAGGAATACCAGCATTCTCCAATATCTAATTTTCTTATGTCTAGCCTCTATTTTTAAGTCATGTCATCTCTTAAGCCTTCTTTTTTTCTGGGCAAAACTTTCACTCACTGAATTTAGTTGATTTTCTTTTCTAATGTCTTTATACATTTTCCCTACATTGCTACCTTTCAAAATCAGACTTTCAGAATCTTCACATTTGATTAGTATAATAGTCTTCCTATGAATCCAGTAACTTCTACCCTTAAATCCATCCTGCAGATGCCAGCTTAACCTTTGTAAAGCATTGATTTATTGTACCACTTTCTTGCTCAAAATATTCCAAGATTCTCTTTAGTTTCCGTTATTATATATGGGAACCTTTGGGGCCAGACTTGGAGATCTGGATGTTTTGAGCTTTGCCCACTTGATTTTCTCATGCAATCCACTCCCAAGAGAAAGATACTGTCTTAGTCCATTTTCTGTTGCTATAACTGAATACCTAAGACTGAGAAATTTATAAAGAAAATAAATGTATTTAGCTCAAGGTTCTGGAGGTTGGCAAGTCCAAGAACATGATGCCAGCATCTGGTGAGGCTTTCTTGCTGCATTATAACATGGTGGAGGGCATCACATGGTGAGAGGGCAAGAGTGTGCCAGCTCCAGTTTCTCTTCCTCTTCGTATAAAGCCACCAGTTCCATCATGGTGGCCCCACCCTGGTGACCTTATTTAATCCTAATTATTTCCCAAAGGCCCTACCTCCAAATACCATCAACATATGAATTTGAGGATTAAGTTTCCAACACATAAAATTTGGAGGACACATTCAAACTATAGCAGATGCTGAAATAGGACAGAGGTCCATTTCTGTGTGGTTAGTCCAAATGTGCTGAGCCAGGAAGAAGATAAATTGTGAACTAGGAGGTTGAAGTGGTAGTAGACATTAAAGCTTGGCTAAGGTGGTTCTAAAGTAATTGTTATTTACTGGTAAAATCAAGCTTGAAGAAGGAAAAGAGTGTGATCCATAACAATAGAATTGTATGTAATGGATGCCAGGCCCTGATTACAGTATGCTTTTATGTTTGGCCTTTGCTTCTAGAGGCTTCACTCCTGTTCTGAACTCTTAGTCTGCATTGTGAATTGGAGGTGGACTCCGGGTTTCTCCAAGTTCTTTCAAGGGAATTAGTGTTAGGAAGGCAATTAGGAATATGTGTAAGGCAGGCTGCAGATCTCTCAGGTATTACCCTCAGAGATTGACCCATTCTTGTGTATATTTTGCTTGGGTACACATGTATAGGACCCTGCAATGGGTGGACTGCTGTGGAGTATGTAGGGTTACTGGAAGACCTAGTAGACCAAGTATGCTCTCATAACCCCCAATCCAGTCTGGAGTCTAGACTTTAATGGCTAGGACATAAAAAATAATGTTGCTTCTACAGGAGGCCTTAATGACCCACAGAACCATATCAGTAAAGTCACTGGAGAAGGAATATGATGAAAGCTGTAGGGGAGTAAAACTTTTCCTTAACCCTCCTAGGGTTCTTGGCTGGGCCTGAAAACTATGTTGACAGGACAGATTAACATGAGAAGAGCAAACACATTTATTTAATATAAGTTTTACATGTCATAGCCTTCATAAGGAAAGGAAGACCCAAAGAATGGTTAGCTTGAGGTTAAGCCAGTTCAGGTTAAGCCTGAGCACTTTTATGTTTGATTTAATGAAGAGTGGAGTGTTGTGGGAAAATGTGATAGGACAAAGGATATGAACTAAGGATAGTAAACTGGAGGAAACATAGCAAGGCCCATTACCTCAAATTCCTCTCAGCATCCTTCCATCTTCTGACATAAGGATGCTCCCTTCCTCCAGTTATAGGGAGGGCACCTCTTCTGTGAGGGTCTTATGACGTGCTCTGGTGAGAAAGGGGAGGTTAGAGTCCTTCCTGCAATGGCTGCTTCTCAAATTCCTTCAGCTTAAAATATTCAATATGCCAAGGTGCCATATTTTGGGGTAGCATGTTTTGAACCCCATCAAACCCAACAGGACCAGGCAGGACCATATTCTTGTGAAATCTGCAACTGGGGTGATACAGGTTTAGTTCTATAATCCATTTCTGGATGAGGATCCATTTGCCTGTCTTTCTTATCCCTGCCTTCTTTAGAAAAAGATTTGAGACTGCATCAGACATGGGTTGTTGGAAGAACAGGGCCAACTTTGACTGTTTTTGACTGAACTTGAAAGGAGATCCCAGTTGGTAGAGATGTCTCAGATGTTATGGGTGCCAGGCCTCTCCCAAGCAGTGTTGAAGTCAGCCATCACTGTAGGAGCTCTTTCACCCAGAAGAGCTGTGGTTTGGGGTTAAACAAAGAGATGCATTTACAAAAGAAGTATGTTTAAGCTACGAGAGTATTTGTCTAGAGCAGATTACCAGATTTTGTCCCTGGAAATTATAATCATAGATCTAGGTTTGGGTTCAGGAATCTGGGGTGTTTCTTCAGAGAGGCTTGGGAAATACTGGCCTAGGATTTGTTTGTGAAAAAATAGTTCTGGCTGAGGTTGGAAGTATTGATCTTTTCCATGAAAAGGCATTGTGAGTTGAAGGAAATTAACATTATAGCATGACTGAAAAGTCTCTTTAATTTGCTGAAAAGCTTGACTTTATCCATCCAAGGAACCGAATGGATAATAGACCTTGAATAGATTCATCAGCAGGGTGGTGACATGGATGAAATGTGGGATGAATCCAAGGACCTTCTATATATCCTTAATGATTTGGGAAGGGGGATGCTACTTTAGGACTGTGGCAATCTTTGTTGGCATCAATCATCTGAACTTGGGTTAGCAGACAATATGTCCTAAGAACCTGTCTCAACCAGCTCCTATAACCATTTCTTCTAGTGTGTATTCACAGAGGGAGCACCCTAGATGATGTCAACTGAGGGTTTGTTATAATGTTAGATCTGGGGAGTAAATGTGTCATCCTTGAGGGACAGTACAGGCATGTGTTCATACAAAAACATATCCTGGTTAAGAATCCTTGCTTTCGAGAAATCTGTGGCCTCAACTTGAGATTTATGGTAACCTGGCTACAGACTCAGCCTTGCCTGACTGCCCATAATTCTCTTGCTTTATCTCTCCTATTTCTCTAATGCTTTAGCAGACTGGCATCTGGATTGAATAGATTCCCTAACCCTGTCCTTCATCCACTATGACTTGTATGGGGCATTTTGATATTCCTTTAGTTTGGGTTGGCCTAGCAATTCTGGTAGTACTTGCTCTCAGAAGCAGTCTTGACTGGATCAGTTTATTGTCCTAGGCTTTTCCCCCTTCTTCTATTCCAGTCTCAAGAAGCCAGGTCCTAGAAGGTTAAATTGGCATTCAAGATTGTATTAGTCAGGGTTCTCTAGAGGGACAGGACTAACAGGATAGATATATATATGAAAGGGAGTTTATTGAAGAGTATTGACTCACACGATCATAAGATGAAGTCCCACAATAGGCCGTCTGCAAGCTGAGGAGCAAGGAAGCCAGTCCGAGTCCCAACACCTCAAAAGTAGGGAAGCCAACAGTGCAGCCTTCAGTCTGTGGCTGATGGCTGGAGAGCCCCTGACAAACCACTGGTGTAAGTCCAAGAGTTGAAAAGCTGAAGAACTTGGAGTCCAATGTTCGAAGGCAGGAAGCATCCAGCACAGGAGAAAGATGAAGGCTGGAAGAGTCAGCCAGTCTAGTCCTTCCACGTTCCTCTGCCTGCTTTTATCCTAGCTGTGCTGGCAGCTGGGTGGGCAGATGGTGCCCACCCAGATTGAGGGTGGGTCTGCCTCTCCCAGTCCACTGTCTCAAATGTTAATTTTAGGACTGGGTGTGGTGGCTCATGCCTGTAATCCCAGCACTTTGGGAGGCTGAGGCGGGTGGATCACTTGAGGTCAGGAGTTCAAGACCAGCCTGGCCAATGTGGTGAAACCTCCTTTCTACTAAAAATACAAAAATTAGCCAGACATGGTGGTGGGCATCTGTAATCCCAGCTACTCGGGAGGCTGAGGCAGGAGAATCACTTAAACCCAGGAGGCGGAGGTTGTGGTGAGCCGAGATTGCATCACTGAACTCCAGCCTGGGCGACAGAGTGAGACTCCCATCTCAAAAAAAAAAAAAAAAAAGTTAATTTCCTTTGGCAACACCCTCACAGACACACCCAAGAACAATACTTTGCATCCTTCAATCCAATCAAATTGACACTCAATATTAACCATCACAAAAGTCTTCAACAGATCCTAATTTACCTAAGTTTTTTACCCACCAATCTCTCATGTGAAATCCTGGCATGTGAAGACTGGCTCGCTCAATCAATTGCACCCAGACAATGTCTAGCCCATTGTCATCCTTTTTTCACCACATATACTTGGAAATCCTCTTCCCCTTCTCTGAATCTATCTGCACTCCTCTGTTTTTTTGTTTTGTTTTGTTTTTGAGATGGAGTCTCACTCTGTCGCCCAGGCTGGAGTGCAGTGGCATGATCTTGACTCACTGCAACTTCCACCTACTGGGTTCAAGCGATTCTAATGCCTCAGCCTCCCAAGTAGCTGGGACTACAGGTACATGCCACCATGACTCGCTAATTTTTGTATTTTTAGTAGAGACAGGGTTTCATCATGTTGGCCAGGCTGGCCTCGAACTCTTGACCTCAAGTCATCTGCCTGCCTCAGCCTCCCAAAGTGCTGGGATTACAGGTATGAGCCACCACGCCTGGCCTCCTCCGGTTTTTAGAATAACTTTTGCTTTTCATTATAAAATTATTACATGTTTACTGTAGGTAATTTGAAAAACATGGAGTAAACAATCTATAGAAAAGATAACCCAGGTTAGAAAAAGGTTGTTTCTTCCAACCTTTTTTTCCTATGTATACAAATGTAAATGTGGGATTAATAGTTATTGATAATATGAATATTTTGTGTGTGTGTGTGTGTGTGTGTGTATATATATATATATATATATATTTTTTTTTTTTTTTTTTATGGAGATGGAATCTTGCTCTGTCACCCAGGCTGGAGTGCAGTTGTGCGATCTGGGCTCACTGCAACCTCTGCCTCCTGGGTTCAAGCAATTATCCTACCTCAGCCTCCCGAGTAGCTGGGACTACAGATGCATGCTGCCACGCCCAGCTAATTTTTTTTTTTTTTTTTTGTATTTTAGTAGAGATGGGGTTTCACCATGTTGCCCAGGCTGGTCTCGAACTCCTGAGCTCAGGCAATCCACCTGCCTTGGCCTCCCAAACTGTTAGGATTACAGGCGTGAGCCACTGCACCCGGCCTATATATTGTCTTTTTTAAAACTTAATAGTTCTTCAATCCTTCCTCTCCCTCTCTAGAACAACAAATTCCTCAATGAATCTCATGCAAGACATTTTAACCTCTTTCTTTAATACCTTAGGGGCTCCATCTTCTTCAGATATTATGCAAAAAAAGTTTGTGATGTAAAAAAATGCAGGCTGGGCATGGGGGCTCACGCCTGTAATCCCAGCACCTTGGCAGGCTAAGGCAGGAGGATCACTTGAGTCCAGGAGTTCAAGACCAGCCTGGGCCACACAGTGAGACCCTGTCTCTACAAAAAAATTAAAAATTAGCCAAGTGTGGCAGCATGCACTTGTGGTCCCAGCTACTTGGGAGGCTGAGGCGAGAGGACTGCCTGAGGCCAGGAGTCTGAGGCTGCAGTGAATTGTGTTCATGCCATTGCACTCCAGCCTAGGTGACAGAGTGAGACCCTGTCTCAAAAATTTTTTTTTTTCAAATGCTAGCTGTCAAGAGAATAATAAAATTTATCTTGTAATAATAGTACAGGTAAGAAGGGGAGTAATGCATAAATATATTTAAATTTCTGATTATAAAATAATTGTATACTTTTTATGGACAATGGTCAATGTTAGGGGAGGGGAAATGGAAGAAAAAAATCTGTACAATGATCAACATTTTGAAATTTAGGAAAGTTTATATTACATGTAAGAATCCAGAGGCTGGGCACAGTGGCTCACGCCTGTAATCCCAGCACTCTGGGAGGCTGAGGCGGGCAGATCACCTGAGGTCAGGAGTTCAAGACCAGCCTGGCCATGGTGAAACCCTGTCTCTACTAAAAATACAAAAAATTAGCCAGGCGTGGTGGTGCGCACCTGTAATCCCAGCTACTTGGGAGGCTGAGGCAGGAGAATTGCTTGAACCCAGGAGGCAGAGGTTGCAGTGAGCCGAGATGGTGCCATTGCACTCCAGCCCAGGCAACAAGAGCAAAACTCCGTCTCCAAAAAAAAAAAAAAAAAAAAGAATCCAGAAATGTTTTTAATGCTTTATTTCTATTTGACGGTCTGTTTCCTATACATTTAAAAAATAGAATGTTATTACACAGTTTATATCCTTTATTAGTAGTATCTAATGAACATTGAAATATTCTTTAAAAATGTAACTTTTCTTTTTTTTTTCTTTTTCTTTTTTTTTTTTTTAGATGGAGTCTCAGTCTGTTGCCCAGGCTGGAGTGCAGGGGTGCAATCTCAGCTCACTGCAACCTCTGCCTTCTGGGTTCAAGCTATTCTCCTGCCTCATCTTCCCGAGTAGCTGGGATTACAGGTGCCTGCCACTACGTCCAGCTAATTTTTGTATTTTTAGTAGAGACGGGGTTTCACCATATTGGTCAGGCTGCTCTTGAACTCCTGACCTCAAGTGATCTGCCCGCCTTGGCCTCCCAAAGTGCTGGGATTACAGGTGTGAGCCACGGCACCTGGTCAAAAATGTAATTTTCATAGTTATATATTCCATCATTTAAATTGAGTACTAAATATAATTAAATCATATTAATTGAAGGTAGATATCTAATTTTTTTTTTTTCACTCAGCACAGGTGTTTACTATTTGTATTTAAAATTGACTCGGCCAGGCACGGTGGCTCACGCCTGTAATCCCAGCACTTTGATAGGGCGTGGTGAGTGGATCACCTGAGGTCAGGAGTGTGAGACCAACCTGGCCAACATGGTGAAACTCCGCCTCTACTAAAAATACAAAAATTAGCTGGATGTGGTGGTTGGCGTCAGTAATCCCAGCTACTCAGGAGGCTGAGGCAGGAGAATCACTTGAACCCTGGAGGTGTAGTTTGCATGAGCTGAGATTGCAAAACTGCACTCAAAAAAATAAAAATAAAAATAAAAAATTGACTCAACATTTTCAGCGACAATATTCTCTTTGCTTGATCCTCAGACTAACATTCAATGTCAGATTTTTCGTCACTCTTCCCAGATGCAAGAATGTCAAAGCCAGTGGTGAACCCTTAGAGATCAAGCAGACCAACCTCTTCACTTAACAGATAAGGAAACTGGGATTCAGAAGAGTCAAATGGCTTCCTGAAGGCCTCATAGCTAGTAGTGACCCAGAGGCAAACTCTCTAAGATCTTGATGGGGCCTGGATCCAAACACTGCTTGTCTGGATCTAGAGAAGATACTATAGTTGCAGATAAAATCTACAAAACATGTCCTGAAAATCTTTATATATATCTCCTAGGCCTGTGTCTTTGTATTCAAGATAGCTAAGTGAGATAGAAAACTATATTATCCCAATAACTTAATTTACTTTTTTATTAAAAAAAATTTGGGGGGTACATAGTAGCTATATGTATTTATGGGGTACATGAGATGTTTTGATACAGGCGTGCAATGTGAAATAAGCACATCATGGAGAATGGGGTATCCATCCCCTCAAGCATTTATCCTTTGAGTTACAAACAATCCAATTACACTTTTTTTTTTTTTTTGAGACAGAGTTTCATTCTTGTTGCTTAGGCTGGAGTGCAATGGTGCGATCTCAGCTCACTGCAACCTTCACTTCCCGGGTGCAAGTGATTCTCCTCCTTAGCCTCCCAAGTAGCTGGGATTACAGGCACCTGCCACCACCCGGCTAATTTTTGTATTTTTAGTAGAGACGGGGTTTCACCATGTTGGTCAGGCTGGTTTCGAACTCCTGACCTCAGGTGATCCACCCGCCTCGGCCTCCCAAAGTGCTGGGATTACAGGCATGAGCCACCACTCCTGGCCTCCAATTATACTCTTTAAATTATTTAAAAATGTACAATTAAGGCTGGATGCAGTGGTTCATGCCTGTAATCCCAGCACTTTGGGAGGCGAAGGCAGTTGGATCATTTGAGGTCAGGAGTTCAAGACCAGCCTGGCCAACATAGTGAAACCCCATATCTACTAAAAATACAAAAAATTAGCCAGGTGTGGTGGCAGGTGTGGGCAATCCCAGCTACTCGGGAGGCCGAGTTATGAGAATTGCTTGAACCCGGGAGGTGGAGGTTGCAGCGAGCTGAGATCGTGCCTCTACACTCCACCCTGGGCAACAGAGTGAGACTCCATCTCAGAAAAAAAAGTACAATTAAGTTATTTTGACTATAGACACCCTATTGTGCTATCAAATGGTAAGGTTTTATTCATTCTATTTTTTTTTTGTATCTATTACCATCTCCATTTCCCCCCAAATCCCCCATGACCCTTCCCAGCCTCTGGTAACCATCCTTCTACTCTATATGTCCATGAGTTCAAAAATTTTGATTTTTAGATCCCATAAATAAATGAGAACATGCAATGTTTGTCTTTCTGTGCATGGCTGGTGTCACTTAACATAGCGTCCTCCATTTCCATCCAGTTGTTGTAAATGACTGGATCTCATTCTTTTTTTATGGCTGAACAGTGCTCCATTGTGTGTAAGTACCACTTTAAAAAATCTATTTGTCTGTTGATGGACACTTAGGTTGCTTCCAAATCTTGGCAACTGTGAACAGAGTTGTAACAAACATGGGAATGCAGATATCTCTTGGACATACAGGTTTAATTTCCTTTGGATAATAACCAGTAGTAGGATTGCTAAATCATATGGCAGTTCTATTTTGAATTTTTTGAGGAACCTCCAAGCTGTTCTCCATAGTGGTTGCACTAATTTACATTCCCACCAACAGTGTACAAGGGTTCCCTTTTCTCCACATCCTTGTCAGCATTTGTTATTGCCTGTTTTTTGGATAGAAGCCACTTTAACTGGGGTGAGATGTTATCTCATTGTAGTTTTGATTTGCATTACTCTGATAAGTGATGTTAAGCACCTTTTCATAAGCCTGTTTGCCATTTTTTTTGTTTTGTTTGTTTTTTATTTCAATAGTTTTTTGGGGGAACAGGTAGTGTTTGGTTATATGAATAAGTTATTTAGTGGTGATTTCTGAGATTTTGGTGAGCCTATCACTGTAGCAATGTACACTGTACCCAGTCTTTTATCCCTTTCCTCTCCCCGCATTTCCCTCAAGTTCCCAAAGTTCACTGTATCATTCTATGCCTTTGTGTCCTCATATCTTAGCTTCCAGGATTTTTAACTTTTTAACAACATTGGAATAAGCCATTTATTTTCTATTCACCTCAGCTTCTCACCAGTTGATCTCTCCAAGATTATTTCTATCTCATTCTGTTTTTGATTAGTATAGCAGAACCTCCAATAATGTTATTTGGTTATAACATCGATGAGAAAAATAAATGGATTCCCAGCTGGGGCCACTGTCTGTGTGGAATTTGCACGTTTTCCCCTTGTCTGCATGAGTTTTCTCCAGATACTCCAATTTCCTCCCACATTCCGAAGACACGCATTTTAGGTGAATTGGCATGTCTAAATGGTTCCAGTCTGAGTGAGTGTAGGTGTGTGAGTGTGCCCTGTGATGGAATGCCGTCCCGTCCAGGGTGGGTTTCTGCTTTGTGCCCTGAGCTGCTGGGATAAGCTCTGGCCAGCCATGACCCTGAACTAGAATAAGCAGGTTGGAAAATGAATGGATGAGTAAATACAAATAATAATAATTATTATTATTATGAGACAGGGTCTTGCTCTGTTGCTGAGGCTGGAATGCAGTGGCGATCCATCCCAGCTCACTGCAGCCTCCACCTCCTTCCTGAGATAAAGAGATCCTCTGACCTCAGCTTCCCAAGTAGCTAGGACTACAGGCACATGCCACCATGCCCAGCTAATTAAGAAAAATTTTTTTTTTTTTGTAAAGATAGGGTTTCCCTATGTTGCCCAGGCTGGTCTTGAACTCCTGGGCTCAAGTGATCCTCCTGCCTGCGCCTCCCAAAGTGCTGGGATTATAGGCATGAGCCATACTGTGCATGGCCCAAACTCTTTTGGTTACTATAGCTTTGCAATGTAATTTAAAATCATATTGTGATGTCTCCAACTTTTTCTTTCTCAGCATTGTTTTAGCTATTCAAGGTCTTTTATATTTCCACACAATTTTTAGGCTTGTTTCTTCTATTTCTGTGAATGCCATTGGGATTTTGATAGAGATTGTATTGAATCTGTATATTGCCTTGGGCAATATGGACATTTTAACAATAATTTAATTTAATTTAATTTAATTATCCTGCTGAATGGGCATGGGATACTTTTCCAAATATTTTTGTCATCTTCAATTTCTTTCATCAATGTTTTGCAGTTTTTGGTGTACAGATTTTCACCTCTTTTTAAAAGTTTATTCCTGAATATGTTGTTTTATTTTTTGATGCTATCATAAATGGGATTGTTGTCTCAAATTTCTTTTTCAGTTAGGTCATTACTTGTGTATTAAGATGCTACTGATTTTTGTAAGTTGATTTTGTATTCAGCAAATTTACTGCATTCAGGTATTCTAAAAGGTTTTTGTGGAGTCTTTGGAGTTTTTTATGCATAGGATATTGTCATCTGCAAATAGAGATAATTTTACTTTTTCACTTCCGATTTGTATGCATTTTATTTCTTTTTCTTATTTGATTGTTCTTGCTACTACTTCCAGTACAATGTTGAGTAGAAGTGGTGAGAGTGGGCATTCTTGCCTTGTACTGAATCTTAGTGGGAAAGCATTCAGTTTTTCCTCACTGACTATAATGTTAGCTGTGGGTTTTTCATAAATGGCCTTTATTATGTTGAGGAATTGTCCTCTATACCTAAAAGATCAAGAGTTTTTATCAAGAAAGGATGTTAGACTTTGCAAAATGCTTTTCTGTGTCAGTTGAGATGATCACATGGTTTTAATCTTTTATTTTTTTAATGTGGTGTATCACATTGATTTGCATAGGTTAAACCAGTCTTTCTTGCCAGGGATAAATCCTACTTGGTCACGATGTATAATCTTTTTGATATGTTGTTCGATTCAATTCAGTTTGCTAATATTTTGTTAAGGGTTTTTGAATCAATGTTCATCAGACAGACTGGCCTATAATTTTCTTTATTTATAATGTCTTTGTCTGGCTTATAATGAAGGTAATGCTGACCTCATAAAATGTGTTTGAAAGTATTTCTTCTAGCTCTACTTTTGGAAGACTTTAAGACTTTTTTTTTTTTTTTTTTTTTGTTGAGACGGAGTCTCACTCAGCCACCCAGGCTGGAGGAGTGGTGCGATCTCAGCTCACTGCAACCGCCGTCTCCCAGGTTCAAGCGATTCTCCCGTCTCAGCTTCCCGAGTAGCTGGGATTACAGGCACCCGCCATCATGCCTGGCTAATTTTTGTATTTTAGTAGAGATGACGTTTCACCATGTTGGCCAGGCTGGTCTTGAACTCCTGACCTCAGGTGATCCACCCGCCTTGGCCTCCCAAAGTGCTAGGATTACAGGCGTGAGCCAACGCGCCTGGCCTTGGAAGACTTTAATAGGTATTGCTATTAATTATTATCTGAATGTTTTGGTAGACTTCAGCTGTGAAACATCTGGTCCTGGGCTTTTCTTTGTTGGGATTTTTTTTTTTTTTTTTTTTTTTTTTAGACAGGGTCTCACTCTGCTACCCAGGCTGGAGTGCAGTGGTGCCATCATGGCTCATTGCAGCCTCGACTTCCCAGGCTCAAGCAATCCTCTAGCCTCAGCCTCCTGAGTAGCTAGGTCTAGTATTAGGAACAAGCCACCATGCCTGGCTAATTTTTTGTTTTGTAGAGACAGGGTTCCACTATGTTGCCCGGGCTGGTCTCGAACTCCTGGGCTCAAAGAATCCTCCCACTTCAGCCTCCCAAAGTGTTGGGATTACAGGCATGAGCCACTGTGCCTGGCCTGTTGGGAGGTTTTTGATTACATCTTTATTGTCTTTATTTGTTATTGGTCTGTTCAGGCTTTCTATTTCCTCCTGACTCAATCTTGGTAGGTATTTCTTTTTTCCTAAGAATTTAACCAGTCCTCTAGGTTATACAATTTGTTGGCATATAATTGTTCATATATTTATTTTTTTTTTGAGACAGGGTCTCATTCTGTTACCCAGGCTAGAGTGCAGTGGCATGATCACAGCCCCCTGCAGCCTCCACCTCCTGGGCTCAGGTGATCCTTCCACCTCAGCATCCCAAGTAGCTGGGACTACAGGTGCACACATGCCTGGCTAATTTTTTTTTTTTTTTAAATAATAGTGGAGATGGGGTTTTGCCATGTTGCCCAGGCTAGTCTCAAACTCCTGGGCTCAAGCAATCTGCCTGTCTCAGCCTCCCAAAGTGCTGGGATTACAGGCAGTGAGCCACTGTGCCCAGCCCATAATAGTCCTTCATGATCCTTTTTATTTCTGAAGCATCTGTTGTAATTTATTCACTTTCATTTTTTATTTTATTTGTTCTCTTTGTTACACTAGCCAAGAGTTTGATTTTATTTTTGCAAAACCTAACTCTTAGTTTTATTGATTCTTTACATCATTTTTCTCTTCTCTATGTATTTGTCTGATTTTTATTATTTCCTTCCTTCTGCTAATTTTGAGTTTAGTTTGTTCTTTTTTTCATGCATTGAGGTGTCTTAAATTATTTATTTGTGATCTTTCTTCTTTATAAACTTCTCTCTTAGAACTGTGCTTGCTATATCACATAGGATTTGGTTTGTTGTGTTTCCCTTGTTGTTTGTCTCAAGACATTTTCAAATTTCCCTTTTGATCTCTTCTTTGACCCATTGGTTCTTTATGAGCATGTTGTTTAATTTCCACATATTTATGAATTTTCCAAATTCCTCCTCTTATTGATTTCTAGTTTCACACCATTGTGGTCTGAAGCAGTACTAGATAAGATTTCAATTTTCTTAAATTTGTTACCACTTGTTTTGTGGCCTAACATGTGGTCTATCCTGAAGAATATTCCATGTGCACTAGAGAAAAACATGTATTCTGCTGCTGTTGGATGTAAAGTTCCATATATATCTGTTAGGTCCATTTGGTCAAAAGTGCAATTCAAGTCCAGTATTTCCTTATTAATTTTCTGTCTGGTTGATCTATCCATTGTTGAAAGTGGATTATTTAAGTCTCTCTCTGTTGTGGTATTGCTATCTATTTCTCCCTTCAAGTTAATTAGTAATCACTTTATGTATTTAGGTGCTGTAAGGTTGGGTGCATATATATTTATAATGGTTATGTCCTCTCAATGAATTGACCCCTTCATCATTAAATTATTACTTTCTTTTTCTCTTACGACAGTTTTTTGTTTTGTTTTGTTTTGTTTTGAGACAGGGTCTTGCACTGTTACCCAGGAGTGCAGTGGTATGGTTGTAGTTCACGGAAGATTCAAACTCCTGGGCTCAAGCGATCTTCCCACCTCAGTCTCTCAAGTAGCTATGACTGCAGGTGTGCATCACCATGCCTGGGTAATTTTTAAATTTTTTTGCAGAGACAAGGTCTTGCTATGTTGCCCAAACTGGTCTTGAACTTTTGGCCTCAAGTGATCTTCCCCCACTGGACTTCCTAAAATCCTAGGATTACAGGTATAAGCCACTGACCCTGGCCCTTATGACAGTTTTTGACTTTTAGTCTATTTTATTAGATATAAGTATAGCCACCTCTGATCTCTTCTGGTTACTATTTGCATGGAATATCTTCTTCCATTCATTCACTTTCAGCCTGTGTGTCCTTAAAGCTTAAGTGAGCCTCTTGCAGGTAGCATATGATTGGATTTTCTTTTTAAAATTTATTCAGCCACTCTGTCTTTTGATTGGAGAATTTAATCCATTTACATCCAAGGTTATTATTGATAGTCAAGGACTTATTATTGCCATTTTGTTTCTGTTTTCTGGTTGTTTTGTAGTACCTTCATTCCTTTCTTCCTATCTTGTCTACCTTTGTGGTTTGATAATTTTCTGTAATGCTAAGCTTTGATTCCTTTCTCTTTATCATTTGTAGGTCTGTTGTAGTTTTTGTTTTGTGGTTACCATGATGCTTACATCAAACATCTTACAGTTATAATCAATGATTTTAAGGTGATAATAACTTAACTGCCATTACATACAAAAGCTCTAGACTTTTACCCTCTCCACCCACAATTTATATTTTTGATGTCACAATTTACATCTTTTTATAATTTTTTTTGAGACAAAGTCTCACTCTGTCACTCAGGTTGGAGTGCAGTGCCATGATCTTGGCTCACTGCAACCTCCGCCTCCTGGGTTCAAATGATTCTCCTGCCTCAGCCTCTCAAGTAGCTGGGATTACAGGTGTGTGCCACCATGTCCGGCTAATTTTTAAATTTTTTTTTAGTGGACACAGGGTTTCACCATATTGGCCAGGGTGGTCTAGAACTCCTGACCTCAAGCAATCTGCCCACCTTGGCCTCCCAAAGTGCTGGGATTACAGGTGTGAGCCACCACATCCAGCCTACATCTTTTTATATTGTGTATTTCTTAACAATGTATTGTACCATTAGTAATTTTTGACCATTTTGACTTTTAACCTTCATACTAGAGAAATGTATGATTTACACACAACCATTACAGTATTAAAGTATTCTGGATTTGACTATGTATTTACCTCTACCAGTGAGTTTTATACTTTCATATGTATTTATGATAGTAATTATCTTCCTTTCATTTCCACTTGAAGAACTTCCTTAGGCATTTCTTGTGGGGCAGGTCTAGTGGTGATAAATTCCTTCAGTTTTTGCTTATCTGGTAAAGACTTTATTTCTCTTTCATTTCTGAGGGACAGCTTTACTGGGTATAGTATTCTTGGTTGACCTTTTTTGTTTGTTTGCTTTGTTTTGTTTTGTTTTGTTTTTCCTTTCAGCACTTTGACAATATCATCTCATTCTCTTCTGGCCTGCCATTCCTGGATCCTTGTTGCTGGTGCACCAGCCTCACAGAGCCTGGGCTACTACCAGGTTCTACCACCGCAGGGTTCAGAGTCACCACTGCATGGTAACTCACCTCCAGAGCCTGAACTGCTGCCATGCCCTGTTCATTCTCAGTCCCAAATTGCAGCTGTGCCCTTCTCCCTGGGCCTGAGCCTCTGGAACACCCCTTCTTTCCCAGAGTCATGCTGGTGCTATACCCTGCCCCCCAGGGTCAGAACCATAGCAACATTCTAGCCCCCTGGGCCTGAGTGGCTGGGGTATGCCTCAGAGCAACAGACCCTGGTTGAGTGGGAGAACTGCAGGCATTTGGGCCTTGGAAAGTGAACCTGTGCCTCAAGTCTCAGGTGCTACAGTAGTTTCACAAGACCCTGGCTTGGGGGTGGTGCACTACTGGGTAGGTATGTTAAAGTGGCAGCAAAGCCTCAGGGATGGAGGGGGTGCAATGGTTACCTACACCCAGAACAGGATACATTATAGCAGTGGTTCCCATTCCAAGATGGTGCAGATTAATGGCAGCATGGGCCACATGGGGCCAAGGCACAGCATTGGCTCCTTCTCTGGGAGTAGCTCAGTGTGTGAACTCCAGGGAGCTCCCTCAGCTGGGCTTGATCCTGTGAAGACTGCTGGAGACTCCAGTAGTGAAGACTGCAGGTGTTTGCAGTGGTTATGGGGGCTGCTAGAGTCCTCTTGCTTACCTTTACCCCTGCAAGAAGAAGTCTCTTCTGGTACCAAGATGATTCTGACTAGGGGTGTGGGGTGGAAGACCCAAGGTATTCCCTTCCCTATGGTGCTATCTTGGATTTCTGTGCTCTACAGGTTTTCTGCTGCTTTTTGCTGTTGCCGTTGTTCTCTGGAGCTCTCCTTGAGTTATTTTGGTCAATATGTATGTAGTTGTTTATTCATTGTTTTGGATTTTGTTGTGGTAGGGAGACCAATAGGAACTTCTAGTTGGCCATCTTGCTGATGGCACTTTCCTCATAAATTATTTTTTTAAAGTGATGCACTGCCACACCTCTTCTCATACATCGCTTCTCTGTGAGTCCTCATCATCATGAACTCAGCTCTTCATATGAGGTGGGGTTGGGGACAGTGAGAGGGGAGAATGATGAAGGGAGTTGGATAAACTTCCTGAACTGGGCAACCTTTGTGCTACGGTCTGCTGTCACTCTGCATTTGCTCACTTGCATTTTCTGATGATAACTCTGACTGGCTTAGAAATGTCAGAGGCAGCTGTGGTTAAATCAAACTAAATAGTGAGGTCTCTCTCAGTGGCCTGTTTTTCTTGCTTTCCTCTAGGGAGACACACTTTAGATGTGCCTGAATTGCGTTTTTTGGCAGACTGTTACAGTAGAATATTGACTCTCTGATCTGAAGCCAGGCTTGTCCCAAAGACTGTCTGCTTTTCTAAGAGCTAATAATGAGAATTGATCAATGGCTGTGGTGGGGAGAGGAGGTGAAGGGAGGAAGAAGAAAAAACCCTGATCACTGTTCAGAGAACACTAGATTCTGAAGCTGTTTGGCAGTTTATTTCTACTATTTTGCCTGATTTTTTTCTAACAGAAATAAGGCAAGTTTTTAGTGGACATGGTACAACTGAATTAAGACAAAGCAAAGCAAGCAAAGTAAATCTAAATGCTGTTCTTTCCTTTCTGTGAATTTCCCTATTCTTTAGTTCTTATAATCACCATATCCACATAGGTCAAGTGATTACAACTAACCCTATAGGGAATTACATCATTTTTCAATATAATGGAATTTCATTATTGCAATAGGAAGCCTGGGAAGAAGGAAGATTGGGTCCCAATTCATCCCCTGGGGAAAGCAAGATAAATACCTAGGCTTCTGATTAATCATTATTCCCCACCCCAAAACAAAGAGCCAAAGGAAATCCATATGCAGAGAAGAGGACAGGTGAAGATGCAAAGCCATAATGATTTCTTTTTTAAATTGAAACTTCCTTTCTTTGGTAAGTGTTCTCCTTCCTGTGAGAGTTTGGTCAGTTTTGCTTTATTTTAAAGCAGTGCTTCCCTACTGCCTGTCCAATGCAAGCCTCTTTGTTAAAGGTAACTCATCCCATCTGTCCTGCTGCTCACCCCCAAATTCTGATAGGGCTCTTTAAAGTGGCATGCCCTTGTTGGGAAGCACTGCATCTTTTATGTATCACCACTACCTAAAATAATTTTCTTGAGCTTTACTTTCTTTATATTATGTGAACAATATGTTGCTTTCTCCCAGATATAAAATTATAATATTGTTGATCAAGTGCTTTTTCAAATTACACATGCTTCTCTTCTTTGCTAGCCCTCCACATCCTAAGATGATGATAAGCCCGCCAGTTTACTTCTTAGAGGAAAATACTGTCTTGAAGAAACTTTTTTTTTTTTTTAGTTTGTATGTGTGTGTATGGTTTATAGACAAAGTTTCTGTTTTTATATTCTTTCTTGGAGTCTATGCCACACATACATATATATACAATACTTAAAACTTATTGGGCACTTTATATCTGTGTACATGGAATGATTTAATTTAATTCAAATTAAATAATTGAATATTTAATTAAGTGTATTTAATCTAATACACACAACCATCCTAGGAGGTAGGTATTATTATTGTCCCCATTTTAAGATGAAGAAACGGGCACTCAGAAATAAACTCACTTACCCAATGTCACATAATTAGTAAGTGGTAGAGTCAGGACATAAACCCAGAGAGGCTGACCCTAGAGCCCATGCTTTTGACATCTCTACTATCTTGTGTGGTCTACAACTAGGGAAAAACCCATTGTGCAGACACTAATAATTTAGATCAAATAAAATAGCATAAATAACATTAAAAGAAAATTTTCTTTCTGACCAAATATTTCAAGCTTAAGTTGTTGGCTAATACATTTCAAGCATTATTAATTAAACACATTCCTGGTACAGGAAACATAATAAAATGGTTGGAAGTCTTTCAGAACTTCTTGAAGTGGAATTTGGTTATATGAATTATACTGTAACTTTTTTTTTTTTTTTGAGACAGAGTTTGGCTCTGCCACCCAGGCTGGAGTGCAGTGGTACGATCTCAGCTCATTGCAACCTCCGACTCCCAGGTTCAAGCAATTCTCCTGCCTCAGCCTCCCAAGTAGCTGGGACTGCAGGCTCATGCCACCACACCCAGCTAATTTTTTGTATTTTAGTAAAGACGGGGTTTCACTGTGTTGCCCAGGCTGGTCTTGAACTCCTGACCTCATGATCCACCCACCTTGGCCTCCCAAAGTGCTAGGATTACAGGCATGAGCTACCACGCCCGGCCTGTAACAATATTTTTGTCTTGCTCTGTCAGCCAGATTGGAGTGCAGTGGCACCATCAGATCTCACTGCAGCCTCAAACCCCTGGGCACAAGTGATCCTTCTGCCTTAGCCTCCCAAGTAGCTAGAACTATAAGCACGTGTCTGGCTAATTTAAAAAAAAATTTTGTAGAGATATCTTCTTGCTATGTTGCCCAGGCTGATCTCAAACTCCTGGCCTCAAGTGATCCTCCCATTTCAGCCTCCCAAAGGATTACAGGCTGGATTACCGGCATGAGCCACCATGCCAGGGCTCATATAAAATTTTATTGAAGATGTGATTATAGTAAAATTACCTGTACTTTTTTTTTTTTAAATTTAAGAGACTAAACTGTTCAGCATTATGGTATTCACTCTAATGGGATTTTTTTCTTTTCTTTCTTTCCCTTCCTTCCTTCCTTCCTTCCTTCCTTCCTTCCTTCCTTCCTTCCTTCCTTCCTCCCTCCCTCCCTCCCTCCCCCTTCCCCTCCCCCTCCCCTCCCCTCCCTTCCCTTCCCTCCCTTCTTTCTTTCTTTCTTTGAGACTGAGTCTCACTCTATTGCCCAGGCTGGAGTGCAGTGGCGTGATCTCCACTCACTGCAACCTCCACCTCCTGGGTTCAAGCAATTCTCCTGTCTCAGCCTCGCAAGTAGCTGGGACTACCGGTGCATGCCACCATGCCTGGCTAATTTTTGTATTTTTCATAGAGACAGGGTTTCACCATATTGGTCAGGTTGGTCTTGAACTCCTGACCTTAGGTGATCCACCCACCTCAGCCTCCCAAAGTGATGGGATTACAAGCATAAGCCACTGCGCCTGGCTCTAATGAGATTTTAAAATACCCAATTACTTAAGCCTAGAAACCTTAAAATTTTGAAGTGAACAATTATTTTGGATTTAAACATTGAGTCAGTAAAATTTTATAAATAAATGTTTAAAATAATGATTCAGATTTCATTATAGTTAAATGGTAAAAAGGATCACAGAGAACATGTGTGCATGTGGCTGAAGATTAGAGGGTTCACAATAAGAACTACCCTCTCATATCTGGCCCCATCTGCCTGGTTCCCACCCTGCACCTTAATCACTGTTATCAGTTTTCTCTGAATCTTTCCAGAGTTTTCACATATACAAATAGGTACGAATGTATATTCCCCTCCCGTCTTTTTACATAAAAGATAACATTATTTTACACTGAAAAAAACAGGCTGGGTGCGATGGGCTCATGCCTGTAATCCCAGCACTTGGTGAGGCCGAGGTGGGTGGATCACGAGGTCAGGAGATCGAGACCATCCTGGCTAACATGGTGAAACCCCGTCTCTCCTAAAAACACACAAAAAATTAGCTGGGCATGGTGGCACGCATCTGTAGTCCCAGCTACTCAGGAGAATCGCTTGAACACGGGAGGCCGAGGTTGCAGTGAGCCAAGATCCTGCCACTGCACTCCAGCCTGGGAGACAGAGCGAAACTCCATCTCAAAAAAACAAAAAACAAAAACAAAAACAAACTTTATATATTCTGAAGATTTTTTCATATCAGTATATAGAGCTTTCTTATTGTTTTTGAATTTTATTGAAGATCTGCAAAATATCCCATTTAATAAATGTAGCATAATGTATTTAGTTAATTTATTATTAATGGACATTTAGATTGTTTTCCAGTCTTTTACTAATACATTGTTTCAGTGGATAATAACCTACGCGAGTATATCTATAGGATAAATTCCCAGAAGTGGATTTACTTAGTCAAAGGACTTACACATTTATAGTTTGGATAGATTTTGCAAATTGCCCTCCATAAGTGTTTTACTAATATATTCTTCCACCAGCAATGTAGGAGAGTGCCTGTTTCCCCACAGCTTTGCCAACAGTGTGCATTTTCAAACCTAATAGCTGAGAAATAATTATGTCAGTGTAGTTCTGATTTGCAATTCTCTTATTAGGAGTGAGGCTAGGTATCCTTTTCCATGTCCAAAAAATGTTTTTATTTTCTGTGAGCTGTTCCCACTTTTAGCTCATTTTACTGTTGAATTGGGTTGATAGTCTTTTTCCTATTTCTACTTACAGGTGCTCCTTCTAGATAGGGGAGATTTGCCTTTTGTCTGTGTAAAGAATTATAAGCATTTCCCTCCAATTTATAATTGTCTTTCAATATCACATACAGTATTTTTTGCCATGTAGAATTAAAAAATATTTTTATGTAGTTAAATTTATCAATATTTTCTTTAGTGACTTCTGGATTTCAATTCATAGTAAAAAGAGGCCTTCCCTACTCCAAGGTTATAAAGGAATTCTCCTTTCTTTATTAGTAGTTTTGTCTCTTTTAAAGTTTTATTTTATTTATAATTGACACATAATAACTGTACATATTTATGGGGTACAGCGTGATGTTTCAATGCATGTATACATTATATAATAATCAAATCAGGGTAATTTGCATATCCATTACTTTAAGCATATGTCATTTCTTTGTGATGACAACATTCAAATACCTCTTCTTCTTTTAGTAGTTTTGTAGTTCTTTTTTTCCTTTCCTTCCTTCTTTCCTTCTTTCTCCTTTCTCTCTCTCTCTCTCTCTCTCTCTCCCCTATTTGGGATATTCCTAGTGTATGGTATGGATAATATTTTAGGAAATCAGCTTGTTTCTATCCATGTGTTTTCTTTTTATACTTCCCCCATTTAAACTAAATAGCTGGTTCAGGGTCTCTATAGAACAGAAGGCAGAGATATTATGCAAGACTTTCTGGTTTCTGTTTACAAAAACTTAAGCCCCTGGGAAGATTTAGAGAGTTTGTAGAAAAGAAAAAAGGGAGAAGGAGATTTTCAGGTATAGGTAGAGTGCCCTAGGGAAGTAGGGCAAGGAGGTGGGGTTGGTAGAAAGTGAGGCTTTCCCCCACTACTTCTCTCCAACACACACATACACACACACACACACACACACACACACACACACACACACACACACAGATACATACCCCCACCCCAACACCACGTCAAAAATATCCCCCTCAATAGGAGGAAAACAAGAGACAAATCTGTAAGTTCTTGATATGGTTTGGATTTGTGTCCCTGCCCACATCTCATGTCAAATTGTAATTCCCAGTGTTGGAGGAGGGGCCTGCTGGGAGGTGATTGGATCATGGGGGCAGATTTCCCCTTGCTGTTCTCATGATAGTGAGTGAATTTTCATGAGATCTGGTCGTTTAAAAATGTGTGGCACCTCCCCCACCCCCTTCCTCCTTCTTTGGCCATGTAAGACATGCCTGCTTCCCCTTCGTCTTCTGCTGTGATTGTAAGTAAGTTTCCTGAGGCCTCCTCCTAGCCATGCTTCCTGTACAGCCTGTGGAACTGTGAGTCAATTAAACCTCTTCTTTTTTTTTTTTTTGAGACGGAGTCTCACTCTGTCACCCAGGCTGGAGTGCAGTGGAATGGTCTCAGCTCACTGCAACCTCTGCCTCCTGGGTTCAAGCGATTCTCCTGCCTCAGCCTCCAGAGTAGCTGGGATTATAGACATGTGCCACCATGCCAGGCTATTTTTTGTATTTTTAGCAGAGACGGGGTTTCACCATGTTGGCCAAGTTGATCTCAAATTCCTGGCCTCAGTTGATCTGCCTGCCTCAGACTCCCAAAGTGCTGAGATTACAGGTATAAGCCACCATTCCCAGCCAATTCTTTTCTTTATAAGTTACCCAGTCTCAGGTAGTTCTTCATAGCAATGCGAGAACAGGCTAATACAATTCTAGAGCATCAATGTCCCAGTTTTGGCTTCTTGGCAGCGCCTAGAGAGGAGTAGGATCTGTTGCCTCCAGGCATATGGGATTTAGTCAGTTGCAAAAAAAGATTCCCAAGTCCAAAATATGTTGATGAAGTAGAAGGAACTACTGATGCTGAAGGTGCTGTTTAGACAAGACAATGGAAGACTCAGGGATAACCTGTGTACAGAAGTGATTGATTGCTAGAACAAGCACACCCCAATTTGCCCCATGTCAAAATGCAAAAGATAAGAATCTTAACCTAACTCAGAAGAGATGGGTGAAGGGCTTTAAAAACTAACCTTTTTTTTTTCCACTAGCCCAGGAGAATAGGGGAAATTCATTTTTACATAAAGTGATATTCTTATTTACCTGACCATACTCACTACATATTGTCTTAGTCTGTTCTGGCTGTTATAACAAAAATACCATAAACTAGCTGGCTTATAAACAACCCATTTATTTCCCACAGTTCTGGAGGCTGAGAAGTCCAAGATCAAGGCACCAGCAGATTTGGTGTCTGGTGTAACTGCCAAGTGAGTTCATTGTGCCTTGCTGCTCATATAATCAAGGCAGGGGAATTGCAATAGAGAAAGAGTTTAATACATGTAGAGCCAGCTAAACAGGAGACCAGAGTTTTATTATTACTCAAATCAGCCTCCCTGAAAATTCAGAGGCTAGGGTTTTTCAAGGATAGTTTGGGAGGCAGGGGACGAGGGAATGGGTGCTGCTGATTGGATTGAGATCACTCATAGGGGTACGGAAAACAGTCCTCACGTGCTGAGTCCACCCCAGGTAGGGGCCACAGCAAAGTTGCTGGTCCAGGTGGAGTCATCTGGTAGTCAGAAATGCAAAACTCTGAGAAGACATTGAAAAGGCCAGTCTTAGGTTTTACAATTGTGATGTTATTTACAGCAGCAACTGGGGAAGTTGCAAATCTTCCTGAAAATGCTATACCTCCAGAAAAATGGCTGGTAATCATTGAACTATCACTACATCTTAGCAGAATTTAGGCCCCTCTCATCCTCTGTACTTGGTGGCTTAGCACTAGTTTTACAAAGGTGGTTTAGTTTGGGGAGGGGCTATTATCACTTAAACTATAAACTAAATTTCTGCCAGCATTAGCTTGGCCCATGCCTAGGAATGACCAAGGGCAGTTTAGAGGTTAAAGGCAAGATGGAGTTGGTTAGGTCAGATCTCTTTCACTGTCATCATTTTCTCACTGCTATAATTTTTGCAAAGCTGGTTTCACTGGTGGGGGTCTGCTTTCTGGTTTATAGGTGGTACCTTCTAGCTATGCCCTCACATAGTAGAAGGGAAGAACGCTTGTTTCTGTAACCCCTTATAAGAGCACTAATCCCATTCATGAGGACTCTGTCCTCATGAGCTAATTATCTCCCAAAGGCCCCACCTCTTTATACCATCACCTTGGGGGTAGGATTTCAACATATGAATTTTGGCAGGCCACAAACATTCAAACCTTAGCATATATAGTATGGTCTATAATTTAGGTATGTACTGTTTGTGATTAAACTACTACCTTATTACTCACTAAAGCTGCCAACACTTAAAGTAAAAGATTAGAGAATTCCACTTTTGAGACGTCATGAACTTAGTTCCAGCTTTGTGGGACCTCATATACAAATGTGTCCTTGAATGTTACTGGGCCACAGGTTTGTATTTGTTTTTTATTTTTGGCAGGGGGAGGTGGGTGGTGAAGGAAAGATCAGGTGTACAGAACTGAATTAATCAGAATCATCACTTCTTGGCACACAACTATGATTCTGTGTAACATTGCTCTCCTGTTTGATTTTGTTATTTTTCCCTTCATTCTCTTTCTCATTCCCATTCTCCTCAAAGGTTTCCAATCTAGAGGCTTTTCCCATGCTCACCCATAAAGCCTTGGAACAGCCCAACTGTCACTTAAAAAACTATCTGCTGTTGACTAATATAGATGTTTGTGAAACAAGAAACAGGAGTATAACAAGCAAGTTCCAAAGGGTGTAACGGGAGTTAGATAATTTTCTGGTGGACTTTCTTTGCCTATAAAAATGAAGTTAGTAATAACATGCTTTATATCTAACATAATAATATATAATAAAGAAAAAAATTATTTTGCACTAGGCACAGTGGCCCATGCCTGTAATCCCAACATTTTGGGAAGCTGATGTGGGAGGATCGCTTAAGGCCAGGAGTTTGAGACCAGCCTGGTCAACACAGTGAGACCCTATCTCTACAAAATTTTTTAAAAAAAATTAGCCAGGCAGAGTGGCTTACGCATGTAGTCCCAGCTACTTGGGAGGCTGAGGCAGTGGGGGTGGGGGGCGGTGGGGCCCAGGGGGATCACTTGAGACCAGGAGTTCGAGACTGCAGTGAGCTATGATGGCACCACTGTACTCCAGCTTGAATGACAGAGTGAGACCCTGTCTCAAAAAACAAACAAACAAACAAAAAACCCAAAACCCCCTTTGGCTCTCTGAGCAGCACCATGGCAGATGGCAAGCACAAGTACCTTAGAAAAGCGGCAAAAAGGGAGCCAAGAAGAAAGTGGTTGATCCATTTTCTAAGAAAGATTGGTACGATGTGAAAGCACTGGCTATGTTCAATATATGAAACATTGGAGAGATGCTGGTCACCAGGACTCAAGGAACCAAAATTGCATCTGATGGCCTCAAGGGTCATGTATTTGAAGTGAGTCTTGCTGATCTGCAGAATGATGAAGGTGCATTTAGAAAATGCAAGCTGATTACTGATGATGTTCAGGCAAAACCTGCCTGACTGACTTCCGTGGCATGGATTTCACCTGTGACAAAATGTGTTCCATGGTCAAAAAATGACAGACCATGATTGAAGCTCATGCTTATGTCAAGACTACTGATGGTTATTTGCTTCAGTTATTCTGTATTGGTTATACTAAAAAATGCAACCAATAGATATTCACCACCAACAGGCTCGCCAGATCTAGGAGACGATGGAAATCATGACCCAAGAGGTGCAGACAAATGACTTGAAAGAAGTGGTCAATAAATTGATTCCAGACAGCATTGCAAAAGACATACAAAACGGTTGCCAATCTATTTATCCTTTCCATGATGTGTTCATTAGAAAAGTAAAAATGCTGGCCAGGTGCAGTGGCTCACACCTATAATCCCAGCACTTTGGGAGGCAGAGGCAGGTGGATCACGAGGTCAAATTGAGACTGTCCTGGCCAACATGGTGAAACCCCATCTCTACTAAAAATACAAAAATTACCCAGGCATGGTGGCATGCACCTGTAGTCCCAGCTACTTGGGAGGCTGAGGCAGGAGAATCGCTTGAACCCAGGAGGCAGAGGTTGCAGTGAGCCGAGATCATGCCACTGCACTCCAGCCTGGCAAGAGTGAGACTCTGTCTCAAAAAAAAAAAAAAAATTAAAAATGCTAAAGAAGTCCAAGTTTGAACTGGGAAAACCTACAGAGCTTCATGGTGAAAGTAGTGGTTCTGAGAAAGCTACTGGACATAAGACAGGTGCCAAAGTTGAATGAGCTGATGGATATGAACTCACTGGTCCTAGAATCTGTTTAAAGTTCAGACTTTTAATAGTGGCAAATAAAAAGTTCTATTTGTGGAGAAAAGAAAAATGATTTTATAATGTTTATTATTTTAAAGAGAAAAGTTCTGTAAGTATTACATCATGTTTAAATATAGAATAAGCTGAAAAAAGCAGAAATCTTTGCATATTAATAGAAAAATCTCAGAAGTCTTTATTTATTGGCAAGTCAGCTACTCTAAGGTTGTGAGGGTAACTTACTGACCTGAAAAAACACATTTTAAACCAATGTGAGATGTGGCTAATTGACTAATCAAAGTAGGAAAGACCCAGATGACTTTTTAGAATAATTCAGATCAGAGTGGATATTGACAGGGCAGATGGTGAATGGCATTGAAAGACAATGCCTTAATTTACTTACACTTTGTTTTCTAGTTTCTGTAATTTTAATTAAAGTGAGTAGAAATAAAATTTTGTCTAAGCATTTTTTCTTCCCAATATGAAAGGTGTTGACACATCATATCACTGAGTTGGAAAGATAAAGACAAGGGAAAGGATTAGAATTTGGTGTGAATTAACATATCACAGGGCTCTTGTGTCTGTAAAAGGTGAGGAAACAAACACATGTGTTAATGTAACTCCAACTGCAAAGGAAGGCTGTCAAGGCATGTGGGTTTGCTTGGCCAAAAGCTGTTGATTCCAAAAATGTAATTTCATTTGTTGGATTTTATTGTAATTAACACAGGGAGTTGCACTAGCTCAGAACTCTTATCTTTATTATCTTGGGAGAAGAATTATGAAATGTGTGCACTTACAAAATAGAATTCGTATTTTGCAGAGGGCTATAATGCTAATGGGTCTTGGGAACCTTCTGGGATTATGAATTCAAGTTTACAATTAGGGTTTCTGCTTTGCAATTTCAAATGTGGTTTACCTGGAACAGTTAGCATTTCATCTTAAATGGTATTTAATAGAACTTGGGAGCTCTTCAGAGCAGGAACTTCAATTTTTGTTGTTGTTGTTACCTATTGCAAAGCACTAAATTCACTGCTAGAGAAAACTAGCAGTTACTTTTATGTGTACATCTAATCGTTCTTTACAGTCAGATAGAGATCATCTCTAACATTTAACAAACAATTCAAAAAGGCATAAAGTTTACCTCATTATGTGTGTAGAGGATTCACTACTTTAATAATTAAGCAAAATCTTTGATACTTGTATGAAGAGAAGGTAGACAGGATAAACAACAGGAAAACTAATTTATGGATTTCTTTAAATAGTGGATAGGGACAATTCATTCCCTCAGATATTTGTAATAAAATTTTAGAACCAGAAAATATCTACCTAGGAATACTAACGCTCAAACTTTAGCATGAGATCGATCTGCAGGTCTGAGCTCAGCTAACAACTTGTATACTGTCAAAGCAGAGACTGCCCTTTCAAACCTCTCCTTGGGAAACTAATTAGCAGAATAATAAAAAGGCAAGATCAACTCTTGTCTTCCTTGTTGGGGATATAAAAAAACAGTAGTTCTAATTAGCAATAATTAAAATTTAATTAAGAAGCTCTTTGCAATCCTCCTCCCTGCTTCCTGAACTAGTGCTTGCCAGCTCTTGGTTGTGGAGCTGTTTTTATTCCCGTGGTGCTGAATCATGGCTTAATCACAAAGCCTTAGATCACAGCTTATCCAGCCCTGAGGACTCATCACCACAGCCTTCCAAGAGTAACAAATATATATTCTAGATTTTTTAACCCAAGCGATTACTTTTTTCAGTTTTATAATCATGAATTATGACTTTTTACTTTTAAGCAGCTGATTATAGATGCCATTATAGATGATTATAGATGAATAAAAATTGCTTTTTATTTTTAAACTTATCTTTATATTTGTTCCCCTAGTTCTACCCCTTGTTGCAACAAAAGGATAGGAGACCTCCAAGAATATTAAATATTTGAACCCAAATTTCTGCTTCTGTGCTTTAAAGTAAAGCAGGTAATTAGCTTAAGTATAAAAAACTAAAACATTGGTAAAACCCCAGATTTTAAAAATAAAAGTATTTGATTATATAAAAATAAAACAGTACATTGTAGATGAAGGTTAAGGAAAATAAATATAGTACTTGATGATCCTTACAAAGTGTATACGATATTTTAAGTATTAATCTGAGTTTAGGATGTTTCAAATTGTAAAAGGAATCCCACTTAATTGTGCATTTTAATGTGGTTACAATGGTGAATTTCATATCATATGAATTTTATCTCAATAGAAAAAGGAACTCAAACTCTGACTTTGTCCTAGTTTTGGGTATGAGGATTAATCATAGTTTACAAAGAGAAAAAAAAGCCCCAAGATTTGATAGTTCATTATGAGCAAAAGAAAAAGGAAATAATCAAGAACAGAGGGAAATTAGTTTTTTTTTAAAAGCCACTGAACTAAGAAATACAACCGTGGTTCTTTAATTATTAAGGGAAGGGCTCTGAATTTGCTCCATTATCTTAATTATGTTTCTGGAGCAAACATTATTTCAATGTGATAAAAGATGACATGACACTAAAGGTAAAGCCTGAGCAGATGTTACATGAGTAACAAGCCAATAGGCCCACATTCTGGTAATTTCTTCCCCACTAGACATGTTCTCATTAATCTGTGATTAATAGGATTCAAGTATAGTAAATGATGATGATCTATTGTCGGTCTTTGTCGAGCACCATGGACGGAGTAATTTGTCAGCTCAGCTTTTGTGTGACTATTTAATAGCAAAGAGGGAGAGAGAAAAGACGCTAATCTTCTAATTGGCATCTATAGAGAAGGTCTAGGAGAATACTGCCTGTATGGAAATAGCCAGTGTAATTCCTATGCCTAAGGAAAGCAAATGCAGACTCTATGTATCTTTTATATAATTAATTGTGCCTTCTATTGAACAGAAGTTGGGGATGAGGATAAAGAAAAAACGGCAACAGAACAGTCGTAAGAGATCATAAGGTAACATTTATTAACTTATAACATTTATTAACTTAGATATGAGGCTTTCTCAACTATAGTGACTTGCCAAAAAAGTGGGCAAAAGAAAAAAAAATAACTTTTGGTTAAAAAATAGTTGCTCAGATGGACCAAAATAACAATGTAAAAAATAAAAAGCCAGCATCATCGTCAGTACCACCACTAGCAACACAGAATGCCCTGATGTTATGATGGTAAAAAATTTAATACATCAATAAATCAATAAATAAATTCAAAACAGATGTTTTCAACGAAAATAATTTGATGATTAGTCCTGTCAAGTCTACCGTAAAAACTTCGTCAAATGGCTATACCTTGGTGAGAATGATGTGTGAAATTGCTCTTTCCCTTTTTCTCCCTCTCCCTTTGTATCTTTAGAAATTTTTGGCCGTGCATGGTGGCTCACACCTGCAATCCCAACACTTTGGGAAGCCGAGGCAGGTAGACTGCTTGAGCTCAGGAATTCAAGAGCAGCCTGGGCAACATGGTGAAACCCCTCTCTACAAAAATTTCAAAAAATTAGCCAGGTGTTGTGGTGTGCAACTGTAGTCCCAGCTACCCAAGAGGCTGAGGTGGGAGGATCACTTGAGCCTGGGGGATTGAGGCTGCAGTGAGCCGTGATCATGCCACAGGGCTCCAGTCTGGGCGACAAAAACAAACAAACAAAAAACAAAAAACCCGTCTCAAAAAATTTTTTTCTTCTGCACACTTTTCTATATTTTAGGTTCTAGGTACTTTACTGGTTGGTGGAAATGAAAAGGACAGGGTCTCACTGGGAGAAAATATTTGCAATGTATACAACCAACAAATAATTAGTATATGCACAGTATATAGAGAAAGACTACTGATCAACCTTAGAGAGAAATTGGTGAAGAATAAAAACAGGCAGTTGACAGAAGAGGAAATCCAATAGGGTCAATGAACATATGAATAGATGTTCAATATAACTAATAATCAGGACAATTTAAGTCAAAAGAATAAGATGCCATCCTCGCCCATCGGATTAGCCAAAATTTAAAAAATGGACTAGATCACATGGGGACTTAAATATGAGTGGGAGTAAAAATCAGACAACCATTTTAGAATGCAATTTGTCAATATCAAGTAATTCATTTTCAATTTATCAGTATGTATAGCAATTCTACTTCTTCAACAATATCCCAAAGAAACCCTTGCACATGTGCACAGAGATATCTAGAAGAATATTCATTACAGCATTGTTTATAATAGTGAAAAATGAAAACTACCTACATATTCACCAGGGATGTGTTCATACTATAGAATGCTATATAGCAGTTTGAATGAATACATGAATGATTATTACCAACATGGATAAGCCTTAACGCTCAGAGTAAGTTAAGAAAATTTAGCAAATTTAAGAATATTCAGGGTATGCCACTACCAAAATAGTTTTAAAGCATATGCAAAACAATAAAATGCATATATATTAATATATGGATACATACATATGTGATAAGACTGTAAAAACATGCATGGGAATGACATAACACCAAACCCTGGATAGTAGTGATTATCTCTGAGAAGGGAAGGAAGAAAATGAATTTGGAAGGTTTCAACAGTATTTCTAGTGTTTCATTTTTTAAAAATGCAATAAATGTAACAAAATGTTAAGATTTGGTAATGCTGGATGATAAGTCTTTGTTACATTATTCTCTATGTTTTTATTTTTTATTCTCTATTTTTGAGAATATTTTGAAATAGTTCATAGTTTCAAAAGTGGAAAAATGCACAAGGTAAGGAAAAAACATATGGTTTCTAATTTCCAGGTGCTACTATTGTGTCAGGTGAATAGACAATTCACAAATAGCTGTAATGCAGTTTGATAAGTGTTTCAATGTGGCCACAAAGTGCTATATGTAGATATAGATTCACACACACACACTCTTTAAGATATATATATGTGTGCTGTTAAGACATATGACCAAATTCTTTTGGTATCAAGTAGTTGAACCAAAAAATATAATTGACTTTTAAATGTCTTTTCAAATTTAGACAGAAAAAATGTGGTGGTAGCGGCAGTAGTAGCAGTAGTGTAGTAGTTTCTTCTTCTTCTTCTTTCTTCTTCTTCTTCCTCCTCCTCCTCCTTCTTCTTTCTTCTTCCTCCTCCTCCTCATTCTTCTTCCTTCTTCTTCTCCTTCTTCCTCTTCTTCTTCCTCTTCCTCTTCTTCTTCCTCCTCTTCCTCCTTTTCCTCTTCTTCCTCTTCCTTCCTCTTCTTCCTCTTACCTCCTCTTCCCTCCTTCTCCTTCCCCCTCCTCCTCCTCCTTCTTCTTTTGGCAAAAGGGCAAAGATTAGGCTGTAGTTTCTAAGAACAGCATTAAAATCTCTAACTTTATGCCTTTCATGAACTTGAGAAGCTAATTTATTTGGCCTCAAATAGTTAAAAAAAAAAGGTAGTTGGTGGGGTGGGGGTGGAATGGGGTTTTGATAGAGAATCTTTTAAGGTCTTTTCCAGTTTGAAAAATTTAAGATTCTATTTTTTTTTCCTGAAACATTAACCCCAATTTATATGAACAAGATTTTCCAAGATTTTTCCCCAAGTTAGCAATAAAAATACATTTATTCATGAAATATTATAGTTGTTATCAAAAGGCAAAGAAAAACTTTTATGAAATTAGAAGCAAACCATTCTTTTTTTTTTTTTTTTTTGAGATGCAGTCTTGCTCCATCACCCAGGCTGAAGTGCAGTGGCAAGATCTTGGCTCACTGAAACCGCCATCTCCCAGGTTCAAGCAATTCTTCTGCCTCAGCCTCCCGAGTAGCTGGGATTACAGGTGCGTACCACCACGCCTGGCTAATTTTTGTATTTTTACTAGAGACAGGGTTTCACCATGTTGGCCAGGCTGGTCTCAAACTCCTGATCTCAGGTGACCCGCTCACCTCACCCTCCCAAAGTGCTGGGATTACAGGCGTGAGCCACTGCACCCAGACTCTTTTTTTTTTTGAGATGAAGTTTCGCTCTTGTTGCCCAGGCTGGAGTGCAATGGTGCAATCTCGGCTCACTGCAACCTCTCTCTCCTGGGTTCAAGAGATTCTCCTGCCTCAGCCTTCCGAGTAGCTGAGATTACAGGCGCCCGCCACCATGCCTGGCTAATTTTTGCATATTTAGTAGAGATGGGGTTTCACCATGTTGACCAGGCTGGTCTTGAACTTCTGACCTCAGGTGATCCACCCGCCTCAGCCTCCCAAAGTGCTCGGATTACAGGCGTGAGCCACCGTGCCCAGCTTTTTTTATTAAAAATTTTTTTTTTAGAGACAGAGTTTCACCCTGTCACCTGGGCTGGAGTGCAGTGGGGAGATCACAGCTCACTGTAACCTTTAACTCCTAGGCCCAAGTGATCCTCCTGCCTCAGCCTCCCAAGTAGGACCACTATTCCTGGCTAATTTAAAAAAAAATTTGTAGAGATAGAGTCTTGCTCTGTTGTCCAGGCTGGTCTTGAACTCCTGACCTCAATTGATCCTCCTGTCTCAGCCTCTCAAAGTGCTGGGCTTATGGCCATGAGCCACTGTGCCAAGCCATTCTTGATGGGAAGCTAAAAGAAACAGCTAATTTGTTGTGATTAGATTTTGAGAAGGAGATCTAGAGATTCGGAGAATATATATATTCTTTATTCAAAGTACATGGAGAGAGCTGGAGAGAGATGCATCAGATTTTAGACTATGAGATCTGCAGATATAAATTTGTATAATTGGGACTTCTGAGATAGGTAGAAATATTTTAGCTTATATGTTACATTTCTGAACCTAACAGGATTCTACATCAAGGATGATTATTTTTAGATCAGGCAATGAGCTGAACTTCTTTGGTCCCACATGCTGAGCTGCAAATATACTCCCTAGTGACTTTTTATCACTTAAGGTATTCTGCAAAGTATTCTCTAATCTTCCTAAAAATACTAATCCTGAGTACAACATGAAGGGACCAGAAAGCAAAAATGTATCTGTTTGTCAACAATGTAATAATTATTGTCTCTGCTCCTTGATAATAATCTGGCTGGTAATAAACCTTTGATGTCCTCTGATCCTGGCCCTTCAGGATGTTGATTTCTGGTTGGAAAAGTTAATTCTCCTGGAGGATAACAAGATAGAAAAAGACAGTCTTCTGTTTACATTCCTCTGGCAGCCAGGTTTAAACATTAAGGTATAAAACCTCCCAAATCTCCTCAAACTGTGTTTGTTTTTGTTTGCTACAGCCTAAAAAGGAATCCTTCCTTTTTTCTTTTATTTCAGAAGCCTCTTCCATTTTGGTTGGTATGGATTATAATGTTAAGAAAGTACTGCGGATTATTTGGGTTTAGTTGGAAGAAGAGACTATTTTCCATCTATTTCTTTCTTTAATCTCTTGTTTTTTTGGCTCTTATCCTCACCACTCTACAGAAAATATTCTAAAATTAACTGCTCCTGGCTAAACCTAATAGTCTTTTTTTTCCCCTTGGCACAGTTTTTTTTTTCCTTTTTATTTTGAAATAATTATAGATTCATAGGAAGTCATGAAAATTAGTAGAGACAGATCCTGTACACCCCTCCCCCAGTTTCTCCCAATAGTAACATCTTACATAATAAAATCTTATATCATCTTATATAAAGAAATTGAGATTTTACCAGTTTTACATGCATTCATTTGTGCATGTGAGTGTATGTGGTAGTTCTATGCAATTTTATCATATGTGTAGGTTTGTGTTAACACTACCACAATCAAGAAACAGAACTGTTCTATTGCCACAAAGATCCCTTATGCTACCCCTTTTTACAGTTATACCCACTCCCTTTCCTCTCTACAACCCCAGGAAACCACTAATATGTTCTCCATCTCCATAATTTTATCATTTTGAGAATGTTGAATAAATCGAATAATATAAATACGTAACCTTTTGAGGCTGGCTTTAGTCTCTCAGCATAATTCTCTTGAGAGCCATCCAAATTCTTGCATATAATACTAGTTCATTCATTTTGATTGTTGAGTAGTATTTTGTAGTTTGTTTAACCAATCACCATTTGAAAAACATTTGGGTTGTTTCCAGTTTTTGGCTATTATCAGTAAAGCTACTACGAACTTTCATGTACAGGTTTTTGTGTGATGAATAGTCTTTTGAAATCTTGAACTCCTCTCTGCTTTCACCATTATTGCTATTCTGTTCTTATGCAAAACCACACCCTCATTGTTTGTCAAATATTGTTTCTCTTTACCTCTTATGCTACCTGACCTGCATCAGAGGTTCTACAAGGCTCAGACCTTGGTCCTCAAAGGGAAGCTACTTTTGAGGAAAGGTTATGTACTCTCATAGCTTCAAATGCCATTTTTTGTGCCTTATAGATCTATATCTATAGACAACTAGCTATATGGTACGTCTACTTGTATATCATGCCAGTACCCCACCCTGAGAGCCTTCCTACTCTCACCATTCTCCTAGTTTTCTATGATCATAGTCTTGTAATTGCTTTTGATTCTTCCTTTTCCTTAGCTTTCCATGTTCAATTATTTACCAAACTCTGAGGTCACCTTTTGATGAGCATTCACAAAGGAAACAAATATCTAACATTCTTTGCCCACTAAGAGAGATCTATCCACATATCTCTTCTCCAGACCTCCTTGTCACCAATTTTTCCAGTCATGTTCCTTCTAAGTCACTGATCATCCAGCCAACTATTGGCTGTAGCCCATAAACCATATAGACTGATACTGTTGGCCATTTCTCCTTCTAAGCAAAATGAATAACTAGGTACACTGCTCAAAGTACCTTCTGGGAGGATTTACCTTCACCGCTGTCCTTCAGGGTGTCCCAGAAGGGACTGTCTTGTGTAGTTGTCCACTTGTGGGTTGTATTGCATATTGGGCAGGATCATCTATAAATCAGGCCTGAGTTTTCTCCTCCTCAGTAAACTGTAAGGAACTCTCCATAAGGCTGTAGAGAAGGGGTCTTTTACTGCAAAGAACACTCAGCAGAATTCAGGGGTTCAATGCTCCCAGTTTCATCAGGGTCTTCTCACATGTTCCCATTTCAATTATTCATTTTGGAAAAGATGAAAATTACTTGACATAACCTGTTTATCACGGAAAGTGTGAGAAAATTTGTCCTCAGTCACTGTCAACATGAATACAAATTACAACATTTCTGGAGGGATGTATGGCAATATTTATCGTAATCTTAAATTGGAGTAATCTCTGATTCAGTAATACTTTCAGGAATAGTGTCCTAAATTTTCCCAATAATTTATAATAGCAAAATAAAAATGGAAATGTCTCAAATGTCCACCAATAGAAGCTTAGATGGGGGAAAAAAGGTACATCTATACATTGTATACTATCAACAATTAAAAATGGGTAAGTATATCTCATCTATTGATATGGGAAAATATTTAAAATGTTGTCTAGTGAAAAATGACAGATAGTTTAAAAAGGATAAAGTCTTGTGTGTGCATGTGTATGTGCTTTGAGAGATTCTGAAAGGAGCAGTGGTTTACCCTAGGTGCTGGGAGTTCTAGTATATTATACTTCATTCTTTATATTTTATATATTATATTCATATTTTTCTGTCCTACCAGAATGTATCATTATTAGAATCAGAAAAAAAAACTATTTTCACTAAAAATTTAATTGCAGCCATCACTAAAGAAAATCTCAGGCTAGGCGTGGTGGCTCATGCCTGTAATCCCAGCACTTTGGGAGGCCAAGGCAGGTGGATCACTGGAGCCCAGGAGTTCAGGCCCAGCCTGGACAACATAGTGAGACTCTGCCTCTACAAAAAATAAAAAAATTAGCTTGGCATGGTGGCATATGCCTGTGGTCCTGGCTACTCAGGAGGCTGAGGTGGTAGGATCACTTGAGCCTGGGAGATCAGTGCTACAGTGAGCCGTGAGTGCACCACTGCACTCCAGCCTGGGCAATACAGTGAGAGCCTGTTTCTCACACACAAAGATAAAATCTCAAAGATTATTCACAGTATACTCCTTAATATACAATGCAGACGCAAGATAACAGTTAATGCCATCTTTTGGTCACCTAAATAGTGACTAAACGAATTTTGTATGTGTTCGAACATTTCTTCCTGTGTTACTATAATTACATGCCCATATAATATAGAATGTCTTACCCTGCAGTACCCCACTGAAGAGTTTTATTACCATGAAGTGACATGATGTAATATAGTAGTCAGTTCTAGGTCTCTCTGGCTGGGAAATCTTAGGCAAGTTACTTGGCCTCTCTGAATCTCAGCTTCCTCATTTGTAAAAACAGTATCTGTACTACCCAATTCACAGAGTTGTAAGGATCAAATGAGATGTATGTGACAACATTGTCTAAACTCTAAAATGCAGGTGCAGTTCTATTATTCGCATCATGTTTATTAAAATAAGTAAAACTACCATTAACAATTAACGCTACAGGGGGATGAAATGTGCTCTAAGATAGGTCCAACATATATAAACAAGCTATGTGGCTGAGATCATCTTTCCTTTGCTATGACTAAACAAATAGCTTTATATAGCATGCCAGGCTGAAATGTTCTAAAGTGCCAGCTCTTGTTTCTTTTTTAAGAAACCACTAACTAATATACTAGTAAACCGGCAGCTCCTCTGAAAAATAGTGTTACCTTTCTGCAGGAACATCCGATTTTTCTCTTTCTGAAACTTCCAGGCTGGGCATGGTTGGCTCATTTCTGTAATCCGAGCACTTTGAGCCCAGGAGTTTGAGACCAGCCCGGGCAACATAGTGAGACCCTGTCTCTACAAAAATAAAAACAAAAACAACAACAACAACAAAAAATTCCAGAAGCTCTTTTCCTTTTTTCCATCAATTCCTGCCACTGCTCAAGTGCTCAGGTCCAAAGTGCAGCATATCAATATATAGTCGTGCGCTGCACTGCATAATGACGTTTCAGTTTACAATGGGCCACATATACAATGGTGGTCCCATAAGATTATAATGGAGCTGAAAAATTCCTATCTTGTGACATCATCACTATTGTAACATCTAGCACAATGTATTACTCATGTGTTTGTGGTGATGCTGGTGTAAACCAACCTACTGCACTGCCAGTAGTATAAAAGTACGGCACATGCAATTATGTATAGTACATAATATCTGATAATGATAATAAATGACTATGCCACTGGTTTATGTATACCATCTAAGTTTGTGTAAGTACACTCTATGATGTTTGAACAATGACAAAATCACCTAAGGACACATTTCTCAGAATGTATCCCTGTCGTTAAGTGATGTATGACTGTACCAGTGTCACTTTCAAGACAGAATGAGAACTGAAACTTCTGTCTTTTTACCCCAGTTGACTTATCTCTAGTTGGTAAAGTTATTACCAGAACCATGAGTTGCATTTTTTTTTTTTTTTTTTTTTTTTTAGACAGAGTCTCACTCTGTCCCCCAGGCTGGAGTGCAGTGGTGTGATCTCGGCTCACTGCAACCTCTGCCTCCTAGGTTCAAGTGATTATCCTGCCTCAGCCTCCCGAGTAGCTGGGATTACAGGCATACACCACCATGCCTGGCAAATGTTTGTATTTTTGGTAGAGATGAGGTTTTACCATGTTGGCCAGGCTGGTCTTGAACTCTTGACCTCAAGTAATCCACCACCTCAGCCTCCCAAAGTGCTGGGATTACAGGTGTGAGCCACCGCGCCCAGCCGTGATTTGCTTTTTAATGTTATAATTATGTATTTTCATTTGTAAGAACTGCAGATCCAAACGTGAACAAACTGATTTTAAAGTAATTATGGCCATAGCTATGCTTCCTATTACATATCTTTTGCTGAAGTAACCAGGAGGTAGGGCTGATATGGATGATAGTTTAGCCCATGTGGATGAAATATTAAATGCCTTTATAGGAGCTGGTTTAAGATTCTGAGTTTTACATAAGAATAAGTGAGGCTGTGCAGAATGTAATCTTGTTTCAGAAATAGCATCTTGTGAAATTACTGTTATTAGATATTGTTATTAGATATTCAACAGTGTCAGTCTCATTTGAATTGGGATAAGGCAAGAGCATAGGGATAAGGTAAGGTCAGATAATTGCTTTTCTGGTACTAAAGTCATATTCTAAATCAATAATTATAGTTTGCCTTTCAGTGAACTAAGGCTTCGGATTACAAGTTGATTTTTCTTTTGTGGGGATGAGGAAGATAGGTACTATCACATTTAAAATGATATCAAGCCTAGAACTTTGGAGAAAGTGAAATGGGGAGAATAATCTTTAAATCTAGAATGAGAATCAAATTTTAGACTCTGACATTCTTTCTACTGAAAATTACAGAATCACATTTTGATAGTTTGAACCAAATAAAACACAAAAGCAATTGCTAAGTGTTGATAGGTAAAGGAAAAGAATGTGATTCAATCCACTAGGAAGATTTTGATCCAAAAATGAAACAGTTTTTCTCCCCTGCTAGTCAGGCAGAAATCTAATTACTCTTGTTTGATCTACTATGGAGAGGTAAATGTGAGAGGTATAGATTATGGACAGTTTTATGGATTTTAATCTTAGAAATCAACAAGTGAAGGTTTTACACTTGCACATAGTTACTTAACTGGTGTTAAGAATAAAACCTAATCAATAATTTTTGTTTTACTGTGATTTGCTCTAGTTCCAATTATGATGTTGGCTATTTCATAGTTCCTTTGTTTATATGAATGCTTTAAAGATAATCTCTCTCTAGTTGAGTTTAATGTGGGACTAGTTTTCATTTCATACAATATCTCAGAAACAAAACCAGAATAAAGGAAACTTAATAAAGACAAGTTCTAGGAAAGTTGGGAACATAAAGAGAGATGAACTGAAATGAATCTCTTTTCCTTTAAGTTGTGTCAATCCTCATTACTGTTTGAATAGTTCAATCCAACAAAGCATGAGAATGAGATGGACCATATGTACATGACAGGTGTAAAGTGGAATACTCTTGCTTTCCTTTGCAAAATGGTGCAGTGAGAAGACCTAGGTTCTGGACCTGGATCTGGTCCTTAGGAGCTGAATGACCCGGTATTGAAAGCCTGATATAACAAAGGGCTGAGATAGCATTCACTGATCCCTCATTCTAGGCGTGGTGCTAAATACTTTATACATATGCTTTCTTTTCATCATCAAAACAATTCTGTTAAGTAAATGGTATTATCCTTTTTTTTTTTAACAGATAGTAGGACTGAACTTCTGAGAGGTTAAGCGACATGGCACAGATTACACAGAAGAGAAAGATTTTGAAGATCAGATGAAGTAATGTTACCTTGGAATACTGCAGAAGAAGGTATCCAAAGGTTTAGGGGTATTGGAATGTTAGAGTTATCATGTAAACCTGCTCACTCACCCAAGGAGGGTCCAGAGGGTACACCTTTCACCAGGACTGTCAGAAAGAAATTTGTGAGGGCACCTCAGCATCCCCTAAGTACTCTAACTCGAATCATCAAAACAGAGAGTCACAGTTCCTTTGTAAAAGTATTTTAAAAAAGCAATTTGAAAATTGACAAACGCTATAAAAATTTCAACTACTGTTACTATTATTATTTTAGTCCTCAGCAAGGAAAATAAAAATTTGTTCTTTCTGAGTGCTCTTTCCAGACAGGCTTCCACTTATTCTGCATCAGTATAATAACTGCCTCCCAAAAAAGGGCATAATTAGTGTTTGCAGGTATTCCATTGGCCCTATTGCCACAATTGGTAGACACAGTTATTTTTGCCAAGTTGATGACAGGTCCAAGAGGAAAACAAAAGGAAATCAACTTTTCTTACTATTCTATTAGGACCTAATAAAATCTCAGGGTGTTAAGAAAAGTCATACACTTTATCATATGTGTGGGAATCACTGGGCTCTGATGACTTGCATCATAATAGGTCTCTTGGGAAGGGTCACTCTTTACTGATGACTTCACTGCCTTGTCTCTTTTTATGCACACAAGCAGGGCACACATAACCTATTTGTCAATTTCACAAGCACTCAGCTGTAAACAACAATGATTCTTAGATTATCTTGGTAGTTGGTGTGTCCTGAGAGATAAGACTGTTTTTTCCCCAGCTGCCTCACTCCTGAATGACCGGCAACTTCTTTAGAAGAGGCTGCTGCCCTTTCCCTTACATAAAGGTTATCAAAATACCCACCATCCAATTCTCTGTTTTCCCTGTGGCCATAACTACTATTAAAACAACCTTCTTATGGGAATATAATACCAAACAGTAGGGAAAAAGAGACAAAACTTCATTCCCACGTTCTGACTAGGACTATGTGGTTTGTTACATCTTTTCTCAACCAAATGTTACTAATGATACTTTCTAGCCTATTTTGCCTCCCAGGAGTCAAATCATCAAATACAGCATTTTGTTAGTTCTCACGACCCTGATGCATTCTGATCCCCATTTATTTAGTGGTGAAGACTGAGGGAATTCTCAGCAGGCCAATAATAGAAAGCATTAGGAAAAGCTCTGGACTGAGAAATCTGATTACATGCCATTCTACTGTATTTTGCATGTCACAAGTGACCTCTTTTAGTGTCTAAAGTTTCTTTCTCCATAAAAAAAGAATGTACCTTTTTAGGGCTCTAAACAAAATGAGTGAAATATATCTAAAGTTGTATATGTGATCCACATCAGCTCACAATTGTTCTGCTACAACGACATGCCAACAGATTTCCTCCTCCTAAGTTTCTTTTTAAAACTCTGGTTGCTTGGAAGCAGTATGGACATTGACAACGACAGGCCTTAAGAGCTATCTGGTCCCATTTTGAGAGCTGGGTCTTGCTTATTTTTATCCAAAAGACTTGAGAGCAGGGCCTGATGAAGTCTCAAAGTATGCAGCAATCTTATTGATTGAAGCCAGAAGGAGAGGGTCAATCCAAAATTTGGAGGAAGGCCACACAGGCATACCACTACTTTCACAGGATCTTTAAATATGTTGTTAGGTTATTATATAATATTATCTATAAATACAAGATTAAATTATCATTAAAGAAAATATGTTTATCTGAGGCCCCATAACAACTAGCCACGATTTTTTTCTCTAAAATTAAAAATTATTATTATTATTATTTTCTTTTTTTATTATTATTATACTTTAAGTTTTAGGGTACATGTGCACAATGTGCAGGTTAGTTACATATTAAAAATTATTTTCTTATTTGTATTCTGTGTCTCAAAGTAACTATGACTTTTTAAGATAATAATTTTTTATTTCTTGCATGAATAACATTGCAGTAGTGACAGATTAAAACACTTAAAAATCTCACCTCACACCAAATCAATAGTTTTGGCTCACTTTTCTATGTTCATTTCTGTACTGGACTATATGTATATATAATTTTATGCAATTGAGGCCACTGCATAGATATAATTTTATATGCTGTTTTTTCCTTCAGAGAGGAAAAAAATTTGACATTTACGTAGGATCTACTAGGGTAGGGCACTATTTTAGACTCATTAATATACTCTATATCTTTTATTTCTCAGAAAGGTATATATATTATTATTCTCTTGTTTATGTAGAGAGATTAAATAACTTTCTGAGATCACATTGAAAGGCAATGCGGCCAATAATCAAAGGGATTCAAACTTGTATTTTTTTTCATTATACAATGCTGCCTCATTTAATTTTTTCCCTATACTTTACTACAAAGTTTTTTTGTTTGTTTTGTTTTTTGTTTGTTTGTTTGTTTTAGATAGAGTTGCTCTGTCACCCAGGCTGGAGTATAGTGGTGCAATCTAAGCTCACTGCAGCCTCCGTCTCCTGGGTTCAAGCGATTCTTGTGTCTCAGCCTCCCAAGCAGTTGGGACTACAGGCGCATGCTACCACGCCCGGCTAATTTTTTGTGTTTTTAGTATAGAAGGGGTTTCACCATGTTGGCCAGGCTGGTCTCGAATTCCTGGCCTCAAGTGATCTGCATGCCTCGGCCTCCCAAAGTGCTGGGATTACAGGCGTGAGCTACCATGCCCGGCCTACTACAAAGTTTTAATTTTAATAGCCTCTTAAAATTTAATTAGATTGTAAGCTCCCTGATTAGGTCTCATTTCTATCCTCAGCACTCAATAGATGTTCAATAAATATTTATTCAATAATGCAAACCTCTATTCACTCAATTCATTCTCCTTTCCCTATTCCTTGGGATGAAAAGCTCAGGGAAACTGAGACCTATATCATATATTTTATCCCTTATATTTATTTGGCTTCTTTTCATTTAGTCCTCATAACAGCTCAGTAGGATATGTACTATTATCACCCCCATCCATTTTACATATAAGCAAACCACAGCACTGGAAATAAACTTGAGGGTTGGGGACTCCAAAGTCCAAACTTTTAATTATTACACTATTTTATTCTACATAGATTTATTATTCAAAGTTGCAAGTAAATCATATGTTTATATGCCATATGTAACTTCAATTCACCCAAACAGCTTGTTTTATATAGGAATTATGTCATGAATTTTTTTTTCTTTTTTTGAGACAGGGTCTTACTTTGTCACCCAGGCTGAGTGGAGTGGCATAATCATGGCTAACTGCAGCCTCAACCTCCTAGGCTCAAGCGATCCTCCCACCTCAGCAACCTCCCAGAGTAGCTGGGACTACAGGCATGTGCCATCACACCCAGATAACTAAAAAAATTTTTTTTTAGAGATGAGGTCTCGCTATGCTGCCCAGGCTCGTCTTGAACTCCTGGATTCAAACAATCCTCCCACCTCGGCCTCCCAAAGTACTGGGATTATAAGCGTGATCCACTGTGCCTGGCCTGAAATAGTTTATAAAGCAAAATAATACCTCCCAAATTTATTTAGCTGACTCCAGATTTTCTTAGACATTAAATTTTCTTACAGTAATAGCCATGAGTTTTTAAAATTGAGGAAATATTGAGTACCTACTGTGTGCCAGATATTTGGGATAGAATGGTGGGTAAATTGTACATAGTTTTTAACCTCTTGGAACTTATAGTCTAGTGTTGTGTGTTATGTCTAGGCTTCTTTGAGAATCCTTATCTTATCATCTGGGCATTTTCTTTATGCTCCTATAGCATCCTGCCTTTATTATATACTTTAAAATTTATTTTATTATTTTTAAATGTATCCCTTGAGTCATACTTTATTATATTAAGATATAATAAAAGTATAAAAATATACTAAAATATGCATCTGTCCATCATACAGTTGTAAATAGGATATTACCCATAGAATATTTCCAATGAAACCCTCTCCCCAGTTGTATTCAATTCCCTTTCCTATAGAAAGGAAAGCATTATTCTGATGATAGCCATTAGCTATTATGGTAACATGTGTGCATATATATATATGTATGTCATGGGGCCTCAGATAAAGATTTTTTTTTGAGATGAAGTCTTGCTCTGTCGCTAGGCTGGAGTGCAGTGGCATGATCTCGGTTCACTGCAACCTCCAACTCCCTGGTTCAAGCGATTCTCCTGCCTCAGCCTCCCAAATAGCTGGGATTACAGGCACACACCACTGCGTCCAGCTAATTTTTGTATTTTTAGTAAAGACGGGATTTCACCATGTTGGCCAGGATGGTCTCGATCTGACCTCGTGATCTGCCTGCCTCAGCCTCCCAAAGTGCTGGGATTAGAGGTGTGAGCTACCGCACCCAGCCCATATTTTCTTTAATGATAATTTAATCTTGTATTTATATATAATATATATTAAAATTTGTCATTTTAACCATTTTTAAGTGTTCATTTCATGGCATTAATTACATTCACAGTGTTGTGCAACCATCACCACAATCTGTTTCCAAAACTTTTTCATCACCCCAAACAGAAATTCTGTAACCAACAAGCAATAAGTTCCCATTCTCTCCTCCATCCAGCCCTTGGTAATTTCTAATATATTTCCTGTCTCTATGAATTTGCCTATTCTACATATTTCATATAAGTGGAATCATAGAATATCTTGTCTCTGTCTCTGAAAAAAAATGTTTTTTTTTTTCTTTTTTCTTTTTTTTTGAGACAGAGTCTCACTCTGTCACCTGGGCTGGAGTGCAATGTTGTGATCTTGGCTCACTGCAACCTTCACCTCCCAGGTTCAAGCGATTCTCCTGCCTCGGCCTCCCAAGTAGCTGGGATTACAGGTGTGCACCACCACACCGGCTAATTTTTGTATTTTCAGCACAGGTGGGGGTTCACCATGTTGGCCAGGCTGGTCGTGAACTGCTGACCTCAAGTAATCTGCCTGCCTCAGCCTCCCAAAGTGCTGGGATTACAGGCATGAGCCACTGTGACCAGCCTAGCATAATGTTTAAAGTTTCATCCATATTGTAGCATGCATCAGAACTTCACTCCTTGTTAAGGCTGAATAATATTCTGTTCCAAATATATATATTCATTTTGTTTATCCCTTCATCTGTTGATGAAAACTGTATTGTTTCCATCTTTCGGTTCTTGTGAATGATGCTGCAGTGAACACTGGCATACAACTATCTGAATCTCTGTTTTTAATTCTATTGGCTATGTAGCTAGGAGTGGAATTGCTGGGGTGTATGGTAATTGTATGTTTAGCTTTCTGAGGAACTGTCAGACTGTTTTCCACAGCAGCTGCATAATTTTACATTTCCACCAGCAATACATAAAGGTTCTAACTTTTCCACATCCTTGCCAACACTTGTTATTTTCTGTTTTACAAAAAGAATTGTAGTGATACTGATAGGTTTAAAGTGATATTTTGTTGTAGTTTTGATTTGCATTTCCCTACTGACTAATGATATTGAGTATCTTTTCATGTGCTTATTGGCCATTTGCATATCTTCTTTGGAAAAATATCGATTCCGTTCTTTTTTTTTTTCTTTTTTTGAGACAGAGTTACGTTCTTTCACCCAGGCTGGAGTGCAGTGGCCCAATTTCGGCTCACTGCAACCTCTGCCTTCCAGTTTCAAGTGATTCCCCTGCCTCAGCCTCCCAAGTAGCTGGGATTACAGGTGCCTCCCACCACGCCTGGCTAATTTTTGTGTGTGTGTGTGTATTTTTAGTAGAGACAGGGTTTCACCATGTTGGCCAGGCTGATCTCGAACTCCTGACCTTGTGATCTGCCCGCCTCAGTCTCCCAAAGTGCTGGGATTACAGGCGTGAGCCACTGTGCCCAGCCTCAATTCAGTTCTTTTGTACGTTTTTAAATTGGGTTGTTTTTTTGTTGTTGAGTTATAGGAGTTGTGGGTTTTTTTGTTCGTTTGTTTTTATTTTTATTTTTTTGAGATGGAGTCTCACTCTGTCACCCAGGCTGGAGTGCAGTGGTGTGATCTCAGCTAACTGTAACCTTTGCCTCCTGGGTTCAAGCCATTCTCCTGCCTCAGCCTCCCGAGTAGCTGGGACTACAGGCGCTTGCGATCACGCCTGGCTAATTTTTTGTATTTTTAGTAGAGACGGGGTTTCACTGTGTTAGCCAGGATGGTCTTGATTTCCTGACCTCATGATCTGCCTGCCTTGGCCTCCCAAAGTGCTGGGATTACAGGCATGAGCCACCACACCCGGCTAGGAGTTTTTAAAATATTCTGGATATTACATGCTTATTAGATGTATGACTTGCAAATATTTTCTACCACTCTGTTGATTGTCTTTTCATTTCCTTGATAATGTCCTTTGATACACAAACATTTTTAATTTTGATGAAGTCCAACTTTGTTTTTTCTTTTGTTGCTCAGGCTTTTGGTATCATATCTAAGAATCCATTGCCAAATTTAAGCTCATGAAGATTCACCCTTTTGTTTTCTTGTAAGAGTTGTATGGTTTTATATCTTAAATTTATTTTGGATCATTGTTCCATTTTGAGTTAATTTTTGTATATAGTACGAGGTAGGAAGCCCATTTCATCCTTTTGCACATGTATATCCAGTTGTCCCGGTCCCATTTGTTGAAAAAAACTATGTTTTCCCCATTGAGTTGTCTTGGTAACCTTGTCAAAAATCAATTGACCATAAATGTAAGAGTTTATTTCTGGGATCTCTATTCTACTCCATTGATATGCATATACACACACACACCCCAATATAAATACATATATATATTTATAAATTAAAAAAATATAATTATAAATAAATATATATTTGGCCAGGTGTGGTGGCTCACGCCTGTAATTCCAGCACTTTGGGAGGCCAAGGCAGGCGTATCTCCTGAGCTCAGAAGTTTGAGACCAGCCTGGCCAACGTGGTGAAACCCCATCTCTAGTAAAAATACAAAAGTTAGCTGGGTGCGGTGGCATGTGCCTGTGATCCCAGCTACTCAGGAGGGTGAGGCAGGAGAATCGCTTGAACTCGGGAAGCGGAGGTTGCAGTGAGCGGAGACTGCACCACTGTACTCCAGCCTCGATAACAGAGTGAGACTCTCTCAGAAAACAAAACAAAACAAATATATATATATGTATATATTTATCCTTATGCCAGTAACACACTGTTTTGATTACTGTAGCTTTGTAGTAAATTTTGGAATTGGGATGTGTGAGGTTTCCAACACTGTTCTTAATTTTCAAGACTCTTACAGGCTATTCAAGGTCCCTTGCAATTCTACATAAATTTGAAAATCAGCTTTTCCATTTTTGCAAAAAAAGGCGGTTGGATTTTTTTTTTTTTTTTTTTTTTTTTGAGACAGGGACTCACTTTGTTGCCCAGACTAGAGTATAGTGGCATGATTACAGCTCACTGCAGCCATGACCTCCCCCACTCAGGTGATCATTTCACCTCAGCCTCCCAGGTAGCAGGAACTATAGGCGTGCACCACCACACCCTACTAATTTTTAAAATTATTTTGTAGAGATGGGGTTTCCCCATGTTGTCCAGGCTGGTCTCGAACTCCTGGGCTCAAGCGATCTTCCTGCCTTGGCCTCCCAAAGTGCTGGGATTACAGGTGAGAGCCACTGCAAAGCTGCTGAAATTTTGATAGTGATTGTACTGAAACTCTAGATCACCTTGGGTAATACTGACTTTTTTTTTTCCTTCACACAGGGTCTGGCTCTGTTGCCCAGGCTGGAGTGCAGTGGCATGATCTCAGGTCACAGCAACCTCTACCTCCTGGGCTCAAGTCCTCCCACCTCAGGCTCCTGAGTAGCTGGGACTACGGGCATGTGCCATCACACTCAGCTAAGTTTTGTGTTTTTTGTAGAGATGGAGTTTTGCCATGTTGCCCAGGCTGGGCTCAAACTCCTGGGATCAAGTGATCTGCCTGTTTCAGCCTTCCAAAGTGTTGGGATTACAGCTGTGAGTCACTATGCCTGGCCACATTGATTTTCTTATGTTGAGCCACTCTTGCATTTCCTAGGATAAATCCCACTTGGCTATGGTATATAATCATTTTAATATACTGTTGGATTAGGTTTGCTGCTGTTTTGTTGCTGATTTTCACATTACATTCATAAAGTTGTTTGGTCTATAATTTTCTTTTCTTGTTATGTCTTTATCTGGCTTTGGTAGCAGGGTAGTGCTGGACTCAAAGAATGGACTTCCTCTTCAATTTTTTGGAAGAGTTTGAGAAGAAATAGTGTCAATTCTTTTTTAACTGTTTGGTAAAATTAATCACTAAACCATCTGGTAGTAGACTTTTCTTTGCCTTTCATCATATTTGGGAAGTTTTTAGCCATTATTTCTTCAAATAATCTCTTCGTATTTTTCTCTATCTTCTCCTTCTGGAACTCCCATAATGCATATTATGGTCAGCTTGGTGCTTTCCCACAAGTCCCTTAGGCTCTGTTCAGTTTTCTTCATTCTTTTTTTTTCTTTCTGCGCCTCGGACTTGATAATTTGAATTATCCTATATTCAAGTTCCCTGATTCTTTCTTTTGCCTGCTTAAATCTGATATAGTGAATTTTTCATCTCAGTTATTGTATTTTATAGTTCCAGAACTTCTGTTTGGTTCCTTTTTGTAATTTCTATCTTTGTTGATATTCTAATTTCATTCATACATCATTTTCCTGATTTTCTTTAGTTCTTTGTCCATGTTTTCCTTTAGCAATTTTAGCATATCTAAGACAGTTGTTTTTAAGTCTTTGTCTAGTAAGTCCAGTATCTGGGCTTCCTCAGGGATAATTTCATTGGTTTATTTTGTTCCTTTGAATGGGCTATACTTTCCTGTTTGTTTTGTTTGTTTGTTTGTTTTGTTTGTTTGTTTGTTTGTCGCTCTGTCACTCAGGCTGGAGTGCAGTGGTGCAATCTCAGCTGACTGCAACATCTGCCTCCTGGGTTCAAGTGATTCTCCTGCCTCAGCCTCCTGAGTAGCTGGGGTTATAGGCGTGTGCCACCATGTCCAGCTAATTTTTGTATTTTTAGTAGAGATGAGTTTCATCATGTTGGCCAGGTTGATCTTGAACTCCTGACTTCAAGTGATCCACCCACCTTGGCCTTCCAAAGTGCTGGGATTATGGGCATGAGCTACTGCGCCTGTCCACTTTCCTGTTTTTTCTTTTGTATGCCTTGTGATTTTTATTGAAAATTGGACATTTGACTATTACAATGTGGTAACTCTGAAAATCATATTCTCCCCTTCTCCAGGGTATGAACTTCAGTTTTTCTTTCTTTTTTTTTTTTTTTTTTTGAGACGGAGTCTTACTCTGTTGCCCAAGCTGGAGTATAGTGGTGTAATCTTGGCTCACTGCAACCTCCACCTCCCAGGTTCAAGTGATTCTCCTGACTCAGCCTTCCAAGTAGCTGGGATTACAGGCGTCCACCACTGTGCCCAGCTAATTTTTGTATTTTTAGTAGAGACAGCGTTTTGCCATGTTGGCCTGGCTGGTCTTGAACTCTTGACCTCAGGTGATCCACCTGCCTCAGCCTCCCAAAGTGCTGGGATAACAGGTGCGAGCCACCATGCCCAGCCTTGGTTTTTCTTTTTATTGAAGGCTGTAGTAGTCTGGTTGTTTAGTGACTTTTCCAGATTATTTTTGCAAAGATGACTGTATTCCTTGTTGTGTGTGATCATTGAAGTCTCCATTCTTTCAAAGATTTCCTTGAAGGTCAGGAACTAAAAAATAAATGAACTAAACTAAAATAAATACCACCCTCCCCCCCAAAAAATAGTAAAGAAAAACAAAAATATATATACAAAAAAACCCTAACAACTCTCCCAGTCTTTGCAGATTAGCTCTGTGGTGGGGCATTCCAACACATATATAGGCTTGCACTGAAGCTAGGGATCAGTCTGAGGTGAAAGCTTCAGGTCTTCTTAGGTCTTTTCTGAGCATTTGTCTAAATTTGCTTGTATATTTCTCATATACATAAGTACTTCTGAAAGTCCTTATTTCTCACAGAATCTCCCTCAGATTTTCCTCCTAGGACTTAAGTGGTCTGCTGTATCTATAATACTTTACTCCAGGCATCTGTGGTTTGTTAGTTTGCCTTGTAGTTTTGAACACTGTGTGGCTTTTATGGCCTGAGTCCTGAGTTAGGTGAAACACAGACACACTTTGAGACAGTCCTTCAGATAGCCCCCAGAGAGGCTGGAATAGACATATACAACACTTTGCAAATAAGGTCTGCTTTGTTCCTCTGGAACCAGGATTCAGGATCCACACTAGGACAAAGGCTGCTGCTGTTCCAACTCTGCTACCATCTAGGCTGGAGGCAGAGCAAGAGCAAATAAACTCCACAAATGTTTTCTATTGCTTTCAAGTTGCCTTTTTTCTTGATTCAATATTCATTTGGTTGATGTAAACCTTTGACTATTTTCCAGTATTCTGACAAAGTTGGTTTTTAGCGTTTCTGCTTGTTTTTCAGTATTTCTATGGGTGGACAAGAGAGCTTAGAGCTGCCTACTCCACCATTTTTGCTGACATCACTGCCATTAACTTTTAATTCACAAGAACTTTTGGGTTACAAAGCACCTCAAATTTCTGTAGTGACTCAGTATTTCTGGAGTATTTTGAGATCTACTTATTTGTCCAATTTAGTTCTACTCTTGATGACGGATATTGTTCTTAATGATGACCATAATTTCTGTATTTAGGTTCCTGTAAGTCAGTAGTTCTCAACCTTGGCTGCATATTAGACTCACCTGTCGTAGTTATACAAAATAGAGATGCTGAGGAGGAGGCAGAGCAAAATGGCCAAATAGCAGCCTCCACCAACTGTCCTCCCCACAAGAACGCCAAATTGAAGAACTATCCACACAAAAAAACACCTTCATAAGAACAAAAAATCAGGTGAATGATCACAGTACCTGTTTTTCACTTCATATCACTGAAAGAGACATTGAAGATAATGGAAAAGATACTCTTGAATTGCCAATGCCCATCCCTTGGAAGCAGCCATGTGGCACGAAGAGAGAATTTGTGTACTTGGGGGAGCGCAGTGATTGTGGGACTTTGCATTGGAACTCAGTGCTGCCCTGTCACAGCAGAAAGCAACACCAGGCAGAACTCAACCGGCACTCATGGAGGGAGCATTTAGACAATCCATAGCCAGAGCAGAATTATACATCCCAGCAGTCAGAACCTGAATTCCAGAAAGCCTCGCCATTGTGGGCTAAAGTGCTCTGGGGCTCTAAATAAATTTGAAAGGCAGCCTAGGCCAGAGGGACTGCAATTCCTAGCAAGTCCTAGTGCTGTACTGGACTAGAAACCAGTGGACTTGGGGTGCATATGATCTAATGAGACGCCAGAAGGGTGCCCAAGGGAGTGTTTGTGCCACTCCTCCCCCAACCCAAGGCAGCACATCTTGCAGCTCTGGGAGAGACTTCTTCCCTTTGCCGGAGGAGAGGAGAGTAAAGAGTAAAGAGGATTTTGTCTTGCAACTTGGATACCAGCTCAGTCCCAGTAGGATAGGGAACCAGTCAGAGTCCTGAGGCCCCCGTTACAGGCCCTAGCTCCTGGATGACATTTCTACACACACCTTGGGCCAGAAGGGAAATTGCTTCCTTGAAGGGACAAATCCAATCGTGGCAGGGTTCATCACTTCCTGAATAAAGAGCTATTGGGCCCTGAATAATCAGCAGTGGTATCCAGGCAATACTCACCATGGGCCTTGGGAGAGACTCAGAGACAACATACTGATTTCAGGTGTGACCCATCACCTTCTCAGCTGTTGGCTATGGGGAGAGACTTCTTCCACTTGAGAATAAGAGAGGGAAGAGTAATGGGGACTGTGTCTTGCAGCTTGGGTACCAGCTCAGCCAGTGTGGGGTAGAGCACCAAGTGGACTCTTGGTGTCCCCAATTCCAGGACTTGGCTCTTGGATGGCATTTCTGGACCTGCCCTGGGCCACAGAGGAGCCCACTTCCCTGAAGGGACAGTCCTGGGCCTGGCAGCATTCACCACAAGCTAACTGAAGAGCCCTTGGGCCTTGAATGAACATCAATGGTAGCCAGGATGTACTCACCATAGGCCTCAGGTGGTGGTGGCTATACAGAGAGACTCTTCTGTTTGGGGAAAAGGGGAGGGAAGAGGGGAAAGAGTTTGTCTTGTGGCTTGGGTGCCAGCACAGCCATAGCAGAATAGAGCACCAAGTAGATTCCTAAGGTTGTCAACTCTAGGCCCTGGCTTTCAGATATACCTCTGGAACCACTTGGGACCAGGGGAACTCATTGCCCTGAAGGGAAAGACTGAAACCTGGCAGGCTTTGCTCCCTGCTGACTGGAGAGCTCTAGGGCCTTGAGTGAACATAGTTGGTAGCCAAGTAGTGGTAACTGAAGACCTTGGGTGTGACCCAGTGCTGTGCTGTCTTCAGGTCTGACCCAGCAGAGTTTCAGTGGTAGTGGCCACAGGAGTGCTTGTGTCACTGCTACCCCAGCTCCAGGAAGCTCAGCACACACACACACACACACACACACACACACACACACACACACTATTTGTTTGGGAGAAAGTAAGGGAAGAGAACAAGAATCTCTGCTTGGTAATCCAGAGAATTTTTCTGGCTCTTATCAAGAACACCAAGGCAATACCTCCATGAGTCTGCAAGATCCACAGTGTTACTGGGCTTGGGGTGCCCCCATTTCATGAAATTACAGCTGCAATGACCAAAAACTTAGATCCAATACCCAAGTCCTTTCAAATATCTGGAAAGCCTTCCCAAGAAGGACAGGCACAAACATGCCCAGACAGTGATGGCTATAATAAATACCTAACTTTTCAATGCCCACACACTGATGAACATCTACAAACATCAAGACCATCCAGGAAAACATGACCTCACCAAATAAACTAAGGCACTAGTGACAAATCCCAGAGAGACAGAGATATGTGACCTTTCTGACAGAGAATTCAAAATAGCTGTGTTGAAGAAACTTGACCAAATTCAAGATAACACAGAGAAGAAATTCAGAATCTTATCAGATAAATTTAACAAAGCAATTGAAATAATTAAAAAGAATCAAGCAGAAATTGTGGAGCTGAAAAATGCAATTGCCATACTGAAGAATGCATCAGAGTCTTCTCTTTTTTTTTTTCGTTTTTTGCTTTTTTTTTTTTTGACATAGAGTCTCACTCTGTTGCCCAAGCTGGAGTGCAGTGGTGTGATCTTGGCTTACTGCAACCTCTGTCTCCCAGTTCAAACAATTCTCCTGCTTCAGCCTCCCGAGTAGCTGGAATTACAGGTGTGTGCCACCATGCCCAGCTAATTTCTTTGTATTTTCAGTAGAGACAGGGTTTCACCATGTTGGCCAGGCTGGTCTCGAACTCCTGAACTCAAGTGATCCACCTGCATCAGCCTCCCAAAGTGCTGGGATTCTAGGTGTGAGCCACTGTGCCCAGCCTACATCAGAGTCTCTTAACAGCAGAATTAGTCAAGCAGAAAAAATAATTAGTGAGCTTGAAAACAGGCTATTTGAAAACATACAGTCAGAGGAGACAAAAGAGAAGAGAATGAGGCACGCATGCAAGATCTAGAAAATAGCCCCTAAAGGGCAAATCTGAGTTATTGGCCTTAAAGAGGAAGTATAAAGAGGGTCAGGGTAGAAAGTTTATTCAAAGGGATAATAACTGGTAACTAACTTTCCAAACCTAGAGACAGATATCAATATTCGAATACAAAAAGGTTGTAGAACACCACACAGATACAACCCAAAGAAGACTATATTAAGGCATTGAGTCATTAGACACCTAAAGTCAAGAATTAAGAAAGGATACTAAAAGCAGCAAGAGGAAACAAAAAAAAAATAACATACAATGCAGCTCCAATACATCCGGAAGCTGACTTCTCAGTAGAAATCTTACAGGACAGGAGAGAGTGGTATGACATATTAAAAGTGCTGAAGGAAAAAAAATCTTTATCCTAGAATAGTGAAAATATCCATCCAGTGAAATTCCATCCAGTGAAAATATCCTTCAAACATGGAGGAGAAATAGGGACTTTCCCAGACAAACAAAGCTGAGAGATTTTATCAATACCAGGCCTGTCCTACAAGAAATGCTAAAGGGAATTTTTCAATTTTTTTTTTTTTAAGATGGAATTTTGCTCTGTTGCCTAGGCTGGAGTGTAGTCGTGCGATCTTGGCTTACTGCAACCTCCACCTCCTAGGTTCAAGTGATTCTCCTGCCTCGGGCTCCTGAGTAGCAGGGATCACAGGCACCCACTACCATGCCTGGCTTATTTTTATTTTTCTGAGACACAGTCTCACTCCATTGCCCATGCTGGAGTGCAGTGGCACAATCTCAGCTCACTGAAACCTCCACCTCCTGGGTTCAAGTGATTCTCCTGCCTCAGCCTCCTGAGTAGTTGGGATTACAGGTGTGCACTACCATGCCCAGCTAATTTTTTGTATTTTTAGTAGAGACGGGGTTTCACCATGCTGGCCAGGCTGGTCTTGAACTCCTGAACTTGTGATCTGCCTGCCTTGGCCTCCCAAACTGCTGGGATTACAGGCGCGAGCCACGGTGCCCGACCTCGGCTTATTTTTGTAATTTTAGTAGAGACGACGTTTCACCATGTTGACCAGGCTGGTCTCGAACTCTTGATCTCAGGTGATCCACCTGCCTTGGCCTCCAAAAGTGCTAGGATTACAGGCGTGAGCCACTGTGCCTTGCCTAGGGATTCTTCAATCTTAAAGAAAAGGATATTAATGAGTAATAAGAAATCATCTGACGGTACAAAACTCACTGGTAATAGTAAGTAGACAGAAAAACACAGAATATTATAACACCGTAATTGTGGTATGTAAACTACTCATATCTTGAGTAGAAAGACTAAAAGATGAGCTTATCAAAAATAATAATTACAACAATTTTTCAAGATATAGACAGTATAATAAGATATAAATAGAAACAACAAAAAGTTAAAGAGCAGGGAAAAAAATTTCAAGTGTAGAGTTTTTATTAGTTTTCTCTTTGCTTGTCAGTTTGTTTATGTAATCAGTGTTAAGTTGTCATCAGTTTTAAATAATGAGTTATAAGATAGTATTTGCAAGCCTCATGGTAACCTGAAATAAAAAAACATACAACAGAGGCACAAAAAATAAAAGCAAGTAATTAAAACATACCACCAGAGAAAATCACCGTAGCTGAAAGGAATACAGGAAAGAAAGAAAGACAGAAGGAAGAGAAGACCATAAGACAACCACAAGACAAAAAACAAGGTGGAAGGAGTAAGTCCTTACATATCATAATAACATTGAATGTAAATGTACTCCAGTCAAAAGATAGAGTGGCTAAATGGATAAAAAACAAGACCCAACGATCTGCTGCCCACATGAAACACACTTCACCTGTAAAGACATACAGAGATTGAAAATAAAGGAATGAAAAAATATATTCCATGAAAATACAGGAAGGTTACAGAATGGAAACCAAAAACAAACAAACAAACAAAAAACAAAACAGCAGGAGTAGCTATACTTATATCAGACAAAATATATTTCAAGACAAAAAACTATAATAAAAAATGTCATTATATAATGATAAAGGGGTCAATTCAGCAAGAAGATATAATTGTAAATACATATGCATTTAACACTGGAGCACCCAGACATATAAAGCAAATATTATTCAACCTAGAGAGAGAGACCCAACACAATAATACCTGGAGACCCCCCAACTTTCAGCATTGGAAAGATCACCCAGACAAAAAAATCAATAAGGAAACATTAGTCTTAATCTGCACTATAAACCAAATGGACCTAATAGATATTTACAGAACATTTCTTCCAATGGGTACAGAATACTTTCTTCTCTTTAGCAGATGGATCATTCTCACAGACTATATGTTAGGCCACAAAACAAGTCTTAAAAAAATTCAAAAAAATTGAAATTACATCAAGTATCTTCTCTGACCAAAATGGAATAAAACTAGAAATCAATAACAAGAGGAATTTTGGAAATGATACAAACACATGAAATTAAACAACATGCTCCTAAATGACCAGTGGGTCAATGAGAAATTAAGAAGAAAATTTTAAAATGTATTGAAACAAATGGTAATAGAAACACAACATGCCAAAACCTATGGAATACTGGCCAGGCACAGTGGCTCACACCTGTAATCCCACCACTTTGGAAGGCTAAGGTGGGCAGATCACTTGAGGCCAGTAGTTCAGGACCAGCTTGGCCAACATGGTGAAACCCTGTCTCTATTAAAAATAGCTGGACATGGTGGCACATGCCTATAATCCTAGCTACTTGGGAAGCTGAGGCAGGAGAACTGCTTGAACCTGGAAGGAGGAGGTTGAAGTGAACTGAGATTGCACCACTGCACTCCAGCCCCAGCAACAGAGTGAGTGAGACTCCATCTCAAAAAACAAACAAACAACAACAAAAAACAACAAAAAAACAAGACCCGTGGGACACAGCAAAGGCACTAAGAGGGAAATTTGTAGCTATAAGTGCCTAAATTTTAAAAAGTAGAAACACTTCAAATAAACAACCTAACAATGCATCTTAAATAACTAGAAAAGCAGAAGCAAACCATACCCAAAATTAGCAGAAGTAAAGACCAGAATGCCAATAAATGAAATTGAAATGGAGAAAATAATAGAAAAGTCAACAAAATAAAAAGCTGATTTTTTGAAAAGATAAACAAAATTGACAAACCTTTAGCTAGACTAAGAAAAAAGGAGTAGACTCAAATTAATACCAGAGATGAAAAAGGAGACATTACAGCTGATGCTGCAGAAATTCAAAGGATCATTAGTGGCTACTATGAGCAATCAAACAGGAAAATGTAGAAGAAATGGATAAATTTCTAGACACATAAAACCTACCAAGATTGAACCATGAAGAAATCTAAATCCTTAACAGGCCAATGAGAAATAATGAGCTTGAAACCATAATACGAAGTCTCCCAGGCTGGGCATGGTGGCTCATGCCTGTACTCCTAGCACTTTGGGAGGCCAATGTGGGCGGATCACCTGAGGTCAGGAATTTGAGACCAGCCTGGCCAACATGGCAAAAACCCATCTCTACTAAAAATACAAAAATTAGCTGGGCGTGGTGGTGGGCGCCTATAATCCCAGCTACTCAGGAGGCTGAGGCAGGAGAATTGCTTGAACCCAGGAGGTGGATGTTACAGTGAGCCAAGATAGTGCCACTGTACTTCATCTTGGACAACAGAGTGAGACTCTGTCTCAAAAAAAAAAAAAAAAAGTCTCTCAGTTCCTCCCCTCTTCTTTTCTCCCCTTCCTCTCCTAAAAAAAAAAAAAGGAAAAAGAAAAAGTCTCCCCGCAAAGAAAACCCCAGGACCCGATGGCTTCACTGCTGAATTTTACCAAACATTTAGAGAAGAACTAATTCCGATCCTACTCAAACTATTCTGAAAATAGAGGAGGAGGAAATACTTCCAAATTAATTCTACAAGGTAAGTATTACCTTGATACCCAAACCGGACAAGGGCACAGCAAAAAGGAAAACTACAGGCCAATATCCCTGATGAACACTGGTGCAAAAATCCTTAACAAAATACTAGCAAACTGAATTCAACAATACATTAAAAAGATCATTCATCATAACCATGGGGGATTTATTCCAGGGATGCAAGGATGGTTCAGCATAACACAAATCAATCAGTGGGATCCATCATATCAACAGAGTGAAGGACAAAAACCATATGATCATTTCAGTTGATGCTGAAAAAGCATTTGATAAAATTCAGTATCCCTTCATGATAAAAACCCTCAAAAAGCTGGATATAAAAAGAATATACCTCAACATAATAAAAGTCATATGTGAACAGACCCACAGTTGCCATCATATTGAATGGGGAGAAACTGAAATACTTTCCTCTAAGATCTAGAACACAAGGATGCCTACTTTCATCAACATAGTACTAGAAGTCCTAGTTACAGCAATCAGACAAGAAAAGAAATAAAGGGCCAGGCACAGCCATTACTGGCTCACACCTGTAATACCAGCACTTTGGGAGGCCAAGGTGGGTGGATCACTTGTACCCAGGAGTTTGAGACCAGCCTAGACAACACAGTGAGATCCCCATTTCTACAAAATATTAGCCAGGTGTGATGGCACATACCTGTAGTCCCACCTACTTGGGAGGGTGAGGTGGGAGGATGAATTGAACCTGGGAGGTCAAGGCTGCAGTAAATTATGAACATGCCAAAGCACTCCAGCCTGGGTGGCAGAGTGAGACCCTGCCTCAAATAAAATAAAATAAATAAAATAAAATAAAATAAAATAAAAAAATAAGTAAAGGGTATCCAAATTGGAAAGGAAGAAGTCAAATTATCCTTGTTTGCAGATAATATAATCTTACATCTGGAAAGACTTAAAGACACCACCAAAAAAGTATTAGAACTGATAAACAAATTCAGTAAAGCTGCAGGATACAAAATCAACATACAAAAATGAGTAATATTTTTATATGCCAACAGTGAAAAATCTGAAATAGAAATCAAGAAAACAATCCCATGTACAATAGCTACAAATAAAATATCTAGAAATTAACCAAAGATGTGAAAGATCCTACAATGAAAACTAAAACATTGATGCAAGAAATTAAAGAGGATATAAAAGATGGAAAGATATTCCATGTTCCTGAATTGCAAGAATCAATATTGTTAAAACGTCCATACTACCCAAAGCAATCTACAGATTCAATGCAATCCCTGTCAAAATACTAGTGACGTTCTTCACAGAGATAGAAAAAACAATCCTAAAATTTATATGGAACCACAAAAGATCCAGAATAGCCAAAGCTATACCAAGAAAGTAGAACAAAACTGGAGAAATCACATTACCTGACTTTAAACTATACTACAGAGCTATAGTAATATAGTAGTATAGTTTTTAAAGCATTAGAGTATACGGCATGGTACTGGCATAAAAGCACAGATCACCGGAACAAATAGGAAACCCAGAAACAAATCCACACACCTACAGTAAACTCATTTTCGACAAAGGTGCCAAGAACATATATTGAAGAAAGGAGAGTCTCCTCAATAAATGGTGCTGGGAAAACTGGATATCCACATGGAGAAAAATGAAACTAGACCTCTATTTCTTGTTATATACACAAATCAAATCAAAATGGATTAAAGACTTAAGTCTAAGACCTCAAACTATGAAACTACTGAAATAAAACATTGGGGAAACTCTCCAGGACGTTGGACTGGGCAAAGATTCTTGAGTAATACCCCAAGGACAGGCAACCAAAGCAAAAATGGACAAATGGGATCACATCAAGTTAAAAAGCTTCTTCTGCACAGCAAAGGAAACAATCAACAAAGTGAAGAGAAAACCTACAGAATGGGAGAAAATATTTGCAAACTCTCCCTCTGACAAGGGATAAATAACCAGAATATAAAGGAGCTCAAACAACTTTATAGGGCAAAAAAAAAAAAAAAAAAAAGCCCTAATAATCCAATTTAAAAATAGCCAAAAGATCGGAATAGACATTTCTCAAAAGAAGACACACAAATGGCAAACAGGTATATGAAAAGGTGCACAACATCACTGATCATCAGAGAAATGCAAATCAAAACTACAGTGAGATATCATCTCACTCCAGTTAAAATGGCTTTTATCCAAAAGACAGGCAATAACAAATGCTGGTGAGAATGTGGAGAAAAGGGAACCCTCGTACACTGTTGTTGGGAATATAAGTTAGTATAACCACATGGAGAACAGTTTGGAGGTTCCTCAAAAAACTAAAAACAGAACTACCATATGATCCAGCAATCCCATTGCTAGATATATACCCCAAAGAAAGGAAATCAGTATACTGAAGAGACACCTACACTCCCATGTTTATTGCAACACTATTCACAATAGCCAACATTTGGAAGCAACTTAAGCGTCCTTTAGCAGATGAATGGATAAAGAAATATGGTTCATATACACAAAGGAGTACTATTCAGCCATAAAAAGAATGAGATCCTTTCATTTGCAACAACATGGATGGAACTGATAGACGTTATGCTAAGTGAAATAAACCAAGCACAGAAAGACAAACTTCGCATGTTCTCACTCATTTGTGGGAGGTAGTGAGTAGAATGATGGTTACCAGAGGCTGGGACGGGTAGAAAGGAGTGGGAAGCAAGTTGAGATGGTTAATGCGTACAAAAATATATTTTTGTACGCATTAACCATACTCCAATACCAAATACCAAATACTCCCATAAGAGCTAGTATTTGATAATACAACAGGGTGACTACAGTCAACAATAATTTATTGTACATTTAAAAATAACTAAAATAGTATAATTGGATTGTTTGTAAAACAAAGAAAGCATAAATGTTCAGGGGATGGATACCCCATTTATCCTGATGTGTATGTCTGTATCAAAATATCTCATGAGCCCCCTAAATATTTATACCTACTATATACCCACAAAAATAAAAATAAAAAAAACAGAGATGCTCATAACTCTTCTCAGACTTGGGGAATCAGAAACTGAGGGTGAGTAGCAAAAGGAAAAAACTAGCAACTAGATCTCTAGAGTTCAATTATCAAGGATAATATATATTTTTGACATTGAGTAAACCATTATGGATGGCATTATAGTAAAGTGTAAGTATAGATCCATCTTGAATAATGAAATTAAAATTTACTTATAGGAATTCTAATATTTTTATTTTTATGTATTTTTCCTCAATAAAGGCAGACCATGCTATTTAAAGAAATGATAGACTTTGACAACAGGAAGGTACACACCTGATTAGTTTTTCTAATTACGAGCTTATTACATATACATATATGTATCTCTAGTTCTATCCATTTATATACATAATTAGGAACATGTTTTTTCTAAAAATAGAATATTTAATGTAATGTTTAATTTTTCATTATTACACCTTAATAGGAAAAAATGGAATACTAAAATTTATCTTTAAATATATAGTTTCATGGTCAGTAGTATTAAGACAATACTGTTTATTTATTTAGGGCTCATAACCTTAGGATTTTTAACTTTCAGGAAATACCAGCCTAAAGTAAATTATTAATTCAAGGATGCTAGATAAAGATTCTTCATGAAAAAGAAACGCTATACCCTGCTGTGTTGCAGGCTCTCAAACTGTCCCTCAAAACGTTCTTAATACTGCTCACTGCACTAATTTTTTTTTCCTTTGTCGTCTCCCTTTCTATAGTCAGAAGCTATCTAGTCCCTCCCTCTTTAGTCTCCAGGGAAAAGGTGTTAGCTCATTTACTTGTCATTATTGAGCTTCTTTCTTTCCCACAAAAGCCAGTCTATTTATCATTCTTTTTTTTAGGCTTGGACAAAAAAGAGAAAACTTTATACTTTTTTTTAAGCAGAGGCACATTAATATTAAATCCCTTAAGCAGGAATTTCAAGGAGAATGTCTCAGAACAACTTTTAAACCAACGTCATAAATGCTTCCTCCTTTTAATAAAAGAAACTCTCTGAAATAATGCTGTCCTCAAGAGGGTCATCTGATAGTTTTGGTACTATCTTCTCATTTCTACTATTTTTCTACAATTGTTGTTGTGAAAAGTATTAGAGAAATAGATAGATGCTCTACACAAAATCTTCACAATATGGTCAACTTCCTTTCCCCCTCAAGCCCACCTTTCATGCATGCACACATGTTTTTAACTTCTTATATTCAATTTTTATTCTTGTTATTGAATGAAGCTCTGATTGGTTTACTATATGACAAATATTCTTTGTATTTTAAGAATCTCAGGTAGCTCTCTATCTTTTTTCACATTGGTTAGAGAGGCAGGGATCAAAGTACAAAACTGGGACAGTCACTGCTTATGTTTGTGCTTTATCTCATTAAGTGCTGATCACCAGGAAGGCAAACAGCCTGTCACGAAATTTGCCTTGCAAAGAATATAATAAAGAAATCTTATGAAAAGAGGCTGAACAGAAGGTATGTTTAATCTGTTGTCATGTTGGTTAGCCCCAGTTTCAGACCAAGAGTGATGATACTTGGAAAAAAAATTGGGAGTCTGCCTGCGGGCAACATTTACCCCGATGTAGAGATTGCTACAGAAACCTAACTGTGGGAAGTTTTCAACACATAAGTAAGGATTTATTAAAGGAATTAATATCTTTGAAGGCTCAAAAAGCAATCCTATTTTCCTACAAGATGGATGAAAGGCAGAGATTTCAAAACATTTGCTAGAAAACATCAATAGCCAATCCTGCTGATTTAATTTTTTCAATCCCTCAGGCATCAAAAGAAGTTGTGACTTGTCTACATTGCCTCGAAAGCAAAGCAATATTGTAAATTAAAAATGACTGGAGCTTAGCTGGCTGCATTTCATTTTTAATTAGTTGAATTTTCAAATATTTATCAACATTTCTTAAGCTCAGAAGCTAAAGAACTTCCCCTCACATTTTTTTTGTGAAGAAGGTTGGTGATATTCACTTACACGTCAAGGAAAAAGTCGTTAGATTTAGCTGGCTATCACAAATACTAAAAGAAATGGTATTTAGTCATCTCCGTTTCTCTTCTTTTTTATTCTTGAGCAAGCAGAGACTTCCTATTCTTTTTAACCAGTTGGGAACTCACAAAACATAAACTCTGAGATTGATGGTAAAAATGAAAACAGATTCTGACAACATGTTACATCCCAATCACAAAAGTGTAACAAAGGCAAAAAATTTAATCCTCATTAGTGTAGTAGTGAGAAACAAAAAACCAATTTTTTTTTTTAAAGCAGCTGATTTTGCTTTAGGCACTTCGTCGAGGTGTGTGGTTAATTCATAAGCGGCAGGGGCAAGGTAGCCCCATATTTTGGAATTGGTTTGCCTCTGAGAATAAAAATTAAAATGAAAAGAATAAAAATGTAATAGATGAGGCTAATCATCTATTCAAAAATATATATTTTATTGACTACTCTTTTATGTCAGGTACTATTTTAAGCACTTGGGATAAAGTGGTGAACCAGAAGTCAAGGTCCCTGACATCATGAAGCTTATATTCATTTATAGAAATATTTAGTCCTAACCAATACTCTGTGAATGGTAGAGTTCTAGGAGCATCTAAACTCTTTTCAAGGTAACAAGTATATTTTCAAGAAAATGTGTCTGTATTAGTATATCTAAATCTTTAACCTTGTCAATTATATTTAATCTTACCTGAAAAATGTGTTAAAAAAGGAGACTAGAAAAAGGAGAGGCCAAGAGCAGGAATTTCTCAGTGTGTCTTCAGCATGGCCCTGGGCAGAGGAAGCAACTTCCACTCCCCTTAGCAGCTTCCAATCCCCTTTGCAAGTCTATTCTCAACAGTGAAGATGGATACATCAGACAAGCTTGATGCCATTAGTAACGGTGATCCAACTAACTCTCACTGCCATGAATCCAAAGTGATCAAGCAATCTTTGGTTACAGTGTGGCTTCCCATATGGATTTTCCCACAGAGAGAGGATGGGTTCTTTACAGCCCCAAGGACCCCAGTCCTTTTAAAGCTATAGTTCTTAAATCAGTCAGCATTAAACTTAAATTCTTAATTAATTCTTAAATCAGTCAGCATTAAACTTAAATTCTTAATTAATTAATTCTTAAATCAGTCAGCATTAAACTTAAATCAGTCAGCATTCTAGTTTATATTTAAGTATCTCAGGGGCTTGATTATGAATCTGAACATTTTTGACTATTCTGACAAAACTGAATTTCTAGAATGATAAAGTTTTAGCTCAGACCCTCGAACAGTATTTCTCCAAGAAAAGTTAAAATTTATGGCATGAGAATCATCTAGGGAGCTTGTTAAACATACAGATTCCTGAGACTCATATTGTACTTATACTAAATCAGAATCTTTAAAGATGAGGCTCAAGATCTGCATTTTACCAAGGCTTCCAAATGATTCTAATGTACTTTAATAAAGCTGGAAAGTCACTGTCTGAGAAGCAAGGGATCGCATCTAATGAAGCTCTGTTTGGGCATTTGGCCAGTTTCCGACATAACATCTCCATCTTTATACATTGTAACAAAGTGTTTCAGCGAATTCCTGTCAAGGCTTGGTGTCTTTCACAATCTGGCCTCACTTTTACAGTCTCATTTCTCACCTTTCCTCTCAATCACTTTATGCTTCAACACTCTGAATACACGATTTTCATGGCTCTAGGCCTCTACATTACTTGAGGGTTTTTCTTTTTCGGGGAGAAGAGGGGGTGGACGACAAATAGCACCCCAGTTCCTTGCCTGAGTTCTAAACCAACCGAAGGAGGCAGTTTGAGAACAAAATATCACTATTATTACCAACAATGCCTAGATTGGAGAATGTGGCTTATATATGGAAACTAAAAGCCTTCTTAATTCTGAAGCCCAGAATTAGACATACTTACCCATCCTGTCTCAGGAAGAACAGGATAACTACTGGCCTCATCTCTCATAAGCAACCAATTATTTCTAAGCTTATGTAAGGCCAAGAGCAGACCAGGTCTATCAGACAGAGGAGGGAGGAAGGAAGTGGCTGAGTCAAGCATACCAAGTTCCTGCTCCCTAACTCATTAGTTAAAATAAGCAATTCCTCTACAACTGGGAAGAAATGATGAGTGAAGGGATGGAAAGAGTCCAGGACCATTGCTCTAATGGATGTCCCTTGACAAGAAAGGAAACAACTGGAGTGGAGAGTAATGCACCCCCATGACAGCATGCCCTACTGGTGCTTGAGGTACCCTATTACTCTCCAATCCTTTCTCTTAGTTTGACTACCTTATTCCTACTCATCTTTCAAGATATAGCACAAATGTTCACTCCTCTGTGAAGCTTGAGGAACTGAGGGGAGTACTCCCACCTTAATGCTGTCATAGGACTTTAAATGACTTTTATTATGGTACTTTTCATGTAATACACTTAGCTATTTTCTTTCTCTTATGAGTGCAGGGACTGTGACTTATATGTCTTTATATTTCCATAGTAGGTGTCCGATGAATTTTTGCTGAATGACTGTGAAAAAGAAGGTACATTCAAATATTTTTAAAGCTTAGTATTTTTAAGCCTGATTATAGCACCAAGACCAACAAGAAGACTAGTATTTTCCTTTATAGGATTTTCTTTTCTGAAAAAATTGACTAACAAATCTGGTCAAGGCTGATATTGCTTATTTAAGCCCCATCATAGAAACCCAATTGGCATCATCTTATTAACATGGCATATATGACTGATGATCTGATCCTAAAACAGGCCTTCTTTCAGTTACTGTAGCTTTACCTACTCAGGATAAACTAGTAGGTAATAATCACTTAAAAAAATTCTCCAATGAAGTAGAAACTACTAATAGAGAAGTTATTTCAGGTAAAACTTGAAATTTCAAAGTTCAATTATAAATTTATATTATGATTAATGATTTGCATGTATGTTTTATAATGGGAATGTTTCTCTTTCTTTTCTTTCTTTTTTTTTTTTTTGAGACGGAGTCTTGCTCTGTTGCCCAGGCTGGAGTGTAGTAGCAGGATCTCAGTTCACTGCAACCTCCGCCTCCTGGGTTCAGGCGATTCTCATGCTTCAGCTTCCCGAGTGGCTGGGATTACAGGTGCCCGCTACCATGCCTGGCTAATTTTTGTATTTTTAGTAGAGATAGGGTTTTGCCATGTTGGCCAGGCTGGTCTCGAACACCTGACCTCAGGTGATCGACCCGCCTTGGCCTCCCAAATACTTTTTCTCTTTCTCTCCAAGTATATATGTTGTCTCTAATTGTGTAAAGAAAGGATAAAAGGCATTTTACTTTTAAATTTCAACACTACAGGCCAGGCATGGTGGCACATTCCTGTAATCCCAGCACTTTGGGAGGCTGAGGTGGAAGGATCACTTCAGGTCAGGAGTTCCAGGCCAGCCTGGGTAACAGAGGGAGATCCCATCTCTATAAAACATAGAAAAAATTAGCCTGGTATGGTGGTGCACGCTTATAGTCCTAGCTACTTGGAAGGCTGATGCAGGAAGATCACTTGAGCCCAGGAGTTAGAGGCTATAGTGAGCTATGATCATGCCACTGTACCCTAGCATGGGTGACAGAGTGAGACCTTGTCTCAAAAAAAAAAAAAGTTCAATACTATATGTCTTTATAGCAGGGATGATTTATAATTATGAAGTGGAGTTATAATTATGAAATGAAACATAAGATTTTCAGCTTTAATTGATAGCACCAATTTGTAGATCCTTGTAAATAACACAAAAAGTTATTTGTGTGGTACTCTTAATTTTAAGATGAACGTTTGACGTTAGAGAATATATAACTGTCCCTATGTAAAACTGGCTTGTTTTCAAACTTACCTTTTGTTTCAATTATTAGTTGTGGTAAATCTCCCAAATGATTTGTAAATAGCATGTATTAAGTGGTAAAATGCACTGAGCTAGGATCTGCTCAAGGCTAAATCTCTCCCTGTTCATTTCGAAAAACACAAAACAAAAAACAAAACAAAACATACCAAGTAGAAAGACTAGGAGCGGTGGCTCATGTCTGTGATCCCAGCACTTTGGGAAGCCTAGGTGGGCGGATCCGTTGAGCTCAAGAGTTGAAGACCAGCCCAGTCAACAAGGTGAAACCCCATCTCTACCAAAACCAAAACCAAAACAAAAAACTCCACAAATATTAGCCAGACGTGGTGGTGCACGCCTGCAGTCCCAGCTACTGGGGGGCTGAGATGGGAGGATCACCTGAACCCTGAGAGGTTGAGGCTGCAGTGAACCGTGATTGCACCACCACACTCCAGCCTGGGTGACAGAGTGAGACTGTGTCTCAAAAGAAAAAAAAAAAAAAAAAGAGAGAGAGAGAAAGATACAACTACTTAAAGAACATCCCAGCAAGAGATATATTTGACCTGTTCTGTTAAAGAGATCCAACAGATTTGGGAGTGGATAGGACAATCAAATAATTTTCAAAATCAGTCTTTAATGTCATTTTAATACATTTATTTCTATTGGTATAATCCCAGACGTTCTTTAATTCTGTTTCAAACAGGTGTCTGTTAGTGTACTTTCTTCCGTTTAGGACCTACCGTAAACTTAAAAATTGATCTGTTTTGTCAATCAGCATCTGTTAAACTCAGGGTCTATATTTCAGTAAATGTGCTTCTGTTTAACTATCTTTTTACGGTCATAAGAGAAATAAACATATAAAATAAATGCATGTCAATGCATAGCTGTGCAGGAGTACAGATGTTTTATTAATGAAAATGAATCCAGCTTTTTGTAAGTCATGGCAGCAATATAACATTTCATTGTTTGGTTCTGTGCTAGACAGTCCCTGCTGTTTCCACATAGAAATTCCTGTAATGCTTAATGGACATCTGGAAGAATTCAGCCAATTAATCGAATTCATGTAGGAGCTAGGCTAATGGCTGTCTGAAAGGCAGATTACATTAAATCAAACTTGCAATATGAATGAAAGCACTTAATCATACATGCAACATTCATTAGATGCGACACAGCAAGTGTTTTGATTACTTTAATGAAAGATCAGGTAAAGTGCATCAGCTGAACAGATTGAAAAGACAGCATGCTTACAAATGTTTGATTATGCTGAATATCAACAGAAACAGTGCCAGTAATTTATAGCAAAACATATTTGTAAGTGTCTAGAGCTGGTGAACTCAGTGAAATTCGAAGCCCATGCTCAAAACAATAATTAATAGCCATATATGATAAAACTTTAATCGGATGTCAGGAAAAGAGACAGATTGCCAGAAGTTTAGTAATTTATAGTCACTGGGTGCCTTCATATTTTGAATGGCTTGAAATATCTTTGAACCTCAATTTCATTTACTTTGAGGTACACAGTTCTTGAGTCATAAGGTGTTATTATACTAAAAACACTGTACTAAAAGAGGAATTAAATTTGTATGTTGGGCTTTAAAACCTCATGCCAGGAATTAAAATGCTATTCTTAATAGTTGTTTCTGCCTATTTCATGAATATTTCCACTTTTTCCTTTTTAATTATCTCATTGATTTTTCCCTAATATTCTACAGAAAGAAAGGCTAAAAAGTACATTTTCTAGATAATAGTATTATAAGTCTTGTAATATATTATAGCAAATGCTATTTGCAGCTTTTTGGATAAAATAAAAAAGATACAGCAGTGGTCCCCAACTTTTTTGGCACAAGGGACTGGTTACATAGAAGACAATTTTTCCATGGACAGGGGTGGGGGTGGGAATGGTTTTGAGATGAAACTGTTTCACCTCAGATCATCAGGCATTAGATTCTCATAAGGAGCACCAACCTAGATCTCTCACAGGTGCAGTTCACAACAGGGTTCGTGTGCCTACGTGAATTTAATGCTGCTGCTGATCTGATAGGAGACAGAGCTCAGGTGGTAATGCTCGCTTTCCTGCCACTCAATTCCTGCTATGTAGCCTGGGTCCATGGCCCTGGGGTTGGGGACCCCTAAGATAAAGGATATATGTATCCTTTTATATTTCATATATTAAATAATTATTTTATAATAAAATTATGAAATGTATATTTTACATAATTTTCCATATATATATATATAATTTCCTTTCGGTTCTCTCTTTTTTTTTTCCCCAGAGATGGGGTTGGTCTCATTATGTTCCTTAGGCTGGTCTTGAATTCCTAACCTCAAGTGATCCTCCTGCCTCAGCCTCCCGAGTAGCTGGGATTACAGGTGCCAGCCATCACACCCAGCTTTCTTTCTTTTTTTCTTTTTTTTGAGATGCAGTCTTACTCTGTTGTCCAGGGACCGGTAGTTGGTAAAGAAGGTGGTGGAGCAAGTGGAGAGCGCAGTGGCACAGCCTCTGCTCACTGCAGCCTCCACCTCCCAGGTTCAAGTGATCCTTCTGCCTCAGCCTCCCCAGTAGCTGGGACTACAGGCGTGCACCATCACACCCGGGCTAATTTTTATATTTTTAGTAGAGACAGGGTTTCACCATGTTGGCCAGGCAGGTCTTGAACTCCTGACTTCAAGTGATCCACCTGCCTCAGCTTCCCGAAGTGCTGGGATTACAGGTATGAGCCTGGACACCCAGCTTTCTGTAAGTACTTTTAATACTAGACAGGACTGACTTTAAAGGTGGTGGAAACCACTTTTTTTGGGGTTTAACAGAAGGACTTTTTTTTTTTTAACCTCTGAACTTTTTATTGGCTTCCTGTTCCCCAAAGGGTATCCTGCTTCTGCTGGCTCAGTGTCTCAGAACTTCTGTGTCACTGGTCTCAGACACTACTTTCCCATCCACTATCCTGCAGGTGGTGGTCTTGTGGATGGTTTGCATGGAGTTGCTGCTGTCCAGGGCATCATCAAGATTGAAGTCCTCCCTGTCTTCCAGCAGGCGGTGGTAGGTGGTGATCTCAGCCTCCAGCTTAGCTTTGATGTTCAGCAGGGCCTCATACTTCTGGGCCTGGTGCTGCCCCTCTGCCCGTGTGTGCCAGCAAGATCCCATTGAGCTGCTCCATCTACATGGGTAACGTGTCTCTACCTCTCTCAGGCTGTTCTGCAAGCTGAGCTTCAGATTTCTCATTGGGTCCAGGTAGATCTCCAAGGACTGGACTGTATGTCTCAGCTCCGTGAGTGTATTCTCAGCAGCTCCAATCTCGGCGAACTGCGTGGTGACCACTGTGGTGCTCTTTTCAAACTGCTGGGACCAGTAGTCTAGCTCCCCTCAGTTCTTCTGAGCCAGCTTGTCATATTGGGCCCAGGTGTCTGCCATGATCTTGCTGAGGTCCTGAGATTTAGGCGCATCTACCTCCCCAGTCAACCCAGAGCTGGCAATCTGGGCTTGTAGGCCTTTTACTTCCTCTTTGTGGTTCTTCATGAAGAGCAGCTTCTCCTTGAGAACCTCTATCTCTGTCTCCAGCTGCAGCTGAGTGACATTGGTGTCATCAGTGATCTTGTGGAGCCCATGGATGTCGCTCTCCACAGACTGGCTCATGACCATTCTGTCTCATAGTTGACTCTAAAGTCATCAGCAGCAAGATGGGCACTGTCAATCTGCAGAACGATGGAGGCATGGCTCACAGTATTTGCAAAGATCTGAGCCCTCAGATCCTTGATGTTCTTGAAGTAATGCCCCCAATCTCTGACCTGGGGCCCCTTCTTCTGCAGGTGCTCCTGCATTTTGCTCTCCAGCTTCCATTTCTTGGTCTCCAGGCTCCTCACTCTGTCCAGGTAGTAGGCCAGGGAGTCATTCAGGCCTTGCATGGTCTCCTTCTCATTCTGGATGCCCTCCACTCCTGCCAGACCCCTGGCCATCCCCACAGCCAGGCCCCCAGACCCCAAGTTGCCCCAGAAACTGGTGGAGTGGGACATGGAGATCTGGGAGCCCAAGCCCCCAGCACCTGCATAGATGTTGGCCATGCTGCTGACTGGCAGGGCGCCATAGCTTGGCGGCTTGATAGAGCCCAGGGACTGGTAGTTAGTAGAGAACATGGTGGACCAAGTGGTGAAGCTCATGCTATCCAGGGAGGAAAGCGAGAGGGCAGGACTCAGGTTTTGCTGAGGTCCAGAAGGACTGGTTTTTATCTCTCTAGAGTGATATAAGTGTGATTCTGAAAACAGGGAAATGGACATAGGATCTTTCAAGTCCTTTTTAGATATTTTCTTCAACTCAAGCCAATGAATATGCATTAAGCACTCAACTGTTTTAGGTGCTATGGGTTATATCAAGATGTGAGATAGATGGTTGTAGCTATAAGGAGTTTATAATACTCTATTCACCAAAACAACACAAAGAAAAATTAAAGCAACAGCAAAAACAAACAAGAGAACAACACAACGTAGAATATATTCAAGAAGTAGAATGTGAAGTGCAGATTTATAAATTTTGTAGAAAATTAAAGAAGAGCTAAAATAATGAGGAAGTTTGCATTTGAGCTGCTTAATTTACTTGATAAGAGATATAATTTCAAAGAATTAAAATTTCATTATTCTAGAATTATGTCTTAGTCTGTTTGGCTGCTATAACAAAATGCCATGCACCGGGTAGCTTTCAAAAAACAGAATTCTTTTTTGTCACACTTCTGGAAGCTGGGAAATCCAAGATCGACTCCAGTAGACTCAGTATCCACTGAGGCCCCACTTTCTGGTTCACAGATGGAGATGGTGTCTTTTAGCTGTATCCTCACAAGGTGGAAGGGATAAATGAGTTCCCTTAGGCCTATTTTATAAGGGTACTAATCCCATTAAAAGGCTCCACCCTCATGACCTAATCACGTCCTAAAAGGCCTTACCTCCTAATACCATCACCTGAGGGGTAAACATTCAGATCATAGCAAAGCATTATCGAAAAATCTATGAATACTGTTTTGTTTTCTTACAGAGATTTAAAACATTGAGTGTTTCTCCAAGCACTTTTCAAACATCAAATTGTACAACATATTTTTAGGTTAAATGAGTTGACTGTTTTTACAACAGGCTAGAAATTCTTTCTCTTAATTTCCTCCCATTATACACACATTCACAAAAAGGGAAAGAAGAACTCGCTGGCTCAGAATATGACCATTGTTTATAGTTTACCTACCAAATACTTCTTTTTCTACCTATGACCTCTTGAACCCTAGTAACATACTAAGAATATAACTAAAAGGAAAGCCTCATGCAATGCTACTTAAGCCTTCCTAAAACATTTAGCTCAGTTACTTCAAAATGTCCACATTGTTAGTTACTTAAACTATATAATCACACATCATATAACATATTTTTAGTCAATGGACCACATATACAATGGTGATCTCATAAGCTTATAATACCATATTTTTACTGTACCCTTTCTATGTTTAGATTGCCTACAGTATTCAGTACAGTAACATGCTGTCCAGGTTTGTAGACTAGGGACAATAAGGTATACTATATAGTCTAGATGTGTAATAGGCTATACCATCTAAGTTTGTGCACAAAGATGAAATTGCCTAACAATGCATTTTTCAGAATGTATGCACTTCGTTAAGTGATACATGACTGTAAAGTAAAAAACAGCAGCCCAGCGTGGTGGCTCACACTTGTAATCCCAGCACTTTGGGAGGCTGAGGCAGGAGGATCAAGACCACCCTGGGCAACATAGTGAGACCTCATCACTACAAAAAATAAATAAAATTAGCTAGGTGCAGTGGTCTACACCTGTAGTCCTAGCTACTCAGATGGCTGAGGTGGGATGATCGCTTGAGCTCAGAAGTTTGAGGCTGCAGTGAGCTATGATAATGCCACGGGACTCCAGCCTGGGCAACAGAGCAAGACCCTGCCTCTAACACTAACAGAAAAACAAAAGAAATGGCATTGTTGTTCTGAACTCTCTGCTCTGTCCCATTTATTTGTCCCATCTCTTATTATAAATGGTTAAATAATCTCAGAATTTCAAGTTGTTAATGTTCTGTTTGGAAATGTAATAATTATTTGTATTAGCTCAAGTAGGTAGAAATAAACTAAAAGACTTTATATTTCTCTCCACTGGCAAACCCTCACCTATTTCTTTGTCTGATTGATCAAGAACTGTCACTTCAAATATGTTTTTAATCTCTTTTGGAGCATAAAGTTTGACGTCATTCACCATGGAGAAACCTCCTATAATGGGATTTCACTAATAATAATTCCTATATGTCAGTTTATTAGTCTTCCTATCTATCCAGTTATCTATTTGTCTGTATCTTTAATTTTTCTAAGATGTCTTCTATGAATTTTTTCCTCAAGTAGTTTACTGGGAAAAAGTAGCTATATGTATCTACTCCCGTTTGGATTTGTGATTATCTTTTCCAGAAATTTGTGATCATATGTAAGATGCCTGAAAGACTTTTTCCATCTAAAATATAGTCTTTTATATTCCTCCAATTATTATTATTATTTTTTGAGATGGAGTCTCGCTGTGTCGCCCAGGCTGGAGTGCAGTGGCACAATCTCGGCTCACTGCAAGCTCCGCCTCCCAGGTTCACGCCATTCTCCTGCCTCAGCCTCTCAAGTAGCTGGGACTACAGGTGCCCACCACCATGCCCGGCTAATTTTTTGTATTTTTAGTAGAGACGGGGTTTCACCGTGTTAACCAGGATGGTCTCAATCTCCTGACCTCATGATCTGCCCGCCTTGGCTTCCCAAAGTGCTGGGACTACAGGTGTGAGCCACCGCGCCCGGCCCAATTATTTTTTAAAAAGAGAATCTCAGGGTGAAGAGGCAGAGTTACTATGCATCCTTTCATCTGTGTCTAAGGACTCCCCAGTTTTCCAGATTTCTGAAATAAAACATTACTCCAGTGTAGAGTGTATCATTTAGTACTAATTCCTACATAGAACCTACAGGAATAAGGTGGGGATTTTGTAATCAGATCAAATGTTTGCCTCATTGCACTCTTTCTTATTTAAACTGGCTAGATAATCCAAGGACTTGTGATATCTAGAGATCCTCTTTCTCAAAGAGCATCTCTATGACAAAAGTGGAAGGCATTTTATTTCAAACTCAGTGATCTTATTATTCTTGATTTATAATTCTTTTACCAAAGGTTTCACCCTCAAGAGTGAGATAGGATAGAGAAAGTTGTCATTTCCTGCCTAGGCAATGAAAAGACTCCTTGTTGTTCAATATATGAGGCTTTCCCTTGGGCTATTTTCAGTAGTGTTTCATCTTTATTTTGGTTAACGTAACTCTTCAGTTGCTCATTTTCAAAAATTTCCATGATGTGTTTTCTAATAATAATAATAATAATAATAATAATACCTTTTATTGAGGTATTATCTACATTGGGCCAGGCATGTGTAGTATTATTTACAATAAATGATCTTCACAACTTTCCAAGGAGAGTTTTTCTTTAAGGATGAGGATATAGAGGTTCAGAAAGGTTAGGTAAACCACTCCATGTAACACAGCTAGCAAGTTGCCCAGCCAGCTGGATCTGTCTAGCTTTAAGGCCTCTCTAGCTAACTAATTTACTCAACATCATCCTTTTATTGTATACTTTGTGTATTCCTTTATTTAATTTGAATTGTGTGCTTTCATTATGTACTTTGATGCTTCTAAGAGTACCTTTCTGAAGAAATAGTTGTATAATAGCAAAGGGGCTCATATCTTTAAATCTTACAATGGAATCCTCTATTAGCAGCTCCAGAGAGAAGGGTTCAGTCAAGATTTGGCTTGCAGATAATAAAAATGATCCAGATTAACTTCTAGGGCCTTGTCAGGCAATTCACAATATTGAAATTACTTTAAATTTGGAAATAATGGGCAGCAGCATATTTAGGCTCAGTTCAATTTGGCTCCAATGATTTCTGCAGTACAGCTATCTTAGAAAGTATATTTAGTTTTATTTAATTACTTTGAATCATGTATTCAATACTTACTATAACTAAAACATTTTGTTGTCCTGGTGTGGTGGCTCACGCCTGTAATTCCAGCACTTTGGGAGGCCAAGGCAGGGGGATCATGAGATCAGGAGTTCAAGACCAGCCTGGCCAAGATAATGAAAACCCGTCTCTACTAAAAATACAAAAATTAGCCAAGTGTGGTGGTGGACGCCTGTAATCTCAGCTACTATGGAGGCTGAGGCAGGGAAAATTGCTTGAACCCGGGAGGTGGAGCTTGCAGTGAGCCGAGATGGCAACACTGCACTCCAGCCTGGGTTACAGAACGAGACTCCAACTAAAAAAAAAACAAAAAACAAATAACAAAACCCCAAAAAACCAACAACATTGTGCTAGGTACTTTGTGGATAGACCCAGTCACTTCTCTCAAGGGTGTTCACAATTTAATGAGAGAGAATATATTCATTAATACAAATATGTAACTGGGGGATAGAGAACATAAATATAAGGTCACAGAGTGGCATATGGTGGCAATAGTGTTCAGTAATGCCCTATGAAGTCTTAAATTATGAATTAGTATTTGGGAGGCTCCTTGGCTGTAAGATTAGACTATATCCAGGTGTGTTAGCTATAAAACAGATCATTCTTGACTCAGTTCATGGAACCAAAAGGGGCTCACAAAGAAATAAAAATAGAAGAAGTTGAAGGAAATAAAACGAAATTTCAACTTTCAATAGCATAATATTTCTTAACATCCAAACGACAGCAACAAAACAAAAAAGAAAATGGCCAATTTGAAAGGAACTGGAAGAATAGATGACAATACAGTTTTTATTTCCATTAACCCTCACATCTAAGGTTTCTAAAGTACTTTACAGAAGATTATACCTCACAATATCTTGATGAGTGAGGCAAGTGTTATTATCTCCATATAAAGGTGGGAAAAAGAAGGCACAGAGGTTTGCTTCTTTTATGCCAAGTGAGGCCAAATATTTTGTGGAGTATTTGAAATGAAACTTGAAAATAGAGAAGCAAAGAGAGAAGGCTGGAAGAATTTGTAATTGAGGGGCATAATTTCACACCACATAAGTGTCTAGAGAACGTTAATATAGCGAATCTTCATTTCCAGTGAAGTGGAATGAAAGCCTTGAATTGCTTCAATGCACCATGTCGTGCAAATAGCAATTTCAGTTTCAGAAAATCCTCCACTCATGGTAAAGTTGTTCAGTGAAAATGGTCATGATGAGGCTTTCTCACATAATTGTCCAATATATGTTCGTAGTCGTACCCTACACACACACACACACACACACACACACACACACACACACACCCTTACTTGAAATATTAAATATTTATGGGCATTGTGTAGACTCTTGAAATACACTAATGGATATCTAATATGTTTTACGTCCACTACGTTACTCATTCACAGATTTCTTTTTCTTCCCCCAACTTGCCTTTTTATCTACTGCTTTTCCGTGTTCTCTTTTGTTGTCACTTTCTTTAGGGGGTTCTGCCCAGGGAAGATAGATATAATAGCTTATAAGAATAAATATTGTAGTCCTAGTTTCTTATTTACTTATTTAGACAGGGTCTTGCTCCCATCACCCAGGCCGGAGTGCAGTGGCCTGATCACAACTCACTGCAGCTTGGACTTCTGCAGCTCAGGTGATTTTCCCACCTCAGCCTCCTGAGTAGCTTGGACCACAGGCATGTGCCACCATGCCCAGATAATTTTTTGCACTTTCAGTAGAGATGGGGTTTCACCACGTTGCCCAGGCTGGTCTCAAACTCCTGGCCTCAAGCGATCTGCCTGCCTTGGCCTCCCAAAGTGCTGGGATTACAGGCGTGAGCCACCGCACCCGGCCCTAGTTTTTTATTTATTAAAAATCCTATTAATACACATTGATTTCCTTTAAGTAAAGACTTTAATTCCCAGTGAAAAACGTGGTGCTTATAGTTATTTGTTCTTTCACATATATCTATTTTTTTTCAAGATGGGGTCTCACTCTGTCACCCAGGCTAGAGTGCAGTGGCACGATCATAGCTCACTGCAGCCTCAATTTCCTGGGCTCAAGCTATCCTTCTGCCTCAGCCTCAGGAGTAGCTGGGACTACAGGAGCATACCACCTTCCCAGGTTTTTTTTTTTTTTGAGGCAGGGTCTCACTTTGTCACCCAGGCTGGAGTGCAGTGGCATGATCACAACTTACTCCAGTCTCAACCTCGCAGGCTCAAGAGATCCTCGTGCCTCAGCCTCCTGAGTAGCTGGGATCACAGACGTGCACCACCATGCCCGGCTTATTTTCATTATAATTATTTGTAGAGACGAGGTCTCCCTATTTTACCCAGGCTGTTTTTGTTGTTGTTGTTTAGCAGAGATGAGGTCTCACTATGTTTCCTGGGCTTGTTCTTATATTTTTTCAATCAAGTGGTTGAAGTTGAAACCTTTAAAAAGTTAGGTTGTCTATCAATAAGCTGCTGACCAAACTAGGAAAAACCTATTGATTTTGACAGCAAGTTAGGACTTTTTAAGCAGTGGAAATGAATTGAATGTTAATGAATATACCATGTGGCTCTTGTCTTAATTAACTAGCACTCTAATTCTTGATCCATAAAAGATTTGAGATAACAATGCTGCTTTAATTGTTAAACAAGTTTCAAAGGTTAATCACAATTAACCTTTTCAGGGAGCAAATCAGTTTCTTTATTCATAATAGATTTTATAAGAATAATAGAAATTATCAAAGCTGCGTACATAAGTTTCAACTATATTTTGAAGTTACAATGTACTATTTAAGGAATTATGTTTAAATATAGTGGTAAGTCTTTCTTGACTGGTTTTGGGGAAAATTAAGTCCTGGTACTTTTAGGAATCCATTGTGTATAACAAACGAACTTCTCTCCTGTGTATCTAGAATGGTACTAGTTATGTGCCATCCTTGGGAGAAGTGAGAAAATAGTCAAGTAATTTTCTGTGTACTGTAGTTCAGATGAGAAATCTTGGTTTAGAATGTTAAAGTTTTAAGGTTCTCTTGGTTTAGCCTTCTTGGTTTTCTACTGTCTCTTAACAACCTCCTCTACCTAGCAAAACGTCAACAACAAATAAGCTTTTGGGGAAATCTGCTTATTGTAAAGCATAACACCCTTTACATATGAGCACCACAGATACAATGTAGCAAGGCAGGAAAAGGTTTTATTACTGACAGGCAACTCTGTTAGACAATAACAACCAGGCTAATATTCTAATTACCCCATGTGAGGTCCCCAGAGAAATATAAAGGAAGTAAAGGAAATGTAGCCGAGATTTTCAATCCTGCTCTCTCACAATAATACTGTCCTCTTTAATAATCATTTCCAACACACCCCCGCCAAAATACTGTACTTAATGTCTTCCACTAAATTAGCATGGTTGATATTTAAGCAGAAAAAATAAAAGAACAAGAAATATGTTACAATTTATTCTATGAGCTATCACATCCTTAATTAAAAAAAAGAATTTACCAACAAAAACAGTTAAGATTAGAGGATACAATGATTTAATGTTATAGATAATTTCCTCTAGTCTGCTCATGTTTCTCCTGGGTTTTGATTAATTCATTACTGGATAGAGAAACTAACTATTAGTAAAGGAGATACTTGTAGTGAGTAAATAATGACAGTCTTTTTAAAGTTATTCTATTTATGCTGCCTTGTAGTATCCTCTCTCAAGTTACTGTTTCGTGAACTATGTGCATTTGGTGCTACAAATGCTGATCAAAATGGCTCCCAAGCAAAAAATTTACACATACATTCTCCCAGTGGGCAAATTATTCCCTGGGTATTATAACTGAGTGCTAAATCTGGGTTGGTTTAGTTGTTTTAAACATTTATAACAAAAGTTGAACATAGGGGAAACTGTATATGTCAGTTTAGGCTGAGCCTGGTTGAAATTAAAACATAGGAATATCATCAAGGTTATAGTGAGCTGTGATCATGCTACTGCACTCCATCCTGGGCGACAGAGCAAGACCCTATCTCTTAAAAAATGGAAAAAAAAAATACAGGAATACCAAAGGGAAGTAGGTTGTTCATCTCTCCTGGAAATAATGCTTTGTAAATCCATTAAATTTGTTAGCTAGTTAGTTAGCCTAGGGCCTTTTTGATTTTCCCAAAGTTAACATACAGTTTAAGGCAAATGTTACTTATGGAAATAAGCCACAGACTACAAAAGCCCTCATATAAATGTAAAAGAAATAGCATCAACAAATTTACCCATTTTGTGTAATGATACGGTAAGCAATGAATAGAGTTTTTGTTCATTTACCTTGAAATACAGAACAACTATCATTTTTCTTGGATGAAGCACAATGATCATTCTGGTGTAGTATAATATATAACAATTTTTCTAATGAAATAATTTCACATCCAGTGTATCTCATTATTAACTTCTGATATAATACTCAATTTTAACTAAATCTAACTATGTAGCATGGAATCCAGTGTTAGTGTGTCCTATAAGTACATATGAAAGAAATATTCTTTGTTTTGACCTACATTTCCCATTGATGTAACAAAACACTACTTATGACACCCAGTATAATGATTTAGGTAATAATGTCACCAGTTAAAACTATGACATTGATATAATACATAGTTTCAGTTAGTTATCAGATACAAATCTTCAGGAAACTAGGCTTTATTGGTTCAGATACTTGCCTGCTTGCTTCACAGAACACTTTGTTAAGTGAAAGGAAAAATAATGTCTCCAATTGAAAAACAGAGGGAGTTTGGGGCTGGCAGAATGCAATTGCCCAAGTTAGAGGGAACCAAATTGATCTGAAATCATTTAGATAACAATGTGATGGGTAGAGGACAGCATTTGTTTATGAAGACAAATCATGCCAGGCAAATCTGATTTATTTGGTCTTATAAAATTACTCAACAAGTTTGTGGATAAAGAAAACTCCATGGACAAACAATATATCTAAATGTTTGTAAAAGCCTTTGATGTGGGTCTGCGTGAGATTAATATAATTGAAATGCTGGGAAGATATTGCCTGGATAACAATGCAATGGTGTGGTTATCAGATTTAAAACAGAATAATCATAAAAATAGATCATAATATTTAACTGATATATTTGGCAGAAGACCATAAAAGAGCTAGTATCTTTATAGGTCAATATGGTAAGCAAGTATGAAAATGACTTAGTCCAAAAAATTAAGCTTATTCTTTCTTCAGGAGGTACACATATCAGAAGCAAAAATTATTTCAAAATGTTTTACTACTTGTCCAAAATGAACTATTACTTTATTTTGGCCTTTACTGATATTAATAAAATTTGGAATCTATGATGTCTGCTAAAAGCATTAAAATAGATAAGTTTGATAAATGTGTAAAGCATAGTAAAATTCAATGAAAAGCTTACATAGGTTTGTGAATAAATTCCTTTGTAGATTTTTAAGAACTGAGAGATAATTTAAAAGAAAATAGCTAGAGTAGTAGTAATAGTTTTGGGAGAGAGAGCAACTAATTATAAGTAAAAATTAAGAAAAGAGAATTTGGAAGGAAAAAGGAATACAGTTTGATGCATTTAAAAGTCTTACTGGCTAGGCACAGTGGCTCACGTCTGTGATCCCAGCACTTTGGGAGGTGGGAGGATCGCTTGAGCCTAGGAGTTTGAGACCAGCCTGGGCAAGATAGGGAGACCCCATCTTTATAAAAAAAAATTTTTTTAAAATTAGCCAGGTGTGGTGGCTCGCCCCTGTGGTCCCAGCTACTGGGGAGGCTAAGGTGGAAAGATCACTTGAGCCTGAGAAGTCAAGGCTTCATTGAGCCATGATTGTGCCACTACACTCCAGCCTGGGTGACAGGGTAAGACTCTTTCTCAATCAATCAATCAGTCAGTCAGTCAGTCAGTCAATTGTCAAATGGGAAAAATACTTTATGTATCCACGGGGGTTATGTTAAAATATTTAACAATATTATGAAATGGTTACTATCCAATCAGAACTGATAATGGCCATAGAGCTGGAGCAGGGCCCTAGAGCCCCATTGGTATATTGGGCGTTAACTCTTTAGCTGATGGATAATGGGGAGGTGGGTAGTGAAGAGGCTACAATAACTGACCAGAGTCAAGGGGAAGAGCATTTGGAAAGGTAGTGGTTATTTGCTAATGTTATGGAAGTATTTTAATATTTTAATAACTGAAATGGTTTTTTCTGGTGGAACCAGCTATATAATAAACAAAGGACTCTGAGAAAAATAAACAGAAAATTTGAATAGGTTAAATTACAAAGAGTAAAATTACAATTTCAATAAATAGATTATAAGATGTTAAACTTCATTAATAATAAAATACAAGTTTATTTTCGCAAAACAACACTTTTATTTATTTATTTTTTTGAGATGAGTCTCACTCTGTCACCCAGGCTGGAGTGCAGTGGCGCGACCTCGGCTCACTACAACCTCCTCCTCCCGGTTTCAAGCAATTCTCCTGCTTCAGCCTCCCGAGTAGCCGGGACTACAGGCGAGCGCCACCATGCCCTGCTAATTTTTGTAGTTTTTGTAGAGACGGGTTTCACCATGTTGGCCAGGCTGGTCTTGAACTCCTGACCTCGAGTGATCTGCCTGCCTTGGCCTCCCAAAGTGCTGGGATTACAGGCGTGAGCCACCGTGACCGGCTACACTTTTTACTTATCTTACTGGCAATATTTTTTCTCATGTTTGACAGAACATAGTTGAGAGAATAGGAAAAGTGGCACTCCTATGCCTGCTGACAGAAGTATAAATAGGCACAATCATTGTGAAGGATAGCTTTGTAATAATTACCAAAAACTTTTAAAATGTTGTTCTGATTTAATGGTTCTGGTAATGTTAGGCTAAATTAAGCAGATAAATCCTCCTAGTGAAAATAACTAACAGAGCTGGATTTTAAAAATATTCTTAAAGCATAAAAGAGTATGAAACATAGTAAGGAATTACTAAAGGTGAATGAAAAATGGGAACCCATATGTGGAGACTGTTCTGCCCTGAGGAAATTTTCTGACTCATGACAATTAGAATCTTCATTCTGGTAGACTTGCAGGGCAAGGGAGACAGAAAGAAAAACCCAGGATGTGTATAAGATAGGAAATCTAATAGAAGATCCTCCCCAACAAGATACTGGGACTCCAAAGCCCTTGAGAATTTACTGCTTGTATTCAAATTGCCTGGGTCAGTGAATTTCAAGCCTTGAACTTGGGTTAAAGTAATTCTAAATTGGTAGTGCCAGAAGCAAATATAAATCCTCTTTGAAGCAAGACACCTTTATTATAGGCCTAAAATCATTTCTAGAAATAATTCTTCAAATGTAATGTTCAGCACCTAATAAAAAAATAACAGGTACATAAGGAAACTAGATTAAACGGGCAAGTATCAGCAGAGACAACAGACAATAAAAACAGACTCACAAATACCTCAAATATTGAATTTATCAGACTCAGACTATAAAATAAGACTACAAAACAATTATGAAGAGTATGTTTAAAGACAAAAGACCAACTTGACGCTATCTACAGAGAACAGAAAACCACAAAGAGTAACGCAGCAGGTTTGACTTTGAAAAAAGAATCATATAGAATTTTATTGTGATTTTAAATATATTTTTATTTTATAAATAAAAATAAATTTTATAGCTAATTTTTAAAATACAAATTTAAAATCCAGGGCCAGGTGCCGTGGCTCATGCCTGTAATCCCAGCACTTTGGGAGGCCAAGGCAGGCAGATCACGAGGTCAGGAGATCGAGATCATCCTGGTCAACATGGTGAAACCCCGTCTCTACTAAAAATACACAAATTAGCTGGGTATGGTGGTGCACACCTGTAATCCCAGTTACTCGGGAGGCTGAGGCAGGAGAATCGCTTGAACCTAGGATGTGGAGATTGCGGTGAGCCAAGATTGCACCACTGCACTCCAGCCTGGCGACAAAGCGAGACTCCATCTCAAACAAATAAATAAATAAATAAAAAATAAAATCCAACAGATTTTAAGTGTATATTACATTAGACATACTTCAAGATTTAGTAAACCTGAAGAACATCAGAAGAAATATTCCAGAGGCAAGAAAAGAAAAGAAAAAAATATATATAAGAAGGAAAAAGACACAGAAGGTACAGTGACAATGTCTAACATAGGTTTGGCCAGGGTTCTAGAAGGAGAAAAAAAGATAAGACAAAATAGAAGCAATTATCTGAAAAGTTAACTGCTGAGGATTTTTCAAACTGACATTACTTCAAAGCACTGATTTTTTTTTTTTTTTTGAGATGGAGTCTCGCTCTGTTGCCCAGGCTGGAGTGCAGTGGCGCGATCTTGGCTCACTGCAAGCTCCACCTCCCAGGTTCACGCCATTCTCCTGCCTCAACCTCCCGAGTAGCTGGGACTACAGGCACCTGCCACCACGCTCAGCTAATTTTTTGTCTTTTTAGTAGAGACGGGGTTTCATCGTGTTAGCCAGGATGGTCTCGATCTCATGACCTCATGATCTGCCTGCCTTGGCCTCCCAAATTGCTGGGATTACAGGCGTGAGCCACCACGCCCAGCCCAAAGCACTGATTTTAACAAGTCTTACAAACTGAAAGAATAATAAATGAAAAGAAATTCATACCTAAGTGTACTAAAGTGAAACTTCTTAAGACTGAAGACTAAAAACAAATATTAAAATAACCTAGGCCAGGCGTAGTGGCTCACGCCTGTAATCCTAGCACTTTGGGAGGCTGAGGCAGGCAGATCACCTGAGGTTAGGAGTTCAAGACCAGCCGGGCCAACACGGCAAAACCTTGTCTCTACTAAAAATACAAAAATTAGCTGGTCATGGGTGCCTGTAATCCCAGCTACTCAGGAGGCTGAGGCACGACAATCACTTGAACCCAGGAGGCGCAGGTTGCAGTGAGCTGAGATGCCCCTGCACTCCAGCCTGGGCGACAAGAGCAAAACTCCATCTCAAAAAAAAGAAAACAAAAAACAAAACAAAAAAAGAATCCAGAGAAAAGAAAATTACTTTCAAAAGAGTCCTAATATACTAACAGCTGACTTTCCACTAGTAAAAATGGGAAAGAAGAGACAGTGGAATATTATTTTCAATGTGCTGAAACAAAACAGTTACCATAAAATAATGACATTTGAGATATACTAGAGGAGACATATTTTGCCACTATCAAATCTACAATGAAGGAAATTTTAAAGCATGTATTTCAGGTAGGAGGAGAATGATCTCACATGAAAAGTCTTAGATACAAGGAATTAAGAGCAAAGAAAATGGAAAATGTGTAAGTAAAGCCAGTGTTTAAGTGTATAAAACAATAATAATAGTCTTGTGGACTTTCAAAAATACAAAATTAAAATACACAACAATAGCATACAAATCAGGAAAGAATATATGGAGTTCAAGTGTTCTGACTTCCTTATATTATTAAATTTTGACAAATTAAAAATGTGTAATATAATTTTAAAAGTAATCAATAAAATAATACAAAGAATATAATTTTAAACTGGTAAAGAGGAGGATTTGATACATAAAAATCAGATATCCATCTAAAAGAGGACAAAAAGGAGAGAAGAAGAAATGTAATAGATCAGACAAATGAAAGCACTTTGGAAGATGGCATATTTAATTCTAAATATAGTAGCA